>NW_027256896.1:8902879-9502879 GCF_029215685.1 Pituophis catenifer annectens | reverse complement strand
ACCCCTCCCAGGAGTCCCCACACAGCCTGTTTCGGATGCAGGTAAGTGCAGGGCACGCGTGGAGGCTCAGGGAGGGCGAAAAACAGCCTACCGAAAGTTCGAGAAGGCCGGAAACAGGCCAGTTTCCGGCCTCCAGAGGGCCTCTGAAGCCTGGGGAGGCCGTTTTCACCCTCCTGGAAGCTTGAGGAAAGCCTCCAGAGCCCGGGGAGGACAAAAACACCCCCCCTGCCCGCCGTGCTGCAGGAGGCAGACCAGGCGATGCCCACCATGGCCATGCCCACCAAACAACCAGGCAGAGAACCCCTTGCTAAAGTTTTTGAAGCCCACCCCTGATTGTATCCCTCTGTTAATGCATTTTAGGATTGCATTGGCTTTTTTGGCTGCCACCGCACACTGCTGGCTCATATTTATCTGGTGGTCCATTCAGGTTTGCGCTCCAGAGTTTAAATGTGAGGCTGTTTCGTTCTACAACTCAGTGCCAACAGATCCTTGGCTATTTTTGCAGGGAGCGCAGCATCTACACTGTCAGGTCTTCCTCGCCAGGAACCACCAACTCCTCCTTGCCAACTCCTTTCTTACGTTTACGTCTACACATAAGGATAGGAAAATATAGTATCTGTTGCTGCCCTAGCAACAACACGAAGCAGGCATTTGTTGAACACTCTGCTCTTTACATGTGCAAAAACCTGATGCCGTGTACACACTTCTGTTCTGATACGTGCAATAAAACGGCCAAGATAGAGTTGCGTTATTTTAAGGAGAAGAATGCCCATGCCGTTTTTTTTCCCTTCAGTTGAAATCAAAGTCTCTCGTCACCAAAGTAGCACGCAGGAGGCGACACCAAAGAATCCCATTCATCACTGGTGTCTCTAGCAAGAGAGCCAAGCTGCATTATGGGCTCACCAGGTACATTATGGTTCTAATTTGTTGTTGCTGTTAGTTGCAAAGTCGTGTCCGACCCATCGTGACCCCACGGACAATGTTCCTCCAGGCCTTCCTATCCTCTGCCATCCTCTGGAGTCCATTTAAGCTCACGCCGACTGCTTCAGTGACTCCATCCAGCCACCTCGTTCTCTGCTGTCCCCTTCTTCTTTTGCCCTCCATCGTTCCCAGCATTCGGCTCTTCTCCAGGGAGTCCTTCCTTCTCATTAGGTGGCCAAAGTATTTGAGTTTCATCTTCAGGATCTGGCCTTCTAAGGAGCAGTCAGGGTTGATCTCCTCTAGGACTGACCAGTTTGATCGCCTTGCAGTCCAAGGGACTCACAAGAGTCTTCTTCAGCCTCCATTCTTTGGCCCTCAGCCTTCCTTATGGTCCAACTTTCACAGCCATACATTGCAACTGGGAAAACCACAGCCTTGACTATACACACTTTTGTTGGCAGGGTGATGTCTCTGCTTTTTAGAATGCTATCCAGATTTGCCATAGCTTTCCTCCCCAGGAGCAAGCGTCTTTTAATGTCTTGGCTGTAGTCCCCATGTGTGGTGATCTTGATGAACGTATCTTTTCTTTTATGTACACTGAGAGCATATGCACCAAGACAAATTTCTTGTGTGTCCAATCACATTTGGCCAATAAAGAATTCTATTCTATTCTATTCTATTCTATTCTATTCTATTCTATTCTATTCTATTCTATTCTATTCTATTCTATTCTATTCTATTCTATTCTATCTTATTCCATTCCATTCCATTCCATTCCATTCCATTCCATTCTTGGAGCCCAGGAAAATAAAATCTGTCACTTCCTCCATTTCTTCCCCATCTATTTGCCAGCAATTGAGAGGGTTCTGATTAGCTGAGCTAATTTACAAGCAAATGTGTATTTCCAGAGGCAGGCTGAATTTTGAACTCAACGAGGCTGTCTGGACTCAAGAAAATGTTACTCCTCTACCCATTTCACAGAAGGGAATGTAAAGACCGACCCCCTATGGACTTCCTAAAAAGCCACATGTCTAGTCTGTGAAGTTGAGTTATGCTTACAAGAAAGTAAACTCAACTAAATCTGGAGGGATTAATTTCTGAGTAAAGGCAAACAGATTCACTCTCTTTATGAAACTATCCAGCGGAGACGTTCGCCGCTGAGTAAATATAAACAGGATCGCAGCAAAAACCCAACGAAGAATTGCGATTTCTCTCCATTCAAACTTCTTCCAAGTTTTGGACCTAAGCCTGTTGCACTTGTCTACTTTTCACAGATCCCATGCTCTGAAGCCATCAAGAATGCTCTCTGGCTATCAGCACCTCATGGCTGGGTTCACACAATCTCTAAATCCCGATAAACAGAATAAACAAGTGCTAAATTCACACAGTTCAAAGTTAGAAATTATCCGAGACATCCCGATTCATACAATTTACCACGATAAAGGAACGGGCTGAGCTACCACCCATCCCTCTCCAATGTTGGTTAGATTAATGCGGTGTTTCTTAACCGTGGCAAGTTTTAAAATGTGTGTCTATGGCAGGGATGTCAAACTGGATTTCTTCGAGGTCCGGATCAGCATTGTAGTTCTCCGGCACAGGGCAGGGGGGGTGGAGACGGGACGGATGCCTCCTGCAGCACGGAGCACGAGGAGCCACGCGCGGCCCCCTCTGCCCCATTTTTGGCCTTTCCGGCACTCTGCCGGCCGAAAACAGGCTGCGCAGAGGCCTCCCGAGCCCCCCACATGGCCCGTTTTCGGCCTCCCCGGCCTCCAGCAGCACTCTGCCAGCCAAAAACAGGCCGCGGAGGGCCCGCATGTGGCCCGTTTTGGCCAGCAGAGGCACTGCACGCCGGTCCTTTGATATTTCCAGGCTAGCCCCACGGGCTGCATTTAAGCACCCTAAGGGGCCAGATCCTAGCCCGCAGGCCTTGAATTTGACACCTCTGCTCTATTGAGATTCTCAAGTCGGAACAGGGTTGTCTCCAAGGTGCTTCTGAAGAAGATCTGAAGAAGCTTCTTGGATGAGAAGTGAGACGTCTTTAAGGAAAAATAAAAAGTCCAGTTGCTTTCCAAAAAAGCACCTTTGGGTTTTTTTAAGATGAGTGGACCAGCTCCCAGGCACATCTTAAAAGTTCCCATAGTTGAGAAACATTGGATTAATTTTGTGTTGTGAGGATTCAGCCCAGTGGTGAAATCCACTTTTTTTTTACTACCGGTTCTGTGGGCATGGCTTGGTGGGCATGGTGTGGCTTGGTGGGTATGGCAGGGGAAGGATACTGCAAAATCTCCATTCCCACTCCACTCCAGGGGAAGGATACTGCAAAATCCCCATTCCCTCCCCACTCCTGGGGAAAGGATATTGCAAAATCTCCATTCCCACCTCACTCTGGGGCCAGCCAGAGGTGGTATTTTCCAGTTCTCTGAACTACTCAAATTTCCGTTGCTGGTTCTCCGAACTGCTCAAAATTTCTGCTGCTGGTTCTCCAGAACCTGTCAGAACCTGCTGGATTTCACCCCTGATTCAACCACCTCACTCAAAGCTGCTCCTTTACCTGAGCTTCGGTCCAAGAATTTGGTTGCTAACTAAGTAAGAGCTTCAAGGATTCCTTATAGCTCGGCAGGAATCCTACCGACCTTTTGGAAATCTCTCAAAATCTGTTTTTTTTCCAGCAGCCCTCAAAAAAGGGGAGCCCACAAGATGGTTTCACGATGGGTGAGCCCTTCAAAACCCTCTCTCGTGATTTTGTTCAGAATTTCATTGTTTCTAACGGCTGTTTAAGACGTGTTTTTGCTCGTTTTGTGTTACAGGTAATCCTCGAGTTACGACCGCAACCGAGCCCAAAATTTATGTTGGTAAGCAGAACATTTGTTCAGCGAGTTTTTGCCCCCTTTTACGACCTTTCTTGCCACACAGTTGTTGTTGAGTGAATCACTGCAACGGTTAAGTCAGTAACACGGTGGTTAAATGAATTTGGTTTCCCCCCATTGACTTGGCTGATCAGAAGGTCGCAAAAGGGGATGACACGACCACTGCAATCGTCATAAATATGAGTCGGTTGCCAAGCGTCTGAATTTTGATCACGGGTCATAAGTGTGAAAAAACGGTCATTAAGTCTTGTTTCCATGCCGTCGTAACTTTGAACCATCACTAAATGAATCTTTGTCAATCGAGGACTTACCCTGTATTGTATGCCGCCCAGAGTCACATTCGTGAGACGGGAGGCTAGATCAATTTAAAAATAGATGATAAATAGATAAATAACTGAAATCTGTGCCACAGCCCTGCAGAGCAGGCTGGTATTATTATTCCCGGTTAAGAACAGGTTGGTCCAAGATTGCCTCAAAGGAGCCCAGAGGGCAATAAAATTGGACCACGGAGCATGGCATTCTCTTCCTCACCTGAAATTCTGAAAAAAGCAAGTTGTGCCCAGGTTTCTTCCATCAGATGCCAGTTTCAAGGGGGAAAGGGTGCCAAGGTTCACCAGAACCTTCTTTCCCCCCGGCTGGCAATCCGAGGATGGGGCAAATCCTCCCTCTTGGTCAGGGCCAAATCCAGAGGAAACGGCTTCTCAACCGGCAGAGAGATGCTCCGAGCGTGATGGTGAAGGCAGCCCAACCTGGCGGTCTAGATTCTGCCAGGGATTGGGGGGGGGGGCACTTGGTTAATGCATGACTGGGGACCCCCCAAGCTCATTCTTGGAAGCCTGTAGCATTCACCTCCAGCCGGAGCTTTCCCCCAGACCCTGTCCCCCCCCCACCTCAACCTCCTGCGTCTGTTATTTTGGATTCAGGCCGAGCATGCCAAGGATGCGGGGTGGATGGGCACGGCGTGCTACTGCCGTGCCGCACGTTGCCGCGCAAGCCCCGATCCTGGAAGGCAGCGAGTTGCAACCCCGCGCTTCTACCCTTTGGCACCCGGCTCCCCAGGCTCGGAGGGCAACCCCTCCCTCAAAATAAAACCCTCCATCCCCACCACTGGGATCAACGATAAGCCTATATGCATGCATGCCCCCCACCCCACTCTTGATGAACCCCCTGCGCCCTATCCAGCCGCCTCCAGCCCTACTCGCGCCCGACTTGCGCGACGCTCCACCCGAGGGTTAAAATCCGTACCGTGGCCAACCCTCTCACCCGGATTGGGGTGCGTAGTGGTGGTGGTGTTGGGGGGGGGTGTTAGTCCGTCTTCCCTGCCCGGCTGCGCGCATCCCTCCTGGATCCGCGCAGCAGGGTAGAGAAGTCGGAGAACCCCCCCCCCCTCCCCACACACACACATACATCCCCTCCGGATGAAGGTTGGCACGCATTTTCCCATGGGGTGATGGAGACCCGCAGCTGGCAGCCCCCGTCGGCGGGGTGGGTGGGAGAGTGGGGGGGGGGGCGCCCCCGACTCAGCCCCATTCAGCCCACCCCGATTGCAACGCAAGCCGGGCCGCCCTCCCTCCTTGCCCCCCCGGGTCCCGTCCGCTGCGCGGGGCTCACCTGCTCCTGGATGAGCTGCCGCAGCGAGCTCCTCTCCATATACTCGCGGCTGGCGGCGCTGGCGGCCGAGGAAGAGGAAGAAGAGGAAGGCGCCCGGGCTGGCACCACCGGCGGGGAGCCCAGGAAGCCCCTGCCCCTGCCCCGCCGCCGCTGCCGCCGGGCAGGTGATCCAGAGCCAGAGCTGGCAGCATCAGCAGCAGCAGCGGCGGCCGGGGCTCCAACGTGAGTGACAGCCGAGCGGGAGGGGAAAGGAGGGAGGGAAAAGGGGAGGGGAGGGGAGGCTACGGCAGCCAGCGGGCGGGGCCGGGGAGGGCGTTGCGCAGGGGTGGGGGGCGGGGGGGAAGCCCTTGGCTCCTCCCCCGAGCCGGGCGGGCCGGCGAGCGGGGGGGGGGGGAGGGAGATCTCAAGAGAATAATTAAAATAAACAAAGAGCTGGAAGGGACCTTGGAGGTCTTCTAGTCCAACCCGCTGGTCAAGCAGGAGAGCCTACACCATTGCAGACAAATCGCTTGCCCGGTTTCTTTGATCAAGGCTGCGGCTTTGCTGGATCCGCTGGGCCGGGAGGAGGAGGAGGAGGAGGAAGAGGAGAAGAAGAAGAGGAGGAGGAGAGGAGGGGGAGGAGAAGAAGAAGAGGAGAGGAGGAGGAGAAGAGGAGAAGAGGAGGAGGAAAGGAGGAGGAGGAGAAGAGAAGGATGAGAAGAACAGGAGAGGAGGAGGAGGAGGAGATGAGGAGGAGGAGAAGAAGAGGAGGAGGAGAAGAGGAGGAGGAGAGGAGGAGGAGAAGAGAAGGAGGAGAAGAAGAAGAGGAGGAGGAGAAGAAGAAGAGGAGGAGGAGAAGAAGAAGAGGAGAAGAGGAGAAGAGGAGGAGGAAAGGAGGAGGAGGAGAAGAGAAGGATGAGAAGAACAGGAGAGGAGGAGGAGGAGGAGATGAGGAGGAGGAGAAGAAGAGGAGGAGGAGAAGAGGAGGAGGAGAGGAGGAGGAGAAGAGACGGAGGAGAAGAAGAAGAGGAGGAGGAGAAGAAGAAGAGGAGGAGGAGAAGAAGAGGAGAAGAGGAGGAGGAAAGGAGGAGGAGGAGAAGAGAAGGATGAGAAGAAGAGGAGAGGAGGAGGAGATGAGGAGGAGGAGGAGAAGAGGAGGAGGAGGAGAGGAGGAGGAAGAGGAGGAGAAGAAGAGGAAGAAGAGGGGGAGGAGGAGGAGATGAGGAGGAGGAAGAGAAGAGGGGGAGGAGGAGAAGAGGAGGAGGAGGAGGCGGCGGCTCTGGGATGGAGCAAGATTCCATGCACTATGAGTCTGAAATGACCTGCCAGTCCTTGAGGATGTTCAGCTTTCCGGTGTGATGGGATTTCCTCATGGTCTCCCATCCAAGTATAAACCGGGCCCTACCCTGCTTTTCCTGCAAGCTGAGCTGCGGTCAGCCAGATTCTTTACCTGCTATTCCTTAAGATGGACTTTCTCCCTAGAAGTTCAGGTTGTTCCACCCAGGCTGATCGGAGGAGTGGTCTGCCTCCCTCACCTGAGACCCCCTGCAAGACCCAAAGAGCTTTTCTGCTAAGCTTCCCAGGCAGGAATCTGCCTGGTAGAGCCCAGGATCTCCAGGCATAGCTGGAGTGTACAATGCTTCTGCTCGGGGTATATAAACCCAAGGGGATTATTAGGGCGCTGTAATTCTCGTCTCCATGCAAGAGGCATTTTATTCACTTCCTGGGATAAAGCCTGCTGAGATCTGGAAGGAAGAAAAAAAATAAGACTCTCTCTTAAATTTGGAAGGGCTTTTCAAGGTTGGAATCCAAATAATTTATCTCTGAAATATCTTCTTCCATTGCCAGCCAGATCTTCCAAAGGAGACCTTTAATGGCCAATCTTCAGCAACATCCCAAACAGAACCTTGGCAGCTTGAAGATGGGTAGACTTCAACTCCCAGAATTCCCCAGCCAGCATGCTCCTGATGGCAGGAGTCAAAGATGAAGGATGGATGCTGGCTGGGGAATTCTGGGAGTCGAATGTCCACCCTTTTTCAAATTGCCTGTTCTGACCTAGGCTTCCCCAGCAGTACCAAGCTGAGTCCTCGTCCCGATAAACCCCTTTTATTGAATTTACAGTGAATTCCTCTCCCGCAAATTCCTTTCCCACTGTCTTTCAAGATAGTTCACCATTACCGACCTTTATCAGGCTTGGAGATTGGCCAGGCCGATATCTTTCAGATTCCCGCAATACTTGGCAAGAATGCAAGAATGAACTAATTGTCTCCTGCAAATTCCACTCCCCTTTCGCTCCTCTTTTATTCCCTCTGGGAGGGGCCCCCCATCGTCCACCTGTGGCCTTACTCCCAAGTCGACCCTTGTTCCTTAGCTGTTCCTTTTGTCTGGCAACTCTGTGCATGCACATACTGGGAACAGGCTCCAGCTGTTCATCTGCCTCACTGATGTCTGACTCCGAAGGCAGCTGACAACTGGCATCCGGCCCTGGCTCCCTCTCTGCCTCCGACGCAGAGCCTTCATCCGAGCCTTCCCCAGACTCCAGGACTGGCCCACGTTCCTCCCCAACCTCCTCACTGTCTGAATCTGCTGCCAGATCCACTGGGCCACAACATTGCCAACCTTGAGAAACACTGCTCCAGAAGCTCAGAAAATTCTTTGGGAGTTGCTAGTCCCTTGGTGCTTCCTCACTTCCCCAGGCTACCTCATATGCTTAATCACAGCTTGCAGTGGATTTAACCAGGGACTGCTAAATAAACCACCATTAAAGAAGTTGACGCCACTCATCCAACCAGAAACAATGGCTTGCTAACCACCATGGCTAGCTTGCATTCTTCATTACGCACAATGCGGTGTTGGCTTTTTGACCGATGACGGTTTTTCTGCTGTTGGTTGTCAACCAGTTCTTCACCATGGACCCCCTTTAAATATCTTTTGTGGCTATGGACCATGGCCACGGATTACCAAGACATCACTCAAGATTTAGTGTTCTGACCCAGCCTTAGCAGAAGCAAGAAACAGATTTCTTGTCAACGACAAATCCCTCTTTATTTACTTCTTGTGAATTAATTGCATTCGTCCACCGAAAAGTCCAGGCAATAGTCCTTCAAGGAGTTAACGACAGTACAGACCTTATCAATTAAGTTCTGGCAAGCAGTCTCTGTGGCAAATGAGCAAAATCTTTAGAAATCCGAACAGTTGTCTCCTACAACCACCACTCCCCTTTGCTTCTATTTATTCCCCAGCCGGAGAGGGACCATTCAGCGTCCACCTGTGCTTTGCTTCCTGAGTTGACTCCTTGTCCTCCGTTGCTCACCTCTCCTAACTGCTCTGCGCATACATACATCTGGAACAGGCCCCAGCTGTTCTTCCTCCTCACTCATATCAGCCTCCAAAGGCAGCTGCCTCCCTGATGGCTGGGAAATGTCGGACGGCCCTGGCTCCATCTCTGCATCTGACTCAGAGCATCCATCAGAGCCTTCCTCAGACTCCAGAACTGTCCCAAGTTCCTCCCCAACCTCCTCATCATCCGAATCTGCCACCAGCTCCGCTGGAGGCTGGTGGGCCACAACATTTAGATCATAACATTTCTTCAAGCCTTCATATCCCCAGTGACATTGCTGCACCCCAAAGGTCCACAGACCACAGGTTGAAAGTCCCTGGTTTAGTACGTAGCGCTAACTCTATTGCTACTTCTTTAGCAAATTCAAACTTAGCTCAATTTGGTCCCTTCAGCGGTGTGGGATCACCGCTGTCTAACCTGCTTATATCTGTGAAAGGCAGAATTTGCAGGAGTTTGCTGGGATGCCGAGCAGCTCATTTTTTTTAGCAGAGGGTGAGTGATGGTCCTAGCTGGTTAACGCTCATCTGTGAAACGAAGATAGGAGAGACGGTGGCTTCCAGCAGCCGATTCAAAGGCTCGGAAAGCTGACTCTGAATATTCATATTGCTCCGTGCATGTTGACATGCTCCAGGAAATTAGCAATTTGGAAAGTAGGGTGTTGACGGAGAAGAGAAATCCCGTTGTCATTTTTCTTCTGGAAGAATGCGAACACACGGAGGAGGCAATAAAAGGGGCTTGGAGTCTGCACGCATATGCATAATAAATTCCTAGGCGAGAGTCATCTTCCTAGAACTAAGGAGAAACTTCCTAACAGAATAATTAACCAGTGGAACAGCTTGCCTCCAGAAGTTGTGGGTGCTCCATCACTGGAGGTTTTCAAGAAGAGACTGGACAGCCACTAGTCTGGCTTGGTATAGGCTGGAGTTTCCTGCTTGAAGGAGGTTGGACTAGAAGACCTCCAAGGTCCCTTCCAACTCTATTCTGTAACTACTTAATGGATTTCAGACTGGCAGTTAGCTGAAAAAAGGTTGCCAACTGTCCAGGACAAAATGACTTTTGCTTGACTCTTGGGGGAAAAAAATTCATTATTGCCAGTAGTGGGTTGATGGCTGGCTGGGGATGCAGCCAAACTCCATTGTCTCCCCCAAATGACCCTGTCCCTTTGCATACCATTGTGTGCAGGGCAGTAGTGGGATTCATTTTTTTTTACTACCGGTTCTGTGGGAGTGGCTTGGTGGGAGTGGTGGGCGTGGTGTGGCTTGGTGGGTGTGGCAGGGGAAGGATACTGCAAAATCGCCATTCCTACCCCACTCCAGGGGAAGGGAAGGATACTGTAAAATCTCCATTTCCACCCCACTCCAGGGGAAGGATACTGCAAAATCTCCATTCCCACCCCACTCCACGGGAAGGGAAGGATACTGTAAAATCTCCATTTCCACCCCACTCCAGGGGAAGGATACTGTAAAATCTCCATTCCCTCCCCACTCCAGGGGAAGGATAGTGGTGTAGGACTATGATGGCAAATCTATGGCATGCGTGCCACAGGTGGCACACGGAGCCATATCAGTAAGCATGTGTGCGCCGGCCAGATGATTTTTGGGCCTTCCAGAAGTCGGCAAACGGGTCATTTCTGGTCTCCGGAGGGCCTCCGGTTGGGTGGGGAAGGCAGTTTTAGCCCTCCCCAGGCTCCTAGAAAGGCTCTGGAGCCAGAGGAGAGCGAAAAACGGCCCTTCCGGTCCCACCGGAAGTCAGCAAATGGGCCGTTTCCAGCCTCCAGAGGACCTCCGGGGGGGGAGGGCATTTTCACCCTCCCCAGGCTCCTAGAAAGGCTCTGGAGCCTGGAGTGAGTGAAAAACGGGCCTTCCGGTCCCACCGTGCCATCGCATGCCAAAAGTGGGGGGAACGCAGGGGGGAGGTCGCGCATGCATATGCGGAGAGGGTGGGGCGCATTGAATTATGGCTGTGGGCACACGAGTGCGCAACCCACCCACGCTCCCTCCGCTTTTGGCACGCGATGGCAAAAAGGTTAGCCATCACTGGTGTAGGGTCTCCTGCTTGGATAGGGGGTTGGACTAGATGACCTACAAGGTCCCTTCCAACTCTGTTAATCTGTAAGGGCTGAGATAAGAACCGACTGAGGGCAGATTCAGGACCTTGGAGAGAGACCACAAGACTTCTGCAGGCATTTAGGTCCAAGGGAAGCAACTTCATTTCTTGAGCTGGAGCTGCTGGGAAGCTGTCATAATTTGCTCAGAAAGGGTTCTTCTGTTCAGGGTTGGGTTAGATTTCTTTTAAGAGTACTTCTCCCTCTGGTCTTGCCTCTAACTTTAGAGATGCTGGTGGAAACAGCCTTCAAAAGTTTCTGGATCACTGGATGCATCTCACCACACTTTCCTAGGACTTGGTGGGATGGGGCTGTGAAGGCCCAGGTCAGGGGTCAGCAACCTGCGGCTCTGGAGCCGCATGTGGCTCTTTCACCCCTCTGCTGCGGCTCCCTGTCACTCAAAATATGTGTCACAACCACCAATGTGTGATACCCACCGGCACACAATTTATTGAGTTTTTCAACCCCCGGTAGGCCAATCATGGATAAATCCAAGAAAAGAAAAGTTTCAGAAGAAAACAGAACGTTTAATTCAACTACATATGCTAGTTTTGTGGCCGCTCAAGAAATAGTCAGGCACAGGAAGAGTTTTGTGGCTCCCGGTGTTTTCTTTTCTGTGGGAAACGGGTCCAAATGGCTCTTCAAGTGGGTTAAGGTTGGAGACCCCTGGCCCAGGTGAAGGAACCTGTCTGGCCACAGAGGTTGATACCATTAGTATATTCTTGGTCTCGAGCTATGAGAAAAGCAGCCACTACACAGGGGGACCAAAGGATGAAGGCATGATACAATCTCTGGCATCAAACACAGCACACTCAATCTTAAGGCTACTTTAGTGAGCACAATTTATGGAATCAGATATTATGTCTGATAACCTAAGGAAAGAAACCATGGAACGGCTGAACATGATAGCTTGGGTCATCTAACTGGCTAAATCTTCTATACATCATACCCGTGTTTTCCCGAAAATAAGACCCTGTCTTATATATATTTTTTGAACCCTGAAATAAACGCTTGGCCTTATTTTCGGGGAGGTCTTATTATTTTGGGGCGCATGGAGCAAGACGGGGCTCCTCTTGCCATCTTACCTGATTTCCAGCTCTGTCACCCTAACCCTAACCAGAGGGAATGGCAGGGACCAGCTGCACATGCGTTTAAATATTTTCACCGAGGGCTTATTCTCGGGGGGGGGGGGTAGGGATGGGTTCTACTTACCTTTACTACCAGTTTGCAATGGGGCCGTGTGTGCTTGATGACATCGGGGTTGGTGGGTGGAGCCTCCCACCGGTTTTACTACCGGTTACTATAGAACTGGCTATAGAACTATATAGAACTATAGAACTATAGGGCTGGCTTGAGTTAAATTTTAAATTGATTTTAAATTGGGTTGTTTTAATTTATGGCCAAAATATTTAATTATTTTATATTGCTTTTAAATTTTGTATGTTCTGTTTTTTACTCTGGCTGTTCACTGCCCTGAGTCCTATTGGAGAAGGGCGGTATAGAAATAGGAACAAATAAATAAATAAATAAATAAATAAACCGGTCCGAACCGGAGGCAACCCACCACTGGGGGGGGTGTCTTATTTTAGCGCATGCACTCAAAAGCCCGATTGGCCTTATTATCTGGGGAGGTCTTATTTTCGGGGAAACGGTATTTATCTGGCCATTCACCTCAAATACATGACTCCAGGCAGCTCACAATATTAGAAACGACACAAATGGAGATGCTGCTTTCTTTACAACAGGTGGCATTACAAAAGATGCAATCGCTCGCTCGATTTTAAATTATGCTTATTAATTATGGTTTACTATTTTATTACACAGCTGACAAGGGTACATTGAGATATAACCCCCAGGTTGGAATGTTATCGCCGTTCCAATTTTATTATTATTATTGTTGTTGCTGTTGTTGTTTGTTGCATAGTCATGCCAGATGTTTAGGCTGGAGCTGGCATTTCAGTCCACCTATCAAGTTCTTCCCAAGGATCTGGGCTAGACAGATGTTGTTGCCGGAAGGTATTAAATGCATCGTTGTAAAGATGTAAACTGTTGCAAGTAAAGCCGCCTTTTGCAAGTGACTGATGGGGATTTTTGCCAATTTCCGATGGCGCTCAAGGGCTGCTCCAGATGTTTTAGGATCGCTCCCAAGGCGCCTGTTACTACTGGGACTATCTTTGCTTTCTTTTTGCCGCAGTCATTCTACTTTTGTTTGCAGGCGTTTCCATTTTGTCTGTTTTCTCCAGTTCTTTCTCTTCTAGGTCGTATTATTATCCTGACTCCATTTAGCCTAGGATAGGATAGGATAGAATAACACAGTTGGAAGGGACCTTGGAGGTCTTCTAGTCCAACCCCCTGCTTAGGCAGGAAACCTTATACCGGTGATGGCTAACCTTCTTGGCACCGAGTGCCGAAAGCGCGTGCGAATGTACGCGAAAGTGCATGCACCCACCCATAATGCAATGCGTGCATCCCCCCATGCATACATGCACATGTGCATGACCCACCCCCAGGCATGCGTGTGCAACCCCCACACATGCGCCCCACCCCTCGCACATGCACACACAACCCCTGCATGTCCCCCACCCCCGTGCGTGTGTATATGGCCCCCACACATATGCATGTGACCCCCACACGTGTGACCCCATGCATGCGCACATATCTTCTGCATATGCCCTGCCCCCAGCGCAGGTACAGCAGAGACCTGAAAATTAGCTGGCTGGTGGGAGGCGTGTACGTATGCACGGCAGAGCTGAGCAGGGGTGACAGCTCACATGCCCGTAGAGAGGGCTCTCAATGTTGCCTGTGACACGCACACCAGAGGTTCGACATCACGGCTCTATACCATGTCAGGCACAAATGGTTATCCAACATCGTCTTAAAAACTTCCAGTGTTGGAGAATTCACAACTTCTGGAGGCAAGTTCTTCCACTGGTTAATTGTTCTCACTGTCAGGAAATTTGTCCTTAGTTCTAGGTTGCTTCTCTCCTTGATTAACAGAGTTGGAAGGGACCTTGTAGTTCAGTCCAGGGGCCACCAACCTTTTGGACCTCAGGGACCACTAAATCCATAATTTTAAATCCCGTGAACCACTAATATGATCTGCCTAATGATCGGCTGGGTGGGTGTGGCTAGGTGGTCATGTGACTGGGTGGGCGTGGCCAACTCAATGTCACTTATGTCGAGGGATGACTCGCCAGCATCTACTCACCCCTCCCCTCCCAGCCACTCCTCGCCTCCCCACCCGGGCTCCTGAGGGCCCCAACAGGAAGCAGTTAAATAAATAAATAAATAAATAAATAAATAAATAAATAAATAAATAAATAAATAAATAATAAATAAATTTCTATACCACCCTTCTCCCGAAGGACTCAGGGCAGTGTACAGCCTATTAAAAACACAAGACAACATCAATTAAAATAGTTTAAAATTATTAAATGAATTTGGCTCAATTTAAAACCCCAGGAATTTAAAACCCAATTTAAAATTGTTATGTTGATAGCCCAGCCTGGCGGAACAACAGTTGTTGGAGCTAAGCAGCCACCACGAGAAAGAGTTGGCAAAACAGCTCAGTTCAAATTGGATCTGACCGAGAAGGAGGCTCAGCAGAAGCACCTCACTGAGGACTAGGAGCATAGGCTTTCCAAGCAGAGGGAAGACCTGCAGGAGTGCAAGGCCAGATACCGGCGCCTGGAGGCTTCAATTCCAATTCCAATTCCTATTCTATTCCCAATTCCCCTTCTATTCTATTCTAATTCCATTCCCATTCCCATTCTCAATTCTATTCCAATACCATTCCATTCCATTCCATTCTCTATTCTATTCTATTCTATTCTATTCTATTCTATTCTATTCTATTCTATTCTATTCTATTCTATTCTATTCTATTCTTCTAATTCCATTCCTATTCCTATTCCTATTCCTATTCCAATGTGAATGCCAATGCCAATTCCAATTCTTATTCTATTATTATTGCATGGCACATGTTGCAGTGAGGAATCCCTGCCTGGGTGGGAGAAGAAAGCTGCAGTTGGCAGCAAAGAACCTGTGTCTTTCCTTATTTGTCCAACTTGAAATGATGTGCTTGTGTCGATACGAAAACATTCTGTGCTCCTTCCGCAAAGAAGCCCCATCTTCTCCGGAGGGGATGGAATACGCACCAGGCTCAAAAAGCCTTGGACCGGCCCTTCAAAACCTCTTCGAGAGTCACTCCTGCATCCCACTGTGCTGAATACCAAGGGAGAATTAAGGAGAGGGAGTGAGAACACGAGCGAGCGCTGGTTTAATTAAGGTCCTTTGAATTGCATTTCAATGGGATTAAGGATGGCGGAGAGAGGTTTTCCTCTCTGGTTCTTTGCAAATCTTGTCAAGCCAGTGAAGCATCGTCTGCAAAAAGTAGCCGCTGTGGCTTAGGACATTGCAACCGTCATAAATATGAATCCGTTGCCGAGTAGCTCATTTTGATCACGTGACCATGGGGGGGATGCTGCAAAAGTCGTGAGAAAAAAATGGGTCACAAATGCCTTTTTCCCAGTGCTACTCTAACCTGGAACGGTCACTAAATGAACTATTGTAAAGATGGTGACTACCTGTAACTACCTGTACCTGGACATAAACTGTTTCAACTTCAACCCTCAAAACGACGCTATAGAGCACTGCACACCAGAACAACTAGACACAAGGAGTGTTTTTTCCCGAATGCCATCACTCTGCTAAACAACTAATTCCCTCAACACTGTCAAATTAACCTCTAAGACTGTATTACTATTCTTATCCTCATCCTTACTAGTACCTATCTCCTCCCACTTATGGCTCTATCCATGTTGCTTGTATCTTTACAACTTATATGATTTATATTGTTTCCTATTATGATTTGATTGCTTATTAGAATCTTACGACTATCACTAAGTGTTGTATCTTTTGATTCTTTGCGAATATACTTTATTTTTTCTTTATATACACTGAGAGCACATGCACCAAAGACAAATTCCTTTTGTGTTCGATCACACTTGGGCAATAGAGTATTCTATTCTATTCTGTTCTGTCCTGTCCTGTCCTGTCCTATTCTATTTCTATTCTTCATTCCAATATTCTATTCTATTCTATTCTATTCTATTCTATTCTATTCTATTCTATTCTATTCTATTCTATTCTATTCTATTCTTCATTCCAATATTCTATTCCATTCCATTCATTCCAATATTCTATTTTATTCCATTCATTCCAATATTCTATTCTTCATTCCAATATTCTATTCCATTCCATTCTTCATTCCAATATTCTATTCTATTCTTCATTCCAATATTCTATTCCATTCCATTCTTCATTCCAATATTCTATTCTATTCCATTCATTCCAATATTCTATTCTTCATTCCAATATTCTATTCCATTCCATTCTTCATTTCAATATTCTATTCTATTCCATTCTATTCCATTCTTCATTCCAATATTCTATTCCATTCTTCATTCCAATATTCTATTCTATTCTATTCTATTCTATTCTATTCTATTCTAATTCTATTCCATTCTTCATTCCAATATTCTATTCTATTCTATTCTATCCTATTCCATTCTAATTCTATTCTATTCCATTCTTCATTCCAATATCTATTCTATTCTATTCTATTCTATTCTATTCTATTCTATTCTATTCTATTCTATTCTATTCTATTCTATTCTATTCTACTCTACTCTACTCTACTCTATTCTATTCTGGACATATATGCTGTGGAATTCATAGCGTGATTTAGCACAGCATACCAGATCATTATATCTTATGTCACATGTCTTGGGTTCAACAATCCATAGCCTAAGAACAATGTCTAAAGCAACCTTGGCAACTTTAAGACCCATGGACATCAAACTCCCCAGAATTCCCCACCCAGCGTGGTTGGCTAGGGAATTCTGGGAGTTGAAGTCTACAGGTATTTAAGGTTGTCAAGGTTGCACACCCTTGCTCTAAAGTGAGTTTGCGTATTTATAAATCTCTTTTTTTCAAGGTAGCTGTAAGAAAAATTGGCTACCTCTGCTTGATTTTTCTCTGCTTTCCCTCCTGCTTTGAATCTTTCCCACTGTAAAGCCATTTATGCATTCATCAGACCGAAAGCAACTCAACGGTTTTTTAATCTGCGTACAGTCACTTAATTTTAGATGCTGTTTTAAAGTTTTGGCATATGTGCTTTTACAAGCACTTTTTGATCCAAATGAAAACCCCAAGTCTTTTAAAACTTAGGAACATTATAAAATCTCTCAATTTATCGTGACTTGATAGTTAGGCTGCTTTGTCTTAAAAATCCTTGATTGGCCTATATGAGTCTCTTGAAAAAGGTTGCCTTCCTTTCAAGATAGCTAAACAGTCCATTTTTTTTGGAGTTTTCTATTTTTAATCGTTAATGGGATTTGAATTTGAATTATGGAATCCACGCTCGATTTTAGACATATAACAGCAGGCTGGCCCGTACAGATGTGCATTGTTTATGAAAGCTGTAAATATCCTGAGACAGCCCTCTCCTCGTCTTTTCCCCCCACCCCACCCCACCCCAAAGCCCCCAAGAAAGCAGACACAAGGATCTGTCTTTTGTCTGCAACCATCTGGTGCATAAAAATTTATTCAGGTTCACAGCAGTTGAGTTGAAACTCGGTACGACTGAACGGAGATGTGGGTTAAGAGGAAAACCCGACCCCCTCCCCCAGGGGGGAGGGGAGAATGGCCCCATCGCTCGGTGAAAAAAGAGGCTCTCCCTGAAAAGCTGGCTGCTGTGAATTTGCTCCAGGTAGTGAATCCATAAATGCGGTGCAGGAGGAGGAGGAGGAAGAGATGGAGATATTGAAATTTACCTGGAGCTCATCTCTTGGGTGCAAAGTGATGGGGATACCTGAAATGTCCCAAAAGGATCTGAAATATTCCACATGCAGTGTAATTGGGCTATGGCCACTCTGTTCAGCAAGGGGTTAACATCCATTTCTTTTGAAACTGGCAAAATGTTACCGCTGAGATCCCAGGGACTAAGGCCTAGGCCCGCTTCCTAGTGCATGGGATAAACATTTGAGGAATCCCCAACTTTTTTTTTTTAAATGCTCTGCAGAGGAAGCTCCAAACTCTCTCCTAATATGCTAGCTTTCCATGTGTGGCAAGTCCCCTCCTTGGTTGGTATTGACGATGAATATTTAAATCCTTGTTTCATGGTCCCTACCTGTTTCTATTTCTGCTCATCAGAAGGAAAAGACCCCAATTAGGTCTTTTTTCGAAAGCAAGCTTGAAGGCTAGTAACAACCCCGACAGGGTGCCCACGGAGGTCTCCAGTTCTGCGTGTTTCCCCAATTTTTTCTCTCCATTGATTACATGACATACTGGGTGAACAATGGTTTTTTAACCAGAGGGCGTCCAACCTTTGGCAGGTTGGAGACTTGTGGGCTTGCCATGTTTGGCCGGGGACTCCTGGAAGTTAAAAGTCCACAAGTCAATTCTGGGAGTTAAAAGTCCAACCTTGGTCAGTTGAAGACTTGTTAGACGTTAACTCCCAGAATTGGCTTGTGGAGTTTTAACTTCCAGAATTCCCCATTCAGCACTACTGGGAGTTGACGTCCACAAATCTTCAACTGGCCAAGATTGGACTTTTTTAACTCCCAGAATTGACTTGTTGGCTTTCACTTCCAGAATTCCCCATCCAGTGGTGCTGGCTGGAGAATTCTGGGAGTTGAAGTCCACAAGTCTTCAACTGGCCAAGATTGGACGCCCCTGGCTCAGACTTTCCAGCTGCTGGTTATATGAAAAAGTAAAAAAAAAGAAGAAGAAATGAAACGGACAATAAATGCAAACCAGAATTCCCAAAGCATATTTTGACTGCATCCTTATCCCAAGCCCTTGATGCAACTGCCTGAATTAATGATCCGTTTAAAGAGATGGGGGGGAAAGGTGAGGATCTAAAAACAGTGGGCGGGGAGATACCGGTTTAAAGTTACGTAGAAAAACACAAGGTCAAGAATGGGAGCCAAATACTGTCGGGGTTATTTCCTTGGCATTGATTGAGGGACCAATAACAGAGCTTCTCTTAAAGTACATTAATTTATCTTAAAACCATCCTATAAGGAAATATGTGAATATTAAGCTAGGGCCGTGATGGCGAACCTGTGGCATGCGGAGCCATATCGGTGGGCACACAAGCTCAGCTCTGGTGTGCATGCGCGTGCTGGCCAGCTGATTTTCGGCCCTTTTGGGCCCACCGGAAGTCAGGAAAAAGGCTGTTTCCGGCCTCCGGAGGGGGTGGGGAAGGCCATTTTCGCCCTCCCCAGCCTCCTAGAAAAGGTTCTGGAGCCTGGGAAGAGTGAAAAATGGGCCTTCCGGTGGGACTGGAAGTCGGCAAACGGGCCGTTTCTGGCCTCCGGAGGGCCTTCAGGGGGGGTGGGAAAGGCCATTTTCACCCTCCCCGAATCCTAGAAAGGTTCTGGAGCCTGGGAAGAGCGAAAAGCAGGCATACCTTGCCATCACATGCCAAAAGTGGTGGTGGGGGGTCACGCGTGCATGCGTGGGGGGCAGGGCACACAGAATTGTGAGTGTGGGCACACGCACAAGTGACCCCTCCCACACTCCCCCCCCCCACTTTTGGCACACAATGGCAAAAAGGTTAGCCATCTCTGAGCTAGGGGGTATAAGAGATGCAATTAGGTTGTGCGGAGTTTTTGATTTCAGTTCGTAGACTTGGTGGCAGAGGTCGCAAGAGTGGATGTGGCTGCCTTCTGCTTTTCCACATGTGGTGTGCTGCATCCTTTAATACGTGGCTCCTTAACCCCCGGGGCCCACTAGCAGCCCTTCAACCATTTGGAACTGGGCCACAAAAGTGGTACGTGAGCACTTCCCCGACACTCACGTGTATCATTCCCCCCAACTCCCGCCCAAAAAGCTGGAAAGACTGGGAAATTCTTTTTTTACTGGGCCCCTGCATTTCTGGCCTGCAGAAGGAATCTAATGTGGGGGAACCTGGACTTAACAACAGCCCCAACGAAGTAGGGTTGCCCTCCTAAACCCAACAACGTTGTAGCTGAGGGTGGGGGAGCCCCAGGTTGCAAGCGCAGAGAAGGAATTCCGAAGAAAAACCCACCCCCCCCAAAAGAAAGAAGAAAAGAAAAAAAGGACCAATCGTGAAGTGTGCATGATTTGCAAAGTTTAAAAAAAAAAAGAAAAAACCCCCAACCTTTCCTTTTTATCGTTCCTTTTGGAGATGTTTATGGGACGGCATAAAATTGGGGGGGGGGGTTTCCCCTTCCCTTCCTCTCTTGAATTGTGAACGTTATTTATCCAGCTCAGTTTTGGAGCCAAAGAGTTAAAAAGTTTGGAAGATGGCTCTGAGAGGGAGCCCTAGCCTGATAGACCACCATGGCAGAGATCCATCGGCAGAGGGGGGGTGCCTGTTTGATACCCCTCCCCCTCCCCTCCTATCCCCAAGCAAGAATCTAAAACATAGGAAGAATGTGCAGATTATCGGTTTCCTGGAGCGTGGGGGGAAAAGGAGTGTCCAGGAAAAAAAAAAAAAACCCACACCCCTTCACCTATGACTTTTCCGTGCACTGAATTGCTGAATGCATGAAAAGGGGATGCTCCTATAATGCATCCAAGAATACTTGTAGAGGGAGAGAGAGGTCCTAGTTGCTTCCTCAAACTGGCTCCCCAGTTGCTGGAACACCCATGACCCCCCAAAATCTGAGTGCGAGTGACAGACAGTGTCCGGCCAAGATGGCTTCCAGGCCTGACAGACAGAAGTTTCCGAGTTGCCCTCGAAACCTTACCATGGGTGTGCAACAAGATTCATGTCTGTTATCAAAGAGCGAGAAGTTCAGTTTCCGTTCTCCATCCTTCCACATCCATGGAGGTGCCTTTTGTTCTGTGTTCGAGTCACCCCACGCCCCTCAAGAAGAGGACCTGGGTGAAATTCCTTCGTAGAAAAAGGGTTCAGGAAGTCCCAGAAACCTTTGTAGTTTCCCCCTTCCTGCCCCCCCACACCAGAGGAGCTCAAAAGACATCCTTTCCAAGCAGGAGATGAAGCAGAAGGCCCAAGCAGAAGGTACCGCAGAGGGCCGACAGTCTCAGCTCTCTCTGAGACACGTCTATTTAAAAACATCTACCAGACTTGCAGGAGCTTCAGCTTCTGAGGAACAGCCAAAAGGGTTTAAAAAAAAAAAAACGAAACAAAAACGACGGGAGAAAGCGAAGATATTCGTAGGAGCTGAGTGGCCCAGAAGATATCTGATGCTATGGCTTGCAGGATTGAGGGACATTCCCTGAGTCAGAAAAAAAAATGCAAAAATCTTGCCCGTGCCAGTTGGATGACTGCGATGATTTCTGATGATGCTGGTGCAACGGTGGGTCATCCACCCCCATCTGCAATGCCCGCCCACCCATCCCTCCGGGAGAAGCCCAAAGGGGGTGTGGAATGTCCTTCAGATGACCTTCTGCCTTCCCCTTGCACGCTTCTTTTGGGTTTTGCAAAGTGCTTGGAGCAAATGAAGTTGGTTTCTCCAGGAGACGGGTGGAAAAAACAACCTAAAGCAGGGGAGGAAAAGAAAAGAGAGATTCCCATGTTCCTCGCCGTTCCCCTACTTGTTCTTCATCATCGCCTTGTAGAGGCTGATTCCCACAATGGTGGCCACTGCAGCTCCCAAGGCAATCCGGATCCAGAAGGACGACGCGCCCAGCTCGATGTCGTTCAGGTGCCTGCAAGAGAAAGTTAGCAGAGGTGGCTTGAGGACATCTGAGGGCATTTATACCTCCCTGTGTCATCCTGTGCATTGGACATCCAAGGTCACAATTTTGCGAAGCTTCTTCTCCGGTAAAATTCTACTGCTAACTAGGGCATACAAAACCTTTGCCAGACCAATTCTCGAATACAGTTCATCTGCCTGGAATCCGCACTGTGTATCGGACATTAATTCAATTGAGCGAGTCCAGAGGTATTTCCCGAGAAGAGTCCTCCACTCCTCTGCTCACAACAGAATCCCTTATGCCACCAGGCTTGAAATTATGGGTTTGGAAAACCTAGAACTATGCCGACTTCAGTCTGACCTAAGCATAGTACATAAAATTATCTGCTACAATGTCCTTCCTGTCAGTGACTACTTCAGCTTCAACCGCAATACTACACAAGCACACAATAGATACAAACTCAAGGTAAACCGTTCCAAACTCGATTGCAGAAAATACGACTTCAGCAACAGAGTGGTCAATGCTTGGAATGCTCTACCTGACTCTGTGGTTACATCCCCAAACCCCCAAAACTTGAACCTTAGACTGTCTACTGTTGACCTCACCCCCATTCCTAAGAGGCTGTAAGGGGGCACGCATAAGTGCACCGTCCCTGTCCTACTGTCCCCATTTATTCGTACCCATTTCCTATATTCATAATCGTGTTTATACTTATTCCTGTTATCTCGTACATGTTTGACAAATAAATACTGAATACTAAATACAATTAAGGAGCTTGTCAAGACCTTGATCCATCACATGCTTTGCCACTCCTCCTTATTTCAACAGAGAACATCTGGTCTGAAGGTGAACCTCTGAACAAACCTCAGGCATATGTTGGTGTTGTGGGATTTTTGAACACAAAACTGTTAAGAATATTTTTTTTTCTTTTTTTTATCAAAGTGACCGAGGAAAGCCAATAGAAGCAGAATGCGGACGTCTCCTCCTTTCCCACCATTGCTTCCTACAACCAGCATTTGGAGCCAAGGGGTTCCAATTCAGAGGATACCCCGAGCCTCCAAAATTGACATCCCTCTAGAGGCCTGTAAGGGACACATAAGGGACATGGTGGCTCAGCGGCTGAGACGCTGAGCTTGTTGATCGAAAGGTCGGCAGTTCGGCGGTTCGAATCCCGAGTGCCGTGTTAACGGGGTGAGCTCCCATTGCTTGTCCCAGCTTCTGCCAACCTAGCAGCTCAAAAGCATGTAAAAAAAAATGCAAGTAGAAAAATAGGAACCACCTTTGGTGGGAAGGTAATAGCGTTCCGTGCACCTTTGGCGTTGAGTCATGCCGGCCACAGGACCACGGAGACATCTTCGGACAGCGCTGGCTCTTCGGCTTTGAAACGGAGATGAGCACCGCCCCCTAGAGTCGGGAACGACTAGCATCTGTGCGAGGGGAACCTTTATCTTTATTTCCAGTTTACAACGCAGCACTTCCAAGAAGATTCCACACCAATTGCACCCTGATTCAGGTGACCCTGAGAGCATAAGATAAGCCCCCCCCGCAAAGTGGCCTCGACAGCTCTCAGAGAGAGTACTAACAACCAGATGACTGCAAAAACAACAACACAATCCTTCCTAGCAGAACCTATCCTACCATTCCCCCAACCATCAAAACTGACGAAGCTTCTGGGATGAGAAGCTTCCTCAAGGAAAAATAGTTCAGTTGCCTTTTGAAGAAGAAGAAGAAAAAGGCACCTTAGAGGCAACCAACTTAGCGGTAAAGATGTGACCCACTTGCCCTTGGTAAGAAGATCCATCGCATCAATGGAAAAGCAGTGGCTCCTGGCAGATCTTTGTCTCCAACGGCTCTTCCAGAATTTCATTCCCTTCCAAGCTTTACAACTATTCAGGTCAAGTGCCCCGTTATAGGAGGCTTAATGGCCCTTGGCTCCCGGGGCCTTAAAAGAAGAACGGAGAAAACGCTGAGGAGAAGGAAGACTGGTCCATTGGATGCAAATGGAAAATGAGAGCTAAATAGAGCATTCGTATCCGGAGGCGGCGTATCCTCTCAATAAAAGGACATTTTATTCAGGTGAAATAAAGGGAAAGGGCGGCTTTTTTTTTGTCTCGCTGGCTGTTACTTCCCTGGACGGCACTGCCGTTTGGTCTCCCAGCAATGCTCTCTTCAGGGTCTGTTGTGGCTCTGCCACCTGCCAGCGGAGCTGGCGGCAGATTCAGACAATGAGGAGGTTGGGGAGGAACTTGGGCCAGTTCCAGAGTCTGGGGAAGGCTCTGATGGATGCTCTGCATCGGACGCAGAGATAGAGCCAGGGCCGTCCAACATTTCCCTCTTCCACTGGAGAGGCAGCTGCCTTTGGAGGCTGAGATGAGTGAGGAGGAAGAACAGCTGGGGCAGGGGTGAAATGCTCCCGGATTGGACCAGATCACCTGATCCGGTAGCGATTTTTCCCTGTGGTTCGGCAATCCGGGAGCGATTGCTGCCCGGGTGTCGTTACTTCCTGGTTTTAACCAGGAAGTAATTTCTTTTTACCTCCTGCACATGTGGAGAAGGTTTTGCCCATGCACAGGTGTGCGCGCGCACATGACGTGCTGGGGAGGTGGGTGCGTGCATGCACTTCCGAACCGGTAAGGAAGGTAAGTGGATTTCATCCCTGAGCTGGGGCCTGTTCCAGACGCGCGTATGCGCAGAGCTGTTAGGAGAGGAGAACAACGGAGGACAAGGAGTCGACTCGGAAAGCAAAGCACAGGTGGATGCTGAATAGTCCCTCCCTGGAGGGGGAAATTAACAGAAGGAAAGGGAGTGGTGGTTGTAGGAGACAACTGTTCGGATTTCAGTTTGTGCCACAGGAACCGTTTGCCAGAACTTAATTTACAGCTTTGCGGCTGGAAGCTCCCGGCCTGGCAATTATCTCAAGGAAGTGATAAGGCCTGTTACTGCAGTTAACTCTTTGAAGGATTGGACTGTTCGATGGGGTGAATGCCATGAATTCACAGGAGATAAATAAAGAGGGGTTTTTCGGGGCAAGGAGTCTGTTTCTTGTTTCTGCTAAGGCTGGGTCAAAACAGGGTGTGGAGGAGAGCGATGCTTCCCATCTCAAGCACCGACCCAAGGAGACAAGACGTGATCCCTGAGATTCTGGATCAAAAAGCAAACAGGGATGTGGGGGAGGAATCTGCGATCTGCTCAGGCTGGTCAGATGAAGTGTTTGAGTTTTTTAGCTGGGGGAAGGCTGTCCAATAAATGCAAATTAAGGCTCTCTGCAGAGAGGTCAGAAGTTCTCCCTCAAAGCTCAAAATCTTCCCCTCAAACGGCAAGATGTTCCCAATGTCTGCAGGCATCTACCCAACTCTTGATGTTCTCTGTGGTTATTGAAGAAAAAAAAAAAAAAAAAGAGGAACATTTTTTCTTCCTCTCTTGGCCTTTGAGTCTCTTTTTGGCAGCCCCCCAAATTTCTAAAGCTCAGGCCACTGAAATCTGGAGAGCAATTGATTGATTTCGGGCAGTCGGAGCCCTCTGTTGTCCTGCAAACAATCCGAGAGTTAGAATGTTCTCCATTCAAACCTGACGAAAAGGATAAATTTCTCCTCTTCCTCCACTCAAGGTGGCAAACATACCGTACCTAACACTCCTATTTTGCTCACAACAACCTTATAAGTTGGCTTGGGCTGAGAGAGAGGGACTGGTCCCAAGTCACCCAGCCAGTTTTCAAGGCTAAGATGGGAGTAGAACTCCCCATCTCCTGGCAATTGGCCCAAAATCATTCAGCTGGCTTTCATGCTTAAGGCAGGACTAGAACTCACGGCTTCGTGGTAATTGGTCCAAAATCACCCAGCTGGCTTTTTAAGCTAAGGCGGGACTAGAACTCACCATCTCCTGGTGATTGGCCCAAAATCACTCAGCTGGCTTTCATGCCTAAGGCGGGACTAGAACTCATCTCCTGGTGATTGGCCCAAAGTCACCCAGCTGGCTTTCATGTTTAAGGCAGGACTAGAACTCAACCATTCCTGGTGATTGGTCCAAAAGTCACCCAGCTGGCTTTCATACTTAAGGCGGGACTAGAACTGTCTCCTGGTGATTGGTCCAAAGTCACCCAGCTGGCTTTTAAAGCTAAGGCGGGACTAGAACTCACCATCTCCTGGTGATTGGCCCAAAATCATTCAGCTGGCTTTCATGCTTAAGGCAGGACTAGAACTCACTGTCTCCTGGTGATTGGCCCAAAGTCACCCAGCTGGCTTCTAAGGCTAAGGCGGAACTAGAACTCACCGTCTCCTGCTTATTTAGTTTTCACACTCACGCATGCCTGGAATTTACCGTCACCTGGTTTCCAACCAGCACTTTCTAGCCAGCACTACGGTAAACTGTCTTGATCTACTTCCTAACTTTCATTTCCCTGTAAAATTTCAACTGGCACCTTATATCGGGGTGAAAACCACCTCCTTCTCTTTCGGAGAAGGGCCCCGGTGCCTTAGCCTAGCATTGCTTGCAGACAAATGCACTCTCCTTGCGATGCCAGCTGCTGTGGACGCCAATCGCTGAACGGACTTCACACTCGGCAGCCGACGCTGCCTTCTGCTGAAGCTTTAACTGCAACGGGTGAAGAATGAATACGGCTCCAGAAAGCAGGGGTGGGTTTTAAATCAAGGGGACGGGGAGGAAAAGGCAGAACAAAAATGCACGGAGGCAGTGCTCAAAGGAATGAAAAGTGGGTTGGGGAAGGAGAAGGGGAAAGAGGAATGAAAATAAAGAGAAGTCGGGGGGGGGAGGAGTCCTCAAATTCAGTACAATTAGTCCTTGACCCAAAAGGTGCTTTTTTCAGGAGGCAACTGGACTTTCTGGTTCTTCTTTTTGAAGATGTTTCGCTTCTCATTCGAGGAAGCTTTTTCAGCTCTGATATATGGTGGGGAATGGAAGGATTTATTCTCCTTGCAGACAGCTGGTCATTTGCATCCTTTTAGAAGGTCGCTGAGGCTGCTTGGAGGTTTATCTGTGTCCTCAGGGTCACTTGAGTTAGTACTCCTGGTTCCTGTAGTCTGCAATTTTCCCTCTGGAAATCTATTCCTACTCTCATGCCATTTATTTTTAATTATTTTAACTTTTATATTGTATGTTATTTTAATTCTCGGCTGTTCACCGCCCTGAGTCCCTTCGGGGAGAAGGGCGGGATATAAATTTAATAATAAATAAATAAATAAATAAATAAATAAATAAATAAATAAATAAATAAATAAATAAATAAATAAAATTCAAAGGGCGTTCATCCCAAAATGCACAGCTCAAAGTCTGTAGAGATTCTCCATCATCCAAGTCACGGTTGTCCCAAAGGAGCTTTTTTTCTGGAGGCAACTGGACTTTCTTGTGAAGAAGTTTCACTTCTCATCCAAAAAACTTCTTCAGTTCTGACTGGATAGCGGGGGATGGAATGGAAGGATTTATAGTCTTATTCCCTTTCCTTTTCGAGTTGCCTCCAGAAAAAGCACCTTTGGGAGAACCATGACCTGGATGACTGAGAATCTCTACAGACTTTCAGGTAGTCCTCGACTTACAATTTGTTTAGTGACTGTTTAGTGACAATGGCGCTGAGAAAAGTGACTTATGACCGTTTTTCACACTTAACAACCGTTGCAGCATCTCTACGGTCAATGATCGAAATTCGGATGCTTGGCAACTGACTCATATTTATGCGTTGTGGCCCGTCAGCGGCCTGTGCAAATTGTAGCTGATTCTGACAGCGAGGAGGCTGATGTGGTGTTGCACCAGCAGCCTGTGCAGCTGGTGCTCGAGTCAGACAGTGAGGAGGCTGGAGAAGATGTGGTGCCAGAGGCGGGGATTCAGCCAGGGCCTTCAGAACCTCCAGAAGCTCCCATAAGTGAAGAGGAAGAAGAGGAGGAGCCTCTTCTCAATGCACGGGCGCGCAGAGCTGCCAAAAGGCAGGAGTGGCTCCTCAGGAGGAGGACTCCTCGAGAGTAAGGCTTGGGGCTAATTGGCCACTCCCTTAGCCTATTTAAGGAGGAATGCCACTTGCAGCAAGCTGTAGAGAACAACTTTCGTTCACTCTCCTTCGTGTCTGCAAAATTGCTTCTGGGCTTTCTGCTAACTCTAGTAAGACTGTGATTACCTTATCTTAGAATTCCGGCAGGCTGTTAAAAACAATTAATTAACAGCCTTTGAATGATAAAGATTAAGTTATCTGAGTAAAATAAGCTTTGTTTAGAGTTTGTGTGTGCTGCATTCTTTGGGATCCGTAGCTGGGCAGAACATTATGACAGTTGAAGTGTCCCGGGATCATGTGATCCCCCCCCCCTTTGTAACTTTCGGACAAGCGAAGTCGACGGGGAAGCCAGATTCACTTAACAACAGTGTCATTCACTTAACAATGACAGCGGTTCACTTAATGACGGTGGCGAGGAAGCTCGTAAACGGGGAGAAAATTCACTTAACCCATGTCTCCCTTAGCAGCAGAAAGATCGGGCTTAATGGTGGTCGTAAGTCGAGGAGTGCCTGTATCATCTTTATGGACAACCGTGCTTTCTTTTGGCATCTGGCAGGTGTATTGCCCGAGCTGTGATATGTTTCCACAATTGGATATGCTGAGCATTAAAAGGAACCGAGATAAAATTAGATCCTTCTACAGGAATGGCTGTTATCAATCACCCACTCCCCTTTTCTCCTTCACTATAAATTCCTCTTTTAACACACGGACCCTCTTCCCTCCTCTCTCTCTCTCTCTGTCTCTTCAGGATGTATTAGAATGATTAAAAACTGGAACAGAGGGAGAGCAAGCTCCGAATACAAGAGCTCAGATCAAGCAGCTCTTAGCGCCTTTTGTTGGTTTTAATGGAATATAAATAATGGATTCTTCACCCCTACACACACACAGACACACACAGACACAGAGCTGGGAGAGATCTTTGCATTCACATCAGCCAGTGGAATTCTGTAGAGATTCTCAGTCATCTAGGTAACAGTTGTGCTTTTTCAGGAGGCAACTGGACTTTCTTTCTTTTTTTTATTTTATTTATTATTTATTATTAAATTTCTATACCGCCCTTCTCCCTGAGGACTCAGGGTGGTGTACAGCCAAAATTAAAAAAACATGCAGTACAAATATTAAAAAACAATTAAAAGATATATAAATTTGGCCCAATTAAAACTCACTACCAATTAAAACATTTAAAAATTTCTTCTTTTCTTTGAAGACGTTTCGCTTCTCATCCCAGAAGCTTCTTCAGCTCTGACGGGATAGTGGGGAATGGCAGGAAGTCCTGTCAGAGCTGAAGAAGCTTCAGGGATGAGAAGTGAAATGTCTTCAAAAGAAAAAAAAAAAAAAAAACAAGAAAGTCCACTTGCCTCCTAAAAAAGCACTTTTGGGAAAACCATGACCTGGATGACTGAGATTCTCTACAGACTTCCAACACTGGACATTTATAAGAAGAGATCTGTCTGGAATGGTATAGGGTCTCCTGCCTGAGCAAGGGGTTGGACTAGAGGACCTCCAAGGTCCCTTCCAACTCCGTTAGTCTGTTATTCAAGGCCCATGCATCCTTGAAAAACGTGTAAGAGCCGTGGTGGTGCAGTGGTTAGAATGCAATATTGCAGGCTAACTCTGCCAACTGCCAGCAGTTTGATCCTGACCGGCTCAAGATTGACTCTGCTTTCCCTCCTTCCGAGGTTGATAAAACGAGGATCCAGATTGTTGGGGGCAATAGGCTGACTGTAAACTGCTTAGAGAGGGGTGTAAAAGCACTGTTAAGGGGTATATAAGTCTAAGGGCTGTTGCTATTTGCAGAGATCCTCTACTTATAAATTATATCTCTTGGTATGTGTTTTGTCTGTGTTTGGAACCAAGGAAGAAACACTTACGGAAACGTGGCGGCCGTGGCTAGTTTTTTATATAAATCTAAGTGCTATTGCTATTCCTTCCTCCCTCCCTCCCTCCCTTCCCTTCCCTTTCCTTTCGTCTCCTCCTTCCTCTCTTAATTTCCTTTCTCATTCTTCTTCCTGGTAGCGCAGTGGTTAGAATGCAGCATTGCAGGCTAATTCTGCCGACTGCTAGCAGTTCGATCTTTTTTTTTTTTTTTAATTTGATTTATATGCCGCCCTTCTCCGGAGACTCAGGGCGGCTTACAATGTGCTCAGCAATAGCCTTCATTCTTTTGTATATTTATACAAAGTCAGCTTATTGCCCCCACAAACTGGGTCCTCATTTCACCTACCTTAGAAAGGATGGAAGGCTGAGTCAACCTTGAGCCTTGGCGAGATTCGAACCTGCAGTAATTGCAGGCAGCTGGTCTTAATAACAGGGTGCTTTAAACCACTGTACTACCAAGGATCTTGACCGGCTCAAGATTGACTCGACTTTCCCTCCTTCCGAGGTGGGTAAAACGAGGACCCAGATTATTGGGGGCAATAGGGCTGGCTCCATAAACTGCTTAGGGAGGGCTGTCAAAGCACTGTGAAAGCGGTATATAAGTCTAAGGGCTGTTGCTATTTGCAGAGATCCTCTAATTATAAATTATATCTCTTGGTACGTGTTTTGTCTGTGTTCGGAACCCAAGGAAGAAACACTTACGGAAACGTGGCGGCCGTGGCTAGTTTGGTGTAGATCGCGGTGCTGAGAAGTTCCTGGCTGATGCAGGAGAAGTAAAACGGGGGCTGCAAGCGGTGTTTGTAGCAGAACTCGGCTGGGGAGAAGCCGTGCGGAAGGGACGTTTCCGGCAGGTCAGTTTTGGAAGCCACGAACAGACAAGGGACCTGACTGTCCATGTAGTGTTGCTGCAGAAGGCAAGGAAAAATAGGGGGTAGTTATTGATTGCACGGCCTATCATACAGGTGGTCCTCTAGTTACGACCAATATGGAGCTCAACATTTCTGTCGCTAAGTGAAACACGAGTTTTGCCTGATTTTACACGACTTTTCTTGCCGCATTTGTTAAGTGAATCGCTGTTGTTGATTTAGCAACCCGGTTGTTAAGGGAATCTGGTTTCCCCGTGGATTTCGCTAGTCAGAAGGTCGCAAACCGGGATCACGTGACCCCAGGACACTGCAATGGTCGTTAAGTATGAACCAGTTGCCAAGCATCTGAATTTTGATCACATGACCAGGGGGACACTGCAACGGTTGAAAGGGTGAAAAAGGGTCATAAGCAGGGGTGAAATGCTCCCGGTTCAGACCGGATCGCCCGATCCGGTAGCGATGGCGGCGGGTGGTTCGGAGAACCGGTAGCAAAAATCCCTGCGCCCCCACCCGCCATGCCCAGCGGAGCCGCACGATCATCAGAGGGTTTTTTTTTACTTTTAAAAGCATATTTTCTACAACCTCTTCCGACGAAAAAATGCTTTGAAAAGTTAAAAAAAAAAAAGCCTCTGATGATCGCGTGGCTCAGCTGGGATCGTCAGAGGTTTTTCAAAGCATTTTTTTTCTGCAACCTCATGGCCCAAGAGGTGGTAAAAAAAATGCTTTGAAAAGTCTCTGATGATCCCAGCTGAGTTGCCTAATCGGCAGAGGCTTTTCAAAGCATTAGAAAAAATGCTTTGAAAAGTTAAAAAAAGTTGGCCACGCCCACCCAGGCACATTACCCCCACCACCACCAAGCCATGCCCACAGAACCGGTAGTAACAAATTTTACATTTCACCCCTGGTCATAAGTCACTTTTTTCAGTGCCGTTTGTCACTAAACGAACTGTTGTAAGTAGAGGACTATCTGTACATTTACTTGCAATATATAATTAACATTGCACCTAGATTAAAAACACAGTGTGTTTTTGAGTGTTATGAGTACAAAACGAGTGTTAAAAACACAAATGTCTACACCAGCTAACCATAGAAACCCAGAATTGTTTATGTGAAAAAAAAAAAAAAAATCAAGATACTGGGCTGGTATAGGAACCCTCGATTTAGGACCACAATTTGAGCCCAGAATTTTATGTGGCTGAGTGAGACATTTGTTAAGCGAGTTTTGCCCCATTTTACGATCTTTTCTTGCCACTTTTGTTAAGTGAATCCCCGCAGCTGTTGAATTAGTAACACGCTTGTTAAGTGAATCCAGCTTCCCCATGGACTTCGCTTGTCAAAAGGTCACAAAAGGGAATCACAGGACTCCGGTTTTCTGACCTAGGCTTCCCAAGAGCAGGAAGCAGACTCCTTGTCCCGACAAAAAACCCTTTTTATTAAGTTACTGTGGATTCCTCTCATTCACAGCCAGCAAAGTCTTTCAAGGGAGAATTCACAGTCACAGACCTTATCTGGCTTGGAGAGCTGCCAGGCCGATATCTTCAAAACTTGACAAGGAGTCACGAACCAATTAAGCAAACTAATTGTCTCCTGCAAACTCCCCTCCCCTTTTGCTCCTCTTTTATTCCCTCTGGGAGGGGCCATTCATCGTCCACCTGTGGCCTTACTCCTGAGTCGACCCTTGTTCTTCAGCTGTTCTCTTCGTCTGGCAACTCTGCGCATGTGCACACTGGGAACAGGCTCCAGCTGTTCCTCTGCCTCACTGATGTCTGACTCCGAAGGCAGCTGATAACTGGCAGACGGCCCCCTCTCTGCCTCCGACACAGAGCCCTCCCCAGACTGGCTCATGTTCTTCTCCAAACTCCTCTCTGTCCGAATCTGCTGCCAGCTCTGCTGGCCGGCCACAACACCAGGGACACTGCAACCATCCTAAATATGAACCAGTTGCCATGCATCTGAATGTAAATCACAGAACCATGGGGATGCTGCAATGGTCTAAGTCAGGGATCAGTAACCTGTGGCTCCGAAGCCGCATGCGGCTCTTTGGGCCCTTTGCTGTGGCTCCCTGTTGGGTGATCCCACCACTGGCTGGGCCCCTCCTCGCCCTCCCCTCCCAGTCACTCCTCGCCTGGCCTGAGAAGGTAAGGGTGACGGCGGGGGATAGAGAAGCGGCCAGGACAGAGACAGAGAGATACAGAGAGAGGGGGGGGGAGAGAGACATAGAGAAAGGGAGGGGAGAGAAAGAGTTGTCAAAAGGATTTTGTGGTTCCCGATGTTTTTTAACAACTGGTTCTCTGCCCTAATGACTGGCTGGGTAGGCGTGGCTGGGGGTATGTGTCATGTGACTGGTGGAAGTGAGTGACATCGAGTTGGCCACGCCCACCAGGTTTTGTGGCTCCTGGTGTTTTCTTTTCTGTGGGAAACAGGTCCAAATGGCTCTTTGAGTATTTAAGGTTGCAGACCCCTGGTCTAAGTGTGAAAAATGGTGATAAATCACTTTTTTCAGTGTTGTCGTAACTTTGAACAGTCAACCAAAGGAGCTGTTGTAAGTCAAGGACTATATATGTCCACAGATTGCAGCCGGTCATGATGTGGTCTACAGTTTGACGTGGGACCCCACAGTCACACCGAGGGGAGGCCACTATGCTCCATTTATACAGTGAATGCTGTGTGAGGTTCGAATCCTGTTCAGGATTGTCCATTGTTAGGTGGGTTGGTTGTAGGAGAGGGAATCAAATTTTTAGCCAAGACTTTTTGAAGAATCCCTCCGGGAAGAGCAGTTGAAGTCACATTTCCAATTTTTTAATGTTTATTTATTAAGCAATCCTTTAAATATCATCCCCCCGTCCCCCGTCCTTATTGCAGTCATCAATCACCACAAGGCAAATCACAAAACTAAGATTAACTATAGATGGGGGAGGCTAGACGGGGAGGATGGAAAGAAATTAAAAGGAAGCATCCAAAGAATGCTAACTAAAAAAAGAGAGCAATTGGACTCGAAATTGTTAAGACAAAGGAGTCGGGATAATGCAAGGATGACTTTCGAGAGCCAAATTAAGAAGTTAAAGAGGACGTGCCACTAAAACACAGCAGTGAAAATGGCTAAAGAAGATTCAGACTGTGGCTTCAGTTAGGAAGGCGCCTCAGACAATGACCAACTTTCCTAAAACATTTCTTTTTTCTTTTTGCTTTACGCATCTTTTCTACATGGAAACCCTTGGCTAATGTTTTCTTTTCCAAATTAAAAAAGCAAAAAAAGCTCCATGGATAGGGTGGAGAGGAGAAAGGAGGAAAGAGAAAAAGATAATATCAAAGAGCTGTCTCTCTGTCTCTATTATTATCTATCTATCTATCTATCTATCTATCTATCTATCTATCTATCTATCTACCTACCTACCTACCTACCTACCTTATCCTATCTTATCCTATCTATCTTATCCTATCTATCTATCTATCTATCTATCTATCTATCTATCTATCTATCTATCTATCTCTTATCTACCTATCTACCTACCTATCTATCTTATCCTACCTACCTATCTATCCATCCATCCATCCATCCATCTATCTAGTTTCCTCTCCTCTCTATTATCTCTATCTCTTTCTCTCTCTCGCTATTATCTCTCTCACTATTATCTCTCTTCTATCTCTCTATCTACATCTATCTATCATCTATTATATCTATCTACACCAGTGGTGAAATCCAATTTTTTTTACTACTGGTTCTGTGGGCGTGGTTTGGTGGGTGTGGCAGAGGAAGGATACTGCAAAATCACCATTCCCTCCCCACTGCTGGGGGAACGATATTGCAAAATTTCCATTCCCACCCCACTCTGGGGCCAGCCAGAGGTGGTATTTGCCAGTTCTCCGAACTACTCAAAATTTCTGCTACCGGTTCTCCAGAACCTGTCAGAACCTGCTGGATTTCACCCCTAATCTACACACACATCACACAAGCTCATATATCTACAATCTATTTTCTAATATCTATCTATCTATCTATCTATCTATCTATCTATCTATCTATCTATCATCTATCTATCTATTATCTATCTATCTATCTATCTATCTATCTATCTATCTATCTATCTATCTATCTATCTCTATGTCTGTCTGTCTGTCTCTGTCTGTCCATCCATCCATATCATACGTAAGAACCACCAATCATTCTCAAGGAAGGACTCTTGAGTGGTGTACAATAAAAAAAACTAGAAGCATAAAAACAGAACAGAAAATTTAAAAGGGAAAGGCAAGAAAACTTAAAATTAATTAAATTTTAGCATCAGAGTTTGGAGACCTACTGCTTCTGAGACCAGCCAAGTAGAAAAACTCACCTTATAAATATTAGCACAGTAATTAAAAGACTTGAGGTCTGTCACATCATACAAGAAGCAGGCAACATCACATGTTGTGTCAGAGGCCTTTGCAAATTCCACATCGGCTTCAATTTCGTGCAGCTGCAGAAAAAATGCAGGGGAGATTCATATTCTTTCTGAATTAAACACAGGTTCACCCATCCAATGCATCAGGGATTTTTTTTTTAAATGAATTAATAGACCGCACTTACAATTAAATGCTTTTCCTGTCCATTGACCAGCACGGTATTAATTGAATAGGATGATTTGTTTTCTTCAGATTCACTTTGGACCTGGAACAGGAAGAGAGGGAGGGAGGATGATTTTGATGAGGAAGAAAGGAAGGAAGATTGATTTTGATATAAAAGAAAGAATGGAGATTGATTTTGAGATAAAAGGAAGGGAGGAGGAAGATTGATTTTGATGAGGAAGGAAGGAAGATTGATTTTTATGTAAAAGAAGGAAGGAAGATTAATTTTAATGTAAAAGGGAGGGAGGAAAGGAGGGAGGGAGGAAGGGAGGGAAGGAAGGAAGGAAAGAAATTGATGATTGCATATTGCTTCTAATCTGATACTGTCTAGATACCCACTTATTACTATAACCATGTTTCTTGTATCTTCAATTATATTGTTTTTATTTGTTTCCTAGTACGATTTGATAGCTTATTAGTAACCTTGACTATCATTAAGTGTTGTACCTTATGATTCTTGACGAATGTATCTTTTCTTTTATGTACACTGAGAGCATCTGCACCAAAGACAAATTCCTTGTGTGTCCAATCACACTTGGCCAATAAAGAATTCTAATTCTAATACTTGGGAATGCCATTTCAACAATCCTGAAAATTGAGAATTCTTAGACTTTAGTTTTAGTAGTCCAGAAACACCCTACCCCTTCACATTAAGGAGAAGAAAGGATAAGCTAAAATCTGGAATAATTTGGAGAAAAACTGAGCCTCAATTAAAACATCCTAAGAAATCACTGCCCCCCAAATTCAAAGGATTTACATATCGAAAAAGCCAGCATTGAGCTGTGGTTAAGGCAATAGGCTAGGAATGGGAAGGGCCAGGTTCAAGTCCACTTGCTATCTAACAAGCTGGGATGGCAGCAATGTGGTATAAGAGCCATGGTGGTGCAGTGGTTAGAGTGCAGTACTGCAGGCTGCTTCTCCTGACTGCCGGCAATTTGGCAGTTCGAATCTCACCATGCTCAAGGTTGACTCAGCCTTCCATCCTTCCGAGGTGGGTAAAATGAGGACCCAGATTGTTGGGGGTAAGAGGCTGACTCTGTATACCGCTTAGAGAGGGCTGTAAAAGCACTGTGAAGCAGTATATAAGTCTAAGTGCTATTGCTATAGTTGATTGGATGTTACATTAGGAACCCTGGTGGCGCAGTGGTTAGAATGCGGTATTGCAGGCAAACTCTGCCCACTGGCAGGAGTTCGATCCTGACCAGCTCAAGGTTGACTCAGCTTTCCATCCTTCCAAGATGGGTAAAATGAGGACCCAGATCATTGGAGGCGGGGGCAAGAGGCTGACTCTAAACCGTTTAGAGAGGGCTGCAAAGCACTGTGAAGTGGTATATATGTCTAAGTGCTAACGCTATATTATCCATCTGAAATAGCTTGCTTGGGACTCTAGATCACTATTTCTCACCCTGCCCAACTTTAAGATGTGTGGACTTCAACTCCCAGAATTCCCCAGCCAGCAATGCTTAAGGTTGCCAAGGTTGAGAAACCCTGACTTGGGACCACTTGAGATCAACCATCAAAGCTCACCTTGATTCTGTACTCGTCTTGAACTGAACTGCAGGATTTGTTTTGATCTGAACGGAGGACTAAATTCGTCAGGAACTTACCCCCACATTCTTCCCTAGAAAGGCCTGCAGGAAAGCGGACTTGCCAGATCCCCGAGACCCAATCACTTTGCACAGGAAGACATTCCGGTGAGTCTGGCCTTTCTCCAAGTCAATCTTTTTTTCCCGGGTGACTGGAACAAAAATGGAGAGGTGGATGAGGAAGGATGCTAAAGGAAGAAGCCTTTCCTTCCTGCCTCCTGTTGTGATCCGCCGGTGGCCTGCAGAGCTGGCAACAGAGTCGGACAGTGAGGAGGCTGGGGAGGAACATGGACCAGTCATGGAGTCTGGGGAAGGCTCAGACAAGGGCTCTGCGTCGGAGGCAGAGATGGGGCCAGGGCCATCTGGGAGTTATGTGTTGACTCCAGAGCCTCCAGAGTCTAACATCAGTGAGTCAGAGGAACAGGGGGAGCCTGTTCCCAGTGCGTGCATGCGCAGAGCTGCCAGAAGGCAAGAACAATTAGAACAAAAGGGGCGACTCGGGAGTAAGGCTTGGAGATGATTGGGCATAAGACATAAAGGTGGAGCAAAGGCACAAGAGCCTTTGCAGGAAGCAACTTTGTTCGTTCTGGTCGGTTTAAACTTTGACGCTCCTTTTGACTCTGTGCTCCGTTTGGCCTTGCAGAGCTAATTGGCAATTAGGTATTTGGCAACGTTTCAAGGGAGATAAAGTTGGGTGCTTATCAGCCTTATCCCAAAAGACTGTGGCAGACTTCTGTCGGATTATTCACAAACTGCTTGGGACTCATTACGGACTGTGAATGAACAGAATTCACAGCCGTTGAAATAAAAAGAGGTTTTTTGGGACTAAGCGTGCGATTGTTACCATCTCAGGAAGCCTTGCTCAGAATATCTTCTCAATTTCCTTTCTGCTTCCTTCTTGCCTTTTTGCAGGAAGCAGGAGGAGGTGAGCTTAATTCCAGACAGCGGATTCATTCTGGAGATTTTGGCCAGATCTGAGGAGGGGGTGACTGAGTCTCCAGTTCCCCCATGCTATAGGTAGTCCTCAATTTACGACCACAACGGGGCCCCAGAATTTCGACTGCTAGGCAAGGTGTTTAAAAGAGTTGTGTCTGATTTTATGACCTTTCTGCCATGGTTGCGAAGCGAGCTCACTGCAGTCGTTAAGCGAGCCAGACGGTCATTAAGTGAATCCAGGTCCCCCCCCCCATTTTACTTGGCTTTGTTGGAAGTTGGCTGGGGAGGTTGCAAATGGGGATCACGTGACCCCCGGGAACCTGCAACCATTGTAAATACATGTCAGTGTCCAAATTTTGATCATGTGACCGTGGGGATGCTGCAGGATGGTCGTAACTGCAAGGACTGGTCGTAAGTCATCTTTTTCGGTGCTTATGTAACTTTGAACAGCCACTAAACGATGGCTGTACACGTAGTTCAACTTAAGACCACAACTGAACCCAAATGTTCTGTTGTTAAGCGGGGCAGTCGTTAAGTGAATTTTGCCCCATTTTACGACCTTTCTTGCCACGGTTGTTAAGTGAATCACTGCAATTGCTAAGTTAGTCACACGGCTGTTAAGTGAATCCCCGTTGACTTTGCTTGTCAGAAGGTCACAAAAGCGGATCACACACCCCCAGGACACCGCAACCGTCATAAATACGAATCAGTTGCCAAGCATCTGAAATCTGATCTCATGACTACGGGGATGCTGCAATGGATAAGTGTGAAAAACAGAAGCCATTTTTCTCAGTGCCGCTGTAACATGGAACGGTGAGTAAATGAACCGTTGTAAGTTGAGGACTGCCTGTTATGTTGAGTGCTAACCCAGGGGTCACCAACCTTTCAGACCTCAGGGACCACTAAATTCATAATTTAAAATCTGCTGGACCAATAATATGACCGGTCATCTGACTGGGTGGGCGGGGCCAACTCAATGTCACTCACATCAAGGGGTGCCTCACCAGCCTCTACTTGCCCCTCCATTCCCAGCCCCTCCTTGCCTGCCCGCCCGGGCTCCTTAGGGCCCCAACAGGAAGCAGTTGTTGGAGCTAAGCAGCCACCATGAGAAAGAGTTGGCAAAACAGCTCAGTTCAAATTGGATCTGATTGAGAAGGAGGCTCAGCAGAAGCACCTCACTGAGGACTAGGAGCATAGGCTTTTCAAGCAGAGGGAAAACCTGTGGGGGTGCAAAGCCAGGTACCGGCACCTGGAGGCTCAGCAGGCTGAGATGGTCAGCCAGTTCCAGACCATGATGCAGTCCCACTGGAACGAAGCCCTCCGGCTCTTCACCACCAGCGGCTCTTCCCTCCAGCCTTTGCCCAAAGCTCCACACCAGGAGGCTGAAGCAGACCCCGAGTCAGAATTTCTGCCCCCCTCCGACCCTCACAAAAAGACCCCAAAGGGGGAGACTCTCTGCAGTAACACAAACGTTCATTGCACGTATCTGTCCCAGGGGCTGTAGTTTGAGGACCCCTGATTTAGTGCAATATAAAAAATGTAAATAATTTTTCTGCGGACCACCAGAATTCTCACGGACCATCAGTGGTCCACAGGCCACCAGTTGGTGACCACTGTGCTAACCGCACCTGAGTTCAGAAAGAGGAGAGGTTCAGCAGGTGATTTACCTGTGATGGCGTAAATCTGAGAGTCCTGCTGAGAGAAGATGGAATACCCCAGGTAGCCCAAGTGTTCTAAGCAGCGATGGACATCCAGGTAGGCAACGAGCCTGGGGAAAATCCAAGCACAGAAAAAGAAGCACATCTGTTATAGGACCAAGCCACCCAGGGAAGGGAGGAGAAGTGGTCTGACGGGAGGCAGAGAGAGGCTGCGCTTACGTCCACTGGCAGAGGAATCCATGCAGGGAAAGCAGGCCTTTATCTGTGGTGCATACCGTGTGGTAGAGCTCAGGTCCCCAGGGGATGTAGGGGAACACACCAAAGAAGTTCTGCAGCTCGACGGGCGAGAGGGCGCTGTCACGATCCTACAAACCAGAGGACAGAAACAGGCCCTGAACGGCAGCTCTCCCTTGCTACAGACAACAAGACCACCATGCCTACAGCAGCCTGAGAAGGCCTCTGCTTCTTCGATAACTTCAGTTACAAAACCTTGCCCTTAGCTTCTCCTTTGCTACCGACAAGACCACCATGCCTACAGAAGCCCGAGAAGCCCTCTGCTTCTTCAAAAACCTCAGCTACCAAAGTGATTAGGGTGCTGTGCCCTTCCCCGTAACTTCTCCCTTGCTACAGACAAGACCACCACGCCTACAGCAGCCCGAGAGGGCCTCTGTGTTGTGACCCAGGCCCAAGTAGGTAGTATTACACGCAAATAGTTCCAAAACAAACAGACTTTATTAGAACAGCTGCGAATTAACTCATTAATTAGCTCCGCAGGCTGAGGAAGGACATGGGCCAGTCCTGGAGGCTGGGGAAGGCCCAGATGAGGGCTCTGCGTCGGAGGCAGAGATGGGGCCAGGGCCATCTGGGATGCACAGACTCCGGAGCCTCCAGAGGCTGACAGCAGAGAGGCAGAGGAACAAGAGGAGCCTGTTCCTAGTGCACGTATGAGAAGAGCTGCCAGAAGGCAGGAGCAGATAAAGCAGAGAGGACGACTCGGGAGGAAGGCCAAGAGATGATTGACCCCTCCCATAAGGCTTAAAAGACCAGCAACGGCTCTTGGCCTCTTTGCTAGAAAACAACGTTGAGAGAATTGCTTCTTGTTTCACTGTATTCATTTCTTATCGGCATATTCTGCTTCTGAACTTTTGCCAAGAAAAGCCTTTGGCAGTTTGCCTAATTATCCCAAGGTCGGTGATAAACTGAGGAATGGTGTTTTGAAGAATTTGCTTTAATTTAGTTTGGACTACGCTGAGAATGAGTTAATTCTCAGCTGTTCTAATAAAGTCTGTTTGTTTTGGAACTGTTTGTTATTTAATACTCACTACTTGGGCCTGGGTCACAACACATGTCCATGTTTATATTTAAACCTGCTATCTTGTACATGTTTGACAAACAAACAAAAATAAAGAAATAGTTTAAATGACGAAGACTTTTCCTGGCATCTCTCGCAACCGCTTTGCCAGAACTGGCGATCCGGTCGCTGACAAGATATGGGATTCAACCATTATGCAGCCCCTACGCGAGGGAAAAGCGCACGACACGCAACGAAGATGTTCTGTTCGCTGCTTACCTTGTCGTGTTTCTCAAACATCCGTTGCAGGAATTGATACCCGAAGTGGTTGAGTTCTGTGGAACAATCCTGGGGTACCCGGATCCTGAAGGAGATCAGAGCGGAATTTAAGGTAGCATCTGCAGTCCGATGAATTTTTCCAACTACTGCAAACCATTAGCCACCCCGAGAAAATTAAAAAAAACCCCTGCATTGCAATGCAATAAGGGTAGTCCTCGAGTTACAACTCATTGAGTCACCATTCAAAGTTACGACGGCACTGAAAAATGTGACTTGTGGCCGTTTTTCACACTTACGACCATTGCAGCATCCCCATGATCAGGGGTTAAAATTCAGACACAAAAGCTGAACCCTAATATTTTTGTGGGTAAGCGAGACTTTTGTTAAGTGAGTTTTGCCCCCGTTTTATGAACTTTCTTGCCACCGTTGCTGAATCACTGCAGTTGTTAAATTGGTAACACGGTTGTTAAGTGAATCTGGCTTTCTCATTGATTTTGCTTGCCCGAAGGTCACAAAAGGGGATCACATGACACCGGGACACTGCAACAGTCATAAATATGAAGCAGTTGCCAAGCATCTGAATTTTGATCACCTGACCATGGAAATATACTGCAAAGGTTGTAACTGAAAAATGGCTATCAGTCCCTTTTCTCAGTGCAGTCATAACTTTGAACAGTCACTAAATGAATTGTTGTAAGTCGAGTACTAGCAATAGCAGTAGCACTTAGACTTATATACCGCTTTATAGTACTTTTACAGCCCTCTCTAAGCGGTTTACAGAGTCAGCCTCTTGCCCCCAACGATCTGGGTCCTCATTTATTGGCCTCAGAAGGCTGAGTCTAATCTTGTGCCTGGTGAAATTCGAACTGTCAATTTCGAATTTGACAGCAGTCAGCAGAAGTAGCCTGCAATACTGCACTCTAACCACTGCGCCACCGTGGCTCTTCCTGCACTGCCTCTCTTTTAAGGTACAGGTAAAGATTCCCCTCGCACATATGTGCTAGCCGTCCCCGACTCTAGGGGGCGGTGCTCATCTGTTTCAAAGCTGAAGTGCCAGCGCTGTCCGAAGACGTCTCTATGGTCATGTGGCTAGCATGACTCAACTCCAAAGGCGCACGGAACACTGTTCCCTTCTCACCAAAGGTGGTCCCTATTTTTCTACTTGCATTTTTTTACCTGCTTTCGAACTGCTAAGTTGGCAGAAGCTGGGACAAGTAACAGGAGCTCACCCTGTTACGCGGCACTAGGGATTCGAACTGCTGAACTGCCGTCTTTTCGATCGACAAGCTCAGCGTCTTGGCCACTGAGACACCGCGTGTCTTGCCTCTCTTTTACAGGAACCTAAAAATCCAGGAGAGTTCAGGCTGACTCACACTGGGCAGAGATAGTCATCGGTCAGCTCCAGGGCATCGTCATAGCCAAAGCGGCGGAGAATGGTCCATGTAGTCTCGTGACGCCCTCTCTGGATGAAGAGGGTGTTGAGGAAAAGGAAGCCTGGGGAGAAACAAGCGGGCAGGCCCAAGAATATCATTCAGAGGAGGCAGCTACAGCCAAGCTACCCCATAGGGACAGCGTTGAGTCTTCTCAACCTCAACAGAACAGAACACAACAGAATAACAGAGATGGAAGAGGCCTTGGAGGACTTTTGGTCCAACCCTCTGCTCAGGCAAGAAACCCTATAACAGGGATCTGCAACCTTAAACACTCAAAGAGCCATTTGCACCCGTTTCCCACAGAAAAGAAAACACCGGGAGCCACAAAACCTGGGTGGGTGTGGCCAACTCGATGTCACTCACTTCCACCGGTCACATGACTCCCTAGCCATGCCTACTTAGACGGTCATTAGGACAGAGAACCGGTTGTTAAAAAAGATTGGAGACTGTGGAGATGGTGTTATCTCAGTAATCGGCAAACCGTGCTGAGTAACAACATTAACATAAAGTCTTAATCTCCTCAGGAATGTAAAGACAGGATGTCTGGCAGAGACCTTATCTCAGATATACAAGGCATGGGGGCCCAACACGTAGGCAATTGTCTGTCACAGGAAATAACATGAGGGAAACACGAGGGATCCACATGGAATTCACGAGCTTTCTTTAGCCAATCAGGACAAGTAAACGTTGATTGATGTTTTGCCATGAGTTGTAAAATGACAATAAAAGGAAGTCTTCTGGATGGGGTGAGTGTGCCTTCCCCAAGGTACCTTCACACCGAGGGGCCTTCCAGTGAATCATCATCCTGCCTACGCGTCTTTCTTCATCGAAACAACAGGAGACCACAAAATCCTTTTGACATCTCTTTCTCTCTCTCTCCCCTCCCTCCCCGTTTTCTCTCTCTGTGTCTACTTTTCCATTGCTTCTCCATCTCTCGCTGTTCACCCTTACCTTCTCAGGCCAGGCAAGGAGTGACTGGCGGAGGGGGAGGGCGAGGGGCGGGCCCAGCCAGTGGTGGGATCACCCAACAGGGAGCCACAGCAGAGGGCCCCAAGAGCCGCATGCGGCTCCAGAGCCGCAGGTTGCTGACACCTGCCCGACACATGATACCATGTCAGACAAGCGGTTGTCCAATCTCTTCTTCAAAACCTCCAGTGTTGGAGCACCCACAACTTCTGGTGGCAAGTTGTTCCACTGATTAATTTCAACTGGCAGGAAATTTCTCCTTAGTTCTAAGGTTGCTTCTCTCCTTGATTAGTTTCCACCCATTGCTTCTGCCTTGGGGTGCTTTGGAGAATAGGTTGATTCCAGGGGTGGGTTCTACTTACCTTTACTACCGGTTTGCAACTGGGCGGCGTGTGTGCGCTTGCTTCGCTCGCTCACACTTCTGCACATGTGCAGAAGTATCCTGATGATATCGGGGTCGGTGGGCGGAGCCTCCCGCTGGTTTTACTACCGGTTCTTGCAAACCGGTCCGAACCAGGGGCAACCCACCATTGATTGCCTCCCCTCTTCTTTGTGGCAGCCCCTCAAATATTGGAACACTGCTACCATATCATCCTTACTCTTTCTTTTCATTAAACCAGACATACCCAATTCCTGCAACCGTTCCTCGTATGTTTTAGCCTTCCGTCATCCTTGTTGCTTTTCCCTGCACTCTATTTCTAGAGTCTCAACATCCTTTTTTTAATACCATTTCCAGGGCCAGCTACTTAAAGAGGAACGGATTGCTTGGACTTACCGTTGAGTGTAAGGCCATTGTCCTGGACACCATCTGTTGTGTTCTTCCACACCACCATTTTTACATCTTCCAGAGCCTGAGGAGCCAACGGGTTTCCAAAGCAGGACTTCTACTTCCCAAGAAAAGCAAGGAGATCAGTCACAAAATGGGACAGGTCCAGCGGTGGGTTTTACATATTCTTACCACCAATTTGCCCCCCGCGCGCATGTTCGCTCTGCTCGTGTGCGTGTGTCTTCCGCGCATGCGCTCAGCCTTGAAAACGTGGCTAAATAGGACGGCATTACGCCGGGCAGTTGCTGCTACCAGTTCGTTTGAATTGGTCCGAACCGGCTGAATACGATCTTTGGACAGGTCTATCCATAAAGAACAAATAGAAGCGTCAGATTGACTCAGAGAGAAAGTAACAGCTCAGCTGCTGTTGGAAAGATGGGATGTTCCATATTCGGCTCAGCATATTCCAAATTCTCTCAAAGTCAATGACTGAGGAATCAAGTGATGTCTGGAAATTGCTTTCAGATCTGGAATGCAGATACTGTGTTTTCCCGAAAATAAGACCCTGTCTTATATTTTTTTTGAACCCTGAAAAAAACGCTTGGCCTTATTGCCATGTGCTCAAAAGCCCGATTGGGCTTATTATCAGGGGATGTCTTATTTTGGGGGAAACAGGGTAGATAGATAGATAGATAGATACCGTGTTTCCCCGAAAATAAGACCCTGTCTTATATTTTTTTGAACCCTGAAATAAGTGCTTGGCCTTATTTCCATGCGCTCAAAAGCCTGATTGGGCTTATTATCAGGGGGTGTCTTATTTTAGGAGAAACAAGGTAGTCATTCATTTACAGCAGGTCATTGAATGACTGTTTGAAGCCACAACTTATGACCGTTGTTCAAACTTACGACCACTGCGGCCTCCCCGTGATCATGTGATCAAAATCCAGATGCTTGGCAACTGGCTCACACTTACGACCGTTGCTGTGTCCCGGGGTCCCAACGATCCCCTTTTGCAACCTTCTGATGAGCAAAGTCAATGAGGAAGCCCAGATCCGCTTAACGACCATGTTACTAACTTACCAAGCACAGTGATTCACTTAACAACTGTGGCAAGAAAGATCGTAACATGGAGCAAAACTCACTTAAAACATATCTTCTGCTTAGCAACAGAAATTCTGGGCTCAATTGTGGTCATAAGTCAAGGACTATCTGTACTGCCATTAAAGGACTATGCCTATAGAAAGCATAAGGACCTGAAGCTCCCTTGATGTTACAAATGTCAACATATCCAGTCGGGGGCATCAGATTTGGTGCCAACAGATGTTCTGAGAATTGTTGTGGCCCGTACTCGGCCTGTGCAGCTGGTGGCTGATTCGGACAGCGAGGAGGCTGGTGTGGTGCTGCGCCAGCAGCCTGTGCAGCTGGCACTCGAGTCAGACAATGAGGAGGCTGGAGAAGATGTGGTGCCAGAGGCGGGGATTCAGCCAGGGCCTTCCCATAAGTGAAGAGGAGCCTCTTTTCGATGTACGGGCGCGCAGAGCTGCCAAAAGGCAGGAGTGGCTCCTCAGGAGGAGGTCTCCTCGAGAGTAAAGTTTGGGGCTAATTGGCCACTCCCTTAGCCTATTTAAGGAGGAACACCGACTGAAGCAATTTGCAAGGAACAACTTAGTTCACTCTCCTTCGTGCCTTGATCTTAGTTCTTTGCAAATTGCTTCTGGTCTTTCTGCCAACCATAGTAAAATTAAGATTATTTATTCTTTGGATTCTTGCAGGCTGTTAAGAAAGTTTAATTAACAGCCTTTGTTTGAAAAAAAAAATACTGATTTTATTTTAGTAAACTAAGGTTTGTACAGACTTTGTATGTGCTGCATTCTTTGGGGTCCGTAGCTGAGGCAGAACAAGAATACACTTTGCGTAAAACGTAATCTTCACACGTTCGCAGGCAATCTTGCATTTAAGTTTAACCAAATGGCGTAGAAACTTACAGGATTGAGCAGGAATTCGCCGTTTAAGAAATTTAAAACAGTCCCTTTTAATAATGTAACCAATACAGTCAAAAGACAACTGCAGTGATTCACTTAACAACTGTGGCAAGGAAGTTGGTAACATGGGGCAAAACTCACTTAAAGAAATGTTCTGCTTAGCAACAGAAACTTTTGGGCTCAATTGTGGTTGTAAGTCGAGGACTATCTGCCCAATCTATGCCTATTGAAAGCATAAGGATCTGAGGCTCTCTTGATGCTCCAAGAATACACAAAAATTTCCAGCTTCTTCCCCCCCACCACCAACCCCCGTTGACAACAACACGGTACCTGGAAATAGTTCAGTTCTTCATCACTTAGGATCTGATTGTTATCCTGATCGGACATGGTAAAAATGCGAGTGAGCGCTTTGGCGCAAGCTGGCCTTAACTGAAATGGACAGAAGCGAAAAACAAAAGAGGTGCGATTTTAAAGAGAGGGAATATGAAGTAGATGCCGATACACTCATTTTCATTTTTCTTTCATGAAATTTACTTACCAGAAGTTCACGCAAGCTTGTCTAAACGGATTCCAGGCCTGCCTGCTCTTACTATACTACACGGACAGTTTTTTCCTGAATGCCAACACTCCTGCTAAACAACTAATTCCCTCAACACTGTCAAATTAACTACTAAGACTGTATTACTATTCTTCTCCTCATCCTTACTTGTACCTATCTCTTCCCACTTATGGCTCTATCCGTGCTGCTTGTATCTTTATGACTTACATGGTTTTTATTGTTTCCTAGTATGATTTGATTGCTTTTTAGTATCCTAATAACTATCATTGTTGTATCTTATGAGTCTTGACAAATATATTTTATTTTCTTCTTTATGTACACTGAGAGCACATGCACCAAAGACAAATTCCTTGTGTGTCCAATCACATTTGGCCAATGAAGAATTCTATTCTATTCTATTCTGTTCTGTTCTGTTGTTCTGTTCTGTTCTGTTCTGTTCTATTCTATTCTATTCTACTCTATTCTCTATTCTACTCTACTCTGCTCTATTCTAGTCCATTCCATTCCATTCCATTCCATTCTTCATTCCAATATTCTCTTTTATTCTATTCTATTCTATTCTATTCTATTCTATTCTATTCTATTCTATTCTATTCTATTCTATTCTATTCTATTCCATTCCATTCCATTCCATTCCATTCCATTCCATTCCATTCCATTCCATTCCATTCTTCATTCCAATATTCTATTCTATTCTTCATTTCAATATTCTATTCTATTCCATTCATTCCAATTTTCTATTCTCCATTCCAATATTATTCCATTCTATTCTTTATTCCAATATTCTATTCTATTCTATTCTATTCTATTCTATTCTATTCTATTCTATTCTATTCTATTCTATTCTATTCTATTCTATTCTATTCTATTCTATTCTATTCTATTCTATTCCTACTCTACTCTCTTCTATTCTATTCTTGCAACATTATCAGGCAGATGTTTACCTGTTTCTCCTCTGGATCATAGAGAGGGGCAGTTGGGTGAAGAACAGCTTTCTGGGCATAGTAGAAGAGCTCAGAAATGTTTTTCAGGTTCTTTGCTGAACACTGGTGTGGAAAGAGGGAAAGAGAAGCTGATTCATTTGCTCCTAGGTAAATAAAACAGGCCTACTGAAACGACACTCAAAGTTCTCCTTCTGAGGCTGGCTATGAAAACAGGCTCAAATTAAAGAGACTAAAAGCGAAGCCTCTTTCCTTCCAATTCCTACTGAAAGAAAAATGTTGATGTGGTATCATCAGAAAGGAGAAAAAGCTGAGGAATCGGTGGCCTAAATATGGGGTCTTTTAGATGCAAAATACATACTACCGCTAAATCAGTGGACACGTTTCTAGTTCAACTCTCGTAAAGCAGAGTTCCTCAAACTTTCCGGCTTTGCGGTCTGTTGGATTGGGGGGAGAAGGGATGGCTCCACGCAGGGGTGGGCTTCAAAAATTTTAGCAAGGGGTTCTCTGCCCAGTTGCTGGGTGGGCATGGCCATGGTGGGCGTGGCCTAGTTGGCCTCCTGCACCACGGGGGCGGGGCGTTTTTGCCCTCTCCCGGCTCTGAGGGTTTCCTCGAGCCTCTGGGAGGGCGAAAACAGCCTCCCCAGGCGCCGGAGGCCCTCTGGAGGCCGGAAACGTCCAGCCTTCGGTAGGCTCGTTTTTTGCCCTCTCGGAGCCTCTGCACACACCCTGCACTTACCTGCATCCAAAACGGACTGGGTGGGGACTCCTGGGAGGGGTGGGGTGCGCAGGCACAGCCAGGAATGGGATTTGGGGGTTCTCCAAACTGCACAGAATCTTAGCTAGAGGTTCTCCCGAAGGGCCTTGGTAGTACAATGGTCTAAAGCACCCTGTTATTAAGACCAGCTGCCTGCAATTACTGCAGGTTCGAATCTCGCCAGGCTCAAGGTTGACTCAGCCTTCCATCCTTTCTAAGGTAGGTGAAATGAGGACCCAGTTTGTGGGGGCAATAAGCTGACTTTGTATAAATATACAAAAGGATGAAGGCTATTGCTTAATGCATTGTAAGCCGCCCTGAGTCTCCGGAGAAGGGCGGCATATAAATTAAATTAAAAAAAAAAAAACCCTGCAAACCCACAGCAGCCCGCCCCTGGTTCCATGCGAGTGGTGGGCACACACGCAACTCCGTTTGCAGAACCGGTGGGCATGCACGCCCGCCGCTCACACCAATGGAACGAACATGCAGACCCTTGCCCGCCACTTCCACAACCTGGTTCCGAACAGCTCAAGGCTTGGTAGTGGGGTCTATGACAATTCGCCATGGCCAACCCGCCACAGGGCCATCTTGCCACAAGACAACTCGGTACGGGACAAGAGTTACACTAATATCAAAGAAACGGTGGAATAGAATCATTAAAGGAGGGACAGAGTGAAATGCGAATGGCAAAAATCAAAACCACCTTTATTTATTTTAAATGGTGAAATAGAATTGCTCAATTGTCCTGCAGCGAGCTGTGCCCAAGGCAAGTGGGCCGTGGTGAATTGGCCGCAGAAAGTTGGCTGTGTGAAGTTGTCCCATTTCCCCCTCCTCCCCTCCGGAATAACGGGCCGTGGCCCAGGGGTGTTGTGGTCCCCTGTCAATAAAGGAGTTTTCCGTTACCCCAAATCAAAGGTATGTACTATTTCCCTGCCAACATCTGGACAGTTCCTCACCTCCACGCAGGTCTCGATCTCAGAGAACTGGTTCATGATGGGCAGGATGGTTTCCATGGAGCTCCCGGTGTGCAGGTCGGACTTGTTTCCCACAAGAATGATGGGGATCCTTGGAAAGAAGAAACATTTGGGAGAGACATATCAAGGATGGGAGAGGCTGTAGTTAAAGCGGCAGAAAATCCATCCATCTATCATCCATCCATCCATCATCTCTCTTTCATCTCTCTCTATCCAGTCTATCAATCTCTCTCTCTCTCTCTCTCTCTCATCCATCCATCATCTCTCTCTCATATGTATCAATTCTCTCTATCATCCATCATCTCTCATCTATCCAGTCTATCAATCTATCAGTCTGTCTGTCTGTCTGTCTGTGTCTATCTGTCTGTCTATCTGTCTGTCTGTCTATCTATCTATCTATCTATCTATCTATCTATCTATCTATCTATCTATGCTACCTACCTATAATCCATCCATAATCTCTCTCTCTTTCTCATATGTATCAATTCTATCATCCATCATCTCACTCTCATTTCTCTCTCTTTCTCTATCTAGGCTATCAATCTATCAGTCTATCTCTATCTATCATCCATCCATAATCTCTCTCTCATCTCTTTCTCTATCCAGTCTATCAATCTATCTGTCTGTCTGTCTGTCTGTCTGTCTGTCTGTCTGTCTGTCTGTCTGTCTGTCTATCTATCTATCTATCTATCTATCTATCTATCTATCTTCCATCCACAATCTCTCTTTCATCTCTCATCATCCATCCCTCTCCTCTGGAGGTGGGGTGGGGTGGGATGGCATGGGGAGAAGGGCTCACTGGCCGACAAATCCAGTGTCCAGAAGCTGCTGCGCCACTGAGCAGCTACCCCAAAGGGATTTATTAACAGAGACCCACAAGATCCTAAAGCATCCTAACCCACCCTGTAGGACAATAGATACCTGGCACACCTCTCAATGCCACCATTCACCATTGGAATCCATTTTGTCCGAATCTAGGGAAGCAAGGAAGGGAAAAAGCAAGTAGGCGAAGAGAATCCCTGCACCCCTAACTCATTCCCCAATTTTTAAGAAATAAGCCCTTGAGGAGACGACACCCAAGTCTTTTCCCACCAGCTCCAGCCGAGATCCACCCCCATCCAATGCAGTAGATGCCCTTCAAAGAAATGTCATGAGATACTGAGAAGAAGTCATGGACATTCATAGGGCCTTGCCTAGGAAAGTCAAAGCAGGGAGAAGCAGTACAATGGGGGACTTGCGGATGGGCAGCTAAGAGGCCCGCTGGGGTTACCTTGTCAATGGTGGCCTCCTCTGTGACATCATAGACCATGCACACCACGTTGGCCTGCAAGGGAGAAAAGTGGGGGGGGGGAGCTCTAACAAACGCATTGTCAGCTTTAACGAACACATTATGCTATAATCGCGGGAAACTTTCAGAGCTGGTTTAATGTCAGGGTTCCAAGTAACGCATCCAAAGAAATCAGAACTCTGAGGCGGGAAGTGTTCTGACCTAGGCTTCCTGAGAAAGCATAAATCACAATTTTAGTTCCCAAAAAACCTCTTTTATTGAGACGGCTGTGAATTCTGTTCATTCACAGCCCGTGATGAGTCCCAAGCAGTTTGTGAATAGTTCGACAGAAGTCTGCCACAGTCTTTCGGGATCAGGCTGATAAGCACCCAACTTTATCTTCCTTGAAACGCTGCCAAAGAATTAATTGCCAATTAGCTTTGCAAGGCCAAACAGAGCACAGTCAAAACGGAGCTTCAGAGTTTAAACTGACCAGAACGAACAAAGTTGCTTCCTGCAAAGGCTCATGTCCCTTTGCTCCACCTTTATGTCTTATGGGAGGGCCCAATCATCTCCAAGCCTTACTCCCGAGTCGCTCCTTTTGTCTTAACTGTTCTTGCCTTCTGGCAGCTCTACACATGCGCGCACTAGGAACAGGCTCACCCTGTTCCTCTGCCTTGTTGATGTCAGACTCTGGAGGCTCCGGAGTCCGTGCATAACTCCCAGATGGCCCTGGCCCCATCTCTGCCTCCGACGGAGAGCCCTCGTCCGAGCCTTCCCCAGACTCCAGGACTGGTCCATGTTCCTCCCCAGCCTCCACACTGTCCGACACTGCTGCCAGCTCCACAGGCTGCCGGCAGACCACAACAGGAAGATACCTCAAAGAACATGTTTATTGGATACATCGTATCGGCACAGCTAGTGAAAACCAACTCTGAAAGTTTCCCGCGATAGCAGAATTAAAAGAGTAACGGTTTCCCTTCCCAAGTGTCACAAATCACACTGTCCAATTAAAAACAGTTGGCGGGTTCCTTGCTCACTCCTTTCCTCCTTCAACTGCCACCTGTTGGGATGACCTTGGTTCTCTTTTGCGAGCCAGCCTATTTACTTCCCTCCCCCCCCCAAAGTGCATGGCAACTATGAAGCAGCAAAAGATGGCTTCAGCCAGGTTCGATTCAGAGTTGATACCAGGGGTGAAATCTATTTACCGTCCTTATCAGTTCAGAAGAGCATGCGCCGTGAGCTCTTACACCGTGAGCTCGCCGTAAAAAACACATTACTTCCTGGTTAAAACCAGGAAGTAAGGACACACAGGTGGGTGGGCGGAGCCTCGCGCCATCACTACCGGTTCTCCGAACCACCTGCCACGATCGCTACCGGATCGCCCGATCCGGTCCGAACCGGGAGGATTTCACCCCTGGTTGACACACATGGAAATCTCCATCTCAAAGCTCCTCTCCAGATTATTTTTGTTGCCAAGAACTTGCATCCCAATGTTGGTTTAGCACCATCGACAAGAGCTAACTATAAGTTTGATCCACTGCTCTAGTGAGTTGGCACATTTCAACAATGCCCTCCACTTAGGACTACCAGCCTGGCAAAGAGACAGTTTTGCTGAGTGTAGAAAGATGACCTTGACAGAAATATGGAGGAACTTTTACCCAGGTAAAAGGGGCCATTTTTTTTTTAAAAAAAATCCAGAACTGTGAGATAACATCTGGAAGATATCCGAGCACTTTCCTCTCCGATTCATAGGGAACACAAGAAGGAAGAGGGGGCACAGAACAATCAAACTTGCAAGATCTTGTTACTGTTGCCGATCTCAATAAAAGTAGTTTTAGCCTTCCTCTGGAGATGAGATTCTTGGCCTGATCCATCTAGTGGGGCCAAAATTGAGATCTTACTCTCTAATATGCTGCTTCTCAGAATAATAGAGTTGGAAGGGACCTTGGAGGTCTTCCAGTCTAACCCGCCCACTCAAGCAGGAGATCCTATACCATTTCAGACAAATTGGTTGTCCAGTCTCTTCTTGGAGCATTCAAAATTTCTGGAGGCAAGTCGTTCCACTGGTTGATTGTTCTGTCAGGAAATTTCTCCTTAGTTCTAGGTTGCTTCTCTCCTTGATTAGTTTCCACCCATTGCTGCTTCGCCTGTCTTTGGAATATAGGTCAAGTCCAGGGATGCTATTCAGCAGGTTCTGGAGAACCGGTAGCGAAAATTTTGAGTAGTTCAGAGAACCGGCAAATACCACCTCTGGCTGTCCCCCGAGTGGGGTGGGAATGGAGATTTTACAATATCCTTCCCTAGGAGTGGGGTGGGAATGGGGATTTTGTAGTATCCTTTCCTTGGAGTGGGGTGGGAATGGAGATTTTGTAGTATCCTTCCCCTGCCACGCCCACAGAACTGGTAGTAAGGAAATTTGAATTCCACCACTGGTCGAGTCCCTCTTCTTTCTTTTTCTCCATCTGTAGGGAGTTATGTCCCCCTTTGCAACTGAAATGTTCATTGTGCTTTATGACATCGCTTCCCACGGCAACACAGCTGCATATGTGGTAACCCTGCTGAAGCTAAGTGATCCATGCTCTCTGCAAAGAGGTAGGAACTTCTGGGCCTGCTAACTCCCCCCAGTCTTCTCCTGCCTGGTGTCAGCGTTCCAGCGCTGACATATTAAAGGAGAGGAGAAGCTTGAACTTTTGCCTACTTAATTCCTTTGAAGATTCTGTTTCCTCGGAGATGGGAGGAGGGGGGGGGGGACATTCCTGTGATCTGACGGAGATGGGATGAGGAGAGTGGCTTGGAAGATAGCCAATGAGACGCAGAGAATTGGGGATCGGAAAGGGAGGGCTTGGGGGGCAAAGGTCAGTGCTGACCGCGAAAGAGCCAGGGACAGATCACTATGCTCAATAAAGAGAAAATTTCCTCAAAGATCGGCAGTTTGGAAATTCATTTATTTTGAGATAGCATCGAAACCTGACACCTGGTTCTCTCTTAAACTGGTAGGTTAAACCCCCATAGCGCTACTGCTGACCAGCACAAATGAAACAAAGATAAACGGATCAGGTTAATTCCCACCAGGCTTTGGGTGGGATTTGGAAAGTGTTTTGATGTCCAGGATCAGGAAGGCAAAGAGAGGGAGGGGAGCTCTCCAAGTCCAGCCCACCCCTCCAGACCTCAGATCACCTTGGCAATCTCTTCTTGGAGCTCATCTTCCGTCTGTTCGGCTTCTAAAAGGAGAAAGAAAAAGGACATACAATCTTTCAGACATGTGCAAAGTGAGAAGCATCCTATCCACCATACAGCATGGACCAAAATTGTGGAAACCTTTTGGGAAAAGTGTACTTTCTAAAACTAGCTAATAACACCACTTTTTATTTTGGGAGTAATACCGTACAATTATGTATCAATGGAAAGATAATTTAATCAAGAATGTAATGCAGTAACTTTTATAAAGGAATTGCTATTAGAATAGTTATACCCGTATAGGAAAACCAGTTAAAAATGTTCTACAGATGGCATTTTACACCAGTACAGCTTGCTAAAATGTCTCCTAACAACTCTCCAAATTGTTGGAAATGTAAAAAATGTCCCCGGAACATATTACCATCTCTGGTGGACATGTCCTAAGGCGAAAAAATATTGGGCTAAAATTAGAAGTTGGATAGAAGAGATAATTGGTTACAATGTGGATTTGAAACCAGAGACTTTTTTACTGGGGATATTGAACAGAACCTACAGTAAAGAAATTAGATATTTGATTTTGCATATAATTACAGCGGCAAAGGACAGTCTACGCACAGTCCTGGAAAAACGAAAAGGTACCAACAGAGGAAGAAACAATTAAGAAAATCCTGGACTGTGCGGAGATGGATAAATGAACGAAAAGAAATAAAAGGAAGATACAGAATATTATCAAGTATGGATTAAGTGGTACGACTGGCTCGAGATTAGGGAAAGTAAAAGTGAATAAGTGATGTGACAAAAGTGTGAAATACTGTAAATGAATAAAACTGGAAATAAAGGGACGATAAAGATAATAAAGGATAAGAAAAATGGGAAATGTAGAGGAATGAAACTGATACGTAAAAAGAAACACATACTGTGTGTTTGTGTTTTGTATGTTGTGTTGTTGTTGTAAAACAATTTTTAAAAAAAAGAATAGTTATACCCGTGACCTACCTGAATAATCTACAATGTGGGTGGGGACTTTCTCAGGAGTGACATCTGCAGGAATGATGATCTCTTCGGCCCGAGGAGGAACCTGAGGGGAGAAAAGGGTTATCTCTGGCATAACTCAGACGATAAAAGCTTGTCTGAATTTATCTGGGTACTTTCCTCATGTACAGCATTCTAGATTTCAAGATAGTCGACAAAACAAAAACCACCATCCAGAGTCATTACCGTCTGGCAAGAAGGATCCTTGAGATTTATTCTTTGATTGTATGTCATAAAGGTAAAGGTTCCCCATGCACGTATGTGCTAGTCATTCCCGACTCTAGGGGCCGGTGCTCATCTCTGTTTCAAAGCCGAAGAGCCAACGCTGTCCGAAGATGTCTCCGTGGTCATGTGGCCGGCATGACTCAACGCCAAAGGCGCACGGAACGCTGTTCCCTTCCCACCAAAGGTGGTCCCTATTTTTCTACTTGCATTTTTTTTACGTGCTTTCGAACTGCTAAATTGGCAGAAGCTGGGACAAGTCACGGGAGCTCACCCCGTTACACGGCACTAGGGATTCGAACCGCTGAACTGCCGATCTTTCGATCGACAAGCTCAGCGTCTTAGCCACTGAGCCACCGCGTCCCTTTGTATGTCATAGTGCACTTTTCTTTACATTGTTTGTCCTGCTTATAAATTGCTATGGGAAAGTTTCAATGCTACAAGAATAAGAATAAGATAGTAAGGCAGAATAACAGCAACAAACAGCCACCTGTACTCACCTCTTCAGGGAACTCCTCCCCCACCAGAGCCATGATCAAGGATGTTTTCCCCACTTGGGCTGTAAGAGAGAGAAGCAATACAGTTACAGGTAGTCCTTGACTTATGACCATTCATTTAAGTGACCATTCAAAGTTGCAACAAACACTGGGGAAAAATTACCATTTTTCACACTTATGATTGGCTGCAGCATGATCAGGTCATCAAAATTTGGATGCTTGGCAACTGGCATGTACTTATGACGGTGGCAGTGTCCCAGGGTCATGTGATCCCTGTTTGCGACCTTCTGACAACCAAAGTCAATGGGAAAATCACATTCACTTAATTAAGTTATTATTAATTTAATAACTATCGTAATTCACTTAACAACTGTAAAATGAAAACCCTCACCTAATAAATGTCTTACTTAGCAATGGAAAGTCTGGGCTCAATGGTGGTCATAAGTCAAGGACCAGCTACGTATATACAGGTAGTATATTTTATTTTATTTATTTATTTATTTAAATTTATATACCGCCCTTCTCCCGAAGGACTCAGGGCGGTGAACAGCCAAAGGTAAACACACAGAGTACAAAAATTTAAGAACAGTTTAAAAAACATATTAAACAATTTTGGCCCAACAATTAAAATACCCCTTTTAAAATTCAAATTAAAATTAAGCAATTGGAGAAGTTAGGCCAGCCCGGCTTGTTGAAATAAAAAAGTCTTGAGGGCCCGGCGGAAAGTACGTAAATCTGGAATCCTCCGTATCTCCGGGGGCAGCTCGTTCCAGAGGGCATATTACAGGTAGTCGTTGATTTACGATCACAACTGGCCCCCAAATTTATGTTACTAACATTTGTTAAGTGAGTTTTGCTCCATTTTACCACTTTTCTTGCCTCATTTGTTAAGTGAACCCATGTAATTGTTAAGTTAGTAACCTGGTTGTTAAGTGTTGTGGCCCGTCAGCGGCCTGTGCAGCTAGTAGCTGATTCCGACAGCGAGGAGGCTGGTGTGGTGATGCGCCAGCAGCCTGTGCAGCTGGCACTTGAGTCAGACAATGAGGAGGCTGGAGAAGATGTGGTGCCAAAGGTGGGGATTCAGCCAGGGCCTTCAGAACCTCCCATAAGTGAAGAGGACGAAGAGGAGAAGCCTCTTCTTGCTGCACAGGCGCGCAGAGCTGCCAAAAGGCAGGAGTGGCTCCTCAGAAGGAAGTCTCCTCAAGAGTAAGACTTGGAGCTAATTGGCCACTCTCTTAGCCTATTTAAGGAGGAACACTGACTGAAGCAATTTGCAGGGAACAACTTCGTTCACATACCTTCGTGTCGTCTTATCTTATCAGCTTCCTGCAAATTGCTTCTGGGCATTCTGCCAACCACAGTAAGCTTTCAGTTATTATTCTTTGAATTCTTGGCGGCTGTTAATGCAGTTAATTAACAGCCGTTGTTGTAAAAAACTGGTTTATTTAGTAAACTAAGGTTTGAATGGACTTTGTGTGTGCTGTGTTCTTTGGGGTCCGTAGCTGGGGCAGAACATTAAGTGAATCTGGCTTCCCCATTGACTTGGCTGGTCAGAAAGTCACAAAAGGGGACGCGGCAGTGCTGAAAACCGGCACGCGCATGCACGGCGGTGAGCTGTCGTGTGCGCATGTGCGCCAGAACCTGAAAGTTTAACTTTTCCGGAGCACGATCCCTTCGCGCGCTCAGCTGTGCCGAAAACCGGCCTGTGCATGCACGGCAGCCAGCTGATCATCGGGCGTGCATGCGTGCCAGAACCTGGGAGTTCGGCTGTTCTAGAGCAGGATCTCTTCGCGCGTGCAGCAGTGCCGGAAACCAGCCTGTGCATGCGTGGCAGCCAGCACCATCGGACACACATGCGTGCTAGAACCTGGAAGTTCGGCTTTTCCGGAGGGTGGTCCTGACGAGCACGTGCGCAACGTTTCCTTGCAACCTTTTCAGCACTCATGTTCTGCCCCAGCAACGGGTCCCAAGAAGTGTAGCACACACACAGCTCCAAAAACTCCGTTTAATACAAACAGACCCCTTTCAAAATGCAGGCTTTAACCACAAATGTCCTTATCAGCCTGCTATGAATTATAGAGACACTCTCAAAATGCTCTGCGTAGGACCAAGCGTTGTTTCCAGCAACATTTGCTATCTGTGTGCGAACTTAAATAGGCTAAGAGAGTGGCCAATTAACCCCAAGCCTTACTCCTGAGGAGACCTCCTCCTGAGTAGCCACTCCTGCCTTTTGGCAGCCCTGCGTGCTCGAGCATTGAGGAGAGGCTCCTCCACTTCACTCTCTTCACTTGAAGGAACCTCTGGAGGTTCTGAAGGCCCTGGCTGAGTCTCTGCCTCTGGCACCACATCCTCTTCAGCCTCCTCGCTGTCCGACTCGAGCGCCGACTGCACAGGCTGCTGGCGCAACACTACATCAGCCTCCTCGTCGTCGGGATCAGCCACAATCCGCGCAGGCCACTGGTGGGCCACAGCAACTCAGTGCCGGCAGTCGGTGCTGAAAAGCTTCGCCATCACTGTTCTAAGAGGTACCCACCTTGTTCTAAAACAATCTGTTTGCTCAGAAAAAAGGTATTTTTTTTCTGAGATTGGCTCTAGAAGAGCATGACACACAGTGTTCGTCACGGAAGGCATCTCCGTGGTAGAGCTGTCAAGTTCCCAAGAGAAGCTCCATAAAGTCAGCCATTAAACAAAAATAGTGACAACACCGGAGCATCAGCAAGCCTTGGGGAAAAGATTTATTTTATTTATGGAGTGGTTTCGGGACATTGCCCCCCCCCCAAAAAAGAGACTTATAGCACCAGTTTCGTATCTGAGCCACTACTTTGTAACTTGAACAAATATCTGATTGATCGGCTTTCACACGAAGACTGCAAGCTGAAGATTTATTATTATTTTTTTGCAGATGCAGGCTGTTAAATGGTCAACTGGAGCTCTGCAACACTGCTTCAGGTTTGATTCCAAAAAGATCCTATTAATTTTTTTTAAAAAAAAAAAAAGATAAAAAAGGCTTAAAAAGAGTTGCAATCAGGTTAACAATGGTACCCTGACGTAGTATGAAGTAAGCCTTATTATAAATCTCCCAGGGTGAATTGCTTTATTGGAAGAAATAAAAGGGAAAAACAGAATCTCTCTCTCCCTCCCTCCCTCCCTCTCTCTTTCTCCAAGAAAAGCAGGAAATGTTTTTGCTCTCTTGGCTTTCAACAGCTCATTCGGTCCCACCCTGACTTCACACCTAGATACCAGATTTTTAATCCCTTCCTGAAATGAAGGCTAGGATTCTCTTCCGGAAACTGAGTTCCGTTCACAGCTCCAAGTCTGCAGAACGATTTTTCCCCCCCTTGGACATTCTGTCTTTGCTTAAGAAGTTCCTCTCCTCCACATTATTATTTTAAAACTCACAAACAAGCCCAAGAAATAAATTGGGGGGGAAATGAGAAGCAGCGATTTCATTAGCCTACTGGGCCCATTGGGTTTTTAATTGGGCCTTTCTACTCATAGACGACCATTATACTTGCTACATCAGGGGGAATGGGACAACGTGCCAGGGCCAACTTGCTGTGCCCGACTCACCATGGCCAACTCATTGCAGCCAACTCGCCAAGGGACAACGTAACAGAACAGAATAGAACAGAACAGAACAGAATAGAAAGAATAAGAGAAGAGAAGAGAAGAGAAGAGAAGAGAAGAGAAGAGAAGAGAAGAGAAGAGAAGAGAATTAGGAAAGAATGGAATGGAATGGAATGGAATGGAATGGAATGGAATGGAATGGAATAGAATAGAATAGAATAGAATAGAATAGAATAGAATAGAATAGAATAGAATAGAATAGAATAGAATAGAATAGGAATAGGAATAGGAATAGAATAGAAGAATGGAATGGAATGGAATGGAATGGAATGGAATGGAATAGAATAGAATAGAATAGAATAGAATAGAATAGAATAGAATAGAATAGAATAGAATAGAATTCTTTATTGGCCAAGTGTGATTGGACACACAAGGAATTTGTCTTTGGTGCATATGCTCTCAGTGTACATAAAAGAAAAGATACGTTCATCAAGAATCATAAGGTACAACACTTAATGATAGTCATAGGGTACAAATAAGCAATCAGGAAACCGTATCAATACAAATCGTAAGGATATGATTCTAACAGTTCTATTTCATTATTTAAAATAAATAAAAACATATTTTAATTTTTGCCATTCATATTTTGTTCTGTCCCTCTTTTTGCATCCTTTCCTTAATGATTCTATTCCACCATTTCTTTGATATTAGTGCTATCATGTACCCTTGACTGAAGATCGGTACACTCCTTCTATCTGGGACGGTCGCCCTCTTCCACCGAGTCCGCAGCTTTGGGAAGGACACATATGGAGCGGTGAGGGAGGAAGGGGACACTTGCCTAGCCAGCCGGATCAGCCAAGTCAACCCTGGCGATCGATCAATGGGATGACAGATGTCGCAGTCAGATCGCCTTCACATCCATTTGATATTAGTGTAACTCTTGCCCTGCAGTGAGTTGTCCAGTGGCAAGATGACCATGGGGAGTTGGCTGTGGCACGCTGGTCATGCGAGTTGGCCATGGTGAATTGTCATAGCAATAGGAAGAGCACTTAAGACCTACATACCGCTTCACAGGGCTTTTACAGCCCTCTCTAAGCAGTTTACAGAGTCAGCCTCTTTGCCCCCAACAATCTGGCTCCTCATTTTACCCACCTCGGAAGGATGGGAGGCTGAGTCAACCTTGAACCGGTCAGGATCGAACTCCTGGCAGTGGGCAGTTAGCCTGAAATGCTGCATTCTAACCACTGTGCACTGAGGGAGGGAGGGAGGGAGGAAAAAAGGAAGAGCAATAGCACTTAGACCTGCTGGTGGAAGGAAGGAAGGAAGGAAGGGAGGGAGGAAGGAAGGAAGGAAGGGGAAAAGGAAGAGCAATAGCACTTAGACCTGCTGGTGGAAGGGAGGGAGGGAGGGAGGGAGGGAAAAAGGAAGAGCAATAGCACTTAGACCTGCTGGCGGAAGGAAGGAAGGAAGGAAGGAAGGAAGGAAGGAAGGAAGGAAGGAAGGAAGGAAGGAAGGAAGGATGGGGAAAAGGAAGAGCAATAGCACTTAGACATGCTGGCAGAGGGAAGGAAGGAAGGAGGGAGGGAGGGAAGGAAGGACGGACAATAGCAATAGCACTCAGACTTATATACCGCTTTACAGCCCTTTACAGCCCTCCGTAAGTGATTTACAGAATCATGTGGCCCCCAACAATTTGGGGTCCTCATTTTACCCGCCTCGGAAGGATGTAAGGCTTAGTCAACCTTGAGCCTGTTGAGATTTGAACTGCCAAATTGCAGTCAGCCGGCAGTCAGAAGTAGTAGCCTGCAGTACTGCACTCTAACCACTGCGCCACCGTGGCTCCATAGACCCTATATCAGGGATGTCTCAATCTTTGGCAACTCAAGGTTGTGGCCTTCAACTCCCCAAATTTCCTAGCCACCTCGGCCAACAATTCTTCGTTCAATGACAGTTCAAAGTTACAAGGGCCTTGGAGAAACTGACTTACAATCTGTCTTAGTCATTATCAGCGCATACTGTACTATCTTAACAATCTTCGCACGCACACACACACATGATCACATAATCGCAATTCGAGCGCTGGCTTGCATTGACCACCGGTTGCAGCGTCCCACAATCATGCAGTCACAATCTGCAACATTATTTTTTTTTTAATTTGATTTATATGCCGCCCTTCTCCGGAGACTCAGGGCGGCTTACAATACGCTAAGCAATAGCCTTCATTCTTTTGTATATTTATACAAAGTCAGCTTATTTCCCCCATAAACTGGGTCCTCATTTTATCTACCTTAGAAAGGATGGAAGGCTGAGTCAACCTTGAGCCTTGGCGAGATTCGAACCTGCAGTAATTGCAGGCAGCTGGTCTTAATAACAGGGTGCCTTAGACCACTGTACTACCAAGGCTCTTGGGGAGGGGGAGGGGGAATTTTCAGCAAACAAAAAACGCCCGTGGGGGAAAGCTGAATTCATTGAACAAACCGTATGATTTACTTAAAGGAAAAATAAATTAATATGACTGAATGAGAAAAAATAAAAAATAAATTTTAGGAAACACGGCGGCAAAAATAAATCCAGTTTGAGCTTATTACTGCAATAACTTATGACGAAAAATTCAGGTATCAATTACCAGTCCTAGGTGAAGGTAAAGGTTGCCCTCGCACATATGGGCTAGTCATTCCCGACTCTAGGGGGCGGTACTCATCTCCGTTTCAAAGCCAAAGAGCCAGCGCTGTCCGAAGACATCTCCGTGGTCATGTGGCCAGCATGACTCAACGCCAAAGGCGCACGGAACGCTGTTACCTTCCCACCAAAGGTGGTCCCTATTTTTCTACTTGCATTTTTTACCTGCTTTCGAACTGCTAGGTTGGCAGAAGCTGGGACAAGTCACAGGAGCTCACCCCATTACACGGCCCTAGGGATTTGAACCCCTGAACTGCTGACCTTCTGATCGACAAGCTCAGCGTCTTAGCCACTGAGCCCATTTTCACTAGACTAGGCATACCCAATTCCTGCAATCGTTCTTTTTATAACCTATTTTTATCTCCTATAATTCTTCAAGGTATTTATTTGTAGAATTTATTGGTTGCCCCTCTTACCATATAGAGTAACTCTGGGCAGCTTTACAGTCACATACCATTAAAAACAAAAAATTCAGGAATCTGATTATGAATGGATTTTGACATTAAGTTAACTAAGAAATAATGTAAGCGCTTAGCAAAGATTAAATATGAAATAAAAAATTCAATACTAATACCAAAGAGTTGCAGCAACCTGAAAATAGACACACACACATATATATATATCAGCACCATAAGCCAGAGACCATAGTGTCAGATGAAGGATCCTGCTTTCCGTATTATTTTGCGAAGAACCTTTTAGAACAATTTTGCAAGATATCCTCTGCCCAACTCTTTCAGTTAGTCTAGAAGTCATAATCGGTTTGGATTGCTGTAGCAAAAATGTCAGGATAGTTTAAGATCAGATCTCTGGATCGTTAGTTATTTATTTAATTATAAAACAAATGTTAAAACTGCTATAATCTAGGCCAGGAATCGGCAACCCGAGGCTCTGGAGCCGCATGTAGCTCTTTCATCCCTCTGCTGTGGCTCCCTGTCACCGGTTGGCTCCACAATTGATAGGTTAGGACAAGTAGAAAAAAAAGGATGCTGCGCTAGGAGGAGACTCTATGGTGGGGGAACTGGACTTCTGGTCGGCTCCAGAATTGAACGAGGGGGGCTTCCAGTTAGGACCTTCGTAGCTCTTTGAGTGTTTAAGGTTGCTGACCCCCTGATCTAGGCCAACTTTTAGATTACGTCAGTTAAAGCATATAAAAATGAAGAAATTAAAGTGCCAAAGAATTGCCACATAACCCCCAGACTTAGCAACTGTCAATAAGAAAGACTAAAAAAATCTGGATAGTGGACATGGCAGTACATGTCAGAATCAGAATCCTGGAGAAAAGGTAGAAGAATATATGGAAAATAGTTTAAGATAACATAGAATGTTACTGGATGTGGTTTTGCAAAAGGCAAAATATATTAATCAGATAGATAGATAGATAGATAGATAGATAGATAGATAGATAGATAGAGAGAGAGAGAGAGCTGATAGAGATAGAGAGATAGCTGATATAGATAAAGAGAGAGAGAGAGAGATATGGATGGATGGATGGATGGATGGATAAATAGATGGATGGATGAATGGACAGACAGACAGACAGAATAAAAGTGAAAGAAGTGAAGCACAAAATACAAAGATCTCCACATGGAAGTAGAATGACCTTGGCAAAAGAAAGGAAAGGTAGTACCAATAGTGATTGGGCACCTTGGGTGCAATCCCAAAACATCTGGAGCACCAATTTGAACACCATCAACATCGACAAAACCCCAATCCGTCAATTGCAGAAGGTGGGCTGGATTTGGAACAGCTTACATCCCATGACGATACCTTTTAACGCCTTCAAACAACATCTGTCTTAACCCAGGTCCTCGGAAAGGACTCGGCAGGGGGATCAAAATGTCAAATCCACTCTGAACATCTGGCTGACTGCGCGATGAACCACAATCATATATCAAATGTATATGCTGCCTGAGTTCCAACAACTCTGGATAGCTCACAACCATTAAAAAAAATATAATAACTATCAAAAGAACTTAAAAGATAAAGACGTAAGATGGGAAGGGACAAGCCAAGCGATTGTCTCCCTCGCCAAAGGCCTGGGTGAAGAAGCAGGATGTTTATGTCTCTTTTGAGTGACAGCAGTCGGGCAGTCATCTGGATCTTGAGGGATGGGGGGGGGCATCTCTCTGTCTATCAAGTTCTATGAGGCAATCCTAGATGCCACATATTATCATGTGTGGTGGACTTGTAAGAAAGTGAAGGCTTTTTGGATAAAAATTTGGTGGGTTATGCAGAATGTTTTGAAGAAAAAAATTCAGTTTTCTCCACAATTGTTTTTATTGGGTATAGTTAAGGGTTTTACATTGGGTGAAACAAAGTTGATATTGTATATGATAACAGCAGCGAGATTATTGATAGGTCAATATATCAAGAGCCTTGGTAGTACGGTGGTCTAAAGCACCCTGTTATTAAGACCAGCTGCCTGCAATTACTGTAAGTTCGAATCTCACCAGGCTCAAGGTTGACTCAGCCTTCCATCCTTTCTAAGGTAGGTAAATTGAGGACCCAGTTTGTGGGGGCAATAAGCTGACTTTGTATAAATATACAAAAGAATGAAGGCTATTGCTTAGCACATTGTAAGCCGCCCTGAGTCTCCGGAGAAGGGTGGCATATAAATCAAATTAAAAAAAAAATATTGGAAAAATGAAGCTATGCCTACTATTGAAGAATGGACTTTGAAGATGGCCAGTTTTGCAGAGATGGAGAAGATTTCAGCATATTTAAAAGATCGCTCACAAAAGGCTTATGTATGGGAGTGGAAAAAGTGGATAGATTATGTGCAGAATAAATATCAAACTAGGAAATATCAGATAGCTTTTAACTGAAAGTATTATATAGGGATAGAATAATTGAATTTTGTGAAGATGTGGAAAATATACAGGGGGTGGAAGGGTTCAAGTTTTATAAAAAGGGGATTTTGATTTGGATTATATTATGTGGAAGTCTGGGGGGGAGGGGAGGGCTAGGGGGGTTAGGGAGGGTTAGGGAGGTCAGGGAGGGTTGGGGGGGGAAATTGGGGAGAAAATGTAATTGTAAAACTTTTTCAATAAAAAAAAAAAAGTTTTATGAGGCAATCATCTCAAGACCATTAAAGTACCCTGTTTCCCCGAAAATAAGACATCCCGTTTTGAGCCCATGTGCTAAAATAAGCCTCCCCCCGAAAATAAGCCCTCCCCAAAAATATTTAAATGCAGAACTGGAAATCAGGTAAGATGGCAAGAGGAGCCCCATCTTGCTCCATGCGCCCCAAAATAATAAGACCTCCATGAAAATAAGTCCAAACGCTTATTTCGGGGTTCAAAACAAATATAAGACAGGGTCTTATTTTTGGGAAAACACGGTACCAAGTTATTTGTCCCATTTCTACTTCCCCACCTTGCCTTCCAGACAGATGTACCCCAATCACAGACAAGAAAGAATGACCACAATTTGAGCCCAAAATTTAGGTTGCTTAAGTGAGAAATTTGCTAATTGAGTTTTGCCCCAGTTTACGACACGCCTTGCTGCTTTCATTAAAATAAATCTCTGCAGTTGTTAAAGAAATCTGGCTTCCGCATTGACTTTGTTCGTCAGAAGATCGCAAAAAGGGGATCATGTGACCGCCGGGACACTGCAACCGTCATATATGTGGGTCAGTTGTCAAGCATCCGCATGGAAATCACGTGACCGTGGGGATGAGGATGTAAAAAAATGGTCTAAGTCACTTTTTTCAGTGCCATTGTGACTTTGAATGGTGGCTAAAGAAACCGCTGTAAATGAAGAACTGCTTGTATTCAAGAATAGAATAGAGAATAAAATAGAATATAGAATATAGAGCAGGGGTCTGCAACCTTAACTATTCAAAGAGCCATTTGGACCCGTTTCCCACAGAAAAGAAAACACTGGGAGCCACAAAATCTGGGTGGGCGTGGCCAACTCGATGTCACTCACTTCTACTAGTCACATGACACCCCCCCAACCATGCCTACTCAGCCAGTCATTAGGGCAGAGAACCAGTTGTTAAAAAACACCGGGAACCACAAAATCCTTTTGACATATCTCTCCCTCCCCCCTCCCTTCCTTCCCTCTCCCTCTCTCTCTGTATCTCTCTCCCCCTCTGTGTCTCTCTATGTCTCTCTCTCCCCCTCTCTCTGTGTCTCTCTCCCCCTCTCTGTATCTCCCTATGTCTCTCTCTCCCCCCACTCTCTATGTTTCTCTCTCCCTCTCTCTCTCTGTATCTCCCTATGTCTCTCTCTCTCCCTCTCTTTGTATCTCTCTATGTCTCTCTCTCTCCCTCTCTTTGTATCTCTCTGTCTCTGCCCTGGCCACTTCTCCATCCCCCACCATCGCCCTTATCTTCTCAGGCCAGGTGAGGAGTGACTAGGAGGGGAGGGCGAGGGATGGGGCCAGCCCATGGTGGGATCACCTGACAAGGAGCCACAGCAGAGGGCCCAAAGAGCCACATGCAGCTCCAGAGCCGCAGGTTGCTGACCCCTGATATAGAGAATAGAATAAAACGAATGGAGTGGAGTGGAGTGGAATGGAGCTGGAAGGGACCTTGGAGGTCTTCTAGTCCAACCCCCTGCTCAAGCAGGAGAACCTGTACTATTTTAGATAAGTGACCGTCTAGTCTCTTCTTAAAAACTTCCAGTGATGGAGTGCCCATCACTAAGCCGATCCTATGTTTGTAGCAGGACTTTGCTACATTGAAACAGCCACAGCCATCTAGAACCCCAATGCACGGAATTATTGAATCAAAAAGCACCCAGAGGATGCCAACCCTGCAGCATCGAATCAGCAGGGGGGATGCTAAAGGGAGACCAAACGGTTTCTACCTGGCCTGGTGCAGCTTTACAGGTGGTGACCGGCACCGGAAATTGCACCTGGGAGCAAACCAGCCCCTACCCCCACTCCGCCCCACTGAAGCTGTGGGGATGAGGCAGGATGTGGGCAAAGCAGAGGTTTGCCCAATCCTGCTTGCCCCTCCTGCGCTTATAGACCAGTTGGCTGGTCTATAAGCCCACTTCCAGACAAGTGGCTATCCAATCCCTTCTTTTAAAAAAAACCCTCCAGTGATAAGAGCATCCACAACTGGCTGGACTAGAAGACCTCCAAGATCCCTTCCAGCTCTATTCTGATTGATTGATTGACCCATTCCACTGGCTAACCAATCAATCAATCAATCAGAATAGAGCTGGAAGGGACCTAGGAGGTCTTCTAGTCCAGCCCCCTGATCCAGCAGGAGATTTTATACCATTCCAGACAAGTTGGCTATCCAATCCCTTCTTAAAAACCTCCAGTGATGGAGCGCCCACAACTTCTGGTGGCAAGCTGTTCCACTGGTTAACTGTTAGGAGGTAACTGTCTCTTCGAGCGGAGGTTTAGCATGCACTGGGAGTCTGCTGCAAGTTGAAGGTTCCAGGTAGTCTCCAAGGGCGGCCCCATGCACAGAGTGTTGCGGTAGTCAAGCCAAGTTGGAGGACAACCAAAGCCAGCAAGAACCACTTAGGGCCAACCCCCCTCTGGGATGCAACTCCCCATTTCCCACGTGTCCTGATTCCACCCCTGACTCTCCTCCAAGGTCATTGCCAAGCCTCCTGGCCCCGCCCACAACTCCTCAGCCCCGCCCCGTCCGCATACCTCCTGGCCCCGCCCCCTTTTCACCAGCCTTCTTTAAGACTCGACCCCCCACCCCTCCCCAAGACTCGGAGCGCCCACGCGGCGGCGCTTCTCGCCCTCCATCCCGGGCCGCCCCGATCCGGGAAGGCCGCCCCCTTACCTTCCCCCAGCAGGAGGATGCGCACGTCCCGCCTCATCCCCGCGGCTTCGGGGAGGGGGTTTGCAGCAATCGCCGCTCGACCCGGCGCTTCCCACCCTTCTCGGTGCTGCTGCTGCCGCCGTCTGGCTCCCGCTTCCGCTTCCGCCTTTCCGATCGGGGCGCCGCGTATTGCCTGGAGCGCCCTCTGCGGCCGGAGGCTCAAACAGCAGCCTTTTTTATTTTATTTTATTTTAGCGAGACTAAACTGTCGGTTGAATTGCAATCGGAATAGAGATAGAATAGAATAGAATAGAATTAGGAATGAATAGAATATAGAATAGAATAGAATAGAATAGAATAGAATAGAATAGAATAGAATAGAATAGAATAGAATAGAATAGAATAGAATATTGGAATGAAGAATGGAATAGAGTAGAGTAGAGTAGAGTAGAGTAGAATAGAATAAGGAATGAATAGAGAATAGAACTAGAATAGAATAGAATAGAATAGAGAATGGAATAGAATAGAATAGAATAGAATAGAATAGAATAGAATAGAATAGAATAGAGAATGGAATAGAATAGAATAGAATAGAATAGAATAGAATAGAATAGAATAGAATAGAAGAGAATAAGAAGAGAAGAATAAGAATAAGAATAAGAATAAGAATAAGAATAAGAATAAGAATAAGAATAGAATAGAATAGAATGGACCTTGGGGGTCTTCTAGTCCAGTCCCTTGCTCAAGCAGGAGAACCTATACCACTTCAGACAAGTGACTGTCCAGTCTCTTCTTAAAAACCTCCAGTGATGGAGCGCCCACAACTTCTGGTGGCAAGCTGTTCCACTGGTTAATTGTCCTCACTGTTAGGTGGTAACCGTCTCTTCGAGCCGAGGTTTAGCACGGAGGAATTGGGATGCACTGGGACTCTGCTGCGTGTGTATTTACTGTTCCTCAAAGTCATGCTGGCTGGGGGATTTTGGGAGCTGAAGTCCACACATCCTAATGTTGCTGAGATTGAGAAAAACTGATTTAATAGATTAAAATGAATACAGTTTTATTGGTTTCATCTACTTCTTAGCTGTCTGCCAGCCCCTGGAATTCTGGCTCAACTATTCATTAGAGATAGTCCTTGACTTAACAGTTCATTTAGTGACGGAGGTTTACAATGGTATTGAAAAAAAAAGTGACTTAGGATCATTTTTCACATTTATGGACCGCATCCCTGTGGTCACATTATCAAAATTCAGGCAAATGACTCATACTTATGACTGTTGCTATGTCCTGGGGTCATGGGAATCCCCTTTTGTGACCTTCTGAGTCAATGGGGAAGCCAGATTCATTTAATGACCATGTTACTAACTTAACAACTGCAGGGATTCACAGAGTGCCGAAAAGGTAGGGCGCGTGCATGCTCACGGCACCAAGTGCTGAAAAGGAAGCACATCACGTGCACGTGTGCATGCTTTGCACACATATGCACACTTGTCTGGGCTTTTAGCTGTTGGGAGAAATTCCTAAGTCAGGACAGAATGTTTCCAGCTCTTCGCAATTCTTGCATTTGCAATAAAAAAATTGTAAACTTTGTTTAAGAGATGAAAGATGAACTGGGAGATGAAAAATGGCATAGTACTTTAGCTGTCATGCAAGGATGACTATTTAAAGGGAAATACATAGCTGGCAATAACTTACAAAGAAGCTCAAGAATCAATGGAAATTGCTTGACAACTTCCAACTTTCACATGGCCCAGAAATTCTCTGTCATGGATAATTTGTATAACCATTAGTGAAATTCAGCTTTGCATATTAAAAACTCGTGCATGCACCTTTCTTTTGCAAATGGACTTATAACATTAAAAAAAAAAACAATTACAGCCTGAGTGAGTTTGGGCATTTCTCTGGCAGAAAAAGTTACTAGAATTAACAATTTTTTACTCCTACAGAAAGGCACAAGAGTACACACCCAAAAGACACCATGAATAAACAGATCCAAACTGTTTTATTAAATCACCTGCCCCAAACTGCTGTTCTTGAATCCTTTTGCATATCGTATTTGATTCCTCTTTCAAAATTCTGGGCTGCCAAAGCAATTACAGGGAGCAGACAAAACAACAACAACAACAAGAAGCTGTGAATAAAATAAATGTGGACCCATAATGTACATAGCCATTAGATCAAAAATCTATCACTAGGTCAAAACTGACTTGAGGGAATCATCTCCAGAGAGCTACATGGATAAACTAACTGAATCAAGAACTCACATTCATGGATATTTATTTTGCCCAGGTAATAAAATGCTGTATAAAACCCAATCTGCTCTCAGTTGTAATATCCACTTGCACTAAATGAGACCTAGAAATGAGGCAGTTCACTAAACCTCTCTCCAATTCCTCTTCCTGTTCTTCTCCAAATATCTCCAACAAAGGTCTTCTAATTATTGTGATGTGTTATAGCAGTTTTTTTCAAGCTTGGCAACTTTTTAAAAGAGGCGTGTGGACTTCAACTCCCAGAATTCCCCATACAGCATAGGTTAGCTGGCTGGGGAATTCTGGGAGTTTGAAGTCCACACATCTTAAAAGTTGCCAAGCTTGAGAAATACTGTGCTAGAGTTATTCTGAGGCTTTCCATTTCAGGAACTGGGAAAAAAATCTTTCTCCAGCATTTTTTAACCTTTGTAGATAAGTCATGCCTTGTAAGTTGCCTTATGGTTGGCTTTAATTTCATTGCTGGATATTCCACAGAACAAATGGAATCTCTACAATGTGCTTCTTCTAAATTCCATGAACTCATAAACTGCTGTGTAAACTTTTCATGGAAGCTTTGGAAACAAACGTCGATTGTTGTTTCAGAATGTGGCAGTACGCCTCTGTGCTGATGGTTGGCAAGCATCTGGCAACCTTGCCCTACCTCCCCTGCTGTGTAAAATGGTAGCTGTTGGTCCCTGCTTAGAATATAGCCGCAGAAGAGGTGATCAAAACGATGGGTCACCAAAGCCAACTTCTAGCTGGACTTGTTTGACCTCCTGCAGGAGATCGGGGTTGTCCAACTCCAGCTGCAACAGAAGGGAAAACGGGGTAACTTAAACATCTGTCAAATATACTCAAAGAAGGAAAGGGCAGAAATCCAATATAAGACAAATGAAAAATGCCTCCTTGTTAATATGTACCCTGTTTCTCCCCAAATAAGACATCCCCTGATAATAAGCCCAATCGGGTTTTTGAGTGCATGGCAATAAGGCCAAGTATTTATTTCAGGGTTCAAAAAAATATAAGACAGGGTCTTATTTTCAGGGAAACACGGTATCTATCTATCTATCTATCTATCTATCTATCTATCTATCTATCTATCTATCTGTCCTGTTTCCTCCAAAATAAGATATCCCCTGATAATAAACCCAATTGGGCCTTTGAGCGCATGGCAATAAGGCCAAGTGTTTATTTCAGGGTTCAAAAAAATGTAAGACAGGGTCTTATTTTTGGGGAAACACAGTATGTATGTATGTATATGTATACATATACATAGATAGCTTGATGATAGACAGACATATATATGCATGCACACAGACAATATATGTACAGTATGGATGCAGGGGTGAGATTGAAAAATTTTAGCAACCGGTTCTCTGCCCAGTTGCTGGGTGGGCATGGCCATAGGGACGTGGCCTACTTGGCCTCCTGCACCATGGTGGGGTGGGAGGCATTTTCACCCTCCCCAGGTTCCGGAGGCTTTCCTTGAGCCTCCAGGAGGGTGAAAACGGCCTCCCCCGGGCTCCAGTGGCCCTCTGGAGGCCAGAAACGGGCTCGTTTCCAGACTTCTGGTATTTCCGGTAGGCCCATTTTTCACCCTTCCCAGGCTCTCGATGGTTTTTTTCGAGCCTCCGGGAGGGTGAAAACAGCCTCCCCTGGGCTCCGGAAGCCCTCTGGAGGCCGGAAACGGGCTCATTTCCAGACTTCTGGTACTTCTGGTAGGCCCATTTTTCACCCTCCCAGAGCCTCCGCATGGGCCTTGCACTTACCTGGCATCCAAAACAGGCCGTGTGGAGACTCCTGGGAGAGGTGGGGTGGGGCAGGCGGAGCCAGCTAGTCCTTGCAACTACTGCTTCGGCAAACCAGATGTAAAATTAACATCTGGTTCGCCCGAACCAGTCCAAACTGGCTGAATCCCATCCCTGTATGTATGTATACATAGCTAGCTAGCTAGCTGATAGACACACACACAGTATATGTATGTATATGTGTGTGTATATGTATGTATATTTGTGTGTGTGTGTGTGTGTGTGTGTGTGTGTGTGTGTACACACAACGGCACTGAAAAATGTGACTTATTACTGTTTTTCACAGTTATGACCTTTGCAGCATCCCCATGACCATGTGATCAAAATTCAGATGCTTAGTGATTGGATCATATTTCTGATGATTGCAGTGTTTTTGGGGTCACGTGACCCCCTTTTGTGACCTTCTGACAAGCAAAGTCCACGGGGAAGCCGGATTCCCTTCACCAATTCAGGTTCCCAACTTATCAACTGCAGCGATTAACAACTGTGGCAAGAAAGGTTCGTAAAAGGGGGCCAAACTCACTTCATCAATGTCGCACTTAAACAACAGAAATTTTGGTCACGTGACAACCCCTCCCCTCTCCGCCGAGACGCTGCAACCCGTCATAAATACGAGTCGGTTGCCAAGGGTCCGACTCATACTTTTTTCACTGAGGTTATAACTTCGAACGGTCACTAACCGAATTGTTGTAAGCAGAAGACTACCTGTATTGGGAAAAGCCTCGGAGATTTGCACCCTTCCAGAGATCGGAGAAGTTTGAACCAGGGGAGGAAAAAAAATGTCACCAACCTTAACAGCGTATTTATAGGATTGTTCGGCCTCCAGTTGTCTTCCGCCCTAAGGGGGGGAAAAAACAGCAATCTGTAATAAACAGGTTCTGACAAGGCAGGAGAAACCCTGAAAAGCTTAATGGTGTTTTTAACAGAAAACGGGGAAAGGGAGAAATAAATCGCCCAGGGGAAGGTCTCTCGTCAAATTGAGAAGAGTGAACAAAAAGAACGGCAGCCCAGAAAAAAGGAAAGGGTGCTGTGAAAATGCATTTCTACATTTCTGCCTCGACTGCAAACTTCTTTCCATCCATCCATTTGATCTGGAAAAGGACTTCAAATGGGTTTAAGAAGCCATTTGCACTCAAAGGAGCATTGAATTCATTCGCAGAGAAGCCCTTCCTTACTCTGACCCCAATCTCAATCCTTTTTTTAAAAAAAAAATTATTATACATTTTCCTCTATTATATACATCACATTTCCAGTTTTGCAACGAAAGTGTATCAAGTCCTTTTTAAGTATATCTAGTATTATACACCCTGAATTATAACCATTATTCTCGTAGTCATATAGTATAAAAAGGTAAAGGTAAAGGTTCCCCTCGCACATGTGCTAGTTGTTCCCGACTCTAGGGGGCAGTGCTCTTCTCTGTTTCAAAGCCGAAGAGCGAGCGCTGTCCAAAGAAATCTCCGTGGTCATGTGTCCAGCATGACTCAATGCCAAAAGCGCACAGAACACTGTTCCCTTCCCACCAAAGCTCGTCCCTATTTTTCTACTTGCATTTTTTATTACCTGCTTTCGAACTGCTAGGTTGGCAGAAGCTGGGAGAAGCAATGGGAGCTCACCCCGTTACGCGGCACTAGGGATTCGAACCGCTGAACTGCCGAACTTTCGATCGACAAGCTCAGCGTCTTAGCCACTGAGCTGCCGCGTCCCCTGAGCCACTGAGTCATACAGTATAGTCTCTTTTAAATACATAATATTGTACGTCATAGTTATAACCATTATTTTCATAGTTGTACCATAACTCTATACATTTATCACTCTCTACATTTTAATCTATCGTCACGTACAGTCCAATAGTGCTTACAACATATATTCTATCTATCTATCTATCTATCTATCTATCTATCTATCTATCTATCTATCTATCTATCTTTCTATCTGACTGTATTTATTTCTATTTTGTTAATCTCCTTTCGTTATTATGTTATTCAAGTTATTCATATGCGCTATCTCCGACGTATCCTTGGCATTCCCTGGCATGACAAAGTTCCAAATAGCGCAGTCTTGGAACGTGCTGGAATTTCTAGCATGTATACACTATTGAAACAGCGACGTCTACGCTGGCTGGGGCATGTCGTGAGAATGGCTGATGGTCGGATTCCGAAAGATCTTCTGTATGGAGAATTAGTGCAGGGAAAGCGCCTCAGAGGGAGACCGCAGCTGTGATATAAGGATATCTGCAAGAGGGACCTAAAGGCCTTGGGAATGGACATTAACAACTGGGAAACCTTGACCTCTGATCGTTCAGCTTGGAGGCTAAAGATGCAGCATGGCCTTCTCCAATTCGAAGAGACACTTTTTTAGCAGGCCGAGGCAAAGAGGCAGTCCCGAAACCAGCGATATCTGGGGGCTGGGCAGAGGACAGAATGTATTTGCCTTCAGTATGGAAGGGATTGCCACTCTCGAATTGGCCTTTTTAGTCATACCAGATGCTGTTTTAGGACCTCTTTCCAGAGCACGATACCATAGTCTTTTGAAGACTGAAGGTTGCCAATGTGTATTAAGTTACTAACTTCTGCACCTGCTATCTAACCATTTGTACAATAAGTCCCACGTTAAGTAATACTCTGATTCCTCTTTATCTTGAAGTTCCATCGTTATCCTACGATCTCAATCCTACGATCGCAGGGAAGAGCAAATTCTCAGCCGTTGGGATAAAACGAACCTCTGGAGACTCACCTTCATGCAGACCAAAGCGAGGTAAGCCCAGACTTCCGGATTGCTGTTGTTGAGGGCGTTGGCTTCAGAGAGAGCGTCTTCTGCCTCGGCCATCTCTTTGAGCTACCGGAAAGAGATTTTACTCATGAAAAACCAACATCAGCCTATCTAAAAAAAAAAGGTTAACTCGTGGCAACTGGAATCCGAGACTCCCAAAGGTGCCTTTTTTTTCCCTAAGAGGCAACTGGACTTTCTAGGATAGGATAGGATAGAATAATTAGAAGAGAAGAGAAGAGAAGAGAAGAGAAGAGAAGAGAAGAGAAGAGAAGAGAAGAGAGGAATGGAATGGAATGGAATGGAATGGAATGGAATGGAATAGAATAGAATAGAATAGAATAGAATAGAATAGAATAGAATAGAATAGAATAGAATAAGAGAAGAGAAGAGAAGAGAATAAGAATAGTAGAATAATAGAATAGAATAGAATAGAATAGAATAGAATAGAATAGAATAGAATAGAATAGAATAGAATAGAATAAGAGAAGAGAAGAGAGGAATGGAATGGAATGGAATGGAATGGAATAGAATAGAATAGAATAGAATAGAATAGAATAGAATAGAATAGAATAGAATAGAATAGAATAGAAATAGAATAAGAATAGTAGAATAATAGAATAGAATAGAATAGAATAGAATAGAATAGAATAGAATAAGAGAAGAGAAGAATAGAATAGAATAGAATAGAATAGAATAGAATAGAATAGAATAGAATAGAATAGAGTAAGAATAGTAGAATAAGAGAAGAGAAGAGAAGAGAAGAGAAGAGAAGAGAAGAGAAGAGAAGAGAAGAGAAGAGAAGAGAAGAGAAGAGAATTCTTCATTGGCCAAGTCTGTAGAGATTCTCAGTCATCCAGGTCATGGTTGTCCCAAGGGTGCTTTTTCAGGAGACAACTGGACTTTCTTGTTTTTCTCTGAAGACATTTCGCTTCTCATCCAAGAAGCTTCTTCAGCTCTGAGCTTCTTGGATGAGAAGTGAAATGTCTTCAAAGAAAAACCAGAAAGTCCAGTTGCCTCTTGAAAAAAAAGCACCTTTGAGACAACCACGACCTGAATGACTGACAATCTCCATAGATACAGGTAACCCTCGACCTACAACAGTTCATATAGTGACTGTTCAAAGATACAACGGCACTGAAAAAAGTGACTAATGGCCATTTTTCAAAGTTACAACCTTTGTACCATCTCCATGATCACGTGACCAAAATTCAGATGCTTGGCAACTGACTCATATTTATGACAGTTGCAAGTGTCCCGGGATTGTGTGATTCACTTTTGCAGCCTTCTGACAAGCAAAGTCAAGGGGGAAGCCAGATTCGCTTAACAACCGACTGGGAGAGGGATCTTGGAGTCTTAGTGGACAACCAACTAAATATGAGCCAGCCATGTGCAGTGGCAGCCAAAAAAGCCAATGCAATCCTAAATTGCATTAACAGAGGGATACAATCAAGATCAAGTGAGGTACTAATACCACTCTATAAAGCCTTAGTAAGACTACACCAAGAATACTGCATCCAGTTTTGGTCACCACACTATAAAAAAGATGTTGAGACTCTAGAAAGAGTCTCAGAGGAGAGCAACCAGGACGATTAGGGGCCTGAAGGCTAAAACATCCAATGAACGGTTGCAGGAACTGGGCATGGCTGGTCTAGTGAAGAGAAGGAGCAGGGGAGACAGGATAGCAGTCTTCCAATATTTGAGGGGCTGCCATAGAGAGGAGGAGGTCAAGCACCTGAAGGCCAGACAAGGAACAATGGATGGAAACTGAACAAGGAGAGATTTAACCTGGAAATAAGGAGAAATTTTCTGATAGTGAGAACAATCAACCAGTGGAACAGAAGTTGCCTTTTGGAAGTTGTGGGAGCTTCATCACTTGAGACTTTCAAGAAGAGACTGTGATGCAGCTCCCACAACTTCCAAAGGCAACTTCTGTTCCACTGAAGTCTCCTGCTTGAGCAGGGGACTGGACTAGAAGATCTCCAAGGTGCCTTCCAACCTAGTCTTCTATGTTCTACAAATCTGAAGGCCAAAAGGACTCCATCTCTTACCCTGTAGCAAGCGATTCCTACTCCCAGCCAGGTGAGACAAGAAGGTGATTTCTTACTCGCCAGGAGGTAAATGTGCTTGGCTTTGTCATACTGCCAAAAGAAAAGAGAAGAGAGAATTACTCTCCAGGCTGGGGCAATTTAGGATGGTTTCTCCTTGCTCGTTGACAAAAACGACCTGCAGTTCTCCAAACGGAAAGAGGTCATTAGCAGCTGTTTGAACATGACTTGCTCCAGGCAGGCGGTTAGAGAAGGCTCATAAAACTCATAAAAATCATCACAGAATACAGGATGGTGTGATAGAACCCATCTTGGCTATGCGGAAAAAAACAAGATCCAAAACTCAGAGGGCAAAGGGAAGCATTACGGAAGGATTAAGTATGAAATTAGCTTTGACCAATGGCTGGAATGTATTTTCTCCCAAATGGGAAAAGTATACTTTTTTTTTTTTTTTTTGCTTCTTTCTTCTGTCTAAGTAGTTTTTCCGGGTGGGTAGGTGGGAAGAAACTGGTTGAAGCAAATTGTTATGATTATTAAAATGATCGTTAAATTATTTTCATGGGAAATAATTGCTTCTTCGTCTACGGCAGTGTTTCCCAAACTTGGCTATTTTAAGATGCATGGACTTCAATTCCCAGAATTTCCCAACCAGTATGCCTGGTTGAGGAATTCTGGGAGTTGAAGTCCATATATCTTCAAAGGGTCAAGTTTGGGAAACACTGGTCTACGGTCCTGATTGCGCAAAGCGGCATGACCTCAAACTGAGGTCTCCTCAAGTCTCAGAGGAAACCCCAGACTCAACAAATCCACCCCAACTTCTCAACATAGTATAATACTGGTCATTATCTTTACAGTGTACATTGGTACTACCCTGTTTTCCCCCAAAATAAGACATCCCTGATAATAAGACCAATCGGGCTTTGGAGCGCATGGCAATAAGACCAAGCACTTATTTCAGGGTTCAAAAAAATATAAGACAGGGTCTTATTTTCGGGAAAACATGGTAACGGCACTAGCAATTACCCTGTTTCCCTGAAAATAAGACCCAACCGGAAAATAAGCCCTAGCATGATTTTTCGGGATGCTTGTAATATAAGCCCTACCCCAAAAATAAGCCCTGGTTAAGTTTGTCAACCAGATGGAGGCGTTTAGTACTGTATTTCCCCCAAAATAAGACCTAACCAAAAAAATAAGCCATAATGTGTCTTTTGGAGCAAAAATTAATATAATACCCAGTGAGACAATGTTTCTGCCCATCAAAGTTCTACGGGGCAGTCATCTCAAGTCAACGAATCCACCAGGATCTTCTTGTTGGTCCCATTTCTACCTTCTCACCTCCTTGCCTCCCAGATAGATGGATCCCAGTCGCAGGTACACAGTATGCATATCCTTCGCGTCCGTCACAAAGCTGATAGTGCGTTCGTAGCAGGACTTTGCTTCACTGAAATTCCCGGTCAAGTAGCAGAGATGGCCTTTTTGAGCCCAAACCTCTGGATTCTAGAGAGGTAGCAGAGAAAGGGAGGGGGTTAAGCATGACCTGTGGAGGCTGGCAATGAATCATAGGATGAGAAGGCTGGAAGGGACCTTGGAGATCTTCTAGTCCAGGGGTCTGCAACCTTAATCACTCAAAGAGCCATTTGGACCCCTTTCCCACAGAAACGAAAACATCGGGAGCCACAAAACCCTTCCTGTGCCTGACTATTTCTTCAGCAGCCAAAAAACTAGCATATGTAGTTGAATTAAATGTTCTGTTTTCTTCTGAAACTTTTCTTTTCTTGGATTTATCCATGGTTGGCCTGCCAGGGGTTGAAAAGCTCAATAAATCATGTGCCGGCGGGTGTCGCGCATTGGCGGTTGTGATGTATATTTCGAGTGACAGGGAGCCGCAGCAGAGGGATGAAAGAGCCACATGCGGCTCCAGAGCCACAGGTTGCTGACCCCTGTTCTAGTCCCAACCCTCTAGACAAGGCAGGAGACCTTACATCATCCTGGTCGAATCAATACTTTTCCCCTTAAAACCTACATAGGAAATGGGGGATGGTGAGTGGAAAATTCAGAAATAATTAAAACAATTGGGGATGTTGATAAGGGAGAGCTCATTCGATCCAAGAGCCAGGATAATTCTAGAATTGAAGTCCACTACCTGGGAAGATGTTCTAGAATAAAACTGGTCCATCTGCCCCTTGGAGTTGGAACATATCTAAAAGGTAAAGGTTCCCCTCGCACATATGTGCTAGTCATTCCCGACTCTAGGGGGCGGTGCTCATCTCCATTTCAAAGCCGAAGAGCCAGCGCTGTCCGAAGACGTCTCCGTGGTCACGCGGCCGGCATGACTCAACGCCAAAGGCGCACAGAACGCTGTTACCTTCCCACCAAAGGTGGTCCCTATTTTTTCTAGTTTCATTTTTTACGTGCTTTTGAACTCCTAGGTTGGCAGAAGCTGGGACAAGTAATGGGAGCTCATCCCGTTATGCGGCACTAAGGATTCGAACTGCTAAACTGCCAACCTTTTGATCGACAAGCTCAGCGTCTTAGCCAATGAGGCACTGTGTCCCTTTCAAGTTAGGGGGGCATTAAAATGCAACCCCCTAAACTTTTGTCTTAGCATGCTAAGTCCATTGAAGTAGAGAACAGGTACTTTTACGGCGTTTGAAATGATAGCAGTGAAAGAAAAGCAAGATCTGAGCCCAAAGGCGCAAAAGTTACATATTGAAAGTCTCCCCATATCCCTCCCCACCAGGGACCCAGGCTGAATGTCCAATCCATGTCCCACATAGTGTCATGTGGATCACATCTTCAGGTGTTGTCACCAGTGATGAAATCCATTTTTTTTGACTACCGGTTCTGTGGGCGTGGCTTGGTGGCCGTGGCAGGGGAAGGATACTGCAAAATCTCCATTCCCACCCACTCCAGGGGAAGGATACTGCAAAATCCCCATTCCCTCCCCACTCCTGGGGGAAGGATATTGCAAAATTTCCATTCCCACCCCACTCTGTGGCCAGACAGAGGTGGTATTTGCCGGTTCTCCGAACTACACAAAATTTCCGCTATGGGTTCTCCAGAACCTGTCAGAACCTGCTGGATTTCACCCCTGGTTTTCATCCATCTGGAATTCTAAGACGGTTGGCCTTGACTGGGTGTGAACTATTCCATTCAGCAGCGCAGTAATTCCAGAGAGCAAACCTCCTTTTTAGTTCACCTGGGCCTTCATTACACCAGCACACTTCCCAAACCCCAAAGCCATGCCCCCCACCCCCACCCCCCGTTACTATGGCAGCCGGTACCAAGCAAGCATCGAAGAGAAAAGCCATGCTGGAGATCCAGGCTGACACAATCCATCAAGTTAACTCTAGTTGGGTAATTAGAGAATCCCAAAATGCTAAGGAGAGGTACGCACCAGGTAATCAATCTGCATAGCCGTTTCCAAGCTGTCTTCTGATTGGTCATATTCCTTCTTGAGCATGTAGGTCTGGGCCAGCACCAAGTAATAGTCACAGCTGGGGCCTCCTTGAGGGGAGATCAACTCATGCGCCAGCGCCCTGTGAACAAACTGGAAGGAAAGAGCCCATTATTGCTGCAGGGCCACTGGAATCCCCCGACTCCTAGTCTTCGTTTTCCTACTCCTAGGAGTCTCTTTGGGACTGCCTCTTGCCCTACTGATGGAAGCAGGAGAGGGGAGGCCTCTCTGAACAATGTTTTCAGTAGCTAGGACAGTGATGGCTAGCCTTTTTGCCATCACGTGCCAGGAGCAGAGGGGGAGGGGGGTCACGTGCATGCGTGCCCACACCCATAATTCTACGCAGTGGGACCAGAGGTCAGCAAACAGGCCATTTCCGGCCTCCAGAGGGCCTCCGGGAGGGAGAAGGTCGTTTTCTCCCTCCCCAAGTTCCTAGAAAGGCTCTGGAGCCTGGGGATAGCATAAAACGGGCCTTCCAGTCCCACCAGAAGTTGGTAAACGGGCCATTTCCGGCCTCCAGAGGACCTCCGGAGGGGTGGGGAAGGCAGTTTTTGCCCTCTCCAGACTCCTAGAAAGGCTCTGGAGTCTGGAGAAAGAGAAAAAACGGCCCTTCCCCCCCCCCAAGGCCCTCCGGAGGCAGGAAACGGCCTGTTTGCCAACTTCCGGTGGGACTGGAAGGCCCCAAAATCAGCTGACCAGCGCACATGCATGTCGGAGCTGAACTCACATGAGGCTACGCGATATGGCTACGCATGCCACCTGTGGCACATGTGCCATAGGTTCGCCATCACGGAGCTAGGAGCTTCTTTGATTAACGTTTCTAGTTCTTTGAACTAATAAAGCAAGCTCATCATCACGAATGCAGAGTCTGATAAGAACTGGTTCAAATTTGCTAAAAACACAAACTGTGCAACATTGAGTAATTTGCAAACTTATTATGCTTCATTCATCTTCTTTTAATGATCCCATAATCCCTTTCAGGGCGGAGTCTGGGCAAGTGAATGGAGCGGAGTGTTTACTGGCCGGATGCCTTTCCTATCGCCAATGCGGAGGTTTTTTTCCCCCCAGCAGATATATTCTCATTGTGCCCAGAGAGAGAAATGTCTACCTAGAATCGAACTCATAGCTTCTTGAATGTGAGGCGAGGACTCCTCCTCTAGGCCACCGCACCACTCAAACTTATTATGCTTCATTGTAATATAAAAAAACCACTTCTGAGTGTGAGGAGGAGCATTACATGATCATGCTAAGAACATTATGGGATGCTATGAAATGTTACGTGGAACATATAAAGCTGATGAGCATGCTTGTCACATAATAGGAGCCTTGATGGTGCTGCGGTTAAAGTGCAGTATTGCAGGCAAACTCTGCCCACAGTCTGGAGTTCAATCCTGACGGTCTCAAGGTGGATCCTTCTGAAGTCAGTAAAATGAGGACCCCGATTGTTGGAGGCAAAATGCAAATAATGCTGACATTATAAACCCGTCTAGCGAGTGCTATAAAGCGCTATGGGGTGGCATATCAGCCTAAATGCTATTGCTGTTGCTATATGAACCAAATGATGCTAACCAATGAAAAAAACACATTCCAAACAGTTCAAATATGTTTGAACTGTATATAAAGTGATTCTAAGGGGCTTCTCTTTACTTATGCAAAAATAAAGAGATATTAATCTACCTTTCCAACTAGGATTCTATGTTGAAACTCTAGAAAGACTGCAGAGAAGAGCAACCAAGAGGATTAGGGGATCCTATACCCATGATGGCGAACCTATGGCACACGTGCCACAGGTGGCACACGGAGCCATATCGGTGGGCACGTGAGGTCAGCTCCGGCAGGCATGCGCATGCCAGTCAGCTGATTTTCGGGCCTTCTGGGCCCACCAGAAGTAGGGAAACAGGCTGTTTCTGGATTCCGGAGGACCTCTGGGCAGGTGGGGAAGGCCGTTTTTGCCCTCCCCAGGCTCCTAGAGAGGCTCTGGAGCCTGGGGAGAGCAAAAAACGAGCCTACCAGGCCCACCGTGCCATCATGTGCCAGAAGCAGGGGGAGCATGGGGAGGGCATGCGTGCATGCCTGGGGGACAGGGCGCATATAAGTATATAAGGCACCCACGCGTGATTTCCCCATGCTCCCCCGCTTTTGGCACGCAATGGCAAAAAGGTTAGCCATCACTGCCCTATACCATTACAGACAAGTGGCTGTCCAGTCTCTTAAAAGTCTCCAGTGATGAAGCACCCACAACTTCTGGAGGCAAGTTCTTCCACTGGTTAATTGTCCTCCCTGTTAGGGAGTTTCTCCTTAATTCCAGGTTGCTTCTCTCCTTGATTACTTTCCATCCATTGTTTTTTTTTTTTTTTTTGTCTTGCCTTCTGGTGCTTTGAAAAATAAATGTCTATGGAGATTCTCCATCATCTAGGTCATGGTTGTCTCAAACCATGTGTTTTTTTTAGGAGGCAACAGAAGTTTCTTGTCTTTCTTGGAAGACACCCAAGAAGCTTCTTTAGCTCTGATTGGATGGCTGGGGAATGGAAGGATGCTGCACTAGATACCTGACTAGGTGGCTCAGTGGCTAAGACACTTCAGCTTGTCGATCAGAAAGGTCGGCAGTTCGGCGGTTCAAATCCCTAGTACAGGTCTCCTCATGAGTCACCAACCTTTTGGACCTCAGGGACCACTAAATTCATAATTTTAAATCCCACGGACCACTAATATGATCTGCCTAATGACTGGCTGGGTGGGCGTGGCAAGGTGGTCATGTGACTGGGTGGGCGTGGCCAACTCAATGTCACTCACATCGAGGGGCACCTTGCCAGCCTCTACTCACTACTCCTCACCTGCCCGCCTGGGCTCCTTAGGGCCCCAACGGAAAGCAGTTGCTGGAGTTAAGCAGCCACCATGAGAAAGAGTTGGCAAAACAGCTGGCTCAGTTCAAATTGGATCTGACCGAAAAGGAGGCTCAGCAGAAGCACCTAATTGAGGACTAGGAGCATAGGCTTCCCAAGCAGAGGGAAGACCTGCGGGAGTGCAAAACACCTCATTGAGGACTAGGAGCATAGGCTTTCCATGCAGAGGGAAGACCTGCAGGAGTGCAAGGCCAGATACTGGTGCTTGGAGGCTCAGCGCGCTGAGATGGTCAGCCAGTTCCAGGCCATGATGCAGTCCCACTGGAACAAGGCCCTCCAGCTCTTCATCACCAGCGGTGCTTCCCTCCAGCCTTTGCCCAAAGCCCCACACCAGGAGGCTGAAGCAGACACCAAATTGGAATTTTTGCCCCCCTCCAACCCACACAAAAAGACCCGAAGGGGGAGACTCTCTGCAGCAGCACAAATGTTCATTGCATGTATCCGGCCCAGGGGGCGTAGTTTGAGGACCCCTGATTTAGTGCAATATAAAAAATGGAAATAATTTTTCTGGGGACCACCAAAATGTTCTTACGGACCACCAGTGGTCCACGGACCACCAGTTGGTGACTGCTGGACTAGATGACCTCCAAGGTCCCTCCCAACTGTTACTGTTACACATCCTTTGGGGGAAAAAGTTGACTCCCCCCTCCTCTTTGTAGCAGCCCCTCAAATGCTGGAATACTGCTATCATGTCCTCTCCTAGTCCTTCCTTCCTCTAGACTAGCCATACCCAGATCCTGCAACCGTTCTTCATATGTTTTCGTCACCGGGGCTTTTAATCATCTTAGTTGCTCTTTTCTGCACTGTTTTTTCCAAGGTCTTAACATCATTTTTGTAATGTGCTGACCAAAACTGGATGTAAGTCTTCTTTGTTTCATTAGTGTCATAAAACAGCTTGAGGCATCCGCTGCCTGCCCCCAGGATGCCTTCACTCTGTCTGAACACCAGACGGTGATTTTGCTGAGCCCCGCGACAGAGCCGAGAAGACAAGCGGAGAGATTCAGGACAATAGATCAGTGCGGTGGCAGCTTTTTTCTGGCTACACAGCAAGCTCTCGGTTCTAGCAAGTTTCACTGCTGGGGAAAGGCTTTCAGAGATGAAAGGGAATTAAGCTGAGAGAAAGGAAAAGGGTGATATTCGAGAAGTAATGGCAATCAGCGATGTAATTTAGAAAGATCACTGCCTGGCCCAACAATCATGTTGAAAAATCATATCCAGGTTCTGGGTGCTCGAAATACAAACATAATGATACACACACACACATACATATATACCATATTTTTCGGAGTGTAAGACGCACCGGACTATAAGACACACCTACCTACCTTTTTTGGTGAGGAAAACAAGAAAAAGAAATCTGCCTCTGCCTCCCAGCAATTTTGCTTCCTTGCAGCAAACAGCAAACAGCCTGCTTTACTTTAATTTTCGTTTTCAGCATAGCTTGATTAGCACAAGAAGAAAAAAAAATCTGCTCCAGCAATTTAGCTCCTTGCAGCAAGCAAAAGCCCAAGCAAAACAACTGAGAGTTGGGAGGCCCATCCAATCAACTTGTGCTAATTAGGCTGTGCTGAAGCTGAAACGAGCTGTTTCTTCTTACTGCTTGCTGCAAGGAGCTAAATTGTTAGGAGGCAGAGGCCAAAGGATGGGGGGCCAGTGGGCGGGTGGGGCTACATTCGGTGTATAAGACGCACCTAAATTTTCACCCCCTTTTAGGGGGGAAAAAGGTGCGTCTTATACTCTGAAAAATATGGTATATACTAGCTGATAACCCAGCATTGCCCGTGTATTTATTTATCCCAATCCTGTATTAGACAGGAAGAGCAACTTCACCCTGAGCCCTGATTTTGGCAAGAATTAAATTACTTAGAAATGTTTCCCCTGTGCACCCAAAAGCGTCAAGTAAGATGATACCACCTTGTTGTTTTGCTAGCTGATCCATGATCATTTGGACGTTGTAGTTCTTTTCTCGTATGTACGTATTGTCCGCACCAAGAGGGAGCCCCCTTATGGAGTACTGTGAAGTCGTTACCATGGCAACTCCACTGTGCTGTACAGTAGAAGCCATTTTAAGGCACAACAGGTTGTATCTTAACAGAACGCACATCCCGATGGGTGTTAGGGGTGTCTTACCCCCCCACAGTATTTCTTTCCAGTAAGTCATCTGTGAACCTCTGGTGAACATCTGGTTGAAATTGCTCAACGAAGTGCAGGTAAGTGAGTGGAGAGAAATATGTAAGTCCGATTTTCACAGAACTACAGGAAGTCTTCAATTTAGGGTTGAAAGTGGCAAGAAAAAATGGGGCCAAAACTCACTTAACAAATGTTTCCCTCAGCAACAGACATGTTGGGATCAAGTGTGGTCGTAAATCCAGGACTACCTCGAATACTAATTCCGAATAATACTCAATAATAATAAATCAATGAATTAAATAAAGGAATAATAAAAGCATTCCTGCTCACTATGTCAGTCTCTCTCAAATCACCCCCGCCCTCTCACAAAGACATCACAAAACAAATTTGTGTGACCTTAATCCTGCCCTCTCTGCTTCTGTGGCAGAAAAAGGAAGGGTTGGCTGTTACCCCAAAGGATGGATGTATTCTTGGCATTGCCTAAATCACGGGTGTCAAACTCGCCACGTCACGTTGCCGTCACATGATGTCTTGCGACGTTTTTTTCCTTTCGCAGAACTGGGATGGGCCTGGCCTGTGCGTGACACATTTGGCCCACGAGCTGCCAGTTTGACACCCCTGGGCCCTAAATCAATGCGCCTAAACATTTTCCTGGTCTCCTCCAGCCTCGGGTGACCCTGCACTCACCTGAAGGGCATTGACATCCAAGAGGAATTTTATTGTTTCCATGAAAATAGAGGTGGTTTGCTGGGGTTGTTGTATGACCAGGCTCAGGTCTGGTTCAAATGCAACTGCCGCAGGTTTGGAAATTTCTGAAATGAAACCGAAAGAGCAAGGAGTTTGAGGGAAATGCCAACATAGCAGGTCAGCTTGGTCGCTCAACGGTGAGACTCTGGTGAAGTGGGCATAACAGCGTCTGCATTTTCTGTGTCGCATGAGAAGAGCACATCTTCCTTCCCCTGTCCTTACCACTTTCTCTAGAGGGACTTAGAATAACAGAGTTGGAAGGGACCTTGGAGGTCTTCTAGTCCAGCCTCCTGCTTAGGCAGGAAACCCTACACCACTTCAGACAAATGGTTATCCAACCTCTTCTTTAAAACTTCCAGTGTTGGAGCATTCACAACTTCTGGAGGCAGGTTGTTCCACTGATTCATTGTTCTAACTGTCAGGAAATCTCTCCTTAGTTCTAAGTTGCTTCTCTCCTTGATTAGTTTCCACCCATTGCTTCTTGTCCTGCCCTCAGGTGCTTTGGAGAATAGCTTGACTCCTTCTTTGGGGCAGCCCCTAAGATATTGGAAGACTGCTATCATGTCTCCCCTAATCCTTCTTTTCATTAAACTAGACATACCCAGTTCCTGCAACTGTTCTTCATATGTTTTAGCCTCCAGTCCCCTCATCACCCTGGTTTGTTTGTTTGTTTGTTTGTTTGTTTATTTATTTATTTATTTATTATTTATTTATTTATTTATTTATTTATTTATTTATTTATTTATTTATTTATTTATTTATTAAATTTATATCCCGCCCTTCTCCCTGAAGGGACTCAGGGTGGTGAACAGCCGAGAATTAAAATAACATACAATATAAAAGTTAAAATAATTAAAAATAAATTAAATTAAACGGTCGCCCCAATTTAAAACCCCTAGCTATACAATTAAAAACTAACCCATAAAACCTATTCAGACCAGGCCGGCTTGCTGAAATAAAAATGTCTTCAGGGCCTTATGGAAAGTGCGGAGATCCAGAATCAGCCGTATTCCGGGAGGTAGCTTGTTCCAGAGGGCAGGTGCTCCCACAGAGAAGGCTCTCCCCCTGGGGGCCGCCAGCCGACATTGCTTGACTGACGGCACCCTGAGGAGGCCCTCTCTGTGAGAGCGTATTGGCCGGTGGGAGGTTATTGGTTGCTCTTCTCTGCACTCTTTCTAGAGTCTCCACATCTTTTTTACATCGTGGCGACCAAAACTGGATACCGTATATTCCAAGTGTGGCCTTACCAAGGCATTATAAAGTGGCATCAACACTTCACGTGATCTTGATTCTATCCCTCTGTTTATGCAGCCTAGAACTGTGTTGGCTTTTTTGGCAGCTGCTGCACATGGCTGGCTCATATTTAAATGGTTTTCCACTAGGACTCCAAGATCCCTCTCACAATTACTACTATTGAGCAAGGTACCACATATACGGTACCTGTGCATTTTGTTTTTCTTGCCTAAATGTAGAACCTTGGTTTTTTCACCATTGAATTTCATTTTGTTAGATAGCGCCCAATGTTCAAGTCTGTCAAGATCCTTCTGTATCTTGAGCCTACCTTCTGGAGTGTTGGCTATTCCTGCCAGTTTGGTGTCATCTGCAAATTTGATGAGTTCCCCATCTATCCCCTCGTCTAAGTCATTGATGAAGATGTTGAAGAGTACTGGGCCTAAAACAGAGCCTTGGGGTACTCCACTGCATACTTCCCTCCATGTAGATGCAGTTCCATTGAGGACTACACATTGAGTGCGGTTGGACGATTGAAAACATCCTGTCATATTGTATTATTGTGTGGTTTGGAAGCATTACTGTTTTGGATAGGAACGCAGTGCAGAGAGTGGTGAAGACGGCAGAAAAGATTATTGGAAGTTCACTTCCTTCTATCCAGGTCATGGCATATAAGTGATGCTTGACCAGGGTCCGGAGTGTTGTCTGGGACTCTACACATCCTCTCCATGACCAGTTTCCTTTGTTACCTTCTAGGAGGAGGCTTCACAATATCAGAAGCAGAACAATGAGATTCTGGAACCGCATTGTACCATAGAGTATCAACTCTGTTAATGCTCAAGATTCTTTTTTCTGCTATGTATTCTAAATGAACTGTGATTAATATATGTGTGTTTGTGTATGTATATGTATGTGTGTGTGTGTATGGATGGATAGGTAGATATAGATAATGATTGATAGATAGATAGATAGAGAGAGAGAGAGAACGCATATGTATGTGTATGAATGTATATATATGTATGTCTTTGGTTATTCGGGTTTTCTCCCACGTAAAAGTGTCTTGGCAATGTTTCGACGAAGTCTCATTCGTCATCTTCAGGCTGATGTTTTCGGCTTCGTGCTTCTAGAAGCAATCAGCCAATCAGAGCACAACCAACCCCCCATCCAATCAGAGCACAGCCAAGCCCCCAACCAATCAGAACACACCTCCACCCAATCAGAACACAGCCAAGCTCCAACCCAATCAGTTCACACCCCCACTGGCAGTTAAAGGAAGAAACAGCTGCGATCAAACATTGCTCCTAGAAGCACGAAGTCGAAAACATCAGCCTGAAGATGACGAATGAGACTTGGTCGAAATGTCGCCAAGACACTTTCAATTTTATGCGGGAGAAAACCCAAATAACCAACATATGTAAGTTTTCACAGGTATATATATGTGTACAGTTAATATCTCGGGTTTCTTCCCGTGTAATTGTAAACATATCCCTAAAAGGGTAGTAGCATATATATATATATTCTTTCGAGAATGGACATCAGAATTTCAGTTTTTAATGTGCCAGTGTTTTCACAGAAAAAAAAGTGATAATAAATGTTATCTCATCTCACCTCAACTCACCCTTATTTTATCTTACCTTATCTGGAAACTGAGAATCAGCAATTATTCTTTGTTTCCCAGTGCTTGGTTAATAGAAGTTCAGTTCTGGAACCTTGCTTTGCAGGCTTGCATTGAGTTTCCAGCTGGACCTCAAGTTGTGTAGCAGTGTCAGCAAGCTCTTGCCACATTCATCAGAGTGACGAATACAGTTTGCGGCATTGCTTTGCAAGCTCTGGGCCTTGTGTGTGTGAGCATATGTGTCAGTGGCGAAATCTTCCCCAGATCGCCACTGGTTTGCTGCACGCGCATACCCGGTGTGCACCAAAAGCGTGCTATGCGCACGCATGCACCAAAGGCATGCTGCGCGTGCATGCGCAGTACACACCAAACGCACGCTTTGCACAGAAAAAGAAGACTTCACTAGGTAAGTAGAACAGCAAGGGGGGAAACAGCTGTGCCGCATGATTTAGCTTTGTTAGAAAGCAGGATTTCCTGCTTTCTAGAGAAGCTAAACTGTGCAGCACAGCTGATCATCGGAAATACCGGTTCGACTGAACCGGTAGCTTTTTAAACTACCGATTTGTTTGAACTGGAAGTTTTTTTAAACTACCAGTTTGTCTGAACTGGCAGCTTGTTTAAACTAATGGTTTGTCTGAACACGTAGTTTTTATCACTACGGGTTCGCCTGAACTGGTAGTTTTTATCACTACAGATTCACCTGAACTGGAGCGAACCGGTAGAATTTCACCCCTGATATGTGTGTGTGTGTGATGTGGCAAGGGAAGACCAAAAGGAGCAGGACTTCCAGCGCAACACCGCAAGGCTCCTATGGCCAATCTGTGCCCACCCAACCCCAGCTGATGCTGGGGCTAGAAGGCTTTGAGAAAGCTTTGGCTAAATGGCCCCACCTTGAATTTCAACATGCAACACAACTCCTTGCATGGCAACATGATACTGAGGTGATGGACAGGGGTGGAACCTGAATGAAAGATGAAAGGAGGGCTGTCTATGGAGATTCTCAATCATCCAGGTCATGGTTGCCTCAAAGATGTTTTTCCAAAAGGCAACTGGACTTTCTTGTTTTTTTTTTTAATTTTTCCTGGAAAATGTTTCACTTCTTATCCAAGAAGCAGAAGAAACCCAAGAAAATCTACTTGCCTTTTTGGAAAAGCACCTTTGGGAGATGAACGGAGAGGCCCTCCAAAAGATAAGGAGCTGTCTTTAGCTATCCCTTAAGACCGCCTACCTCTCTGTGTGCTCATCCTAAATTTACTGGGTGTAACGGACAATCTCTTGAACGGTTTATGTACGGTATCTTCTTCGGGTGCACGAAGGGAGCTGGTTGGCTCTGAAGACTCTGCTTGGATTTTCACTGCGGATTCTGGAGATTCTTCTGGAGATAAAAAGGAAATCAACCTATATGAGGACACAAAAAGCAGGCCTGATTTGACCAGCCTCTTTAACTGGATAGCAGAATTATGTTCAGCAGAAAGTCCCCCATCTAGACTACAATCTAAATGGTAAAAGGTAAAGGTTTCCTCTCGCCAGTCATGTCCAATTCTAGGGGGCGATGTTCATCTCCGTTTCCCAGCAGAGGGAGCCGCCGTTGTCTGAAGAGGCTTCCGTGGTCATGTGGCCGGCATGACTATACGCAAGGTGCACGGGAATGCTGTTACCTTCCCACCGAAGTGGTACCTATTTATCTACTTGCATTTGCATGCTTTCAAACTGCTAGGTGGGCAGGAGCTGAGACAAGTGACAGGAGCTCACTCCGTCACACGGTGCTCGGGTCTCGAACTGCCGACCTTCCAGTCAACAAGCTTACAACTTGTTTAACACTGGTCAGGAATTCAGTTAACTTTCTGAGTTCATTTATGGGTCACGCAGTTTGTTGACCAAGGGAATCCATGAGAAGAATGTCAGTGTTCTGGTAAGAGCTCTTCACTGACTGTCACCATCAGCCAATTCCTAAAGAGAAAATTCTTGATGGTAAGAACAATTAATCAATGGAACAATTCGCCTCCTGGAATTGTAAGTGCTTCATCGCTGGAGATTTTCAAAAATAGACTGGACAACCATTTGTCTTCTGCCTTGGGCATGGGGTTAGGGTCCCTTCTGTCCCTATAATTCTATAATTCTATAGTTCCATAATTCTATTATAATTCTATAATTCTATAATAATTCTATAATTCTCTTTGTTTTTGCACATTGCTTTTTTCTGGTCCCAGGATAATGGGTCTTAGATGCCCTGGTGGTTAGAATGCGGTATTGCAGGCTAATTCTGCCAACTACCAGCAGTTTGATTCTGACCGGCTCAAGGTTGACTCAGCCTTCCATCCTTCCGAGTTTGGTAAAATGAGGACTCAGATTGTTGGGGGCAAGAGGCTGACTCTGTAAATCGCTTAGAGAGGGCTGTAAAAGCACTGTGAAGCGGTATATAAGTCTAACCGCTATTGCTGTTGCCAGGGTAACACAGAAGCTAATTATCCAAACCATGGATCCATAACCTTACAGTGTAGATGCCAAATTTAAGATGGACTCAAGGCACTCTGTTTGTCAATGCAGTGAGGTTGCCATGGAAATAATAGAAAGGCTGCAGCACTCAAAATTGCCCGGATAAAGGTGAAAGGATGACATCTGGCTACTTTGGCAGGCATAGCTGAATTCCTCTGGTGTTGTGACCCAGAAATTTGGCATTTGGCAGCTGAGCAAGAACTGAAACATCTACAAGTCAGAGAAAGGCCTGGGTACATTTTGGGCCCACCTCAGAAAATAAATAAATATCTCACTCATTTTACAAATCTGCAATGAGGCTATGTAGAAGACTTTGAGTCTCAGCTGCCATCCCGATCTGAAGCAGGGATGAAATCCAGCAGGTTCTGACAAGTTCTGGAGAACCTGTAGCGGAAATTTTGAGTAGTTCGGAGAACTGGCAAATACCACCTCTGGATGGGCCCAGAGTGGGGAGGGAATGGGGATTTTGCAATATCCTTCTCCCAGGAGTGGGGAGGGAATGGGGATTTTGCAGTATCCTTCCCCCAGGAGTGGGGAGGGTATGGGGATTTTGTAGTATCTTTCCTCTGGAGTGGGGTGGGAATGGAGATTTTACAGTATCCTTCCTCCTGGAGTGGGGTGGGAATGGAGATTTTACAGTATCCTTCCCCCAGGAGTAGGGTGGGAATGGAGATTTTGCAGTGGGCAGGGAATGGAGATTTTGCAGTATCCATCCCCCGGGAGTGGGGAGAGAATGGAGATTTTGCCGTATCCTTCCTCTAGGAGGGGGGAGGGAATGGAGATTTTGCAGTATCCTTCCCCCAGGAGTGGGGTGGGAATGGAGATTTTGCAGTATCCTTCCCCTGCCACGGCCACCAAGCCACGGCCACAGAACCGGTGGTAAAAAAATTTGAATTCCACCGTTGATCTGAAGGTCTCAGTTTGAAGCACAAAGTGCTCTATCATGAATGTGAAAACAGCTATTTGGCCCTCAAGGTCATAATAGAAAGACTGACTCAGCCTTTTGCCTTCAGAATCACCGTTCTGCACTCAAAGTAGGAATTCTTCCAGTGGAAATGGCTCAAACTCAAAACGTTTTGCCCGCCCCTGTTTTCCATCGATGGATGTAGCTAAAAAAAGAATAAATATTATATTCCACTAGCAATGGAAATGGGAGAGTGGAACATGAGGACGGGCCAAAAAAGGAAGGGTTAATTTTACCTGGGTTTTTCCTTGTAGACACAACGTCATAATGGAGGTCCACCAAGAGCAAGGGTTTCCAACTTCTGCAACTTTATGACTTGTGGACTTCAAGTCCCAGAATTCAGCATGGGCTGGCTGAGGAATTCTGGGAACTGAAGTTCACAAGTTGTAAAGTTGCTATGGTGGGAGACCTCTGAGCTAGAGAACATTGGGAGAAGCAGCTTGGAATAGGCTCTCCCGTAAACATTCTTGGCCAATGATCCTTTTTCCTATACAGGTAATCCTCGACTTATGACCACAATGGCGCCCAAAATTTATGTTCTTAAGTGAGAAATTTTTTAAGCCGTAAAATGGAGTTTGCTCCATTTTACGACTCTTCTCGCCACCTTTGTTAAGTGTATCGCTGTAGTTCTTAAGTTAGTCAAGTTAGCCAAGATGGCGCAGTTGTTAGACTGCAGTACTGCAGGCTACTTCAGCTGACTGCTAGCTGCAATTTGGCAGATCGAATCTCACCAGGCTCAAAGTTGACTCAGCCTTCCGTCCTTCCGAGGGGGGTCAAATGAGGACCCAGATTGTTTGGGGGGGGCAGTAGGCTGACTTGTAAACCGCTTAGGGAAGGCTGAAAAGCACTATAAAGCGGTATATAAGTCTAAGTACTATTGCTCACCCTTCCTTCCTTCCTTCCTTCCTTCCTTCCTTCCTTCCTTCCTTCCTTCCTTCCTTCCTTCCTCTTTCTCCTTCCTGGTGGCGCAGTGGTTAGAATGCAGTATTGCAGTCTAACTCTGCCGATTGCCAGAGGTTCGATCATGTCAGGCTCAAGGTTGACTCAGCCTTCCATCCTTCCAAGGTGGGTCAAATGAGGTCCCAGATTGTTGTGGGGCAAGAGGCTGACTCTGTAAACTGATTAGAGAGGGCTGTAAAAGCACTATGAAGCGGTATGTAAGTCTAAGTGCTATTGCTAGTCACACCGTTTTTTAAGTGAATCTAGCTTCCCCATGGACTTGGCTTGTCAGAAAGTCGACAAAGGAGATCACACAACTCTGGGACACTGCAACCGTCATAAATCGGAATCAGTTGCCAAGCCTTTGAATGTAAATCTCGTGACTATGGGGATGCTGCAAAGGTCATAAATGTGAAAAAGGGTCATAAGTCTCTTTTTTTTCTAGTGCCGTTGTGAACTGCTTTAAGTTGAGGGCTACCTGTAATGCTTTCCCCAATTTTCAAGAACACGGTAATGTCAACTCGCAAAGCATCCCTCGCCTGCTCTCGAATTGCCATAGGCAAGGGGGATGGGAAAACGGCGAAGCAGCACAGCAGCCAAAAACAAAAGCACATTCCAGACATAACTTTCTCAAGGCTGTCTCCCAGGGTTACCCACAGCGGCCAGAGTGGAGTGATCTCTACAACCCACGAAATTGCTCCATTGGCGAATGTGACTGATGACACACCCTGGGGGGAGCGGGGAAACAGGGTCAAGTCTGGGCCGTAAATTACGTGGGGTCAGAGTTGGCTTCCCTTGGAACATGCAGACATGGATTTCTTTTGAAGCTTGGCTCGAGGCTCATGATTTAATTAGGGCATCCGTCGGAACCCTGACAGGTAAAGTTTGTGACCTGTTGCCCCTCATGGGCATCGTCAGCTTACCAGAGTCCTCTGGGCCAACCAGGGACTGCGCCCGTGAAGCCAGGTATGACGTTCTTTTCTTTGCTACTGGTACTTCTTCTATGCTTGGAGGACTTGGTTTCTCTTTGGGCAGATGGGCCTTCTGGAGCTTGGTAGCCTCACGGAAGGCCATCTCGACCCGAATGTAGTTTTCCTGGATATCATAGAAAAGTCCTAAAAGGAAAGGTAGGAAAAGAAAAAGGAAGATTTCCCTCAGGAAATAATTACGGTGATGTTGAAGGAGGCATAGGAACATCAGGGTTATCAGGTTCTTTGGTATCCACCTAAAACAGCAATCATTCTCTTTATTTATTTAATAGTGATGGACCCCCTTTATTTTATGCACCTCAAAACAATGTACTTGCCTTTTGTTTTCCCAATGACAACCTGATGGGGTGGGTTGGGCTGAGAGAGAAGAACTGACCCAAAGTCACCCAGCTGCTCTTCATGACTAAGGCGGGACTAGAATTCACCATCTCCTGGGGATTGGCCCAAAGTCACTCAGCTGATTTTCATGCCTAAGGCAGGACTAGAACTCACCTTATCTCCCTTGGAATGCTCCCAGAGAACTAATTGCCAGACGCAGGGCAAGGCCAAACTTAGCACAGAGTCAAACAGAACTTTCCAAAGCTTGAACCGGCCAGATGAACTAATTGCTTAGTTCATCTTAGTTCATCGTGTGAGGGGCTGGAAAGCAGGGGGGATCATGTGCGCATGTGCAGGGGCACACATTGCATTATGGGTGCCGGCACGCACGCACACTTTCAGCACATGCCAAGAAAAAGTTTAGCCATCACTGTTATAGACTATGCAAAAAGTGTGCCGAGCACTGATGGTGTCCACACTCTGGGAATCAACATTTCCAAATCTTCCAGGTTAAATTAGCCAGATTCGTACCTAACATGGTCCAGGCCACGACACTGCTCGGCTCCACACAGGTGGCATCTTCAAAAAAGACTTCAGCCTCTTCATAATTCTGCAGCATCACAGCCATGATCCCACACAACAGCACACTGAAGAGACAAGAAACAACGAATCAAAGGAAGGCCCTTCCACTGTAAGGACAATCCTCTACATCCCATCATGGGGTTGTTCCTATCATAGTACATGGTTTAGAGAGCTCCTAAAGCAAATTTATTTGGAAAGAGAATCCAATCAGTTTGAAATTTACAATGACCATGATAATAATCTATCACTATTGTTGTATGTACACTGAGAGCTTATGCACAGGAGACAAATTTCTTGTGTGTCTAATCACACTTGGCCAATAAGAAAGTCTAGTTGCCTCCTGAAAAAGCACCTTGGGGACAACCATGACCTGGATGACGGAGAATCTCTACAGACTTTTAGCTATGCAGTTTGGGATGAACCCCCTTGGAATGGTGTGGGAGTAGGAAGGGATTTCCAGATGAAAAAATTGCAGATTACAGGAACCATTTGCACCACTCAGGTGTCCCTGAGGACACAGATAAACCTCCAAGTATTCAACGACCTTCGAAAAGGATGCAAATGACCAGCTGTCTGCAAGGAATATAAATCCTTCCACTCCCCATTATCCTGTCAGAACTGAAGAAGCTTCTAGAACACTGATGGCTAACCTTTATGTTGTCGTGTGCCAAAAGTGGGGTCACGCGGGGGGGTCGCAGGCATGTGTACCCACACCCATAATTCAATGCCCCCCCCCCCCGTGTTTGCGCTCCTCCCGCTTTTGGCACGCGATGGCAAAAAGATTACTGGTGGGCCCGGAAGTCCCATTTTTTGCCCTCCCCAGGCTCCAGAGGCTTTCTTGGAGCCTGGGGAACGGCGAAAACGGCCTTCCCCACCCTCTCCATGGCCCTCCATAGGCCGGAAATGGCCCATTTCCTGACTTCCGGTAGGCCCAGAAGGCCCAAAATCAGCTGCCCAGCGAGCACATGCGTGCTGGAGCTAAGCTCGGGCAATGCTCACGTGCCCACAGATATGGCTTTGCGTGCCACCTGTGGCACACATGGCATAGGTTCGCCATCACGGTTCTAGGATGAGAAGCGAAACGTCTTCACAAGAAAGTCCAGTTGCCTCCTGAAAAAGCACCTTTGGGACAACCATGACCTGGATGACTGAGAATCTCTACAGACTTGGCCAATGAAGAATTCGAATTCGAATTCTTCTAATTCTAAATCAGCACTCATCGCCGCTTCATTATTTATACATACTGGGGAGTGAGCCACACTCATGCCCGAGATGTACTTAAGAAGTCTAGACGACCCGGTGACCTGTTGGGTCATCGCTTCAGAGCGATTTCCTAATCTGATTCCTTTAAAAATAGTTTAATTTATATTAAATAACTGTAATGTTACATAACTAACTAATGTAAGGATAGATATAAAAATAGATGACAATGGGAAGGAAATAAATAGAAGGGAAAAATTGAATTTGATTATGATTAAGATTAGAGATGAGAATGAAGGGTAATATTGGTTCTTTAAAAAAAAATAGATAAGGAATACATATGGCAAAAAGGAAATATAGAAATTATAAACTTAATTGAAATGACTAAACATTGTTTAAATTTGTGAACCGGCCAAATACTCTGTTCAAAGAAAATATAATGTATGTTTGTATGTGTGTTTGTCTAAAAAATTAAAAAAAAAACTTTTATAAAAAAAAATAAAAAAAATGGCAGAGCTTCTAATGTACTGCCTTCGCTAGAAAGGTTTTTTTTTCAAAAATTGAGTGAGCTATTCCTCGGAATATCTGCGATTGAAAATAGCCCTCGTTGAACCGCACAGCACAGTCCAACATGAGGAACTGACCACAGGAAACATTCGATGACATTTTTGTAAATGTCACAAAGTGCTTTGTAATGTTTCTGTCATAAAATGGTTTTTAAAAGTTGTCCGATTTAAAGGCCATAACGAGTCCTGGATTTTGGATTCTATCAATTAGCCCGTTTGAGGTGCCTTGGTTGAAAATGTTTTGCCCTATGTTGTACCATCTTCATCCAATTAAAGGTTAACAGACACAAGAGTTTTAGAACAAGAAGCAACGGGTGGAAACTCATCAAGGAGAGAAGCAATTTAGAACTAAGGAGAAATTTCCTGACAGCTAGAACAATGAATCAGTGGAACAACTTGCCTCCAGAAGTTGTGAGTGCTCCAACACTGGAAGTTTTTAAGAAGAGGTTGGATAACCATTTGTCTGAAAGTTCTGACAGGTTCTGGAGAACCGGTAGCAGGAATTTTGAGTAGTTTGGAGAACCGGCAAATACCACCTCCGGCTGGCCCCAGAGTGGCGTGGGAATGGGGATTTTGCAATATCCTTCCCCTGGAGTGGGGAGGGAATGGGGATTTTGCAATATCCTTCCCCTGGAGTGGGGAGGGAATGGGGATTTTGCAATATCCTTCCCCTGGAGTGGGGACCTTGCAATATCCTTCCCCATGCCACACCCACCAAGCCACACCACGCCCACAGAACTGGTAGTAAAAAAAATTGAATTTCACCACTGATACATATCCTGAATAAAAAAAATATGCATCCCCCCCGCAACTACCTAGTTAATATCTCACCAGGGTTCCAGAACTCTTGAAGAAGTGTTACCTGGGCAGGTGATTGGCATCCAGCCCGACCGCCTCACGGAAACATTCCTGGGCCTTGAGGTTGTTTTCAGTCAACAGACAAAAAGCTCCATAATCCAACCAGCTCTGGATATCTTGGGGGTTTCGAGACAACCTCTGGAGACAGAAGGACCATCGCCTAAGTTAGTATTCTGTTTGAAAGGTTTGAATGGAAAGATCTGAAGATCAAAAATAGCAAGAGCAAGAGCACTTAAGACTTATATACCACTTTACAATGCTTTACAGCTCTTTCTAAGCGGTTTACAGAGTCAACCTCTGTATAATCTGGCTCCTCATTTTACCGAATTGGGAAGGATGGACGGCGGAGTCAACCTTGAGCTGGTCAGGATTGAACACCTGGCAGCGGGCAGAGTTTGCCTGCGATATTGCATTCTAATTACTGTGACACTACAGCTAATCAGCAGTAGCACTTACAGTATAAACTGCTTTACAGTGCTTTACAGCCCTCTCTAAGCGGTTTATAGAGTAAACCTATGGTCCCCCAACACTCTGGGTCCTCGTTTTACCCACCTCGTAAGGATGGAAGATTGAGTCAATCTTGAGCCGATAAGAATCGAACTGCTGGCAGTCGGCAGAATTAGCCTGCAATACTGCATTCTAACCACTGGGCCACCATGGCTCAATAAGATATCAACTTCCGAATACAATAAAATGTTTTTTGACTTTATTTGAGCTTTCCCATCTCCCTAGTGTATGTATGTTCCAGGAATTCTTGAATAAGAATCTATCGAGACCAAGGGTGTCCAACTGGGGCAACTTTTAAGATAGGTGGACTGTCAGGGTTCCAAGTAACACTCCCAACGAAATCAAACTCCGAGGCTTGAAGTTCCTCAAAGCTAACTTTTATTAGAGATGAGCCGAGGTGGCGCAGTGGTTAGAGTGCAGTACTGCAGCTACTTCAGCTGACTGCTAGTTCAGCAGATCAGCGGATCAAATCTCACCGGCTCAAGGTTGACTCAGCCTTCCATCCTTCCGAGGTGGGTAAAATGAGGACCCAGATTGTTGGGGGCAATATGCTATTTAGTATACTGTCTTTGGTGTAAGCCGCCCAGAGTCCTCGGAGAGTGGGTGGCATAGAAATATGACTAATAAATGAATAAATAAATAAATGTCATATTGGCACAGCTGGGAAAACCCGAATCTGAAAGCTTCCACGTTTTCCACACCCACAAGAAAGTTCAAGACCTTGCTCACATCTCCCACATATCCATCCAGCTCCAATCAGTTCTTTCCCCAACAGAAGACATCCTCCAATTTCTTCTTTGCACAGCTGCCGGACCCCATGGCCTTGAACTTCTCTTAGAAAGGTTTGTTATGGCTATCTCTACTTCACTCATGCAATCCCCTCTCCCAACTTCCCACGGTATGATTGTGGCAGGCCTGGATCCTCAAGGCACACAGGTAATATGGCTTCCGGGCATGACAGGGACTTCAACTCCCAGAATTCCCCAGCCAGCCTTCCACTGAAAGAGAAAGGACTACGGCATCTGAATGCTTCCAATTCTTAAAAAAAAAAAGTGCTCTGGGAGCTTGATGGCTTTCTTGCAGACATTTCATTACCCAACGATAGTCCTGATAGCATTACCTAGAGTGGGCCATGAAACGTCCGCAAGAAAACCGCCCAAGCTCACAGAGCACCAAGGACCCCCCCATTTCAACCCTGAGTTACATGTGTTCTTCTTTATCAGGAAAACTCATTGTTTCCAAAGTTGTTCTGCTTGGAAAGAAGGAGGAGGAGGAGTTCCCTTACCTCCTGATAGTAAGTTGATGCCAAACCGTACTCTCCGTTGACCTGGGCCTCTCGAGCAAACAGCTGGAGCTGCTCCAAGGTGGTGTATACGGGAGGAGGAGGACTTGGAGTCTGGAGGGACAGCACCTAGTCAGGGCAGGGGAATAACAGATTAACAGAGTTGGAAGGGACCTTGTAGGTCATCTAGTCCAACCCCCCACCCAAGCAGGAGATCCTACACCATTTCTGACAGATGGCAGTCCAATCTCTTATTGAAAGCCTCCAGTGATGAAGCTCCCACAACTTCCGAAGGCAGCTTCTGTTCCACTGGTTGATTGCTCTCACTGTCAGAAAATTCCTCATTTCTAGGTTGAATCTCTCCTTGATCAGCTTCCATCCATTATTCCTTGTCTGGCCTTCGGGTGCTTTGGAAAAAGCTTGACCCCTTCCTCTCTGTGGCAGCCCCTCAAATATTGGAAGACTGCTATCATGTCTCCCCTGGTCCTTCTCTTCACTAGACTAGCCATGCCCAGTTCCTGCAACCGTTCATCGTATGTTTTAGCCTCCAGTCCCCTAATCACCTTTGTTGCTCTTCTCTGCACTCTTTCTAGAGTCTCAACATCTTTTTTATAGTGTGGTGACCAAAACTGGATGCAGTATTGTAGGTGTGGTCTTACTGAGGGTTTGTAGAGTGGCTTTATAGAATAGGCTTTATAGAATAATGATAAATTATAATAAATAAATTATAAATAATAATTTATAGGCTTTATAGAATAATGAACATGCCACTCAGTTAAAGGAGGGCTCAACTCAGCACTTGGCAATATCTATTCAAGCAGAGGTCATCCTCGACTTACAAACTATTCATTTAGTGATGGCTTTAGGTTATAGCGGCACTGAAAAAATGACTTATGACTGAAAGTCTATGGAGATTCTCAGTCCTCCAGGTCATGTTCTGGCAAGCAGTCTCTGAGGCACGAAACACAATGAGCCAAATCTTCAGAAATCCGAATGGTTGTCTCCTACAACCACCACTCCCCTTTGCTTCTATTTATTCCCCAGCCAGGGAGGGGCCATTCAGCATCCACGTGTGCTTTGCTTCCCAAGTCGACTCCTTGTCCTCCGTTGTTCTCCTCTCCTAACAGCTCTGCGCGTCTGGAACAGGTCCCAGCTGTTCTTCCTCCTCACTCATCTCAGCTTCCAGGCAGTTGCCTCTCTGCTGGCTGGGGAATTGTGTGGATGTTTGGGTGATTGAGGGGTGGGGAAATTGTGGTGGGTGGGGTGTGTTTGGGGATTGTTATGTGTGTTGGACCTGGTCTTTGGATGTTAAGCGAATTTTGTTGTATGGGTATATACAATAAATATACATACAATGACAAAGTTTATATTATATTATATTATATTATATTATATTATATTATATTATATTATATTATATTATATTATATTATATTATATTATAATATTATTATATTATATTATATTATATTATATTATATTATATTATATTATATTATATTATATTATTATATTATATTATATTATATTATATTATATTATATTATATTATATTATATTATATTATATTATATTATATTATATTATATTATATTATATTATATTATAAATGTTGGACAGCCCTGGCTCTACTTCCGATGCAGAGCATCCATCAGAGCCTTCCTCAGACTCCAGAACTGGCCCAAGTTCCTCCCGAACCTCCTCATCGTCCGAATCTGATGGGCCACAACACTCTTAGCCACAGAAATGCTGGAGTCAACTGTGGCTGTAAGTCAAGGAGTACCTGTATAGGCAGTCTTCTTAAACTTTCACCATCAGCATGTGGGACACAGACCGCTCTGTTGCAAGCCAAAAGCTGGATTAAACCATTTATTTATTTTTATTTATTAGTTCGATTTATATGCCGCCCTTCTCTGGAGACTCAGGGCGGCTTACAATACGTTAAGCAATAGCCTTCATACTTTTGTATATACCTGCTTAGTAGGGCTTTTGGGCCCCCCCTAATCGGTGTTCTTTTTTATACAAAGTCAGCTTATTGCCCCCACAATCCGGGTCCTCATTTTACCTACCTTGAAAGGATGGAAGGCTGAGTCAACCTTGAGCCTGGTGAGATTTGAACTTGCAATAATTGCAGGCAGCTGGCAGCTAAGTGCTACTTTAACAGCACTTTAGTCCTCTGCGCCACCCAGGCTCCTTGCCCATCTTGCCCCCCCCCCCCATTACTCTTCCCTTGGTGTGCCTGACATAGATCACCCAACAAACTCAACAGTAAAAGGAGGGAGAATTTTGCTCTTCCGAAGCTCACCTGATTCAAGGCAACGTGCATCTGATCCATCAGGTAGACGTACAACTCACTGAGGAAAGCTTGGAGTTGGTCCAGAGTTTCAAAAGCGGTTGTCTTCAAGTACTTCTCCCGCACAATTTTCACAACCGCGTGCTGCAAGGATGAGATAGACTTAATCCCAAGGACCCATATATTCGGAAGGGAAGGAGCGACTAATTTATGAGATGTTAGATTCCACTGCCTGGTGGATCACTACAGATCTAAAGAAAGGGGGAGTTAGACCTGCCATCATTTAAACCTCTAAACAGAAACGATCCTTGGCTCCATTTGTTGAGAAAGATATAGTTTGATTAGAAGCCAAGTATATTGCAGGGTTGCAATGCCAGAACTGAGAATCGCGGGCCAAAATTCTTAATTACAACTTTTTCCTCCCTTAACTGTCTCCCATCGCTGCCCACCCTCTATGACCAATCAGGTTCAAGCAAGATAATTTCAGAACAGCCACTTCAAGCATAGGTTGATATGCAGCTGCTTTTCTTTCCCAGCTGGTTGACCTTGAAGCAGCATCTCGGGGAGATACAGAAGTTACTTTCGTTTTCCCCCAAGCATCCTCCCCTCCCCTCCTCCCTCTCCAGAGTTCATGGTAGACTGTCACCCGCATGGTAGCGAAGCACACGCAAGCATAAGGTGGCAGCTGACAGGGGGCTTCTGAAATGCTAAAAGAAGAGTCCCATGAGGAGAAAATGTGACACTTCAACGTGTCATTCCACCCTCTGCAATCAAACGTCACTTTTGCAAAGAGAGATCCGCATCGTGACGGAAATACCTTGAGTTGCTCCTTAAAGGCAAAATATTTCCCCGAGGTGTTCAGCTCATAGTTGAGTTGACATTTCTGGTCTTCCAGGATCTGAGAATCAACCACAAGCCCTTGGACCACCTGCCTTCCAAAGAGCTCATGATACTCATCTAGGATGGATGCAGCAATGCTGGTGATCTGTGTGTGATAATCTTCTACGGCCTAAGGAAATCAAGAAGCCAGGAAAATCTTCAAGTGGTCAAAAATCATTTCTCCATGAGAAGGTGGCGTACACTCCTGGCGAACACTCTTGGTTGCTGTTTTCCATTGCTTGAACTGTCACACCCCAATCATCAAGACTAGTACAAGCTCATCCTTGCATATCCAGACACAAAGAGCTTCTAGGGTACCAACAGAAGAGAGTATGGGTACATGAGGGTGGGGTCCTTGGTGCTCTCTGAGCATGGTGCTTTTCTTGCCGACGTTTCATTACCAAACCTGGCTAGGACTGATGATGTTACCTAGTATGGTAATGGAACGTCAGCAAGAAAACCATCAAGTTCAGACGGCAACAAGAATCCCTTGGCTTCTAGTGTGGGCTCTGATGGATGCTCTATGTCGGAAGCAGAGATGGAGCCAGGGCCGCCTGACATTTCCCAGCCAGCGGAGAGGCAGCTGCCTTTGGAGGCAGAGATAAGTGGGGAGGAAAAACAGCTGGGGCCTGTTCCAGATGTGCGTATGCACAGAGCAGTTAGGAGTGGAGAACAACAGAGGACAAGGAGTCGACTCAGGAAGCAAGGCACACGTGGACACTGAATGGTCCCTCCCTGGCTGGGGAATAAATAGAAGCAAAGGGGAGTGGTGGTTGTAGGAGACAACCGTTTGGATTTCTGAAGATTTGGCTCATTGTGTTTTGTGCCTCAGAGACTGCTTGCCAGAACTTAATTTACAGCTATGTGGTTGGAAGCTCCCGGCCTGGTAATTATCTCAAGGACTGAGTAACAGGCATGAGGTCAAAAGCACATGCTGGATGTGGCTTATGGGTAAGATTCTATGGTCAGCTAGATGTTTCTGAAGGGGACGAAATGGTGATAGAGCAGTGAACCATGGTCATCGGTGAATTCTGGCTGGCAAATTTTTCCGGATAAAGGAGAGACCCAGAGATTGCCAGCCCCCAGTTCCCTGCATCCCAGATTACTACTCTTTTCTTTTTTGCTTTCCCTTTTTCTCTTATCTTGAACTTCAAATGTGTTTTGTTTTTATTCTGTGGAAAAACTTCTCTAAAATATTATATCTATATATTGCAGCATCCGTCTGATTTATTGGGTGACCTTTTCAGTCTCACTTTCATATTTATCTGCGTGTGAGAGAATAAACTCTGGTTGAGGAATTGGCAATCTTGGTTTCAGGACTGATCAAAACCAGCAATTGGCAAGCTGGCTGGGGAATTCTAGGACTTGAAGCAGTGATGAAATCCAATTTCTTTTTACTACCGGTTCTGTGGGCATGGCTTGGTGGGTGTGGCTTGCTGGGCATGGCAGGGGAAGGATACTGCAAAATCCCTATTCCCTCCCCACTCCTGGGGGAAGGATATTGCAAAATCCCCATTCCCTCCCCACTCCTGGGGGACGGATACTGCAAAATCTCCAATCCCACCCCACTCTTGGGCCAGCCAGAGGTGGTATTTGCCGGTTCTCCGAACTACTCAAAATTTCCGCTACTGGTTCTCCAGAACCTGTCAGAACCTGCTGGATTTCACCCCTGACTTGAAGTCCACATCTCTTAAAGTTGTCAAGGACATGGATCGGGCGGGGAGGGGGAAATGATTTCATATGAAAATGAAGAGTTTCCTTAATGTGACATTAAAGCTGCCTTCCAGAGAATCTCAGCTGTTATTATTGTTTTTAAATTAAGACATTTCTAGCCCCTAAGGTTTTAAAAACACACTTGGACATAAAAAACAGCAGACATAACAAACAACGTCTAATTGAAATCCCAGAAACTAGACCACGGACGGGGACGCTATTCTTAGCTCTCCTACAAGGAATGCAAATAATTTACGCACAACAGGAAAAATTAGGCACATCGGAGCAATCTCTTTCAGCTGCACTGTTGTCTGTTCTCGATACAAAAACTAGACCAGAATGGCAAAGATTTTCTTTTTTAAGAAAAAAAAAATGCAGAAGGAGAACTACTGAGTAAGCTTCATTCCGTACCTTCATGGCTCCTGCAGTCCTTCGAGGGAGTGGTGGGTGTGGAGGAATCATCTCTTTCACTCTGAAAGTGTTGGAAGAAAGGACAAATTGGGAATTGTTTTGATAACCTGACCATTCAGGTTTGATAACCTGACCATAACCTGCCCCCGGAAGTGCGTAAGATCTCCGACCTCCGGGTATTTCGCTGTGCACTCAAGACCCTGTTGTTCCGCCAGGCCGGGCTATCAACATAATAATTTTAAATTGGGTGTTTTAAATTTCTGGGGTTTTAAATTGAGCCGAATTATTTAATAATTTTAAATTATTTTAATTGATATTTGTCTTGTGCTTTTAATAGGCTGTACACCGCCCTGAGTCCTTCGGGAGAAGGGCGGTATAGAAATAAAATTATTGTATTATTGTATTGTATTCATTTTGCTATCCCATTCACGGTTTACTTTGAAGTCCGTTCTATGAAACTTAACAGGATCAGCTTGCAGAATGAACACGCAAAGGATTGTGCGTTCACATTGTTTCAACCTGGGATACGTGTTTATGGGGATCCTCAGTCATCCAGGTCATGGTTGTCCCCATGATGCTTCCTCAAGAGGCAGCTGGACTTTCTCAGGTTTTCTTCTTTTTATTATTTATTTGTCAAGTACGTATTAGATAATATATATATAAGTATAAGCATGAATTGAATACATAAAATGAATACAAATGAAGGGAATATTAGGACAGGGACAGTAGGCACGCTGGTGCGTTTACACACGCCCCTTACAGACCTCTTAGGAATGGGGTGAGGTCAACAGTAGACAGTTTAAGGTTAAAGTTTTGGGGTTTTGGGGAAGAAACCACAGTGTCAGGTAGAGCATTCCAGGCATTGACAACTCTGTTGCTGAAGTCCTATTTTCTGCAATCGAGTTTGGAGTGGTTCACTTTAAGTTTGTATCTCTTGTGTGCTCGTGTATTGTTGTGATTGAAGTTGAAGTAGTCATTGACAGGTAGGACATTGTAGCAGATAATTTTATGAGCTATGCTTAGGTCAGACCAAAGGCAGCGAAGTTCTAAGTTGTCGAAGCCCAGAATTTCAAGTTTGGTGGCCTAAGGTATTTTGTTGCGAGCAAACAAAATACTTTTTTTCTCCCCCTTGAAGATGTTTCGCTTCTTATCCAAGAAGCGTCTTCAGTCCTGAAGGAGTTTCTCGGATGAGAAGTGAAATGTTTTTTTTTTTTTTAAAAATGAAGAAAGTCCAGTTGCTTCTTGAAAAAGCACCTTTGGGACAACCTGAGATAAGGTCTCCCCACAGAAATTTTTGTAACAGGCTAATTTAGCTGAGTTTATAAGCTTTGTAGGTGCTCTCCAAGGTCCTGAAATCTGCCTGGGCACAATGTATGGTTGGGTGACCAACCTATCTTCCTGGGCTCATGATGAGATCAAAATTCAGTAAGACACAAAACCGTTGTCGTGACTGATCTGGTCCAATATATGCTGTAGAATGAATGGGATAAGCAAGGATAATGCCTTCCACTGACAGAGAATGAGCAGCACTACCAAAGATGCATAGAATCACAGGGATGGATGGGACCTAGGAGATCTTCTAGTCCAACCCCATGCCTAAGGCAGGAGTCCTTATATCACCCCGGACAAATGGTTGTCCAATCTTTCCTTGAAAACCTCCAGTGATGGAGTATCAATAATTCTGGGAGGGAAGCTGTTAGCCATTGATTAATCGTTCTCACTATCATGGGAGTGTCAAAAACAGACTTTGACCCACGCCCACTTATATACATATATCTAGATATAAAACTTACCGGCTGGCAAGTTCCTCTGGCAGACGCTTGGGCACCAAAGCTCTGTCCAGCGTAAACTCTAACACAATAAAACTTCCATTTTCTACATATTGCTGGAAAAAGAAAGGGGTTGATATTTTTTCAGGAGCATAGCCAACATCCTAGAATGTTTCCACAGACACACACACACACACACACACACACACACACACACACACACAAATTTATCCCAAACACATTAGGTTTCAATTATGGGAATTTAAATCTAACATCTGGAGAATTAGCTAGGTTCATGTCAAGCCATTGCTGCAAGACACAGCAGAAGTAACTCAGTGATATGAGAAGAAAAAGAAAGAAAGAAAGAAAAAGAAAGAAAGAAAGAAAGGGAGGAAGGAAGGAAAGAAGGAAGGAAGAGGCAGAGAAAGAAAGAAAGAAAGAAAGAAAGAAAGGAAGGAAGGAAGGAAGGAAGGAAGGAAGGAAGGAAGGAAGGAAGGAAAGAAGAAAAATAGGGAGGGAGGGAGGAAGAAAGAGGCAGAGAAAGAAAGAAAAAGAGGGAGGAAGGAAGGAAGAGGCAGATAGAGAGAGAGAAAGGGGGGGAGAGGGAGGAATGCACTTTGAGGATATTCAGAAGCACTCATTCACATAGTTCATTTCAGAAGCACTCATTCACATAGTTCATAGTTCATAGTTCATAATTCTCATTTCACGTAGTTCAAGATCCATCCTTGAGAGTCCAAGTGGAATCTACAAATAGTCTACATTTGACATCTTTTAAAACCCTGGCATTACCTGTCCTTCCAAGTTCTGGCATTGAGACAGGGCAGCCTCTACTGTGATCTCAGAGATGTCCTTTTTTACAATATTGGAGGGCTGAAGAGGAAGCAAAAAAAAAAAAAAGGTCTTTTACTGGATATCATTTCTGAAAAGCTTCCTTTGTTTGACTTCTGGGGGGTGGGGGTGGGGTGCTAATTTAAAATTGGCAAGAGGGACGAGCTTGAAACTAAAATGGATGGTTCTCCTTTTCCTCTGTGCTCTCGTAGGGCTGTGTGGTGCTTTGAAATCTATTCTAATCTATTCTAGAGAGCCGGTTCGGTCTAGTTGTGAAGGTGCTGGCCTAAAAACCGGGAGACTGTGAGTTCTAGTTTCGCGTTAGGCATGAAGGCTGGCTAGGTGACTCTGAGCCAATCACCAGAAGACTGGGAGTTCTAGTCCTGCTTTAGGCATGAAGGCTGGCTGGGTGACTTTGAGAATCACCAGAAGACTGGGAGTTCTAGTCCCGCCTTAAGCATGAAGCCTGGCTGGGTGACTCTGAGCCAATTGGGAGGCTGTGAGTTCTAGTCCCGCCTTAAGCATGAAGCCTGGCTGAGTGACTCTGAGCCAATCACCAGAAGACTGGGAGTTGTAGTCCTGCCTTAAGCATGAAGCCTGGCTGAGTGACTCTGAACCAATCACCAGAAGACTGGGAGTTCTAGTCCCGCCTTAAGCATGAAGCCTGGCTGGGTGACTCTGAGCCAATCACCAGAAGACTGGGAGTTCTAGTCCCGCCTTAAGCATGAAGCCTGGCTGGGTGACTCTGAGCCAATCACCAGAAGACTGGGAGTTCTAGTCCCGCCTTAAGCATGAAGCCTGGCTGGGTGACTCTGAGCCAATTGGGAGGCTGTGAGTTCTAGTCCTGCCTTAAGCATGAAGCCTGGCTGGGTGACTCTGAGCCAATCACCAGAAGACTGGGAGTTGTAGTCCCGCCTTAAGCATGAAGCCTGGCTGGGTGACTCTGAACCAATCACCAGAAGACTGGGAGTTGTAGTCCCGCCTTAAGCATGAAGGCTGGCTGGGTGACTCTGAGCCAATCACCAGAAGACTGGGAGTTGTAGTCCCGCCTTAGGCATGAAGGCTGGGCGGATGACTCTGAGCCAATTGGGCGGCTGTGAGTTCTAGTCCCACTTTCAGCATGAAGGCTGGCTGGGTGACTGGAGACCCCTGGACTTGCACTGATTTTGTTGCAATTCTCACCTTCCTCAGCATTATTTCTCGTTGCTTGTCATCTTTGATGTTCTTCCCGAGGATGCTTTTGGTGTGGGGACTGTACATTCCTATGGGCCCAAATTTATTAAGAATTGCCTGATGGCCCACATCACGAAAAAGACTGAAGAGGCACTTGGTCTGAAACAAAAAGGGCACCAAGTGAGAATGAGGTTTCACTTTTATTGTATACCATCAACAGACCCTCTCTGAGGGAAATGAGTGTAGAACAGTGATGGCTAACCTTTTTGCCGTTGTGTGCCAAAAGTGGGGGTCGTGCTGGGTGGTCGCGTGGGCGTGTGGCCAAACCCATAATTCAATGACCCCCATGCCCCACTCCCCCACATGCACGTGATGGCAAAAAGGTTAGTGGTGGGCCTGGTAAACCCGTTTTTCGCCCTCCCCAGACAGCCTCTCGCGCACTGGAAGGCTCCTATCATATCACCTCTAGTCTTTCTTTTTGTTAGACTAGTCCAGACATATGGCTAGGGCAGTGATGGCAAACCTATTGTCAGCGTTCCAGAAAAAAAACCCTCTCCAAGTAAAGACACAGAAGCAAGCATTTTCCAAAGTCCTCTTTACTAGAATAGGCAAACTGGCACATCTGGGAAATCCCGAATCTGAAAAGCCCGGGCTTTCCTTCACTAATTCAAAGCTCCCAAAACCATCCCATTTCTCCCCAGTCGGTCACATGCTCCAATCAACGCCCGTTCCACCTCGACTCAGCCCCTGACCTTGACCGATAGGAAGAATGCTATTATGTCTACTAATTCTCCTCTCCTAAATCCCCCCTCCTACTTTCCCACACACGAGGAGATGGCAGCATTGAAGCTTCTGGCCTAATATGGCTTCCAAGGTTGACACCTATGGTGGCACGCCCAGCTCTCTCTGCGGGCACGCCAGCCGTCGACCCAGCCCAGCTCCGCCGAGTATATGCGCACGCCTTCTGCCAGCCAGCTGGTCTTTGGGGTGGGGCGCATGCAGGGGACACGCATGGGCCTGCACAGGTAGGCGGGGCACATGCGTGGGATGTGTGTGTGTGAAGGTTGATGCAGGAGGCTTTCCAGGCCCAAAATGGGGCACAGGGGCAGGAGGGGGGCTCGTGCGACCCCCTGCACCCTGTTTTGGCTTCCAGGTTGGCGCAAGAGGCTTTCCAGATCCAAAACTGTTCTAAGCCTCCCGGAAGCAAGATGGCAATAACCATTTCAAAGAAAACCCAAAGCAAGAGAATCTCGACCGAACAGCCACACAAATGAAGCTGTTACCTTTTCAAACACTTCACTGTCGTGGTAAGGATAAACTCGGAATGCTCCCCGGATCCGCTTCACCCCTGGATACAGCAGAGGCACTAAATTGACGTAAGCCACGCCGTGAAAGGAAATGGGATCTTCTTCTGCTCCAGCAATAGCTCCGCTTCCCTAGAAAAGGACAGTGAAAATGATCATCTTCCCTGGGGATAGTCAGAGCAGCCCAAATGAAGTATAGGTAGTTGAGTTATGGCCTTAATCAGGTGTCAGCAACCCGCAGCTCTGGAGCCGCATGTGGCTCTTTCATCCCTCTGCTGCGGCTCCCTGTCGCCGGTCGGCTCCACAGTTGATAGGGCTTTCGGTTAGGACAGGCAGAGGAAAAAGGATGTCGGGCTAGAGGAGACTCTATGGTGGGGGAACCAGACTTCCGGTCGGCTCCAGAATTGAATGGGGGGCTTCCGGTTAGGACCTTTGTGGCTCTTTGAGTGTTTAAGGTTGCCGACCCCTGGCCTTAATGGAGTCTGCTCAGCACTGTCGTAACCCGTAATGGTCGTTTTTCAATCACTTGTGTGACTGATTTTACAATCTTTTTTTGCAGCGCTCGTGAAGCAAACGGCGTGGTGGTTAAGCCAGCGTTCTCCCAGAATTCTTCTTCATGGCTTTGTGGACTGGTTTGGGGGGGGAGGCAGGAGCTCCATCTGCATGCATCCATGCTTGTCTGCTGCTTGCGCAAGGGAGGATGTGTGCGCGCTCACCCAGCACTTCCATGGGCCAGTACCGGAGGGCTCAAGGCCCAGGAGTGGGTCGTAGCCTAAGGTTTGGGGGACCCCTGGGTTAAGCCAACCAGTGGAAGCAAATATTAAGGGTTTTTTTTGGCTAAACCAGAGTAAAATGTGGTCGCGTGACTGTGGGATGCTGCAAACAGCTGTATTTTATCGGCTCAAGGCAGCAAACCTACTTAATACTGAAGAACAGTTCCATGGTTGCAGGACGGGAAAAGCAACCATCAGAATTTTGAATCTGGGTCTTAACTTCAAATGGTCACCAAACTACTGGGCCTAAGTCAAGGACCACCCGCAGCCAGAATCCCTTCTGTAGTATTTAAAAAGTCATCTGTCAGGGTTCTGACAGATGCCCTAATTAAATCATGACCCTCGAGCCAAGCTTCAAAAGAAATCCAGTTATTTATTAGGAGTTTCATGTCAGCACGTTCTAAGTGAAGCCAACTCTGACCCCTTGTAATTTATGGCCCAGGAGTGACCCTGTTTCCCCCTCCCTCCAGGGTGTATCATCAGTCACATTTGCCAACAGAGCAATTTCACAGGTTGTAAAGATCACTCCCCTCTGGCCACTATGGGTAACCCTGGGAGACAGCCTTGACAGAGAAATGTCTGGAATGTGTTTTTGTTTTTGTTTGCTATGCTGCTTCGCCGTAGTTGCAAATTTGTTTTTCCATCCCCCTTGGCTATGGCAACCCGAGAGCAGGTCAGGGATGCTTTGCGAGTTGACATCATCTTTAGGTAGCACATGTAAAACCACACCTAACTTTAATCTTAGCAAACCTACTTTTATAGTAAAGAGAGAGCCCAGAGTTGTGGTGAATGTGCTGGCCATGAAACGAGAGTTGATGAATTCTAGTCCCCCCACTTTGGGATTAAAGCTGGCTGTGTGACTTTGGGCCAATCACCAGGAGATGGTGAGTTGTAGTGCCGTTTAGGCATGAAAAGCCAGCTGGGTGACCTTGGGTGAATCACCAGGAGACCGTGAGTTCTAGTCCCGCCTCAGCCATGAAAGCCAACTGGGTGATTTGGGGCCAGTCCCTCCTTCTCAGCCCAACCCAGCTCTCAGGGTTGTGGCGGTGAGAAAAACAGAAGGGAGGAGCATTATGTTTGCTGTCTTGAGCTGATGAAATATTTTGTGAAAAGGAAAAAAAAAATGGTGGGATTAAAATATAGCAGTAATGAGGATGAGGATGAAGACCTAGCACCTTACCTTGTCTCCTTTGCCAGCTTTGACTTTCGTGGATGTGACTAGGGGCACTCTAGTAATTTCCACAGGCCAACAACGACAGTCGACAATCCGCCTGCGGAAGCTGCCAAACGGGAAGGGACCAAGAGCAGACCAGTTACAATCGTTTTGTAGGCAGATGCTCAAAAGGGCAGCGTGGACATTTGTACCAATGCCACAAAAGTGGGAGCATGCAGTGTGGGGAGAAATGGAGGAAGGAGTATTTATATATGTTCACCACCTTGTGTTGTTTATAAAAATAACAAGAGGTGGGATATAAATAAATCAATCGGTTGAGTTTCTTGACGGACAAGCAGGCAGTAAATATGCAAAATGCATGACAAATACCAGTACAAGTAAGTTTGTTGTAATGAGGCTTATTAATATTTATGCAGGGCTTTAGCTCAAGGAACTCGTGAATAAACATACGGCAAATCAAAATCTGCTGCAGTTAGAGAATTTGGAGAAGGCGAACCAGGGGTATGAATTGAGGGTAAAATCGCCAGGTCTCTGCTCTTAATTGCTTGACTCCCATAAACCATCCCATTAAGTTATGAATTGCTGGCGAATGACATGAGTTTTCTCACCATAGCACAGCTAAAGGATCCAGGTAGCAACGCCTTTCCAAGTCCCATATGACCCGTTTCTTAATAGTTTCACCCTGAATCCTGCTTTCCCGTTCCTTTAAAAAGAAAAAAAAGAAAAAGAGAGAGAGAGGGAGGGAGGGAGAGAGAGCCAATTAGGTGAAATAGGTAAGGCACAAGGCTAGAAACAGAGAGACCAGGGTTTCCAGTCTTGTTTTAGGCACAAAGCTGGCTGGGTGGCAATTCCCCCCTTGGCCCCTCCCTCCCAGTCCTGGGAAGAAGAAGGCATAGAAAAACTGCTTCTGAATATTTTGCCTTGAAAACTCCAGGGAGTTGTCTAGATAGCTTTCAGGAGTCAATACCTACTTGAGAAGGAGGAGGAGGAGAAAAGGACCCAGTCTGTTCAGGTTTAGAACTCGAGAGCTCAAGTAAATAGACTGGAACCAGTATTTGTTGATGGACTAGGGAAAAAAATTAACTCAATACAGGAGGAGGAGGAGGAGGAGGAGGAGGAGGAGGAGGAGGAGGAGGAGGAGGAGGAGGAGGAGGAGGAGGATTGGCCCCCTTCCATAAGACATAAAGGTGGAGCAAAGGGACATGAGCCTTTGCAGGAAGCAACTTTGTTCGTTCTGGTCGGCTGAAACTCTGAAGCTCCGTTTTGACTCTGTGCTCCGTTTGGCCTTGCTAAGCTAATTGGCTATTTGGCAGCGTTTCGAGGGAGATAAAGGTGGGTGCTTATCAGTCTGATCCCGAAAGACTGTGGCAGACGTCTGTCGGACTATTCACAAACTGCTTGGGACTCATTACGGGCTGTGAATGAACATAATTCACAGCCATTGAAATAAAAAGAAGGTTTGTGGAACTAAGCGTGTGATTGATACTGTCTCAAGAAGCCTTGGTCAGAACAAACTGGAGGACCACAACTCCCGTTCTAAGGAATCTGCTTCTCCAGCTCGGCCATACTCACCTCTGGGGTATTCAGTTCTCCATCTTCCTCCTCAAAGGCCCCACCAACAACAAAAGCCTCTGGGATGTTCTGTCCTCCGGGAGCTAAAATGTTGGCAACTGGCCATTTCTTGGGCCGAGGCAGAGGTTCTCTCTCACCGCCAAGTTTCAGGGTCCCATTCTTGAACAGGAAGGGGCATTCTTTCTGGAAAGGTCCCAGGAAACATTTCTTGAATTCACAGAGTTAAGAAGTCATTGATTCATTGACAAAGAGCTTAGCAGTTGCATTCTCAATTTCTGGGCATTTATATCTCAAAGGACCTCTCATGGACTATGAATGCTAACATGCTTGTGAAGAAGGCACAGAAGAGGCTGTACTTCCTGAGAATGCTCAGGAAGATAAATCTATCTCAGCATCTACTTCTGTCCTAGTATCGCAGCACCATTGAGAGTGTCCTGACATACGGCATTCTTGTATGGCATGGGAGCAGCTCTGTAGTGGACAAAAAAACTCTACAGAGAATCATTAAAACTGCCCAGAATATCATTGGGCGCCAGCTACCAGCCCTGGATGACATCTCCGAATCTCGCTGTTTGAGAAAGTTGCGTAACATTCTCAGAGACTCTTCCCATCCTGCTTACAATCTTTTTGGACTGTTGCCTTCTGGCAGAAGATACAGAACAATTCAAACTCGGACCACACGTTTTCTGAATAGTTTTTAATCCCAGAGCTATAATTGCACTCAACAATGAACTAAAGGGCCACCATCTGTGAGCTGTTGGACAGCATTACTTGGTCTGTGGTGTGGATGTTTGGGTGGTTTAGGGGTGGGGAATTGTGGTGGGTGGGAGTGTGTTTGGGGATTGTTATGTGTGTTGGACCTGGTCTTTGGGTGTTAAGTGAATTTCGTTGTATGGGTATACTGTGTATACACGTACAATGACAATAAAGTTGTTGTTGTTGTTGTTGTTGTTGTTGTTGTTGTTGTTGTTGTTATTATTATTATTATTATTATTATTATTATTCTCACAACACGTTCATCCATCAAGTCAAACTTTAGCTTTGCTTGGTGCTTGCATGGACCAACCCATTTGGTTAGTAATTATACACTGAGTTATGGAAGCTCAGAAAGTCCCTTAATTTATAATCAGGTTAAATGTCTTCTGTGAACTCAGACACTATATGGTACATGATGAAAAATAAATTGGACACAATCACATCTTGGAAAACATCCTGTAAAATAGTTACAGAAGGGGGACTAACTAAACCAACATATATATATCGGCTCCTTAATTTACAAGGAGCTTTAATTTTAATGTACATCAAGAAAGTTTCCATTTTTTCACTGTTTTTACAAAGAAAATGGTGCTTACATGTTAACGTACGTTTAGTACCACAAGGAAATTTTCATGCTGGTCCTTCTTTGCTCTTCACGAACGCAGATTCTGAGCTCACACACCACAGAATAAGCCACAGTGAACTGGCTTCATGCTTTGCGCATCACGAAATGACCAGAGTTTGCAAACTATAATGTCCGAGTTCACATCTTAAACCAAACCGTTTTGATGTAACAACAATGTATGAATCCAATTTTTGACCTGTCATTTCTTTTTCTTTCTTTGACTTAACTCAACAAAGGTTGCTCTCTAAATTAGGATAAACCCATTTGGCGTGCAATTATTCCTTCAGAGAAAGATCCTATTTCCTAACCGAGTTCATCTCTTCCATACATGCGTGAAACCTGGATCTGGAGAATATTAGTTAATTAACTCTGTCAAAGTAGCTTCATTTATAAACTCAGATGGGTCTATGGCAGGGTTCAGCAACCTGCAGCTCTGGAGCCGTATGTGGCTCTTTCACCCCTGTGCTGCGGCTCCCTGTCACTCAAAATATGCGTCACAACCGCCAATGTGTGACATCCGCCGGCACGGGATTAACTGAGTTTTTCAATCCCCGGTAGCCAACCATGGATAAATCCAAGAAAAGAAATGTTTCCGAAGAAAACAGAACGTGTAATTCAACTACTTATGCTAGTTTTGTGGTCGCTCAAGAAATAGTCAGGCACGGGAAGGGTTTTGTGCCTCCCGGTGTTTTCTTTTCTGTGGGAAACGGCTCCAAATGGCTCTTTTGGAGTGTTGAAGGTTGCCGACCCCTGGCCTATGGAAAGACCAGATTAGTAACACAATGTATGATTGTCCGAGATATGCTAATGGGATTATTTCTTAACAAATACCCAACTCAAAAGCCAAATTCACAGAGCAGCAGGAAAAGCCTTGCCTCAAGATGGAGAAATGAGATCCATCAGGCAGAACCGGCGAAGGGTTCAAACCAGAATCTTGGAGCAACGAGATTCAACTTTTGACATCTCTTCGTGGCTCGACGTGGTTCCACTGGGGACCTGCAGCACATTCTACATTTCGGACGTGCTGATCGTGAAAAGCAACATTTGCCAGACCGAAAGGCAAAGAAAAAAAAAAAACAGACTTGGAGAAAAAAGGAATAAAAGGACGCGGGATTTCACCAACTCACCTCACCAACTGCTGGCACCTGAAAGCCGACCATGTAATTATATTGAGGACCGGAGGGGATAAATGCCTCAGGGGCAGAATAGAGAGCTTCAACGGTCACTCTCAGCAGATTGCCTTCCGTCAGCTGATTTTGAGTCAGTAAGCTCTCCTGGACAGATACTAAGATATCGATGGAAGGCTGCAAAATCAGAGCAAACTTAAGGTAGATGTAGCAAGTATACGAACTTGGAAAAAGGAGAGCAGCGCAAAGAAGCCGGTAAGAGGCTTGGAGGCCAAATCCAGCGAAAAGTTAAGTGGAATTTGGGATGCTTAGCTTAAAGGAGATGTTTGACAAACTAAATATATAATAAATAATAATAAATACCTTGGTTTCTGGTCGGAGGTTCTCCAGAGGAGAACCAGGCAATGGATACAGGGGAAGCGTTGCATTGAACGAACACAATCCTGCAGAGAAAAGAGGGAGGGTGTCAGGTCTGCCATCTTCAGAATATCTTGCCTTGCTGGCGTCCTGCCATAAAACACAGGGGAGGTGGGAGGACGACGGGGAAACGGGGAAGGAAGTGGGAGGAGGATGACAGGAACTAGACAGGAATTTAATTCAATCCGGAATTAACCAGCTGATTAAGGATGGAGCCATGAGAACAGAATGTGAAACTCCCCCCCAAAAGGGGCCAAACCTCAAAGCCATTTCCAAAACATTGAGGACGAATACTATTGGACACTGATGGACTGGTCAAGGGGGGAGGGCCAGAGAGATGGGAAAACTGTGGTCTTTGCATGGTAATATTCAGATCCAGCTTTGCTTATGCTGCTACCGCTTGACTTTAGTAAAAGATCCTTTCACTTCGAAGAACGGAGTCAAGGGTCTTTCTTTCCTAAATGTCCAGGTCAGGACAAGCTTGACATTGGGAACGGGCAGTGGTGAATGTAAAATTTGCTACTACCGGTTCTGTGGGTGTGGCTTGGTGGGGTGGGGGTAATGTGACTGGGTGGGTGTGGCCAACTTTTTTTTTTTTTTTTACTTTTAAAAGCATTTTTTTCTACAACCTCTTCGGCCGATGAGGTTGTAAAAAAATGCTTTTAAAAGCCTCTGATGATCAAGCAACTCAGCTGGGATTGTCAGAGCCTTTTAAAAGCATTTTTTCTACAACCTCTTCGCCCGAAGAGGTTTTTTTTAAAACTTTTTTTTAAAAGTAAAAAAAAAAGCCTCTGATGATCGCATGACTCAGCTGGGCATGGGGGGTGGGGAGGGATTTTTGCTACTGGTTCTCTGAACTACCCGCCGCCATCGCTACCGGATCGGGCGATCCGGTCCAAACCAGGAGCATTTCATCCCTGGGAACAGGGCAATTTGAGGCCATTGACAAAGAAAATTTTCGTTTTGGAAGAAAGAAAAATGATTAGCCAAATTTCTTTAAATCCTGGTGAAATACTGACCGTTATCAAAGAGATGAATGTGAGAGAATATGCTTCACTACAGCAAGGACATGAGGGTTGAAGATCTACACGCAGTTACTTGGAAGAGGTCCATAAGTGTTGGCCTGTTGACAGACTGACACTGGCTTGTCAGGGCCAAAGAACCAAGAACGATACATGAAGCTATTTCTGAGTAGCTTCTTTATTACTGTTCGCCGAGAGACAGAATCTTGCCGCACTAAAGCAATTATCTGCATAACTACAGTAGTGGCCAAAATTGTGGAAACCTTTTGGGAAAAGTGTATTTTTGAGGTCTGATAGTTAATAACACCACTTTTTTTTTTTTTTTTTTTTTGGAGTTTCAAGATAATCCTATTCCACTGCTGGAATGGACTGGGAATAGCCCAGACCTTAACCCAATTGAAAATCTATGGAGCCGACTAAAGAAACTTGTTAGTCAGAAGCGACCCAGTAATAAAACCCAGTTAATAGAAGCAATCCTTCAATCTTGGTTTCACATGATAACAGCTGCAGAACTAAAAAACTTGGTTCACTCCGTGGGAAGACGTTGTAAGGCCATAATTCATGCTAAAGGTTACCCAGCTAAGGATTAACTAACATGATGATCATTTTTGTATATCTCATTTTTTTCTATGGTGATAATTTTTGTATATCTCGTTTTTTCTACGTGTTTCACTTTTCTTCTTTCTACTGTAACTGCTATTCTAATAGCAAATCCTTCATCAAAGTTATTGCATCACATTCATGATGGAATACGAATAATCCCAGATCTTCGCACTTTCCGACGTGCCCTGAAGACCTTTCTGTTTCAACAAGCAGGGCTAGCATAAACATCTAAATTCTATGCCAAGGTCTTAGCAGATACACTAAGTTGACTCAATTTATTATTTACTGTTTATAAAAAAAAAAAATTAAAAAAAAATTATTACATGTATATGAAATCTTATTCTGTTCACCGCCCTGAGTCCTTCGGGAGAAGGGCGGTATAGAAATTCAATAAATAATAATAATAATAATTAAATTATCTTTCCATTGATATATAATTTTATGGTACTACTCCCCAAAAAAGTGGTGTTATGAGCTAGTGTTAGAAAATATACTTTTCCCAAAAGATTTCCACAATTTTGGCCACTACTGTATAGATGCACTCTGTGAACTGCTGCCTGTCTTTGCCCTCTTCCTGCCTACCAAATAATCCATCCTCCACCACCTCTTTGCTCTCTGCAACTCCAGATTACATCCCAGCGAAAGGTTTATTCTTTCACCCACCTTGCAGGAGAGGGAGAAGGCCCGCCACAGCCTGTCCGAGCGACACCACCTTTTCATCTTTTTGCTTCTTCTCCTTTGGCAGGACTTCAATCACAGTGACTGGGAAAAACAAGCATAAAAACCACTATAGCATTTTACAGTCTGGCTGCTTTTCAGAAGGAGTTACAGTATTATAACCTCTTCACTACTGACTCACTCCTGTCATCCAGCCATTGCGGTATGCTACAATTTGCTTTAACAAGCCTTTGTTGAATAAGCCACAATTGCTGCATGCATCCTGCCATAAAATCCTGCATTTGCCTTACTGGAGTGTATTAAGGCTGACTGTAATCTTTGAAGGGCCACGGTGGCGCAGTGGTTAGAGTGCAGTATTGCTGGTTACTTCTGCTGACTGCTGACTGCCAGCAGTTTGGCAGTTCGAATCTCTCAAGGTTGACTCAGCCTTCCATCCTTCCGAGGTGGGTCAAATGAGGACCCAGATTGTTGGGGGCAAGAGGCTGACTCTGTAAACCGCTTAGAGAGGGCTGTAAAGCATTGTAAAGCGGTATATAAGACTAAGTGCTATTGCTATATTCCTTCCTTCCTTCCTTCCTTCCTTCCTTCCTTCCTTCCTTCCTTCCTTCCTTCCTTCCTTCCTTCCTCTCTCCCTCCCTCCCTCCCTCCCTCCCTCCCTCCCTTCCTTCCTTCCTTCTTTCCATCCATGGTGCACAGTGGTTAGAATGCAGTACTGCAGGTTATCTCTGCCGACTGCCAGCAGTTCAATCCTGACTGGCTCAAGATTGACTCAATCCTTCCATCCTTCTGAGGTGGGTAAAATGAGGACCCAGATTGTTGGGGGCAAGATGCGGACTCTGTAAACTGCTTAGAGAGGGCTGAAAAGCACTGTGAAGTGCTATAAAAGTTTGAGTACTATTGCTATTGAATGCAAAGCACTTACCGGTTACCCTCTGCATGGACCATAAGGGAGCCTGACCATTACAGTTATATGTCATATGAGCATAAAACATGCCAGTCACCTGACCAACCCAATTTTACAATATTTTTTGAAGTGGTCATAAAGCAAAACAATGGCCTGCTATGAGCACGGTCTTGCCAGAAAGCGGAAGTGCTAGTTTCCAGCAAAACCATTGTAAAATGCGTTCAGAGGACACTACAAATGGTTGTAAAAACAGCCATGTTGCTGAATACTTGAGATTTAGTCTCGCGATTACGGAGGGGACCCAACTATAGGATCTGCAAATGTGGATCATATTCCCACTTTTTTGCATCGGTCCTAACTTTGAACCAGTGGTAAGTTGAGAACTGCCTGTATTACCTAAATTTTATTCAGTGGATGTTCGCTAGACTTAAAATAGTAGAGTTCAAGGGGGACGTGCAGGCTCCTGAATCTTCTCAGTGCACAACTTCAAACAGGAGCATCTCTATATAATTATATAATATAATTATATATTATAAATTATATTTATTATTATTATATATTAAATTATAAATATAATTATATAATTCCCTCAACACTGTCAAACTATTTACTAAGTCTGCATTATTATTAATCTTCTCATCGTTCCTATCACCCATCTCCTTCCACTAATGACTGTATGGCTGTAACCTTGTTGCTGGTATCCTTACGATTTATATTGTTATTGATTGTTTCCTAGTATGATTTGATTGCTTATTTGTACCCTATGAGTATCATTAAGGGTTGTACCTTATGATTCTTGACAAGTCTATCTTTTCTTTTTATGTACACTGAGAGCATCTGCAACAAAGACAAATTCCTTGTGTGTCCAATCACACTTGGCCAATAAAGAATTCTATTCTATTCTATTTTTTTTTTTTTAATTTGATTTATATGCCGCCCTTCTCCGGAGACTCAGGGCGGCTTACAATGCTTTAAGCAATTCTATTGTATTCTATTCTATTCTATTGTATTCTATTCTATTCTATTCTATTCTATTCCATTCCATTCCACTCCATTCTTCCCTAATTCTCTTCTCTTCTCCTCTCCTCTCCTCTCCTCTAACAATGACCAACAAGCCTCCACTCGGACACATCACCCGCATTTACCTCCTCCAAATGACTCAGCTAAATTGAAAGGACCTATAGGTAGACCTCAACTTATGACCAGAATTGAGCCCAAACTTCCATTGCTAAGGCAGTTGTTACATGAGTTTTGTCCCATTTACAACCTCCCCCCCCCTGCAGTTGCTAAGCAAATCATTGCACTTGTTAAGTGAATCACACGGTTGTTTACCAAATCTGACTTCTCCCGTTGACTCTGCTCGTCAGAAGCCGGCTGGGAAGGTTACCAAGGGGGAATCACATGACCACAGCACGGTGCAACCGTCCGAAGTACATGCCAGTTACCAAGCATTCAAACTTTGATCACATGATCATGGGGATGCTGAAATGGTCGTTAAGTGTGAAAAACGGTTGTACGTCACTTTGTTCAGTGCTGTCATAACTTCGAACCGTCATGGAACAAACGGTCGCAAGTCAAATACTACAGGGAGTCCTTGACCACAATTCAGCCCCCAAATTTTTGTTGCTAAGTGAGACAGCTGTTAAGTGAATTTTGCTCCATTTTACGACCTTCCTAACTGCCGTTGTTAAGCGAAATCTCTGCAGTTGTTAATTTAGTAACGCAGTTGTGAAGGGAATCTGGCTTCCCCACTGATTCTTTTTCAGAAGGTCGCAAAAGGGGAATCACGTGAGCCCTGGACACTGCAAGCGTCATAAATGTGAGTCAGCTCCCAAGCGGCTGAATTTGGATCACACGAGGGTGCTACAATGGTCCTACGTGTGAAAAATGGTCCTAAGTCGCTTTTTTCAGTGCCGTTGTAACTTCAAACGGTCACTAAATGAACTCAAGGACTACCTGCATCTGTGTTCTTTCCCAGTGGTTAAAGCTAAAAAAAAAAAGGCGGAGGTAGTTTTACTCACATATCACAGGTTTCTGGGCAATATCATCCAAAGTGTGTAACCCTTCAGGATGGCTGTCAAAAGAGGCCGTGAAATGATACTTCACGCTTCCTTCCGCAGAGGCGTCCATCTTGGGGGAGTCACCAAGGACGAAGCCATTGTACTCAACACGCACAAATGTCACCGGACTGTCTCCTTTGAGGCCTTTCTGGAGAACGGAGACCACAATACTGAGGACGGGACAAAGGGTAGCCTCACCTCCCAGAGCAATACTAATTTCTCCTCTCTTTCTCTCTCTCCCTCTCTTCCTCCTTCCCTCCCTCTCTTTCTCTCTCTCTGCCCCTTTCTTTCTTTCTCTCCCCCCTTCCCTCCCACTCTCTTGTTCTCTCTCCCTTTCTCTCTCTCCCTCTTTTTCTTTCTTTCCCTCCCTCCTTCCTTCCCTCTCTTTCTCCCACTCTTTGTCTCCCCCTTCCCTCCCTCTCTTTCTCTCCCTCTTTTTCTCTTTCTCTCCCTCTCTCTCTCTCTCCTTCCCTCCCTCTCTCTCCCTCTTTCTCTCCCTCCCTATTTCTCTCTCTCTCCCTCTCTTTCTCTCCCTCCTTCCCTCTTTCTCTCTCCCTTTCTCTTTCTCCCTCTTTGTTTCTCTCCCTCCTTCCCTCTCTCTCCCTTTCTCTCCCTTTTTCTCTCTCTTTCTCTCTCCCACTCTCTCCCTCTTTCTCTCTCCCTCTTTCTCTATTTCTCTCCCTCCTTCCCTCCCTCTCCTTCTCTCTTTCTCTTTTTTCCCTCTTTCTCTCCCTTCTTCCCTTTCCCTCCCTCTCTATTTCTTTCCCTCCCTCTCTCTCCCTTTCTCTCCATCTCTTTTTCTCTCTCCCTCTTTCTCTCTTTCTCTTCCTTCTTCCCTCTCTCTCCCTCCCTTTCTCTTTCCCTCTTCCTCCCTCCCTCCCTTTTCTCCCTCTCTTTCTCTCTCCCTCTTTTTCTTTCTCTCTTTCTCTCTTTACTTTTGTTGATCTTGAATGGTATAACAGGCTTGGGTAAAAACTCAGAGCTATTAAATAAAATCTGCAAAATACTTTTTTAAAAAATAATAATGAGAAAGCTGCTTTCAAGCAATTTAATGTTTCTTATTCCTATAAGGCGATCGGCATCCCAAACAAATTTACAGATGGACCAGTAATCTCAAAGCATATAAATCCAAAAGCCAGTAACCAGCTTTTAAGTACCTTGTCAAATAAGATATTATGTGGTTCAATTATTAAAATATTATGCCCTTGAATCGTTCTGATTTTTTAAAAAAACCTGAACATTCTGGGATGATAGTCATACAAGCAGGAGATCCACTCTGATGATCCTCAATCCAGGAATTCCAGCATGAACTAAAAGAGGACAATTACCAAGTCATGGCCCTCCAGCACAGTGAGGCTGACTGTTTTGCCTGGTGGCTCAACGGGAAAGGAAGGTGAACCCGCCATGAGAAGGAAGGACCTCTTGGTATAGAAAGGTAGCTACAGCCTAAGGAGAAGAGAAGACACAGAGTAAATAATAATAATGAAGAAGAAGACGTGTCTATGGATCACTTGACTTTCTTTCCATGCTTCCTTATATTCCTCCAAATCCTGCCAGGTTAATGAGGCTGAAGAAGAAACAACTGGCTCAAAATCTTGCAAGTGACCTTCTGTGGTCCCTCCCAGACTCCCTGGCAAGATCTCCATGCTGGCAAAGGTTTTGGGGAGATATAGTCCAATACATGGAGAACACTCCGTCCGTCCATCCATCCGTCCATCCATCCATCCACCCAGCCCCCCATCATCTATCAAGCCAGCCAGCCCCCGTCATCCATACAGCCCCCCAATCATCCATCCATCCATCCATCCCATCATCCATCCCCCCATCATCCAGCCAGCCAGCCCCCCAATCATCCAGCCATCCCATCATCATCCATCCCATCAGCCAGCTAGCCAGCCAGCCCCCCATCATCCATCCATCCCCCCATCATCCGTTCATCCATCCATCCAGCCCCCCATCATCCATCCATCCATCCCATCATCCATCCATCTATCCCCCCAATCATCCATCATCCATCCATCCATCCATCCATCCATCCATCCATCCATCCATCCATCCAATCTATCTATCATCTCTCTCTCTGTATCTCTCCTCTATCTATCTATCTATCTATCTATCTATCTATCTATCCATCCATCCATCTATCCATCTATCTATCTATCATGTTTTTCTAACCTATCTGTCCATCCATCCATCAATTTCTAGATGACCACCCACCTAACTCAAGGAGGGACTACACACGACAGTACATTATTTCACCTCTGCAAGATTCATTCCCTGTAATCAACTATGACTCTCAAACCAGAGTTTATCAGCCAAGCCATGACTGCTGGGTTCCTACTCTATCCTATACTACGGGTTGCCTGGCTGCAGGTTAGAATATTGTAAGCATGGAAGTCACTAAAGCTAGCCATGTAGTCATTGTATTTATTTATTTCTTAAACGGCTGCCCAATTCGCAGAATGCCCTTGTGCGACTCGCTATAAAAAGAAGATATTAAAGAGATTTATTTTTTTTTTAAAAAAAAACACCTTAACACAAGAGAAGAGGCCTTATAGGGCCACTCAGGTATGGTTTTGGCATGCTGGGCATCCAAGCAATTGCAGTTGATGCAACAAACCACAGTTAAACTCTTAAGTTTACTTAGCCAATCAGTCCCATCTCATTCTCAGCCTATCTAAACCAGGCTCCTCTGCTCTCAATACGTCCTAGGAGCTGGAATGAGGACCCTGATCTTAAAAGCATGAGGCTTCCAACAGCCTCCTTCAAGCTGAGATGTAGACCTTACAATGGGAAATTATGGTTTGATCTCTCCAAGGAAGCCCAAGTGGTCCCCAGGTTGCTTTGTTTGGTGGTTCCTGCAGACACTGACAAGGGAATCGTCTATTCCAGCTCTACTATGCCTCTACTCCAACTTTACTACGCCTCTACTTCAACTTTACTATGCCTCTACTCCAACTTTACTCAATGAATCCAGAAAGGGTCACGGGAACAGAAACTCGATTGCTGCCCCCTTCCTGCCTTGCTAGAGGAAGAGGAGCGATCCGAGGCGGTTACCGGCATCCGCGACATGCGATCTACCCGCTGCCCAACTCACCAACGGCGTCCTTTTCCGTTGTCCTAGCAACGCCTTTGCGTCACATTCGCGGCTCCTGACGTCAACGTGATCCCCGGCCGCCATTTTTGTGGCGGGCAAAGGAAGGGCGTGGCGCGCGGCTTTCCCACCGCCTCTTGCCCAGTGGGCTGCTCTGATTCCAAAGAGGTTCGTTCGTAGGTCACGCAAGGAAAGAAACATTAGCGGTTCCCAACGGACCTTGCGGGGCAAGGGGGGGAAAAATATTAGGGCAAGCATTTATCGTGTTGTATGAAATTCTGTAGGGGTTTATGTGACCACTTCTGCCTAAAGGAGATCCCCCAAGCAGCTCTCTCTCCCCTTCCGTGCTTTAAGAGCAGCTGGACTGTGTCTTCCACTTCATGTTGCGTATGTCGCATCGGACCCGGAAATGAATGTCATGCAAGCCACTCGTTTGTCTTCCCTATCTCTATGAAGGGAGGAGGATTTGGTCTATTTGTAAAATAATTCCAAATGCAAGGGGTGTTAAACTATCCAGAAATTTCTTTAACCCTGGTTTCTCCCGGTGTTTTTCAAACTTAGCAAGCTCTTTCAAGCTTGGCCTCTTTTGCATACTTTAAGAGGAGTGGACTTCAACTCCCAGAATTCCCCAGCCTGCTGGCTGGGGAATTCTGGGAGTTGAAGTCCACACCTCTTAAATTTATTAAGTTTGCAGGTGAGGCTGGAGAATGCAAATCCTGGTAATTGCAGAAAGGCAGGGCTTAGGGCAGGGGTCTGCAACCTTAAACACTCAAAGAGCCATTTGGACCCGTTTCCCACAGAAAAGAAAACACCGGGAGCCACAAAACCCTTCCCGTGCCTGACTAGTTCCTGAGCGGCCACAAAACTAGCATATGTAGTTGAATTAAACGTTCTGTTTTCTTCTGAAATTTTTCTTTTCTTGGATTTATCCATGGTTGACCTACCGGGGGTTGAAAAGCTCAATAAATTGCGTGCCGGCGGGTGTCGCACATTGGTGGTTGTGACACATATTTTGAGTGACAAGGAGCCGAAGCAGAGGGGTGAAAGAGCCACATGCAGCTCCAGAGGCGCAGGTTGCTGACCCCTGGTTTAGGGTTACTACGAACCAAGGTGCAAGATGCAATGTTGAGTTATTTTGCTGTTCAGGAAATAATAGCCAGTGATGGCCCGTGAAAGAAGATACATGCGTGCACACACACACATTCCCAAATCATCATCACCTAGATTTTTTTTACGGAAGTTGAAAAACACTGGATTGTGGGGCCCAAAAAATCCTGAATCTCCCAGCACCTTCGCCAAGAAATGCATTTGATTAAAACACATCGGCTTTTCTGGAACGACAGGTTGTGAAAGTTGACGCCTTTGAATCAAAGGTGATAGCTGGAAAAGGTGCTGTCAGACGCCTTCGGAGATTGAATAAAATCATAACATGAAATCATTTCTGGAAGAAAGAACTGCCGTAGGTGGGGACCCTTTTAGAGCTGTGTGCAACGAAACTTCATTTTTAATGTATGCCAATTAGTGTACATTCAAAGTGACAATAAAACTCTTCCCTATTCTATTCTATTCTATTCTATTCTATTCTATTCTATTCTATTCTATTCTATTCTATTCTATTCTACTCTACTCTACTCTACTCTACTCTACTCTACTCTACTCTCCATTTTCTTCCCTTCCCTTCCCTTCCCTTCCCTTCCCTTCCCTTCCCTTCCCTTCCCTTCCCTTCCCTTCCCTGTTCTATTCTATTCTATTCTATTCTATTCTATTCTATTCTATTCTATTCTATTCTATTCTATTCTACTCTACTCTACTCTACTCTACTCTACTCTACTCTACTCTTCATTCCAATATTCTATTCTATTCTATTCTATTCTATTCTATTCTATTCTATTCTATTCTATTCTACTCTACTCTACTCTACTCTACTCTACTCTACTCTACTCTACTCTACTCTACTCTACTCTACTCTCCATTTTCTTCCCTTCCCTTCCCTTCCCTTCCCTTCCCTATTCTATTCTATTCTATTCTATTCTATTCTATTCTATTCTATTCTATTCTATTCTATTCTATTCTATTCTATTCTCCATTTTCTCTTCTCTTTTCTTTTCTTTTCTTCTCTTCTTATTCTGCATCCTATCCTATCCTATCCTATCTTTCATACAAAGCAACACCACTGTGCTCACCATAGTCATTTCACCAAGAACCTGGAGGGCAGAGCTAAGCTGTTCCAAACTCTAGCAGGGAATAGATTGTTATGTAATATAGATTAATGTGGACTCTCCAATTGGGGAGTCCAACTTTTGAGAATGTTGGACTCCCCAATTCCAAGCCTCTGAATTTCAATAAATAAATAAATAAATTTCAGACATTGCACAAACAACCCCCCCCCAGCAGCATCTCTGAAACCTATAAAAATCCATGTACTCATCAAACCAATGGGTCAGCTGCCCCAGAACCACAACAGAGCTGTTGATTCTGTTCATCATTAAACTTTCTTTCAAATCGGCCTCCAGCCTCCATTTTATTTCCAGCATCTTTCTCCCAGCTTGGAACTGAACCAGATGGATTTTTCTCCCGACAACATATTCCTGGGATGCTGCAACCATCGTAAACAGGAAGCAGTTGCCAACAGCTGAATTTTGATCACAAGGGAGATGCTGCAACCGTCGTAAGTGTGGAAAAAGTCACTGTTTTCAATGCCGTTGTAACTTCGGACAGTCACTAAACGAACCATTGGTGAAATCTGAACCGGTTTACTACCGTTTCGCTGGATGTACATGCATGCATCAGGGGTGGGTTTCAAATTTTTTTACTACCGGTTCTGTGGGCGTGGCTTGGTGGGCGTGACAGGGGAAGGATACTGTAAAATCTCCATTCCCTCCCCACTCCAGGGGAAGGTTACTGCAAAATCCCCATTTCCTCCCGATCTGCTGGGACTTGGCAGGCAGAGAATAGATGGGGGTGGGGCCAATCAGAATTTTTACTACCGGTTCTCTGCACTACTCAAAATTTCCGCTACCGGTTCTCTAGAACTAGTCAGAACCTGCTGAAACCCACCTCTGGCGTGGATGCGCAGTGCGCACCACGCACACCAAAAGGAGGCATGGGGCGGGGGGTAGGATGGTGATTAGCTGTGGCGCGCGATTTTTTAAAAAACTTTGAAAAGCATTTTTTTACAACCTATTCGAATAGGTTGTAAAAAATGCTTTTAAAAGTAATAAAAAAGGCTCTGAGATCGCACGACTCAGCTGGGATCGTCAGAGCTTTTTTTTTTTTTTAACCTTTTAAAAGCATTTTTTAAAAGAAGCGGCAAGCGGGCGATTGGGTGGGCATGGGTGGGCGTAGGTCGGGGGGCAGGGATTTTTGCTACCGGTTCTCTGAACCACCTGCCACCATCGCTACCGGATTGGCCGAACCGGTCCGAACTGGGAGCATTTCACCCCTGAAACGAACTCTTGTAAATTCAGGACTACCTGTCTAGCATACACTGGTTCAGATCAGTGGTGAAATGTAAAATTTGCTACTACCGGTTTTGTGGGCGTGGCTTGGTGGGAAGGTAATGTGACTGGGTGGGCGTGGTCAATTTTTTTTTTTTACTTTTAAAACCATTTTTTCTACAACCTCTTTGATGAAGAGGTTGTAAAAAAATGCTTTCAAAAGGCTCTGATGATCCTAGCTGAGTTGCCTGATTGGCAGAGGCTTTTTAAAAAAGGCTCTGCCGATCACGCAACTCAGCTGGGATCGCCAGAGGCATTTAAAAGAAAAAAATTTAAAAAGCCTTTGACGATCCCAGCTGAGCCGCAGGATTTTTTTTTTTTTTTTACTTTTAAAAGCATTTTTTCGGCCGAAGAGGTTGTAGAAAAAATGCTTTTAAAAGTAAAAAAAAAAAAAAAAAGCCTCTGATGATTGTGCGGCTCAGCTGGGCATGGGGGGAGAGGGCAGGGTTTTTTGCTACCGGTTCTCCAAATCACCCGCCTCCATCGCTACCGGATTGGGCGATCCGGTCCAAAGCGGGAGCATTTCACCCCTGGTTTAGATGCTTTTGTAATGTCCCCTCTCTTCCTGTAGAGGGCAGATGCAGCCCAACGAGGATGCTGAGACTATTGGCAGGGAAGATAAATTCAGCATTCAACAGTTCTCTTGCCCAAATAGTCTGAATCTTCCTCCTGTCAGATCGGGGAGGGGGGGGCTGGCTGGATCCTCACAAATGAGAGGCCTCCTGTAGCATTTCTGCTTTGAGAAGGTGGGGACAGCACAAGAAACTTTCTTTCCCTCTTCCTGGACCATCCAAGGAACGAAGACATCGAGCAGGTGAATTTGTCTCCCGAGCTTTAAATCTAACCTTTTAAGGTTGTGCCTTGCTTGACTAGCATTTTCATAAAATCCTCCTAACCTAGTTAGACAAAGATCATTTTTATTTATGGGTTTACTAGCTCGCACGGTACTTTATTTTAAGCCACTGTAGCAAAAAATTCTTCTAATAACATTTTTTTCCTCCTTGCTGTCTTTGGGTCAATTTGCTCGCTGCCTCCCAACTATGTGAGTTTGCAAGAAATGGATCTTGAGACCCCTTAAAAATGGACCCCATTTAATTTTCAGTAAAATTAATTTTGTTCTGGCTGTGAGAAACAGACAAGATATTCTGTCTCCTTTTTTCCCCTTTTTTTTTTTTGAGAAAATGTTCTTTGGGAACAAATTCTGGTCTCTCTCCTGGGGGGAAACGCTGCCAGCGTTTGAAACAAGAAAGAAAAATATTGATTTATGCATTTATTTGTTATTTATGCACGTGTCCCACATTTTGTAGAGATTTTGCAAAGCTTGTGCTGTTTTGTAAACACCAGCTAATATGCCCTTGGATGTGGGAGGCGGCCAAGCTCATGATGGGGTTGGCTTCTCTGTGGGTTGTTTGAGCCAAACCCCTGGGGTTTATCCTGTAAATCATGGCTCCTTAACCCTGGATTGGTACATTTCGTGAATACAGCTGATTACATCGCAAAACAATTTTTTTTTTAAAATTTGATTTATATGCCGCCCTTCTCCAGAGACTCAGGGCGGCTTACAATGCGCTAAGCAATAGCCTTCATCCTTTTGTATATTTATACAAAGTCAGCTTATTGCCCCCACAATCCGGGTCCTCATTTTACCTACCTTTGAAAGGATGGAAGGCTGAGTCAACCTTGAGCCTGGTGAGATTCGAACTTACAGTAATTGCAGGCAGCTGGATGTTAAATGCTGCCTTAGTAGGAGGCATTAGCCTCCTACGCCACTCAGGCTCCTTTTAAAACAGATGCTATATTTTCACTGTACAGATATTATATTTCCCCGAAAATAAGTCCCTGTCTTATATTTTTTTGAACCTGGAAATAAGTGTTTGGCCTTATTTTCGGGGAGGTCTTATTTTGGGGCACATGGCGCAAGATGGGGCTCCTCTTGCCATCTTACCTGATTCCCAGCTCTGTCTCCCTAACCCTAACCAGAGGAAATGGCAGGGACCGGCTGCACATGTGATTAAATACTTTTGGGAAGGGCTTATTTTTGGGAAGGGCTTATTTTCGGGAAGGGGCTACTTTTTGGGAGGGCTTACTTTAACACATGCGCTCAAAAGCCCGATTAGGCTTATTATCAGGGAATGTCTTATTTTAGGGGAAACAGGGTAGTCCTCGACTTACAACCCCAGTTAGCAGCCAAATTTCCATTGCTAAGCAAAGCAGTTCAGTGAATCGTGCCTGATTCTTCGACCTTTTTGCCATGGCTGTTAAGTGAATTGCACAATCCTTAAACGAATCTGGCTTCCCACGTTGCCTATGTTTGTCAGAAGCCAAGTGGAAAGGTCGCAAAAGGTCATCACATGACCCATGATGCTAAGGCAAAGGTAACAGTTCCCCTCGCACATATATACCTGTTGGCTCCCGTTAGATGGCTGTATTTAAGCTTGGTAAGGTAAAAGTTCCCCTTGCACATATGTGCTAGTTGTTCCCGACTCTAGGGGGCGGTGCTCATCTCCGTTTTAAAGCCGAAGAGCCAGTGCTGTCCGAAGACGTCTCTGTGGTCATGTGGCCAGCATGACTCAACGCCAAAGGCGCACGGAACGCTGTTCCCTTCCCACCAAAGGTGGACCCTATTTTTCTACTTGCATTGTTTACGTGCTTTCAAACTGCTAGGTTGGCAGAAGCTGGGACAAGTAATGGGAGCTCACCCCGTTACACGGCGCTGGGATTGGAACCGCTGAACTGCCGACCTTTTCAATCGACAAACACTAGCATCTTAGCCACTGAGATGGGTTATATGTCCCTTATGTATTTATGTATCATAAATAATGCCAATTTCCAAAACACCTGAATTTTGGGGATGCTGTGATGGTTTTAAGTGTGAGTACCTGTTGTAAGTCACTTTTTCCAGTGCTTGAACAGTTGCTAGACAAAAGATGGTGAGTTAAGGACTACCTGCAGTATAGTGGTGACAAGAGGCAGAGGAACATTCTGATGAGCTTGGAAGCCTGGAAGATCTCCAGATGTTCCATGAGAGTCTATTTCTTTTCCCCTGGCTCTGTTCCTCGGCTCCAATCAGTTTATTTAAGCTGATTGGCTGATTTGTGGGTGGTACCAGACTAGAATAGTATCTACCACACCCACGTTAGCCAACTTTGGCTTTTTTTTTTTTTTTAACCGTAAAGGTTCCTGACAGTTGAATATGGTTCCCATCCTTCTCCTGCAATCCTCTCATTTTAAAAAGAAGAAGTTTGGAAGAAGCACGATAGAAACGGTTGCCAGGTGTCCACTATTTGAGCAGATAGTCCACTTTTTTCACATTATGTTCACTATTTTTTTTCACAAAATAGTGGTCATTTTTTTTTATTCAAAAGCTTTATGATGAAATGGTACGTAATCTAAAGCTGTACAGTCTAAGAGAATAAGGATAGGAGAATTGCGTTTTGTCTTTTTTTTCATAAGTTAGAATGAGACAAAGATCGAATGCTCATTGCAATAATCACATTTTATACAACAGCACAAAAAATGCATTAAAGCAGTTATCTTTTGATATCGAAAATGTAGTGCTGAAGGTTTTTGCCGAATTTTCGAATTCTGCGAAGAAACGAGAAGAGTTGAAATCATTTTTTGAGTTTTGCGAGTCAGAATTCCATGAAGTTTTGCGCCATGTTCCAACATGTTGGTTAAGTTTGTTTAAAGCGGTCGAAAGACTTCTTTTAAACTGGATACCTCTAAAATCGTATTTTATTTCTCTTGGATCTGATGAGTGCCATAAGGTTATCTGGAACCTTATTTCGGATCAGGAAAATGAACTCGCAAAGGACGATGAACCAACAATTTCAGAATTGTATTTATATTTCACTCACTTCTTCATGTCAATAATGCAAGACACCCTACTGAAGCTGGAAAGCAAGAAAATTCTTGCATGTGATCTTCACATTATCATGTGTAAGCTGCGTGATTCTTTGCAAAAAAAATACAATGAGTAGTTTTTTGGAATGAAAGTTTTATTTGCCTTACGTAAAAAACATTTGCCTGAGAATGCCGTGCAAAAGTTCAAGAAAGAAGCCATCAACGTGTATCAAAGAGCCATTGCGTACCTAGAAAAGTGGTATAATTTCACCGATTCAGTATATGAGACGCTAAGTTGTTTCAATCTAATTGATCATAATAATCCTCCAACTTTAGAAGAAATGACGAACATCTGGTTATTATCACCATGGCAAGAAGAACTTCCACCCAACACTCTCTTCAATGAAATTTCTGCCTTAGAAGAAGTTTATGTTCATCTGCAGGGCGATTCATCCCTTGATAAGTGGACGTACTTTTTCAAGAAAGAGCCAGCTCCGAGTTTACTGAAACTGTTCCAGTATTGTGCATCAATTCCGGTATCAAATGCAAACGTTGAACAAATTTTCAGCGTCATGGGAAATTTGTGGACTGACGAACGTAACCGACTGCTTGTACCATCAGTTTGAAGTGAACTTTGTATATTTTTTAATATTTCTCAACGTTGTACTGAAATTAAAGAATTATTCCTTAAACACAAAGAATTGATCAAAGCTGCACAGTCAAATAAAAAATACACACGACAGCAAAGTAAAATGTAATTTAATATTTTACATATTATTATATTTGATGTTTTGAATTTTAAGTAAAGTTTTGAAGTGATTATTTTAATACGTGTTAAAATGTTTGTAAGAAAATATATAATTTAATTGTAAATTTATTTATTTTTTTACTACTTAACCCCCCCCCCCCACCTCCGCTTGTCTGTTATTTTTTGGAAGCAGATCTGGCAACCCTAGAAACAGACCGATACAACTGACCTTTAGTGTTGGAGCTCTTGAGAGGAACATGAATAACTACCCTGTTCCCCCAAAATAAGACATCCCCTGATAATAAGACCAATCGGGCTTTTGAGCACATGGCAAATAAGGCCAAGTGCTTATTTCAGGGTTCAAAAAAATATAAGAAGGGTCTAATTTTTGGGGAAACACAGTATCTATCTATCTATCTATCTATCTATCTATCTATCTATCTATCTATCTATCATCTCCCTATCATCTATCATATATATATGGTCTTTGGTTATTTGGGTTTTCTCCCGTGTAAAATTGGAAGTGTCTTGGCGACGTTTCGATGAAGTCTCATTCGTCATCTTCAGGCTGGTGTTTTCAGCTTCATGCTTCTAGGAGCAAGTCTTACGTGGGAGAAAACCTGAATAACCAAAAACCTACATACAAACACCCACGAAAACCTCAGAAAACATCTATCTATCTATCTATCTATCTATCTATCTATCTATCTATCTATCATCTATCATCTCTCTCTCTCTCTCTCTCTCCTCTCTCCTCTCTCTCTATCATCTCTATCATCTATCTATCTATCTATCTATCTATCTATCTATCTATCTATCTATCATCTATCTATCTATCTATCTATCTATCTATTTCATCTCTCTTCGTCTATCTCTATCATCTATCTATCTATCTATCTATCTATCTATCTATCTATATCATATCTCTCTCTCTCTCTCTCTATCTATCTACCCTGTTTCCCCCAAAATAAGACATCCCCTGATAATAAACCCAATCGGGCTTTTGAGCGCATGGCAATAAGGCCAAGCACTTATTTAAGGGTTGAAAAAATTATAAGACAGTATCTCTCTCTCTCTCTCTCTCTCTCTCTCTCTCTCTCTCTCTCTCTCTCTCTCTCTCTCTCTCTCTCTCATTTCTCTCTCATCTATCATACCTCTCTCTCCTCTCTCCTCTATCATCTCTCTCTTTCTCTCTCTCTATCATCTCTCTATCATCTCTCTTTCATCTCTATCTCTCTTTCATCTATCTATCTATCATCTATCTATCTATCTATCTATCTATCTATCTATCTATCTATCTATCTCATCTATCTATCTATCTATCTATCTATCTATCTATCTATCTATTTATCTATCTATCCTATTTCCCCCAAATAAGACATCCCCTGATAATAAGCCCAACCAGGCTTTTGAGTGCATGTCAATAACGCCAAGCACTTATTTAAGGGTTGAAAAAAATATAAGACAGGGTCTTATTTTCGGGGAAACACGGTAAGAAAACAGTCACATGGATCCTCCTTTCTCCAAAGCACCTGAAGGCAGGACAAGAAGTAACAGCTGGAAACTTATCAAGGAGAGAAGCAACCTAGAACTACGGAGAAATTTCCTGTCAGTGAAATCAGTGGAACAGCTTGGCTTCAGAAGTTGTGGCTGCTTCAATCACTGGAGTTTCTCAAGAAGCAACTGGACAGCTCTTCTTTGTCTGGAATGGTATAGGGCCGTGATGGCAAACCTATGGCATGCGTGCCACAGCTGGCATGCAGAGCCCTCTCTGCGGGCACGCGAGCTGTTGCCCAGCTCATGTCCACTGTGCATGTGTAGAAGGCTTTGTGAGTGCACGCGTAGCGTGCTCCCGTTCCTGAACTGGTAGCGAAGGCGAGTGGATTTCACCACTGCTCTCAAGCCACAGATTTCAAAGCCACCAAGCCTTGGCACAGTAGAACCTCTGAAACCGGAGGAAAGGGAATATCTTTTCCTGTTTGACTTTAGCTCTAATCTAAAGACGTCTAAAAATAGAGCCAAGTCTGGAAGTGTCACAAGTCGGATGGGATATCACTTGTTGAAGTCTGCAGCTGGGAAGAGGGCTTAGAAAAATTCTCACAGCTGAGCTCCAACGAGGAACATCCCTGCCCATCACTCCGCCATGGCTAATTGGATATTAATTGAAAGAATTTCGCTCTATGCGCGGGATAAACAGAGACATTCCAGGCACCCTGTGCCATTTTGCACCGCTAACAAGCACTGGCATACTTAATCGACAGTCTCAGTTTCTCTCTCTCTCTCTCTCTCTCTCCGTCTCTGTTGACGGAAAGCAAGCGTTTTGCATTCTGATGACTTCTGCAGAGTGACAGACCTCAAAGCTCGGCGTTAAGCCTGGGAATCGCCTGGTTAATGGATCTCCTGAAATTCCGCTGGTTCTTTCATGAAGCAAAGCGTTTCCCCCTCCCCAAATTCACTTAAAACAAATCTCTCGGCATTTCCACCTGCTTTATCGCATGCCCCGCAAAATAGAGATTTTGGTGGGGGTGTTTCTTTTCGTGGTTTGGCCACAAACAAAGGGCTTAAAGGATTTCATGACTGTAAATGAAGACACGTGCTTAGCACTTGAGCCTTGAAGATTTACAAGTAATCCTTGACATACGACTGTAATGGAGGCTGCCCATTGCAGTCATTAGTTGCGACGATCGTAAATCAGGTTGTTCATATGACTGATTTGATTTCTCTCTCTCTCTCTCTCTCTCTCTCTCTCTCTCTCTCTCTCTCTCTCTCACACACACACACACACACACACACACACACACACACACATACACACACACACACACAGCCTAGCTAGGTGGCTCAGTGGCTAAGATACATATGGAGCTGAAAGGTGAAAAGGAAGCAGAATGCTCCCTCCCACATGTTGGGGTAGACCAGGTGTCTCGATAGAAAAACACTCAATCTCCCCTGTCTGAAGCTGATGAAGGGAAGAGAACTTGTGGCTCAGAGGTTAATACAACTGCCTAACATGCAGGCAGCCGAAGTTCGAATCCGAGTAAGGGTATGGCTAGCTGATGAGAGCTAAATAGCTTGAAATAGATCTATACTAGACTCCCTTTATTTCTTTATCAGCGGAATATAAATTTGGTATAAAAATGGTTTGTCGTGAGTGCGACTGCTTGAGGGCTCCTGGATTGGAGCTGAAAGGCGAAAGGGAAGCAGAATGCCCCCTCCCACATGTTGGGGTAGACCAGGTGCCTCGATAGAAAAACACTTTGTATGTATATATATGGTCATTAGATGAACATGGTGGTTGTAAGGTGAATTGGCAAATCCGTTGCAAATTGCTGTTTTGTAAGTCGAGGACAGCCTTTATAGGGATTTGCCATCAAATGCAATTTTCCACTCTTTGCAAGGATGTCGAAGAAGGAGGGGCAGCCTCTCGCTGAGTCCTCCAACCCATTTTTGCAGGGTTTCTAAACAGCATAACGAATGTTCAGTGGCAAAATGCTACCCCATCTTTAAAAAAAAGAAAAACCCCAACAAAGATCTGAAATGGTACCTTAAACCTCTGGAAGGCTTAGTCAATCTATTTTCTGTATAGTCTCCCATGCAAACCTAGTGAGGGAGAAACCAGATATTTCTGCCCCATGCTTGTCCAAATGTCACATCTTCAGTCATCTTGGTGCCATTCCTCTCCTGAAAATATAGTGCTCTGGGCTGTTGGTTTGAACTCCGAGCTTGGCCCTTTCGGTTTCAAACGTTTCATCATCATTCGAGGTGACATCATCAGTGCACTCTGAATAGATGGGCAATAAATCTGTGTGTGTACGTGACGGGAAAAGGGAAGGGAGGGGATGGCAAGTATTAAAGAGCAGAGAAGCTCAGAACCAGTTTATACCAGCATCCAAGGCCAGGCATCCTAAGTAAGTATGTGGATTACCCCAAAACATCTCAGCATTCTCAAAACACTTCGGGAAATTCCAATTGGCTGAAGACGAACTGGTCACGGAGAGAAGGTTGGGATGAGAGGAAACCTTTGTGTATCTTTTGAGTATAGGAAACCCAGAGCTCACTTGACTTTACTTTAGTCAACATCCAGTGGTGGGTTGCTCCCGGTTCAGTCCGGTTCTATAGAACCGATAGTAAAATCAGCGGGATGCTCCGCCCACCCACCATGACATCATCATGGGTGATCTGTGCATGTGCAGAAGCTTCACAGAAGCGCATGCTCCCATTGCGAACCGGTAGTAAAGGTAAGTAGAACCCAACCCTGTCAACATCTCTTCGTAAAAGAATCTTTCGCTCCAACCGAATGGAGTCGAGGGTCTTTCTTTCCTAAGGGATTAGATCAGGACAGGCCTGACACTCCAAACAACCGCTTTGGAAATTCAGGTCCCAATTCTGGCTATAAGTCAAGGACTCCCTGTATTTACATGGGTTGCATGTTCCAAAAATGAACACAGGCCCCAACATGAATTCTACGGCCGGGCTTAGGCTGGGGCTGTCAGTCCGACTCAGACTGGGGCTGTTAGCCGAGAGCGTCTTGCAAAACAAGCTGACAGATCTTTGGCACCAGAGCTGCTTGGACAGGCACGCTGTCAAATGAAGATTGGCTGCGCTGTCTTCGGCTGGCAGCCAGCCATAGACCTTATCGTAGGCCCATCGTCTCTCTCCTAGGAAGGATTGATTTAAGGGAGCAGGTGCAAGGCAAGGGAGATGATGAAGGCTGTTAGCCGGGAGAAAAATTGGATGAGGATCCTGGAACTGCAAATAGATTCGCTGTGACAAGAGCAATCCAACAGGCAGAAGGGAAGGGAAGAGTTTTCATTAAGGGTGCTACAGGCAGTCCTCGACTTATGACCACAATTGGAACCAGAATCTCTGTTTGCCAAGCAAGGCGTTTGTTACGTAACTCAGGCTCAATTTTACGACCTTTCTTGTTGGGGTTCTTTAGCGGATTGCTTGCAGTTGTTAAGCGAATCATGAAGTTGTGGATGCTCCAACACTGGAAGTTTTTTAAGAAGAGGTTGGATAACCATTTGTCTGAAGTGGTGTAGGGTTTCCTGCCTAAGCAGGGGGTTGGACTAGAAGACCTCCAAGGTCCCTTCCAACTCTGTGATTCTAAATGAAGTTGCTCAATCTCAGGTTAAAATGAAACCTTGTCAAGAACATTTTACCTTTCCCTGTTGAGCACCTTATTCCTTTCCTGACTGCCCATCCCATCTCTTCTCAAGGTGCCCCACTTGCAAGTCTAATGTATAATATTAAATTAACACAGGTAATTCTCAATTTACAGCCGTTCGTTTAGTGACTATTCAAAGTTGCGGCAGCACAGAAGCAACGTGACAATTTTTCACACTTATGACATTGCAGCATCCCCATGGCATTTATTTATCCCAATCCTGTATTAGAATCAAAATTCAGATGCTTGGCAACGGACTCATATTTATGATAGTTGTATGTCCCGGGGTCATGTGATCCCCTTTTGCGACCTTCGATCAAGCAAAGTCCATGGGGAAAACCAGGTTCACTTAACAACCGTGTTATTAACTTAACAACTGCAGTGATTCACTGAACAACTGTGGCAAGAAAGGTTGTAAAATGGGGCAAAGCTCACACTTTGGGGTGTGTGTTCTGTTAAGATACAGCCTGTTGTGCTTTAAAATGGCTTCTACCGTACTGCCTTAAAATGGCTTCTACTGTACAGCACAGTGGAGTTGCCATGGTAATGGCTTCACAGTACTCCACAAGGGGGCTCCCTCTGTTTACAGGAAAAATCCAACATAAACAATTACGTTTGGTCCGGACATTTTCAACAAGGCTTTGATTATGAGGCACCAGAAAATCAGCCCCGGGATGTTTCTCCATCTCCTTCTAAATCAAGATCAGAAAAAAGCATACCAAATGATCAGGGATCAACTAGCAAAACAACAAGGTGGTATCATTTTACTTGACGCTTCTGGGGGCACAGGGAAAACATTTTTAACTAATTTAATTCTCGCCGAAATCAGAGCTCAGGATGAAGTTGCTCTTCCTGTCTAATACAGGATTGGGATAAATAAATAGCCAGGCAATGCCGGATTATCAGCTAATATTAAATATAATCTAATGTCATGTTTACCCAACAAATTTATTCCATTCATGAAAGCCTATAGTAAGATCTACCACATCTCAAGGTGAAGGAGGTTGGAAACAATATTGGCTGCTTCCTCTTTTGATAGGTGGATTCCACTCTAGATCTTCCCAATCTGTTAAAGATGTCTCAGCGGAACAAAAAAAAGACTTCCAAAAGTAGACATTCTAAGAACAACTCAACAAAGGGCCCAGTTCTCACCGGGGCGAAAATGGATTCGTTGGGTTTCCAAGCGATGGAGAGTAACATTCCTGGGTTGTCCCAAGTTATCCTTCAGAAACTCAACATGAAGAATTACGATGAATATAGGTGAGCTGGATTAGCACACAGATTGAGGGAAATATTGGTGTGAGGAGTTGGGGTTAGGGTTAGACAGAAGGTCTAAAATGGCCAATGTTTGACTTGCTAGTAAACCATCAGCTCCAGTGATGGATCCTTCTGGTTTAACAACTGGTTTGGTGATTGCACACGGTTCGCCCGAACCAGTAGAATCCCAACCCTGATCAGCTCCATTATGTAGACCGGGCCAGGCGGTTCTACAAGAAGGCTAAACTGCATCCAGTTTTGGTCACCACATTATAAAAAAGATGTTGAGACTCTAGAAAAAGTGCAGAGAAGAGCAACCAGGATGATGAGGGGACTGGAGGCCCAAAACATACGATGAACGGTTGCAGGAACTGGGCCTGGCTAGTCTAGTGAAGAGAAGGACCAGGGGAGACAGGATAGCAGTCTTCCAATATTTGAGGGGCTGCCACAGAGAGGAAGGGGTAAAGCTATTTTCCAAAGCACCCGAAGGCCAGACAAGGAATAATGGGTGGGAACTGAACAAGGAGAGATTCAACCTGTAAATAAGGACAGTGAGAGCAATCAACCGATGGAACAGAAGTTGCCTTCGGAAGTTGTGAGAGCTTCATCATTGGAAGCTTTCAAGAAGAGACTGGACTGCCATATGTCAGAAATGGTGTAGGGTCTCCTGCTTGGGTGCGGGGTTGGACTAGATGACCTACAAGATCCCTTCCAATTCTGTTAATCTGGTTATAAAATAATCTTCCAAATCTGATTGTCCTAGTCCTTCTCCTTCTTCTTATACTTCAGTGAATCAGGGCAGTGTTTACGTGATTCACTTCCAATGTGAAGTGAATTGGGAATGGTCTTTTGACTTAGCATAGGATCGTTTCTTCCTCTTCCTTCCAGATCTGCGCTGGAGGGCAAAACCCCCTGCACGGATTTTGGCATCCGATCCTACTTTGAGATGTTTCAGAAAATGGAAGACACGTTCAAATTTTGCGTCGAGTGCAAGAAACTTCCCGATTCGCTACCTGACCCAAGAAGCCTACGGCGTTGCAAAAGGTAAAAATTAAACCTCCCCCTCCTTCAATACCTCAGAAAGGGTTAATTTTTTTTCTTCCTCCAGCAGAATCATTAATTAAATTAATTTATGCAAAATTGCAGCAAGGGCTTTGAAAGAAACAAAGAATGCCAGTTTGGATTTTAGGCATTGCTATCGAGATGCGATAAGGGTGGTACGGTGGCTCAGCGGTTAAGACGCTGGGCTTGTTGGCTGGAAAGCCGGCAGCCCAGGTTCAAGACCCAGGTGTCTTGTGTTGGGGTGAGCTCCCTTCCTTGCCTCAGTGTAGGGGTGAAATCTACTTACCTTACCTACTGGTTCGGAAGTGCACGTGCTATGACCCTCTGCGCATGCGCAAACCCTTGTGTGCATGCACAGAGGGTAAAAAACAGGTTTCTTCCTGGTTAAAACCAGGAAGTAATGACAACCGGGCGGGTGGGTGGAGCCTTGTGCCACCAGCGCTACCAGTTTTCCAAACCACCCGCTGCCAGCGCTACCGGTTAGGCTGAACTGGTCCGAACTGGTAGCATTTCAACCCTGCCTCAGTGTCAGGGTTCCAAGTAATAGATCCATAGCAAGCAAAACTCCGAGGCAGGCAGATTCCTCAAAGAATAGCTTTATTGGAAATATCATATTGGCACATATCTGGTGAAAACCAACTCTGAGGGGCCCCTCGATTTTCATCTACCGTATTTTTCGGAGTATAAGACGCACTGGAGTATAAGATGCACCTATTTTTTTTGGCGAGGAAAAGAAGAAAAAGAAATCTCCCTCTGCCTCTGCCTCTGAGCAATTTTGCCTCGTTGCTGCAAACAGCAAGCACCCTGCTTTACTTTCATTTTCGTTTTCAGCATAGCTTGATTAGCACAAGGGGGAAAAAATATTTGCTCCAGCAATTTATCTCTTTGCAGCAAGCAGAAGAGCCCTGCGCAAAAGAGCTGAGAGCAAATCAGCTGAGAGTCGGGAGGCCGATCCAATCAATTTATGCTAATTAGGCTGTGCTGAAGCTGAAACGAGCTGTTTCTTCTTGCTGTTCACTTGCAAGGAGGTAACTGCTGCGAAGCAGAGGCCAAAGGCTGGGAGCCAGTGGGTGGTGGGGCTACATTCAGTGTATAAGGTGCACCTAAATTTTCATCCCCTTTTAGGGGGGAAAAAGGTGCATACTCTGAAAAACATGGTAATTAACAGTAAAAGTTTTCCCCTCAATCCCAAACAATCAGTCACATGGCCCAATCAAAGCAGTGTCCACTTGTCTGGTGACATCACTCCTTCCTCCGGCCAGGTGTGAGAACGTCCTTGGTGCCTAAGAGAAAGTATTTTATTTTGACTACACAACTCCAGCTATCTCTAATCCCCCCTCCCTATCCCTCAGCTCCAGTGTGGCAGCACTGAAACTCCAAGATGGCTTTGGCCAGGTCAGCTTCAGGGTTGACACACAGCTCCTGCCAACCTTGCAGTTTGAAAGCATGCAAATGTGAATAGATAAATAGGTACCACTTTGGTGGGAAGGAAACAGCGCTCCGTGACGTCATGCAGGTCACATGACCGCGGAAATATCTTCGGACAGCACTGGCTCAATGGCCTTGAAACAGCAACGAGCATTGGAGTAAAATACATAGAGACTCCTTTTACTATCAAGATACTAGTGCAGAAAGGAAGGCATTCAATCCATCTGTGATATGGGTGATATCCTGGTTTTTTTCCAGGACTTTGAGACCACCTACATGGTTCCACCAATTTTTCCCACAACAACCCCTTGAAGTAGGCTGCGTTTGTTTATACTGGACGCCTAAGCTTAATACGCTTAGGGATTAAGGGACGCAGTGGCTCAGTGGCTAAGAGGCTGAGCTTGTCAATCAGAAGGTCGGCAGTTCAGCGGTTTGAAACCCTGGTGCTGCGTAATGGAGTGAGCTCCCGTTATTTGTCCCAGCTTCTACCAACCTAGCAGTTCGAAAGCAGGTAAAAATTGCAAGTAGAAAAATAGGGACCACCTTTGGTGGGAAGGGAACAGCGTTCCGTGCGCCTTTGGCATTTAATCATGCTGGCACATGACCACAGAGACATCTTCGGACAGCTCTGGCTCTTCGGCTTAGAAACGGAGATGAGCACCGCCCCCTAGAGTCGGGAACGACAAGCACGTATGTGCGAGGGGAAGCTTTACCTTACCAAGCTTAAATGCAGCCATCTAACAGGAGCCAACAGGTAACCGCAGCCTTTTCTTTGCAAATTAGGGATAAGGATTAAATTTCAAGAAGGCAAACAACCACATCGAGAGGGTCAACACAAAACAGGTGGTCAGAATAATAAACCATAGCGAAGATAAACACAAGATGCATATTTCAAGCCTCCCGTGTCTATTGCTAAGCAACTGTGTCTTGCTGCTGAAAACAAAGATGTCTGTCAGGTGTCGCTGCTATCTTAAATAAACTTCATTCTCAAACGCAAGGTCTCTAATGAATCTTTTTTTTATTTAAGAATAGAAAGAACGACATCCCTGAACTCTTTGTGCAGCCAAAACTGGCACCTCCTTCCAAACCCCTCCCTTTCCGTTCTTCAACCCCAATGTCTCATTGGCCATCGTGCAGATCCATCTCTTCGTCCCAAGCACTTTCTTTTCACAGGAATTCCCCCCTCCCTCTATCACCCAGGTAACACTATCTACTAAAGAGCAGGAAACTAGGTAAAAGTTCATCTCAGCATTAAAGCAAAGCTTCTCCCTCTCTCATTCATGTCAGCGCTGGAGGAGATCATAATTTGGAACGCTGACATCCTCTTAGAAAAGAAGGAGGAAAGTTGACAGCATCGGTGTGGTCCTTGGCCCAAGATGTGGTTGGAAATAACGCTTTCCTATTCCAGGAACATTGGTCTCAGTTGATTTCCCGGCAATGAGGGAACATGTATTCCAGGGTTGGGTTCTACTTACCTTTACTACTGGTCCGCAACAGGATCGCGCATGCGCAGATCGCTGATGATGAAATCTGGGGTGGTGGGCGGGACCCGCTGCCGGTTTTACTACCGGTTCTTGCGAACCGGTTTGAACCGGGGGCAACCCACCACTGATCTATTCGTAAAGTTTGGTGGCACTTTTCTTTCTGGTTTCCTTTTGTCCCAAGTAGAACTCTTGGGTTTGGAAAATCCATGCAGTCCTCGACTTACAACGTTTCATTTAGTGACCGTTCAAAGTTAAGACGGTGCTGAAAAAAGGACCGTTTCCCACGCCGACATCCGTTGCAGCATCCCCATGGTCATGTGATTAAAATTTCAGGCCGTCATCAACTATTCTGTATTTATGACAATTGTACTGACCTGGTGTCTTGTCATCACCATTTTTAACCTTCCTAGCTGGCTTCCGACAAGCAGAGTCAATGAGGGGAGCCAGATTCACTTAACAACGTCATGATTCAGTTAACAACAGCAGTGATTCGCTTAACAATTGTGGCAAAAAAAGTTGAAAATGGGGCAACAATTGTCTTGCTTAGCAGTGGAAGTCTTGGTTTCCATTGGGATCGTAAGCCAAGGTCTACCTGCACTGTTTTTTAAATCAAAATAGCAGTCAGACTTCAAGTAGCCTGATGGATTCTTTGGAGTGTCCCCCATAATTTGAAGACACTTTTTGACCAGCAAGCAAAAACTCCACTGATACTAGACTTGAATCAGGTGGAGCCCCCATAAAACTCCTCTGAGATGAAAGAAAGTCTTAGAACCATAATTTGAAGACAACTCTTGTCCAGCAAGCAAAAACTCCACAGATACTAGGCGTGAATCGTGTGGAGCAGAGGTGGTATTCAACAGGTTCTGACCAGTCCTGGAGAACCAGTAGCGGAAATTTTGAGTAGTTCGGAGAACCGGTAAATACCACCTCTGACTGGCCCCACCCCCATCTATTCTCTCCCTCCCGAGTCCCAGCTGACCGGGAGGAAATGGGGATTTTGCAGTATTCTTCCCCTGCCGCGTCCACCAAGCCACGCCCACAGAACTGGTAGTAAAAAAAATTTGAATCCCACCACTAATGTGGAGACCCCATAAAACTCCCTTGAGCAGTGGTGAAATTCAATTTTTTTTTACTACCGGTTCTGTGGGCGTGGCTTGGTGGGCGTGGCAGGGGAAGGATACTGCAAAATCTCGATTTCCACCCCACTCCAGGGGAATGATCCTGCAAAATCCCCATTCCCTCCCCACTCCTGGGGGAAGGATATTGCAAAATCTCCATTCCCACCCCACTCTGCCACCCCAGTCTGCCAGCCAGAAGGTGGTATTTGCCGGTTCTCCGAACTACTCAAAATTTCTGCTACTAGTTCTCCAGAACCTGTCAGAACCTGCTGGATTTCACCCCTGCATTTGAGGTTTTTGTTGTGACCTAGGCTCACTTAGTCATTACAGGACACAATTATTCTCAAACAAAACTATTTTATTATAACAGCTGAGAATTACTTCATTCCCAGTTTAGTCCAAATTAATTCCAAAACAAAGTCCTTCAGAAAAAGTCCTTTGGGCTTATCACAAAGCCTGGAGGACTTTATCTTCTTTGGCACCCTGCCAAAGGCCTTTCTTGGCAAAGCCCCACAAAGTTCAGAAACAAGAGACGTAGACTGGAAAACAGATTTAGCAACGTTGCTTTCCTATAAAGAGCCCAAGAGCCTTTGCTGCTCTTTTAAGCCTTATGGGAGGGTCCAATCATCTCCTGGCCTCACTCCCGAGTCGTCCTTTTTGCTTTAGCTGCTCTTGCCTTCTGGCAGCTCTGCGCATGCGTGCACTAGGAACAGGCTCCTCCTGTTCCTCTGCCTCTCTGCTGTCCGACTCTGGAGGCTCCGGAGTCCGCATATCACTCCCAGATGGCCCTGGCCCCATCTCTGTCTCCAACGCAGAGCCCTTGTCCCGTCCTTCCCCTGACTCCAAGACTGGCCCATTGTCCTCCCCAGCCTCCTCACTGTCCAACTCTGTGGGCTGCTGGTGGACCACAACAGTTTCCAGCAAGATTAAGTAGTAGAAAGGCAATGGATAAAGGAGATGGGTGCAATCAAAGAGATTGGCAAGATGTCCTTGGAAGATTGGAAAACCACAATAGCCCGTGTTCATGACTATTTAGGTCACTGGAAGCGAAATAATGCACCTAATTCACAAATCTGGGATTGATAAATTGCTGTCCTTTTCTTTCTAGATGTCAGAATGTCTATTATTGTGGCTCCGATTGTCAGCGGTTGAACTGGCCCAGCCACAAAAAATTCTGCAAGAAACTGAAGCTGGCAGCCCTCGACCGACTTGTAGAATGGCTTGTATTCACAGGTAGCCTGATATTCAGTTGGCTGTTGTCCATCAGAGGAGGTTTAGGACATAGAACAATAGGGATGGATGCCATTAAAGTGGATTGCGCCAATCCAACCAATTGTGGTTTAGTTAAAAAATGATGGTTAGACACACAAGAGACTTAGTGTGTTAGTTGGGAATATTTCAAAGACTATAGAATAATAGGGCTGGGAGGGAGGCCTTGGAGGCCTTCTAGTTCAACCCCATGCTCAAGTAGGAGACCCTATACCCATGATGGTGAACCTATGGCACGTGTGCCATAGATGGCACGTGTAGCCATATCAGCGGTCAACTGATTTTTGGGCCTTCTAGGCCCACCAGAAGTAGGGAAATAGGCTGTTTCCTGCCTCCGAAGGACCTCGGGGGTGGGGGGGGAGGCCCGTTTTTCTCTCTCCCCAGCCTCCAGAGCCTTTCTAGGAGTCTGGGGAGGGCAAAAACAGCCTTCCCCGCTCCCTGAAGGCCCTCCAGAGGCTGAAAACAGCCAACTTTGCAAACGGGACTTCCGGTCCCACCGAAAATTGGCAAATGGGCTGTTTTTGGCCTCCAGAGAGCCTCCCGGGGGGGGGGGAGGCTGTTTCCGCCCTCCCCAGACTCCTAGAAAGGCTCTGGAGGCTGGGGACAGCAAAAAACGGGCCTACCATACCATCACGTGCCAGGAGCGGGGGGAGGTTGGGGGGGGTCCCATGCACATGCACGAGGGTAGGGTGCATAGAATTATGGGTGTGGGCATGCACGCGCGTGACACCCCCCCCCGCTCCTGGCATGCGATAGCAAAAAGGTTAGCCATCACTGCCATTCCGAGCAAATGGCTGTCCAGTCTCTTCTTGAAAACCTCCACACTTGGAATATTGCATTTAGTTCTGGTCACCACAATATAAAAAAGATGTTGAAATCCTAGAATGAGTGTAGAGAAGAGCCACAAAGATGATTAGGGGACTGGAGGCTAAAACATATGAAGAACGGTTGCAGGAACTGGGTATGTCTAGTTTAATTAAAAGAAAGACTAGGCGAGACATGATAGCAGTCTTCCAATATGTCAGAGGCTGCCCCAAAGAAGAGGGAGTCAAGCTATTCTCCAAAGCACCTGAGGGCAGGACAAGAAGCAATGGGTGGAAACTAATCAAGGAGAGAAGCAACTTGAAACTTCTTGACAGTGAGAACAATTAATCAGTGGAATGGTTTAGCCTCAAAAAATGTTCTATTTGAAGGCCTTCTTTATTATTTTATTTATTCAATTTATATTCAATTTATATTAGAAAGGGCAACCAGCAGAATCCTTGGAGATGGGGGGAAGTGAATAATAATAATAATAATAATAATAATAATAATAATAATAATAATAATAATAATAATAATAATAATAATAATAATAATAATAATTTTATTTCTATACCGCCCTTCTCCCGAAGGACTCAGGGCGGTGTAAGCCTATTTAAAAACACAGACAAAACAATGATATAAAATTTAAAATAATTAAATAAATGGCTCAAATTTAAAACCCCAATAAATTTAAATACCCCAATTTAAAACTATTGTATTGATAGTCCGGCCTGGTGGAACAACAGGGTCTTCAATGCGCAGCGAAACACCCGGAGGTCAGATATCTTACGAATTTCTGGGGGCAGTTCATTCCACAGGGCTGGGGCTCCCACAGAGAAGGCCTTCCCCCTGGGCGTCGCCAGCCGACATAACTTGGCTGATGGCACCCTGAGGAGACCCTCTCTGTGGGAACGAACTGGTGAAGTGAAGGTGGTGGCCATAACCTTGTGGTTGAAATTCTAGCCAGGCCTTCACATCACGTGGTTGTAGTCACTTTTTTTAGCCTCCCTATAGATGCTTCGTGCACTGATCTAGAGATTTGGATATTTATGGTCGCAATGACCGTATTAGGAGTCTAAGATTCTTCTAAATCCTCATTGTCTCCCTGTAGGTGACATCCCTTTCCACACAAGTACATGGACAAAAAATATCCAGGAGCTGCAAGGCTGGGAAGACTGGTTCTTGATGCAGGAACATCTGGATGAAAAGCTTAGCGCTATCAAAGCCGGACATTATATGAACATTCTCTGGGCCAATGCGGGCAAACCACAACCTGATGAGGTGGAGCTGATGGAGTCAATCAAGAGGGTGACCACAGATTTTTTCTCCAGGCCGGTCACCATTGGCCTCGGGCTGAGCATGTTCCATCTGGATCCTTATGCCAAGCCCATCACAGTGCATGTGGTTGGAGCGTCTCATGTGGAGACCCTCAACGCTCGGGTGACGGATTACGATGAGCTCTCCCAGATGTTTCCGAAGCATCAAGGCATAGAGGTGGTCATGGTGGGGATGGATGTGGTCGATGGACCCATCATGAGACCTCCGCTGGTGGCCTTTGGACCTCGGCAAAGGGTCTACCTCAGCAGCTACAAGGACCTTTATCACAACTTCTGGGAATCGCAGGTGGAAACTCAGCAAGCGGCGCGACCAGATCTTGTGGTCGCCTTCCATGCAGGTATGAAGGTTTATGGCATTCTTCTTGTGTTCCTGGATTATCTCGCCCCATGAGATTCAATGCAATGTAATGTTGGACTAGAACCAGGGAAGACCAAGAGCTCAGCATAACTAGAGGACAAAATGATGGAAAGAGCTGGTTTAGGCAAGATCTCAGATCAGGTAGAGCCAGTCCTTCTCTGTTTCCAGGGCAGCCCGGTGAGCCAGATCTAAGCATCCTGTGGCCGGATCCAGCCCCCACGCCTTGCGTTTGACACCCATGTTCTAACCCAAATCCAGTTGAGAGATGAAATTAAAATTCACACCGGGCACATATTAATTCCAATAGGATTTGTGTTTATGGAGGGAAATCCAGGTCTGGCAGGGACTTTCTCACCATTCAGAGAGTCCTCGTATGAAATCTGCCTCCGTGCATGTCTGTCCAAAGATGGCACCTGATATTTGCACACCCAAGAAAAAGGAGGTGGGTTCAAGAAACACCGGGTGCTGCTACTCAGATCTGTTCTAAATCCGTCTCTGAGCTACGAACAATGGAATTCCAGAAGTGATTAGCAGTTTATCTGTGTAAGGGAAGAATTCCAACAGATAGAAAGGCTTAAATCACAACGGGTTATAGAACTGTGTTCTCTTGAAAAGGGTTTGTCTATGCCCAGAGCAAAAGGAAAAGGAGAATTTTCACCCGTTTCTGCATTAGGGCGCATTTTTCTGTCCTTGTTGGGATGGTTGGAAACCGTCAGGTTCAAAGGATCAGGACCAGGGGTGAAAGGCTCCCGGTTTGGACCGGATCGCCTGATCTGGTAGCGATGACGGTGGATGGTTCGGAGAACCAGTAGCAAAAATCCCTGTGCCCGCCCCCCATGCCCAGCTGAGCCGCACGATCATCAGAGGCTTTTTTTTTTACTTTTAAAAGCATTTTTTCTACAACCTCTTCTGACGAAAAAATGCTTTTAAAAGTAAAAAAAAAAAAAGCCTCCGATGATCGCATGGCTCAGCTGGGATCGTCAGAGGCTTTTCAAAGCATTTTTTTCTGCAACCTCTTGGCGGAAGAGGTGGTAAAAAAAATGCTTTGAAAAGTCTCTGACGATCCCAGCTGAGTTGCCTGATCGTCAGAGAGACTTTTCAAAGCATTAGAAAAAATGCTTTGAAAAGTTAAAAAAAAAAAAAAAGTTGGCCACGCCCACCCAGTCACATTACCCCCGACCCCACCAAGCCACGCCCACAGAACCGGTAGTAACAAATTTTACATTTCACTCGTGATCAGGACTGTATGTTAAGTTGCAGTTCACAAGATTTATTGCTCAAGATAAATAAGAATCTGGTCAATTAAAATTGAATGCTAACTTGGCGCCAGATAAGGGTCAATGGAATTCAAGAGGGACTATTGGATTTCGACCATTTGGGGTGACATAACGATTCTAGGCTGATGACGTGCTTAACTCCACCCCACCCCGACTTTGCCTACTTTTCTGCAGAAACTGCTCAAACACATGTTTTGATCCTTTCCAGTCTGAAATGCATTGTAAGAGGAGAGCTGGGTTAGTCGATGGCAGTGTTTCTCAACCTTGGCAACTTTAAGATGTGTGGGCTTCAACTCCCATAATTCCACAGCCAGCCATGCCAGACTGCCAAAGTTGAGAAACACTGGTCTGCAGTAACACAGAATCCAGAGGAGTTTATAGGTAGTCCTCAAGTTATGACCATAATGGAACCTTTCCATCATGGTCAGAAGTCACGATGATTGTAAAACGGGTCCATCATGTGACTGATGTGATTTTAGGACCTTTCTTATGGCGGTCATTAAGCGAATGCTGCGGTCATTAAGCAAGTCAATGGTTTGCTGTGAATGTGGTTTTGCTGAAAACAGAGTGGTGCAGTGGTCTAGAGGTGGAGCTCTCACCATCAGGAGGCTGTGAGTTTGATCCTAGGTAGTGGCAGATATTTCTCTCTCTGGGCACAATGAGAATATATCTGCTGCGAACTCCGCATTGGCAACAGGAAGGGCATCCGGCCAGTAAACACTCAGCTCCATTCAGTTGCCCAGACTCCACCCCGATGCAAGGGATTAGCGGGTCATTAAAAGAAGAGGCTGTGGTTTTGCTGAAAACCAGAAATAAATGCCAGTTTTTGGCAAAAAAAAAAAAAAAAAGTAATGTGACTGCAGAATGCTCTAAATGGCCATAAAAGCCACTGTGTTGCCAAGCGCCTTAAGTTCAGGGGGTGGGAAGCAAGGGGCGTCCCGACCATTGGAGCTTCAAATCAAGGTCATAAGTAGCCCCAAGGTAGGTCTGTTGTAACTTCAAAATGGTTGCTAAGCAACCAGTTGTAAGTCAAGGACTACCTGTAGTGGCAGGTTTCTTTTCCAACTAACAAATTTAATAAATTTGTTGTCGCATCCCCACCCTTAATAAACTTTGTTAGTTGGGAAAGCTGCCACCAGATGCCTCCTGATTTCCCCCCCTCCCGAAAAGCATCCTTAAAGAACACAGAACAAAAGGCAAAGATTACGCATGAGAGAGATTGAGAGAAAAGGAAGGAAACTTAATACATCAGACACCAGTTCTTCAACATTCCTGAGCTGGGGCATATATGGGTCATGTCAGCAGTTGTTATTTTGACTGGCAACAGGTTGAAGTTGGAACCAGCTCCACCTAACTTTCTAATGAGAGCCAGTTTGGACTACTGTGTTTCCCCGAAAATAAGATCCTGTCTTATATTTTTTTTTGAACCCCAAAATAAGCACTTGGCCTTATTTTTGGGGAGATCTTATTATTTTGGGATGCATGGAGGAAACCAGAGGAAATGGCAGGGACTGGCTACACATGTGTTTAAATATTTTCGGGGAGGGCTTATTTTCAGGGGGGGCTTATTTTAGCACATGCACTCAAAAGCCCAATTAGGCTTATTATCAGAGGATGTCTTATTTTTGGGGAAACAGGGTAGTACGTAAGACAGCAGGCCAGCAAGTGAGAGACTGTGAGTTCAAGACCCACCTTAGCCATGAAAGGCAGCTGGGTGATTTTGGGCCAATCACCAGGAGACTGGGAGTTCTAGTCCTACCTGACTAGCAGCAGAGTGACTTTGTGCCAATCGACGGGGAATTCTAGTTCTACCTGAGGCACGAATGCTGGCTGGTTGAGCCAATCACTTTCTTTAGTCCAACCCATTTCGCAGCATTGTTGGCGTGGGGTAAACAGGAGGTGTATTGGCGCAATCACAATGTCTGGAAGCAAGTTGTTTCACGGATTGTTCTCACCGTCAGGAAATCTGCCTGCTCCAGGTCCTTGGGAAGGACTCAATGGGTGAACAAAAATGTCAGATCCAATCTAACGCCTGGCTGAATGTGTGAGTAATAATAATAATAGTGTAACCAAGGAATGACTTCACAAGAGTCTACACCAAAGGTTTCTCTCCTTCCTAAACCTCAATGGGAAACGGAAAGCTACCCAGAAGTGGATACCACCTTTTGAGGGAATAAAGCATGCACAGATCGCTGATGATGACATCTGGGGCGGTGGGCGGGGCCTCCCACCGGTTTTACTACCGGTTCTTGCGAACCAGTCCGAACCGGGGGCAACCCACCACTGGAATAAAGGTAAAGGTAAAGGTTCCCCTCGCACATATGTGCCAGTCGTTCCCGACTCTACGGGGTGGTGCTCATCTCTGTTTTAAAGCCGACGAGCCAGCGCTCTCCGAAGACGTCTCTGTGGTCATTTGGCCGGCATGACTCAATGCCAAAGGTGCATGGAACGCTGTTCCCTTCCCACCAAAGGTGGTCCCTATTTTTCTATTTGCATTTTTTTAATGTGCTTTCCAACTGCTTGGTTGGCAGAAGCTGGGACAAGTCACGGGAACTCACCCCGTGACGCGCCGCTAGGGATTCGAACCGCTGAACTGCCCACCTTTCGATCGACAAACTCACTGTCTTAGCCACTGAGCCACCGTGTCCCTTTGAGGGAACACCAGCTCTTAAAGGGCAGGATGCAAGGCTTCATCTGCCAAGCATCAATCACCCAGCCCCGGGGGATAAAATGACCCTTGAACAGCCTGGGAAGCCAGCTACTGAAAGATATATTGGCCACATTCACACATCTTCCAAAGCCTTATTATTGAGCTTGTGTTTGATTTGGGCTTAGTGCAAGAGATGAGCCAAGCCAGTCACAGCTTAGCTATTCGGGGTGAAGCAAGCCATGGTTTAACAGAAGGTACAAACTTAGGCAATATGCTTAACTGGGATTTGCAGCCCTTTGCAGCGAGACCATCCATTAATTGGTCTGAATATTCCCTTTCCAAAGTAGCTAAGCTCACAGATATATTTAACCAGCCACCAGTCTGGAATTTCTCATAAGGTTGTTGTGATGCCTCTGATTTTAGGCACTGACAAGACACCTAGAAGGAGATGCAGCTTGGCAGCAACATTTCCCACGAGGTGGCCTCTGGGCCTTTTGCAAAAAACACGCGAGAGATCCTTAAGTCCCAGCCAATAATGTGAAAGAGGCCACCGGTGCTCTCACCAAGAGGAGCTCCTGATTCCAGAATAGCAATAGCACTTAGACCAGGAGTTGGCAATTTTAAACACTCAAAGAGCCACAAAGGTCCTAACTAGAAGCCCCCTGTTTAATTTTGGAGCTGACTGGAAGTCCGGTTCCCCCACCATAGAGTCTCCTCCTAGCACGGCATCTTTTTTTCCTCTGCAACTGGAAGTTTGGTTCCCCCATCATAGAGTCTCCCCCCAGCATGGCATCCTTTTTCCTCTTCCTGTCCTAACTGAAAGCCCTATCAATTGTGGAGCCGACTGGTGACAGGGAGCCACAACAGAGGGAGGAAAGAGCCACATGCGGCTCCAGAGCCACAGGTTGCTGACCCCTGACTCAGATGTATATACTGCCCCGTCGTGCTTTACAATGCTCTCTGGACGGTTTACAGAGTCAGTCTACTGCCCCCCCCCAACAATAATCTGGGTCCTCATTTTACCGAGCTTGGAAGGATGGAAGGATGAGTCAACCTCAGTCAGGATCAAACTCCAGACTAAGGAGTTCCCCACCATCCAGTCAGAGCTGAAGAAGCTTCTTGGATGAGAAGCAAAACCTCTTCGAAGAAAAACCAGAAAGTCCAGTTGCCTCCTGAGAAAAAAGCACCTTTGGGACAACCATGACCTGGATGACGGAGAATCTCCATAGACATCCAGACTATGGACAGAGTTTATTTATTTATTTATTTATTGGTTCGATTTATATGCCACCCTTCTCCGGAGACTCAGGGCGGCTTACAATGCGTTAAGCAATAGCTTTCATTCTTTTGTATATACCTGCTTAGTAGGGCTTTCGCCCCCCCCCCCCGCGGTGTTCTTTTTTAAACAAAGTCAGCTTATTGCCCCCACAGTCCGGGTCCTCATTTTACCTACCTCGAAAGGATGGAAGGCTGAGTCAACCTTGAGCCTGGTGAGATTCGAACTCGCAGTAATTGCAGGCAGCTGGTGTTACTTAACAGCACTTTAATTAGGCTGCAATGCTGCATTCTAACCAGGGGTGCTATTCAGCAGGTTCTGACAGGTTCTGGAGAACCGGTAGCGGAAATTTTGAGTAGTTTGGAGAACTGGCAAATACTACCTCTGGCTGGCCCCAGAGTTGAGTGGGAATGGAGATTTTACAGTATCCTTCCCCTGCGAAGGCGACCAAGCCACACCACGCTCACTAAGCCACGCCCACAGAACAAAATTTGAATTCCACCCACTGATTCTAACCACGGTGCCACCACGGCTCTTGTATCGAATATTTCAGCAGAATATCTGGTGGACCTCAACTCAACCTGAAGGGAGAAATTTGCCCTCCCCTCCCCCTGGTTTATTGGAAGCCGAGCTCTTTGCCTGCCAGCTGTTTGCTGTCCATCAGCATGGTAGGATTAAGGCCCAAAGGGTCAGGATTAAGAGGGATGCTATAAATCGTTTTACACATGGATGAGGCTAATCAGCTTGCTAACAGAGTAGTCACTAACTACTGAAGGCAGAGGCAGCTGCAAGGTAGTATCAAGCACTTGACGCTCAGGTGGAACTCTGTTGTCTCAAGTAACGGGGACAGCCCTTTTCATACAAATATACAAATTTTTTTTTAATCAGTATAAAGCTGGAAGGGACCTTGGAGACCTTTTAGTCCAGCCCTTTGCTCAAGAAGGAGATCCTATACCATTTCAGACAAGTGACTGTCCAGCCTCTTCTTAAAAGCCTCCAGTGATGGAGCACCCACAGCTTGTGATGGCAAGCTGTTCTACAGTCCACACTGTTCCCCTTAGTTCTAGGTTGCTTGTCTCCTTGTTTAGTTTCCATCCATTGTTTCTTGACCTTGTCTTGTTCCTAGTTGCTTCCAAGCTCTTCAGCCAGACTCCATTCCATGAAGGGTGCTTGGCTGGTTGGTTGGGGATCAGGGGTGAAATGCTCCCGGTTCGGACTGAATCGTCCGATCCGGTAGCGATGGAGGCGGATGGTTCGGAGAACCGGTAGCAAAAATTCCTGCCAATGCCCAGTTGAGCCGCACGATCATCAGAGGCTTTTTAAAATTATTTTTAAAAGCATTTTTTTCTATAACCTCTTCGGCTGAAAAAATGCTTTTAAAAGTAAAAAAAAAAAGCCTCTGATGATTGCGCAACTCAGCTGGGATCGTCAGAGGCTTTTAAAAGCATTTTGAGATTGTAGGAAAAATGCTTTTAAAAGCCTCTGACGATCCCAGCTGAGTTGCCTGATCATCAGAGGCTTTTTTTTCATTTAAAAGCCTCTGCTGATCAGGCAACTAAGCTGGGATCGTCAGAGGCTTTTAAAAACATTTTTTTTACAACCGAGGTTGTAGAAAAAATGGTTTTAAAAGTAAAAAAAGAAAAAAAGTTGGCCACGCCCACCCAGTCACATTAATCCCCCCCATCAAACCACACCCACAGAACTGGTGGTAAGAAATTTTAGAAATTTCACCACTGGTGGGGATGCTGTTACAACTGTTAGTTGCAGAGTTGCTTTTTCAACCTTAGTGCTCTGTAAAGTAGGGATATTTCATCGGTTGTAGGCATCAGGTAGAATTGCCCAAGGATGTCTGATAGAAACCATTATGATGCTCAGGTGCAACCACTGCTTAGGTGATGATATCACAATGCGCATGACATCACTTCTCCTTACAGATGTCCATAGTCAAAGTCCAGACATCTGCAAAGGATTAGATGAGGGGAAGCTGGTCCTGGCAGCTTGACCCAGCTTGCATCACCAATGTGTTGAGTTACAACTCTTGGCATCCTCAGGTACAATGGCTATGCTAATTGAGGATAATCATAATTGCCCAGAATCATGATAGGCAACTATATGAATGAAGGATTGGGTGGAGAGTAGGTGGGCACATCTAGAGATAGGATTCTTATTCTAATCCCTGCCCACCCATTAGGAGCAAAGAAATGGGATAGCTGGCTGGTTATAAGATTGGAAAAGGATGATAGAATTAGAATAACAGAGTTGGAAGGGACCTTGGAGGTATTCTAGTCCAACCCTCTGCTCAAGCAGGAGACCCTGGCCTGTACCATTTCAGACAAATGGCTGCCCAGTCTCTTCTTAAAAACATCCAACGATGGAGTGCCCATAATTTCTGGAGGGAAGCTGTTCCACTGGTTAATTGTCCTCATTGGTAGGAAGTTTCTCCTTCATTCCAGGTTGCTTCTCTTCTTGATTAGTTTCCATCCATGGCTTCTTGTCTTGCCTTCTGGTGCTTTGGAAAATAAGTTGACCCCCCCCCCCCTCTTCTTTATGGCAGCCCCTCAAATATTGAAAGACTAGATGGTGTGACAAAGATGGCTTTATGGGAACACCACACCTCTACAGAACAGAAGCAGGGGAGATGATGATATGTATTTAACTGATGCTGGAACTTGGGGACCTTCATGCTTTGTAGCAGGGGTCTCCAAACTTGGCAACTTTAAGACTTGTGGACTTCAACTCCCAGAATTCCTCAGTTTGGAGACCCCTGCCTTGTAGAGTTGTGTTGTGCCTGTGTGACCCAGGAGGCTTTGGTAGGGTTCACAATGAGTGTGAAGGAAAGTTCCGTTTCCATACTTCAGTGGTTCAAAAACATGAATTTGAACCCAGGGATCCAAGTCAGGCTATATATATATATAAAAAATCAGGAAAACTGATCAGGAATGACTCTCTCCTTTTAAGAAATTCTCTTTTGGAGGGTTGGTTTCTCAGGGATGATGGTGACTCATTCTCTGAGCCTCTCCTTGCTCCATCCGCCCATCGAGAACACCATAAATCATCGCTAAGAGACCCTTTCCCAACCCTTGAAAGACAACCTGTGCAATTTCAGTTCTTTAGTCATTCTGCAGAGTGTCTCGTCTCTCTCTTAAATTCTCTGGCACAGCAAAGTGGTTTCTTTCCAGGAACAAGGTGTACTTTTGATCGTCTCTTTCTGTAACATTCCATTGCCGTGAAGCCCTCCAGGCAACAGGAGGCCTTTCTAAATATACAACTGCCGCATTGCATCCCTCAAACTTCCAGAATGCCAGAGAAGCTTTAGGAAACTGGGCCCAGGTTTCCTATTGTTTGCCTAGCCTAGTGGTGTCTAAACCCAGAGATCAGAACCAGGGGTGAAATGCTACCGGTTCGTTCCGGTTCGAGCAAATCGGTAGTGATAAAAGCTACCGATCGGGTGAACTGGAAATAAAAAAAAGCTACCAGTTTGGGCGAAATTAAAAAAAGCTACCAGTTCAGGTGAACCTTTAGTTAAAAAAAGCTACCAGTTCGGGTGAATTGGTAGTTTAAAAAAGCTACTGGTTCCTCCGAACCGGTATTTCCGATGATCAGCTGTGCCACGCGGTTTAGCTTTGCTAGAAAGCAGGAAACTTATTTATCAATAAGTTGATAAAAGCTTTCATGTCACACAATATTCCTCGATCATGGCAACCTTAAAAGGGATAGACTCCAGCTCCCAGAATTCCCTTACCAGCATGTGTCCAGGCTGTCTGGGGAATTCTGGGAGCTGAAGTCCAAATTGGCTGGAGAATAATTCTGAGAGTTCAACTCCACCCATGTTAAAGTTGACAAGTTTGAAAAACACTGGTCTATTTGAACATTTTCCGACAGAACCAATTCCTCACAGACAATGTGTATCTTAGGAAGAACCATTTTCCTAAAATACGTTTTAGTATTTTAGACGAAAGGCAGACATTTTCTGCATCGATTTAAGGGGATTAGTCGACTGGGTATATTTCTCTTCTGATCAAGCCAGCCTGGGATGATTCGGCTGCTTGACACACTGAGAAAATATGTTGCCTTTATAAGCGTGCCAAGACCTTGTTCTCGCCATGCCACAGAATGTGGTTGCAGGGGATGGGAAGGCAAAGCTGAGCTGATAGAAAGGATAACCTGGTCTCCCCCTGAGGTGTGGAAGTAGAGAAGGAGAGCTTGTCATGCCTTAATTGGACGAGGAAAAGGGAAGAGGTTTTTATAAACATTGTATAAACTGCACTGGGAGGATATTTGGAAGGATCGAAAAAGAAATCCTGAATTTCTTGAGTTGTAGAAGAGTAAGGAAGGAGTAGGTATGTAAAAGAGTAAGGATAAAAATAAAGTAGCAGTAAGGGTAAGGAAGCAAGGAAAAGAGTAAGGAAGGAGTAGGGTTCGTAAAAAGTAAGGTAAGAGAAAATGTAAATAAAAATAAGGACTTAGTAAGCAAGTAAAAGAGTAAGGGTAAGAATGAGAGTAAAAGAATAAGAATAAGCAAGGAGTAAGTGTAGAAAGCTAGCACCCACCCCTCTCCTAGAAGGATGAAATATTTTAGGAAAGGCAGAATATTATACTGTATTTCCCTGGATGAGAAATGGAGAAACATGGTTTTTTTAAGAGGCAGGAAGCAGACTCACTCTTAATAGCCCATAGCAGATGTCAGCACTTAAGAGATAAAGAGATAGATAGCTCTATTCATAAGCAAATTCCCTGCAGCAAGGTCTGAACAAAGGTAGGGTTTGCCCTCAGCCACAATAGGAATTGCCCAACAAGCCCCTTCTTTGCATCAGCCCAAACTTCAACCAAACGTAGCTCAGACAAACTCCCAGGATTTGTACATGGCACCATGGGAGACAGACAACAGCCAATAGAATACATGTTCTCGCACTGGAACAGGAAGCTCAAGTGCAAAGCCCAAGAGAAGGTATAAATACCCCTTACTCTCAGCTCCATGTGGTGAGCTGCACCAGAACTACAAACACGTGCTTCTGTTCATCAATTACTGGACCCTCTTTCCAATCAGACTCCAGCATCCATTTTGTCTACAGTGCCTTTCTCCCACCTTGGAACTGGATATTTCTTCCAACCAGTGCTGGGTTTCAAAATTTTTGAAAAATTGAAAAAAAATTTTTTTACTACCAGTTCTGGGGGTGTGGCTTGGTGGGCATGGCAGGGGAAGGTTACTGCAAAATTCCCATTTCCTCCTGATCAGCTGGGACTTGGGAGGCAGAGAATAGATGGGGGCGGGGCCAGTCAGCATTTTTATTACCGGTTCTCCGAACTACTCAAAATTTCCGCTACCGGTTCTCCAGAACTGGTCAGAACCTGCTGAAACCCACCTCTGCTTCCAACATAAGTAAGTAAAAGAGTGAGGACAACTTTGGTGGAGATAAGTGATAGCCATTATCATAGCGAACAGAGAATAAGTACACAAATCCAGAAACCATAAGCAGAAACTTTTCCTGACCTGGCATCCTTTAGGGGTGTAGGAACTCAGTCCCCATAATTCTGAGCCAGCCTAGCTCATCATCATCATTAAGATGATGGACATCAAGATCAAGGGAGGTACTAATACCACTCTATAAAGCCTTAGTAGGACCACACCTAGAATACTGCATCCGGTTTTGGTTACCACACTATAAAAAAGACGTTGAGACTCTAGAAAGAGTGCAGAGAAGAGCAACCAAGATGATTAGGGGACTGGAGGCTAAAACATACAATGAACGGTTACAGGAATTGGGTATGTCTAGTTTAAAGAACAGAAGGACCAGGGGAGACATGATAGCAGTCTTCCAATATTTGAGGGGCTGCCACAGAGAGGAAGTGGGTTGCCTTCAGAAGTTGTGGGAGCATCATCACTGGAGACTTTCAAGAACAGACTGGAATTCCATCTGTCGGAAACAGTGTAGGGTCTCCTGCTTGGGCAGGGGGTTTGACTAGATGACCTACAACTCTGTTAATCTAAGATCCATCCAGAGAATGGCTTTACAGAAGAAGCCCATGCTTTGTCTCCTCTTATTTTTCAGGGTTCCATGCCTGTCCTGATCTAATGGCAAGTTGGCTTCCCACGTTGCTGCTTCTGCGAGATTACAAGATCCCTTCTTTGTTCACTATGTACAGGTAAAGCTCCCCTTCCAGATTGTGATCGGTGGTGAGCTGCACCACGATTTAACCAGAAGAAACTCAGACCGTGATCCATCGTAGGAGAAATGCGGAACAGCTTCCTGCTTTGCTTAAGCCGCACCTGCAGAATCCATGAGCTTCTGAAGCCAGCGGTTAGAAGAGTGTAGGGTTCATCTAAGAAAAGTGTGTCCAATCTTGTCAACTTTAAGACTTGTGGACTTCAACTCCCAGAAATCTCCATCCCAGTTGGAATTCCTGGCATTGAAGTACACAGGCTGGACATTCCTGAGATGTCTTCCCAGACTGCCATGAAATCTGTGGGGCACAGGGTCTTGGTCTTCATCTGCTCCCTGGTTGTGGTTGTTTGGTCCCACCAGAGGTTCATCCTGGACCTTCTTGCCTGATGATGTTCTGGGTTGTAGGATTGTGGGCAGAGGGACAACAATGACTGTAGAGCAGGGGTGTCAAACTCAATTTCATTGAGGGCCGCATCAGCGTTGTGTTTGACCTTGGGGGGGCAGGGTGGGCATGGCCAGATTGATGTCACTTGTGTCGGGGTCACCTGTGGTGGCCCAAGCGCTCTGCCAGTGAAAACAGGCTCCCGAGGGCTGCCCGCGGCTCTCCCGAGCTCCATTTTCACTGGCAGAGGCACTGTGAGATGGTCCTGCACAGTTTCCGGAGCGTCCCTGTGGGCCAGATCAGAGGTGGGTTCCTGGTGGTTAGGCAGGGTTCAGGCGATCCTCTAGCCAAGGATTGCCGGGTTCAGCAAACCCCCAAAAGCCATCCCTGGCTGGCCATGACCACCCCTCCCCTCCCCCCCCGGAGTCTCCACACAGTCCGTTCATTATTCCAGGTAAGTGCAGGGGCCATGTGGAGGGTCTGGGAGGGCAAAAAACAGGCCTACCGGAGATTTCGGAAGGCCTGTTTCTGACCTCCGGAAAGCCTCCAGAGCTCGGGGGAAGCAGTGGAGGCTCAAGGAAAGCCTCCAGAGCCTGGGGATGGTGAAAACGCCACCCCCTGCCATGGTGCAGGTGGCCGACAAGGCCACGTCCACCATGGCCACGCCCACCCAGCAACGGGGCAGTGAACCTATTGCTAAAGGATCTGAAGCCCACTCCTCGGCCAGATGTAAGCACCTCACAGGCTGGATGCGGCCCGCGGGCCTTGAGTTCTGACACCCCTGTTGTAGAGTAATAACTAATGAAGAAACAACCGATAGTGACCTTGGATTGTGCTATAAGGCCACACCAGAGGTGGGTTTTAGCAGGTTCTGACCAGTTCTGGAGAACCGGTAGTGGAAATTTTGAGTAGTTCCGAGAACCGGTAAATACCACCTCTGACTGGCCCCACCCCCATCCATTCTTTCCCTGAGTCCCAGCTGATCGGGAGGAAATGGGGATTTTGCAGTAACCTTCCCCTGGAGTAGGGAGGAAATGGGGATTTTGCAGTATCTTTCCCCATGCCTACCAAGCCACGTCCACCAAGCCATGCCATGCCCACCAAGCCACACCCACAGAACTGGTAGTAAAAAAATTTGAAACCCACCACTGGGCCACACCCTAATTTCCAGTGTAACTGGAGCAATTTTTGTTTGCCAGGCCGGTAACTAATCCTTCCCTTGTTTCCTTCTTTTAGTGAACAGGAGCTGAAACAGTCCCTCAGGATCTTGATGGAGCTGGAGACCCAGATCATAAGCTGTGGGGCCAACCCCTTCGCCTCCCTCAAACCGGAGCAGGCCCATTCAAACCCTAACAAGCCACCCGTCTACGCCAACTCCCACTACCTCCTGTTCCATGGTCTAGGTGGCCCTTCAGAAGAACATGACTTAGGAGAACTTGAGAGGGAAGAGGAAGAGAGATCTCAGCAAGCTTCGAATTCTAGGACCTAGCTAGCAGTGGTACCTTCATATCTCTCAAGTTTGTCACGCAACAAGCTAAGATCTCAGGAATGCAAGCATCGGGGCGATAGTGAAGGCTGCCTTTTTCTGCTTGCAGCCAAGATCCAAGGCTATTATTAGCAGCTGTCTAGTCTAGTCCTATCAGTCTGTAGACAAAGCACGTTGACTCCCATTATCTTCTGTGCAAAGGTCTCCCAATGTAGTGAATGTGTAAATCAGCTAACTTGGGACCTTCCAGATGTGTTGATGCTAGGATTTCCAAAATTCCCAGGCACAGGCAATGCCAGCTTGGAGTTCTGGGAGCTGTTATATCCAACATAGTTGGAGGACTCCAGATAGTTGGAGAATTTATAGTAATGGACACCCACAACTTCTGGAGGCAAGTTGTTCTTTTGGTTTATTGTCCTCACTGTTAGGAAATTTCACCTTAGTTCTAGGTTGGTTCTCTACTTGATCAGTTTCCATCCATTGCTTCTTGTCTTACCCTCAGGACAGTGGTGAAATGTAAAATTCGTTACTACCGGTTCTGTGGGCATGGCTTGGTGGTGGGGGTAATGTGACTGGGTGGGCGTGGCCAACTTTTTTTTTTCCTTTTAAAACCATTTTTTCTACAACCTCTTTGGCCGAAGAGGTTGTAAAAAATTGCTTTTAAAAGCTTCTGCCATTTTTTCTACAACCTCTTCAGCCGAAAAAATGCTTTTAAAAGTAAAAAAAAAAAAAAAAGCCTCTGATGATTGCACGGCTCAGCTGGGATCGTCAGAGGCTTTTAAAAGCATTTTTTCCCTACAACCTCTTGAGCCGAAGAGGTTGTAGAAAAAAAATGCTTTTAAAAGCCTCTGACGATCCCAGCTGAATTGCCTGATCGGCAGAGGCTTTTTTTTTTTAACTTTTAAAAGTATTTTTTCTGTGGAAGAGATTGTAGAAAAACCTCTTTTAAAAATAATAAAAAAAAGCCTCTGATGATTGCGCGACTCAGCTGGGGATGGGGGGGGCAGGGATGTTTACTACCGGTTCTCCAAACCACCCACCGCCATTGCTACCAGATAGGGTGATCCGGTCCGAACCGGGAGCATTTTACCCCTGCCTCAGGTGCTTTGGAGAATAGGTTGACACCTCACCTTCTTTGTGGTAACCTCTCAAAGTCAACATTTTGGGCCAGGTGTTCTTATCAACCCCCAGAAAGGATTGAATGGCAAACCTGGGCAATGTAAAAAAATAAAATAAAATAAAAAAGCACATCCGAAAATTGTTAATTTTGTTATTCCTGCTCAGAGTCCTCTGCTTCATGGGTGGCCGTATGAATCGACATACAAGATGATCTCATTGAAAAAGGAAACAACAAGGGAGTGGAAAAGGGGAGAGGAATAAAGAGGGGCAGGGAGGAGAGTTGGGAGGTGAGAAGAAAAGAAAAGAAGAACGGATAAAGGAGGGGAAGAAAGAAGGGGGAAAGAGGAGGAGAGAGGGTAAGAAAAGGAGGAAGAAGAGAGGAGAGGGGAAAGAGGAGAGGAAGTAGAAAAGGGAAGGAGAGGAGGAGGAATGAGGAAAGTAGAAAGAAACAAAAGAGGAGAGAGAAGGGAAGAAAAGGAAAGGTTGTATTAAAATAAAGGAAGGAGATGGTAGAAGAGCAGACCCGAACAACTAATCAGCAAGTGAAATTAAAGAATAAAATGAATGAATAATGATGGACAAAAGACTTTACATTTGAATATGTTGATAAAAAATAAAAATAAAAAAACTTTAGGAAAAAAAAAGATATTCTCATTTACTGGATTCCTGTCCGTCTTTGTTTGGGGACGCAATTGCCTGTGGTTTTCTCTCCAAAATGGCTGCATGTCTAAGAAAGAAATGGGCAAAATGTTAAACTAAGCATCTGACTACGTACTCCCACTTTTCGTTTTCTGTGAATGGCTAAAGGACCCGGAGGAGTCGGGCAGCAATTTTGTAAAGTGGATGCTAAAGGTCAATGCTATGCTGGACTCACTCTCTACTTAATGAATTAAATTCCCATTTTATTAAATCCTAATTAAAATGATCCTTAGAAGAATTCCCGGAGAGCATATTTGTGCATGTGCTGGAGCTCACGATCTCTATATTCCTTACCCCCCCCCAAATTAAAAAAAATAACTACATAGCTAGAGAAGATACGTTCTTCTCAATAGCTAGCAGAGGGAGGCAAACAGTTCTACAAACTCCAGAATTAATTAACTAGAATTTTTAACTAGAATTAAAATCTATTATTCAAACAGAAGATAATTCTATTCTATCCTATATTTTACATTCTATTCCTATTCTATTCCATTCTACTCTCTATTCTATTCTATTCTATTCTATTCTATTCTATTCTATTCTATTCTATTCTATTCTATTCTATTCTATTCATTCTATTCTATTCTATTCTATTCTTTACATTCTATTCCTATTCTATTCCATTCCATCCTATCCTATATTTTACATTCTATTCTATTCTATTCTATTCTATTCTATTCTATTCTATTCTATTCTATTCTATATTTTACATTCTATTCCTATTCTATTCCATTCCATTCTACTCTCTATTCTATTCTATTCTATTCTATTCTATTCTATTCATTCTATTCTATTCTATTCTATTCTTTACATTCTATTCCTATTCTATTCCTATTCTATTCCATTCCATCCTATCCTATATTTTACATTCTATTCTATTCTATTCTATTCTATTCTATTCTATTCTATTCTATATTTTACATTCTATTCCTATTCTATTCCATTCCATTCTACTCTCTATTCTATTCTATTCTATTCTATTCTATTCTATTCTATTCTATTCTTTACATTCTATTCCTATTCTATTCCTATTCTATTCCATTCCATCCTATCCTATATTTTACATTCTATTCTATTCTATTCTATTCTATTCTATTCTATTCTATTCTATTCTATTCTATTCTATTCTATATTTTACATTCTATTCCTATTCTATTCCATTCCATTCCATTCCATTCCATTCCAGTCCATTCCAGTCCATTCCAGTCCATTCCAGTCCAGTCCAGTCCATTCCATTCCATTCCATTCCATTCCATTCCATTCCATTCTATTCTATTCTATTCTATTCTATTCTATTCTATATGAAGGGAGAGAGAGACCAGTCAACTGGTTGTTTGCTAATGCCACGTGCCTTCCACAAGTGTGTCAAAACAATTCAGCAATCACATGACAGCTTTCTGTCAGAAGCGGTCTTTATCACCCCAGTGGGGAAAAAAAACCCAAAAGCAAAACCATACAGTACAATTTCCACACAAATCACAAAATATTTACAGGGTTTTCCTACTTCTCTCCTTGCAAGGAGAAAATACAAGTTCATTCTTAGCCACGTCTTACAGAGTAGAGGCTACCAATGGTTGTTAAGAACAGTCTCTGATTCTTCTGGGTTGATATTTGGGGTTCTTCAAAACTTGGAAGTGTAGAGTTTTGAAAGGACTGAACATTTACTCCCCCAAAACTGCAGTTAAGGGGATTGAGATGCGGTTGATGGTGTAGCACAGGGGTCTGCAACCTTAAACATTCAAAGAGCCATTTGGGCCCGTTTCGCACAGAAAAGAAAACACCGGGAGTCACAAAAACCCTTCCCGTGCCTGACTATTGAGCGGCCACAAAACTAGCATATGTAGTTGAATTAAACGTTCTGTTTTCTTCTGAAACTTTCCTTTTCTTGGATTTATCTATGGTTGGCCTACTGGGGGGTTGAAAAGCTCAATAAATCGCATGCCAGCGGGTGTCGCACATTGGCGGTTGTGACGCAAATTTTGAGTGACAGGGAGCCACAGCAGAGGGGTTAAAGAGCCACATGCGGCTCCAGAGCCGCAGGTTGCTGACGCCTGGTGTAGCATCTACCAGAAGGTCAACAGAATAGATACCCACAAAGCCTCCAACAGATGTTACAGCAGATGCAGTCTCCGTATCTATTCCAACTTTGCTTTCTTCCGGGATGGACAATGGAATCCAGAAACGTACATGAGAACTTCAGACACCAAGTTCTTGCTTCTCAATTGTAGATTAATCAACTGTGCCAACTTTTGTCTGAATGTTTTATTGTCCTGCTTGCCCCTAGAATCCTTCCCTATTTTTGTGGTCTAAAGATACAACTTACAGGGGAGAGAAGAAGAAGAGAATGCAAACCCACCAACATAAACATTGAATCAATGCTGAAGCAGAAGAAAAAGGAGGCAGGATTATCCCTGCACAACAGTGCAAATACAAATTGTGCTTGTACAAAGACTAGAAAGGCCAATGGTCCATGGAATTGGGGACAGCAGAGGCCCCATTCCCAGTAAGGGCAGTTAGCGATGGTGGGAAAGTTGGCCGCAAGGCATTATGCTTTGGTCCTATGGATGGACCTCCAGAAGGTACCTTTGCTGTGAAGAGATCCCGAGCCATAGAGAAAAGAGGCCATCAGTTGCCATGGGAATATAAACCTGATGATTCAAATTGCCGAAGACTCGAGAGGATGCTTTTATAGGCCTGTATGGTGTTGGAGAAGTCTCCAAGAGACCCAAGAGAATCCCAAAAATTTAAGACACCTTAGTTGAAGATCTGGCTGTTGGGATTCTCATCCACCTGAGAACTGCTAGTTAGCAAGGAACGACTTGAGTTCAGGCTGCAGAACGATCGGGAGGAATCCTTCCTGCATCGTTTTGGGACTAGACCCAAACGTTTCATGTCCAGTTGCATTTTTCTGCCATCTATGGAAGTTCTTCAGATTGGTTTTTCTGGATTCTCTCTGGAGGTGCTAGGCCACACATGAAAAGAGGCACTTCCCAGGTCTTCTCAAATACCTACCAAGACCCAACTTCCAAAGCAAGGGACAGGATGACACCTGCAGACGTCTGGGCTTTCAACTCCCATCAACTTCAGCCAATGTCAACAAATTGTTCGCTGTAGTCCAAAATATCTGGAGAACCTCGCTTGCCTATTCCTGCTCTGAAATAACCCAGCGATATGGCTAATATCGCTTTGCAATCTCTGCTCGCACAAGAACCAGAAATGTGTCATTATGCAACCCAGATTGGTGAATGGGTTCTAGATCATCATCATCATCGTTCTAGCTATTGTCTGCAGGATGAAGGCCTCTTCTGCACGTTTCCAACCAACATGGTCTTGAGTTATTCTTTGCCGGCTGAGCCTGCAATACTTACTTGGGTTTCAGATGTTTGATTGGCAAATTCTTGACTTGTGACTGTTATTGTCAAATAGCAATAGCACTTAGACTTATAGCACTTAGAGCCCTCTCTAAGCAGTTTTACAGAGTCAGATTATTGCCACCAACAATCTGGGTCCTCATTTTACCAACCTCAGAAGGATGGAAGGCTGAGTCAACCTCGCGTCGGTCAGAATCGAACTCCTGGCAGCGGGCAGAGTCAGCCTGCAATTCTGCAGTCTTACCACTGCACCACCATGACTCTTAATGGTAACATGCAGCTGACCAGCATGCAAAAGGAACGAAACTACGTTTTTGACTGCTTGAAACAGCAGGAAAGCATTTAGCCAAGTGGCTTAACTGTGTACAATTAGCAAAGAAAGGTGAACATGCCTTTCCCCTTGGCTTTGCTTTAAATTGGGGTGGGGGGAGGAGGCAAATCAAAGGTAAATTGTTGGGGCCCACAAAAACGGCCACCCTGAAGAAGTGATGGTTGGGGCTGCCCATCTTCCTTTGATGTCCTCTTTCTCTTTGACAATTTCCTCTTGTCTGGCAAACAATAAAAGGTAAAAGTTCCCCTCGCACATATATGCTAGTTGTTCCCGACTCTAGGGGGCGGTGCTCATCTCCATTTCAAAGCCAAAGAGCCAGCGCTGTCCAAAGACGTCTCCGTGGTCATGTGGCCAGCATGACTCAACGCCAAAGGTGCACGGAACGCTGTTACCTTCCCTATTTTTCTACTTGCATTTTTTTACCTGCTTTCGAACTGCTAGGTTGGCAGAAGCTGGGACAAGGAACGGGAGCTCGCCCAGTTACGCGGCGCTAGTGATTCGAACCGCTGAACTGCTGACATTTTGATTGACAAGCTCAGCGTCTTAGCCACTGAGCCACCGGGTCCCTGTCAAAGGAGGCTAGAAAATGCAATTTAATGAGGTTACAGATCTATTTCTAGGATGGATTTTTTTGGCATGGAATTTATGTTGACCAGTTTTCCATCTGCAACAGAGCCATGCCCAATGCTTTTCCCACACACACACACAGAAGGGGGGGAGACCCCAATTTATGTTGATTGAGCCATGTAGACTAGAAGACCAAGCAATGGTCCAATGGTATTGCCCCCCCCCCAAAAAAAACCCCTTTTGACCCAAGGCAGCAAAGACATGGCCAGGAATGTGATGTTGAAGGACCTGGGAACAGATCAGAAGGCTTAGAGATGCTTCCAAGATCTGGGGGAACCTCCCAAGTTCTCCCAAGGCACCCACACAATTTAACAATGGCTTCCATCAACTGGAGTTCTCTCTCTTGCCAGACACGAGGCCAAGCCTGGAATTAAAGAGCAATTTAGGGGAAAAAAACAAAGACATCAAGGACACCGGATCCTCTTCTGTGGAAATGAATTAAGGAGCTCCTCTGCAAGGTTGGGAAGAGGGACTTGAGATAGTTGTTACTCCAGGTTGGAACGTTCCCGCAGCACTGGCAGCGAGAGCATTTCTGGGGCGGATTTTTTCCGCTGGCGGTCCTTGGGCACATGGAGGAAATCGGGGGCTTCTCCGCTGAGCGGTGTGGAGGGGGCACTGGAGGGGGCGCTCTGAGTGCTGTGGGGCAGGTGGACTTCGCTAATGGAGATGGTGGGTGTCATGACACCCACAATGTCATTGGTGGCCTGCTGGGTCTCCTTCTCGTATAAGCGGACTTCATCCATGGTCATGCCTGTGAGGAGGGAGCACAGAAGAGGAAACAGTGTAAGGACAGATGCACCACTGGAGGCCTAGAAAAGATGACCCAGCTAGGGTCAGCTCCGAAATTGGAGGAGAAACAAAATGGCCCCCGCTCTACCCTCTTCCATGTATACGTATACATCCAAAATAGACTGTGTTGTTTCTCCGTGTCATTTAACATAGGTGGGTATATACATAATTTTGTATTTATTTATTTATTTTGTCATGTTCACATAGTGCATATTGGAGGTGGTATTCTATTCTATTCTATTCTATTCTATTCTATTCTATTCTATTCTACTCTACTCTACTCTACTCTACTCTACTCTACTCTACTCTACTCTAGTCTAGTCTAGTCTAGTCTAGTCTAGTCTAATCTATTCTATTCCTTTTCTCTTCTCTTCCATATTCCGTATTCTGTATTCCGTATTCCACTTCTATTCTATTCTATTCTATTCTATTCTATTCTATTCTATTCTATTCTATTCTATTCTATTCTATTCTATTCTATTCTATTCTATTTTATTCTACTCTACTCTACTCTACTCTACTCTATTCTATTCTATTCTACTCTATTCTACTCCTTTTCTCTTCTCTTCCATATTCCGTATTCCGTATTCCACTTCTAGTCTAGTCTAGTCTAGTCTAGTCTATTCCTATTCAAGACAGACACAGACTTCAGAGGATAATTAGAACTGCAGAAAAAACAATGGCTACCAACCTGCCTTACATTGAGGACCCGTATACTGCACGAGTCAAAAAGAGGACTGTGAAAGTATTTACAGACCCCTCGCATCCTGGACATAAACTGTTTCAACTCCTACCCTCAAAACGACACTAGAGAGCACTGCACACCAGAACAACTAGACACAAGAGCAGTTTTTTCCCGAATGCCATCACTCTGCTAAACAAATCATTCCCTCAACACTGTCAAACTACTCACCAAGTCTGCACTACTATTAATCTTCTCATCGTTCCTATCACCCATCTCCTCCCACTTATGACTGCATGACTGTAACATTGTTGCTGGTATCCTTACGATTTATATTTATAATTATTGTTTCCTGATTGCTTATTTGTACCCTATGACTATCATTAAGTGTTGTACCTTATGATCCTTGACGAATGTATCTTTTATTTTATGTACACTGAGAGCATATGCACCAAAGACAAATTCCTTGTGTGTGCAAACACACTTGGCAAATAAAGAATTCTATTTTATTCTATTCTATGCCATGCCATGCCATGCCAGTCCACTCCTTCTATTCTATTCTATTCTATTCTATTCTATTCTATTCTATTCTATTCTATTCTATTCTATTCTATTCTATTCTATTCTATTCTATTCTATTCTATTCCTATTCCTATTCCTATTCCATTCTATTCCTATTCAACCTTTCAAAAACCAGAAGCGGATCAGATCTATTAGAACCTGGAAGTCAGAAGTGGAGATACAAGAATATAAATCTGGATTTGACTATCAATAGAGTATTTGAATAACACCTCATTAAAATTCTTTTTTCCATCCGTCCTCTGATGTTATTAATGTTGCCAGGAAGCCCTGACATCTAATCAGTTGACAGAGACAAAGCTTAATATTGTTTGAGATCTGTGTTCTCTCAAATTACATACCTATTATGTGGAAACTGATGGCTGGAGGACAGAAATAAATTTTCCACGCCCTTCATATCGTTAAGAGCCTTTGGCATGGGGAAAAAAAAATAAATTTATGGGCCCCGTTGCTCGGCGGATTAAAATTTTGGAATTATAAGTGACTTAAAAGCAAATTGCTCACAAAAGTAAGAGGATGTAGAATTACAATGAGAGGCGATAATCCTCCGTTGAAACTCATTTACTTTCCCTGAAGGGGTTTACGCTGAAAATGCTCATTTTATGTTGCTGCCTTTTCGAAGACAGTTTTGCATTTTATGCTGTAAGCAATCTGCAGAATAACCTTGCTAAGGTTGCTTAATGTAACACATAAAATCTCATGTGTAACCAGGTAGATTAAATATATTTATTCGGCACATGCTGTACAATTACATAATGATTTGAGGAGGAGGAAGCTGTTTGGGGACTGGAGACTAAAACATACGATGGACGGTTGCAGGAACTGGGTATGGCTAGTCTAGTGAAGAGAAGGACCAGGGGAGACAGGATAGCAGTCTTCCAATATCTGAGGGGCTGCCATAGAGAGGAGGGGGGTCAAGCTAGTTTCCAAAGCACCTGAAGGCCAGACAAGGAATAATGGCTGGAAACAGGTTGAATCTGGAAATAAGGAGGAATTTTCCGACAGTGAGAACAATCAACCGATGGAACAGAAGTTGCCTTCAGAAGTTGTGGGAACTTCATCACTGGAGGCTTTCAAGAAGTGACTGGACTGCCATCTGTCAGAAATGGTGTAGGGTCTCTTGCTTGGGTGGAGGGTCGGACTAGATGACCTACAAGGTCCCTTCCAACTCTGTTAATCTGTTTCACCCATCTTGTGCCACCATTCTTTGTAATTTTTAGCAGTGAAAATATGGGAGGCAACTCTTCTCAACAGAAATAATAATGCATCTACAAAAAGGAGATGATGTCTAAAGATGGGCCTGGTGGCTCAGCAGACTGATAGCATTGTGATTAACACCAGCTGTCTGCAATTATTGTAAGTTCGAATCTCACCAGGCTCAAGGTTGACTCAGCCTTCCATCCTTTCTAAGGTAGGTAAATTGAGGACCCGGTTTGTGGGGGCAATAAGCTGACTTTGTATAAATATACAAAAGGATGAAGGCTATTGCTTAATGCATTGTAAGCCGCCCTGAGTCTCCAGAGAAGGGCGGCATATAAATCAAATAAAAAAAAAAAGATATCGAAGTGAAACCTTCAGGTCAAAATCCTGCAACTAGGGATGTGCAAAATAGTTCTTGAACTACCCGTTTCATTCAGGTTTATTGCTTTGAGTCAAAAGATGCATATTTGGACCAAGGAATAAAACATTGGGTGTTTAAGGATAAGGACTCAAAGAAGGTTGTTCCAGAAATATGTGTTTTGGGGGAAGGGGAGGGGAGAGGGGGCAAATGAAAGCAAGCCAAGGACATTTGCTTTGTTGCTTTAGATAGTGGAATGGGTGGCATATAAATTTAATTATAAAGCTAGGAAGCAGGAGACAGGGAGTTCTAGTTCTGCCTTAGCGCTAAAAGCCAGCTGGGTGACTTTGGGCAAATCACCAGGAGATGGTGAGTTCTAGTTTCGCCTTAGCCATGAAAATCAGCTGGGTAACTTTGGGCTAAATCACCAGGAGACTTTTTTTTTTTTTTATTTGATTTATATGCCGCCCTTCTCCGGAGACTCAGGGCGGCTTACAGTGCGTTAAGCAATAGCCTTCATACTTTTGTATATTTATACAAAGTCAGCTTATTGCCCCCACAAACTGGGTCCTCAATTTACCTACCTTAGAAAGGATGGAACTTTAAGTTCTAGTCCCGCCTTAGGCATGAAAATCAGCTGGGTGACTTTGGGCTAAATCACCAGGAGACTTTAAGTTCTAGTCCCGCCTTAGGCATGAAAATCAGCTGGGTAACTTTGGGCTAAATCACCAGGAGACTTTAAGTTCTAGTCCCGCCTTAGGCATGAAAATCAGCTGGGTGACTTTGGGCCAATCACCAGGAGATTGTGAGTTCTAATCCTGCCTTACAGGGGTGAAATTCAGCTGGATCTATCCAGATTACATGATCCGGTAGCGCCAGCGGGAGGCTCCGCCCACCCACCCGGATGTCATCACATCCCGTTTTTGACCCTCTGCGCATGCGCAGAAGGCTCTGCACAGGCATGGAGGAGGTGCGCACGCTCATTTTTGCAAGCTGGTAGGGAAAGGTAAGTGAATTTCACCCCTGCCGCCTTAGCCATGAAAATCAGCCGGGTGACTTTGGGCCAATCTCTTTCTCTCTCTCTCTCTTTCTGACCAACCCACCTTACAGAGTTGTTGTTGTGGAGAAAATAGGAGGAAGAAGGTGTGTCGGATATGTTTGTCACCTTGTGTTATTTGTAACATAGTAAAGGAATACAAATAAAAATAAACAAACATTGGCAGAGGCCAAATGAACTGGGGAGGAAGAGGATGACACCCACTAACCATGCCGTACTCACCCCTTAAAATTACTCTTCTGATCCCTGCGAGTTTTGTTTCAGCTGAAATCAAGAATAACAATGTTCTAGGTCCGTGATGGCGAACCTGTGGCATGTGTGCCACAGGTGGCACGTGGAGCCATATCCATGGGCACGCGATCTGAACTTCAGGTCCTACCAGAAGTTGCTAAACGGGCTGTTTCAGGCCTCTGGAGGGCCTCCAGGCGGGGGGAGGCCATTTTCGCACTCCCCAAGCTCCTAGAAAGTCTCTGGAGCCTGGGGAGGGCAAAAAAACAGACCCACTGTGCCATCATATGCAAAAAGTGGGGGAAGGGGGGTCACACGTGCATGCGTGGGGGCAGGGCACATAGAATTATGGCTGCGGGCACGCACGCGCGCAACCCTTCTCGGGCTCCCCTCGCTTTTGGCACACGATGGCAAAAAGGTTAGCCATCACTGTTCTAGGTTTTGTTTTGGGTAAACCAGAGCCCATCCATCTCTTTGTTTGGGGTATCAAAAAAAAACCAAAAAAAACCAACAACATTTACCATGCCTTGAGTAGCACTTCTTAACCCAAACAACAGTTTCTCCCGTTCAACCAAAGAGTTTGAGAAGGTTAGCAAGTCACCTGAATGTAGAGTGCAGAGAAGAGCAACAAAGATGATTAGGGAGCTGAAGGCTAAAACATACGAAGAAAGAAAATTTGCAAGAATTGGGTATGTTTAGTCTAGTGCAGGGGTCTGCAACCTTAAACACTCAAAGAGCCATTTTGACCCATTTTCCACAGAAAAGAAAACACCGGGAGCCACAAAACCTGGGTGGGCATGGCCAACTCGATGTCACTTCCACCAGTCACATGATTCCCTAGCCACGCCTACCTATCCGGTCATTAGGGCAGATAACTGGTTGTTTAAAAACACTGGGAACCACAAAACCCTTTTGACATCTCTCTCTTCCCCCTCCCTCCCTCCCCTTCTCTCTGTATCTCTCTGTCTCTACCCTGGCCACTTCTCCATCCCCTGCCGTTGCCCTTACCTTCTCAGGTCAGGCAAGGAGTGACTGGGAGGGGAGGGCAAGGCCAGCCAGTGGTGGGATCACCTGACAGAGAGCCACAGCAGAGAGTCCAAAGAGCCACATGCGGCTCTGGAGCCACAGGTTGCTGACACCCGGTCTAGTGAAAAGAAGAACTGGGGCGACATGATAGCAGCCTTCCAATACTTGAGGGGCTATCACAGAGAAGAGGGACTCAAGCTATTCTCCAAAGCACCTGAGGGCAGGACAAGAAGCAATGGGTGGAAACTAATCAAGGACAGAAGCAACTTAGAACTAAGGAGAAATTTCCTGACAGTGAGAACAGTTAATCAGTGGAACAACTTGCCTCCAGAAGTCATGAATAATCCAACATTGGACGTTTTTAAGATGTTGGATAACCATTTTTCTAAAGTGGTGGAGGGTTTCCTGCCTAAGCAGAGGGTTGGACTAGAAGACCTCCAAGCTCCCTTCCAACTCTGCTATTCTGAGAATCAGAATAATGAGCATTCAGGAATGAAGTATTTCTGTATTATAGAAATTGAGAAGATGATGGGTCTGTACTGAGGAGGTACAGTTTACCTTCAGAAATTGTGAGTGCTCCAAACCTGGAAGCTTTTAAGGAGGGACTGAACAACCATTTGTCAAAAATGGTAGGGGGGTCTCCTGCTTGAGTAGGAGATTGGACTAGACGACCTCCAAGGTCCCTTCCAACTTTTGTTATTCCATATTCTGGATCTGCTTGGCCTTTTCCCACTTCGATGAAGTATGATTTATGAAGCCAGCCAATATGAAGGCTGGGTTAATGATTTTTCCTCGGCCTGATCGTGCTGTTTTATCTTGGGAGAAGCGACGTATGAATCGGGCCTGGGAGTTATTCCAGATCTATCCACTCCAAGGCTTCAAAACTTAATCCAAGCTTTCTCCTGCGTGACGAAACTCCACCAACCACCATGAAGTGTCAACTTGAAGCAAACTGAGGAGAAAAAAAATCTGTTGAGAAGGGAGAACCATCTGGAGCTTCAGTGGCTCGTTAGACCTCTGAGAAGACTCTGTTTCATTCTTTCAAAAAGTTGGGACACCTGCTGCTTGGCAACCCTCCCACTCGCCTTATTGCTTCTTATTAAGGGGGTGGGGGTGGAGGGAGGAGGATCACAACTCCCCAAAAGTCAAAGATTTCTTGGAGGTGCATCTGTGGACATTTATGGAGAGAAAAACCCACCGTTGTTTTAAAGCTATGTGTGTCTTCTATTACTGGTTGTACAATTGGGCGTTTGGAAATGCCTGGGTGTGTGAAAAAGAAAATTGCATAAGCATTTATGGCTGTCTACCGCTTACAACTTCAATAGGAACCAGAATTTCCGTCGCTAAGAAAGGCGGGGTTGTTAAGCCAGTTGTGCCCAGTTTTACAACCTTTGAGCTATGGTTGTTAAGTGAATCTTGAGGTCTTTAGGCGAATCTGGCTGCCTTGGTTGTTGGAAGATGGCTGGTAAAGTTGCAAATGGTGATTATTTTGATCCCAGGATGCTACGACTGTTTTTTTTAATAATAATAATAATAATAATAATAATAATAATAATAATAATAATAATAATAATAATTATTATTATTATTATTATTATTATTATTATTATTATTATTATTATTTATTGGTTAATCTTTAGTGAGATTCACAGCCTTTGAGGCTGGTTAATAGCTCAGCAGCTCGAGTCCTAACCAAGGACCTAGGAACTGTTAAGGTATCATCGGAGGATGTAAGCTGTTCCGAGTAAGGTGGTTTTTTGTAGAGTCAAAATGTTCAAGTCCGGCAAATTTAGGATTTCTAAATAGCGGGGTAGCCCTTTGGGTATTGCTCCAAGGGCTCCAATTACAATCGGGACAACACACGATTTCTTTTTCCACAGTCGCTCAACTTCAATTTGTAAGTCCCGGTACTTTGTGATTTTTTCTTGCTGCTTATCTTCAATTCGTGCATCACCAGGTATTGCAATGTCAATGAACCATACTTTTTTCTTTTCAACTATTGTTATGTCAGGTGTGTTGTGGACCAAGTGCCTGTCAGTCTGAATCCTAAAGTCCCACAAGATCTTGAGTTTCTCATTCTCTAAAACTTTCTCAACCTGATATTCCCAGTGGTTTTTGCTGTACTCAAATCCAAACTTCTGGCACAATTTCCAGTGAATGATTTTAGCAACACGGTCATGGCGTTGTAGGTAGTCAGTTTGTGAAATTTTGCTGCACCTACTGATCAGGTGGTCGACTGTCTCATCTTTCTCATTGCAGAGAAATGCAATTAATTTGATTTATATGCCGCCCTTCTCCGGAGACTCAGGGCGGCTTACAATTTGCTAAGCAGTAGCCTTCATTCTTTTGTATATTTATACAAAGTCAGCTTATTGTCCCCATAAACTGGGTCCTCAATTTACCCACCTTAGAAAGGATGGAAGGCTGAGTCAACCTTGAGCCTTGGCGAGATTCGAACCTGCAGTAATTGCAGGCATCTGGTCTTAATAACCAGCTTAATAACAGGGTGTCTTAGACCACTGTACTACCAAGGCTCTATATTCATCCTGCGCAACTGTGGGCCTCCCCAACTTCAACTTGGCCAAACCAGCTGAGAAAGACACCAGATCTTCCTCCCATCACTGCTACCAGCATTCTTGATGAAAAAGAGACGCTGTTTCATTGGGAACTTTATATGTATTCCGACAAACGTTAACTTCGGTATAAAATTTGGATTCATTCGGATGCAATAAACAGCACACCCAGTCTGCCTTTCCTTCTCATGATGGTATTCCTGTGTGTATTCTCCCCCCAAGGATAGGAGCTAAAGATTTATCGTGGACCAAAGACAGCTAAACTCCAGGAATGGTTATAGGAATTGAGGTTGTCTCATCTAGTGAAAAGAAGAACTAGAGGTGACATGATAGCAGTGTTCCAATAATTAACAGAATGAGAGAGTTGGAAGAAGAAGGGATCAACCTATTTTCCAAAGCACCAGAAAGCAATGGATGGAAATTAACCAAGAAGAGAAGCAAGCTAAAAATGAGGAGAAACTTCCTAAGTGAGGACAATTAACCAGCTTGCCCTTCAGAAGTTTAAGTTTAAGTTTAATGCGATTTATATGCCGCCCTATCTTCAATGGACTCAGGGAGGCTCACAACAATAAAATGCACAATTGCACATTAAAACAATATGAAATTAAAAGTCCACAGTTTAAAATCAATTTAAAACTATTAAGAAACCCCTCCCCCCCATCAGTCCAGGCTACGAAACAATCAGGTCTTCAAATCACAGTGGAACGAGCGAAGGTCAGGAGCCATCCAGAGCTGCAAAGGAAGTTGGTTCCAAAGGGTGGGTGCACCCACAGAGAAAGCTCTCCCTCTGGGGGTCGCCAGGCGACATTGTCTGGCCGACGTCACCCTGAGGAGGCCCTCTCTGTGGGAACGCACCGGGCGATTGGAGATTGTTGCTGGCTGCAGGGGGTCCGACAAGTATCCCGGACCTAGGCCATGAAGGGCTTTATAGGTGATAACCAGCACCTTGAACCTCACCCGAAGGGCAACCAGTAGCCAATGCAGGTTGCACAGGAGGGGTGTAACATGGGAGTGTCGGGACACTCCCATCACAATCCGCGTGGCCACATTCTGCACCAATTGAAGCCTTCGAGTGGTTTTCAAGGGCAGCCCTAGGTAGAGAGTGTTGCAGTAGTCAAGACGGGAGGTGACCAGCGCATGAGTAACGGTGCGTAGGGCATCTTGGTCCAAGTAAGGGCGCAGCTGATGCACAAGGCGGACCTGGGCAAATGCCTCCCTGGTCACGGTCGCTACGTGATCTTCCAGAGACAACCGTGAATCCAGAAGGACACCCAAGTTGCGGGCCCTATCCACAGGAGGTAACACCTCACCCCCGATGGTCAATGATGGAAGATCTCGATCGGACCAAGATGCCGGTACCCACAGCCACGCGGTCTTGGTGGGGTTGAGTTGGAGCCTGATGCAGCTGATGCACAAGGCGGACCTGGGCAAATGCCTCCCTGGTCACGGTCGCTACGTGATCTTCCAGAGACAACCGTGAATCCAGAAGGACACCCAAGTTGCGGGCCCTATCCACAGGAGGTAACACCTCACCCCCGATGGTCAATGATGGAAGATCTCGATCGGACCAAGATGCCGGTACCCACAGCCACGCGGTCTTGGTGGGGTTGAGTTGGAGCCTGTTCCTCCCCATCCAGGTCCGTACCGCTTCCACGCACGAAGTGGTGGGTGCTCCAACATTGCAGGTTTTTAAGAAGAGACTGGACAGCCATATGTCTGAAATGGTATAGGACAGTGATGGCTAACCTTTTACGTCACCGCGTGCCAGTCTGCGTGCCGGAAATGGCACGCAAACCCATCCCGCCTGGACCGCACGGCCTCGCGCATGGGAGTGCTGAAACCCGGAAGAGCAGCGTTCCATCACGCGTGCACGAGCCGGCACCCAAATTTCAGATTTCCGACACAGATGTGCATCCGACAAACAGCTGGCCATTGCACATGCGGACGATGTAAGCCCAGAAGTTCAGGTGCCGGCTCATGCATGCACGATGGAATGTTGACGTTCCAGGTTTTGGCGATCCCATGAGCACGAAGGCCAGCTGATCAGTGCATGTGTGTGCACAGGAACACGGAAGAGGAGCCAGTGAGGACGTGCATCCCTCAAGGGATGGTTCTGTTTGCTGCTTCCCACACACGTTCCATAGGTTCGCCAGCATGGGTATAGGGTCTCCTGCTTGAGCAAGAGGCTGGACTAGAAGACTTCCAAGATCCCTTCCAACTCTGTTATTCTGTTAAATTATCTTTTAAGTGCAGCGATGTAAACGTATTTATATATAAATATATTTTGATGCTAGGCAATAGATATCTAGTTCAAACCGAGACTCTCTCTTCTCCATCCCATCCCCATTAAATAAATAGAAGCTCTCAGGGGAAATGTCTTTTTTTCAAATAGCCTTTGCAACCTGCCAAATTAATACGGTGTACTTTAATTGAAAAGGGGATGATCTAAGCATTCATCAAGTAATGTATTAACTCAAGTGCTTTCGGAAAGTGGAACGCCAGAATGAGCTCACTGAAAGACTGACTCCGAGTCGGCCTGTTCTCCATTCAAGGGCCATTTTAAATGTGAATCACTGGTCCTGTATCAAACTCCCCCTCATTTTAACATTGAACCTACTTTCCTGGAAATGCTCTTGTTTTCAATATATATATATATGTATATAGTCATGCTGGCCACATGACCACGGAGACGTCCTCAGACAGCGCTGGCTCTTCGGCTTTGAAACAGAGATGAGCACCGACCCCTAGAGTCAGGAACAACTAAAAGTAAAGGTTCCCCTCGCACATATGTGCTAGTCGTTCCTGACTCTAGGGGGCGGTGCTCATCTTCGTTTCAAAGCCAAAGAGCCAGCGCTGTCCGAAGACGTCTCCGTGGTCATGTGGTCGGCATGACTAAACTCCAAAGACGCATGGAACACCGTTACCTTCCCACCAAAGGTGGTCCCTATTTTTCTACTTGCATTTTTTACCTGCTTTCGAACTGCTAGATTGGCAGAAGCTGGGATAAGGAACAGGAGCTCACCCCGTTACGCGGCGCTAGGGATTTGAACCTCTGAACTCAGACCTTTCAATTGACAAGCTCAGCACCTTAGCCACTGAGCACATCATCTAAACCAGGAGGTAAAATGGATAAGAATTGAAGCGCTTAAAGAGGACAAGAGATGACGGATGAATGGCCTCTTAAACATTAAGGTAGCTTGTTGTGAGCCGATAGATGCAGAAATAAAATTAGAGAGGGGAAATAATAGAACGTACATTTTTATAGAATAAACAAAAATACCGTATTTTTCAGAGTATAAAATGCACCGGACTATAAGACGCACCTACTTTTTTGGGTGAGGAAAAGAAGAAAAAGAAATCTCCCTCTGCCTCTCAGCAATTTTGCCTCGTTGCAGCAAACAGCAAATAGCCTGCTTTACTTTCATTTTCGTTTTCAGCATAGCTTGATTAGCACAACGGAAAAAAAAAATCTGCTCCGGCAATTTACCTCTTTGCAGCAAGCAGCAGAGCCTTGCGCAGAACAGTTGAGAGCAAATCAACTGAGAGTCAGGTGGCCGATCCAATCAACTTCTGCTAATTATCCTCTGCTGAAGCTGAAAGGAGCTGTTTTTTCTTGCTGCTTGCTGCAAGGAGGTAAATTGCTGGGAGGCAGAAGCCAAAGGGTGGGGACCAGTGGATGGGTGGGGCTACATTCGGTGTATAAAATGCACTTAAATTTTCACCCCCTTTTAGGAGGGAAAAAGGGGCGTCTTATACTCGGAAAAATACAGTAATAGATAGAAAAATTAGAGGTTTACAGGCGGTCTGCTAGGCATTTTTTGGTTGTTGTTTAAATAATATTATGAGGATTACCTGAGTTTGATAAATGTGATAAAGATTACCAATATTGTTATTGTAATATGAATAGAATAAATAAAAATAATAGATAGAAAGATTAGAAGTTTGTAGATGCTAGGCATTTCTTTTCATGTTTGTTTATACAATAGAATGAAGATTACTCAAATTTGATAAATACGATAGAGATCATTAATATGGTTACTGTGAATTGGATTAATATGATACCCAGAACCAACTCTGTTCACCCACAATATGGATGTATATTCCTTGTGTGTCCAATCACACTTGGCCGATAAAAATTCTATTCTATTCTGTTCTGTTCTGTTCTGTTCTGTTCTGTTCTGTTCTGTTCTGTTCTGTTCTGTTCTGTTCTGTTCTATTCTATTCTATTCTATTTTTTAAAAAAAATAATAAAAAATATATTAAAAATAAATAAATAAACCAGGAGTTTGAGAATTAACCAGTGGAACGGTTTGTCTTCAGAAGTTGTGGGTGCTCATTGCTGGAGGCTGTTAAGAAGACATTAGACATCCATTTGTCTGGAACGGTAGAGGGTCTCCTGCTCGCGCAGGGAGCTGGACTAGATGAACTCCAAGGTCCCTTCCAACTCTGCTATTCTATGTTTACCCTTCCTTAGAGCCTCCTTCTCTCTTTCCTCCTATCGGCAGGGCTTCTTGGGAGAAACAGCAAATAAATATGAAAAGGATTTGATAGACGTATTTGATGGGAATGCCTTACTACCAGCTTGATCCCAAGAACATGGTTTAGAAATAAACCCAGTTTCTGTGCTTTCCTTTGATCTCCTGCCACCAGAGGGCAGCCAAGCCAAGCCCACACGTGTCCGTTACCCCTAGACAAAATTCAAAATTCCTTATGAAATCCCATAATGTAAGGACAGTCCAGGGAATGCTGGAAATTTTAAAAGATGGTGTGGTGTGGCAGCTATGGGACCTTCCCGGGTGGCGTCTTACAACGAGTCTAGGATTCGGTTGTAGAAGGTGGCGTGCTGAGGAACCACAAGAGCCAGGAAGTAGTGGGAACATCGTGATATGAGAGACCTCCTAGCACAGGGGTGTCAAACTCGATTTCATTGAGGGCCGCATGAGGATTGTGTTTGAACTCGAGGGAGCGGGGGCAGGGCTGGATGGAGTGGGCGTGGCCAGGGGCATGGCCATCTTGAGGTCACTCATCGAGGCCCCATTTTCAGCCGCGACGGCCTCCTGCAGCCGTCTGTCAGCTAAAACGGAGCCCAGGGAGCTATGTGCAAGAGAAGGAACATGTAAATCAGGGGTGTCATACTCAAGGCCCGTGAGAGGCAAGATCCAGTCGACGGGCTGCTTATATCTGTCTCACGGGCCCACCTTAGAAACAGCGGACCAGCCTGCAGTGCCTCTGCCACCAAAAACAGAGCCCAGGCAGGCCCGTGGCCTCCCCAAGCTCCGTTTTTGCTTCCAGAGGGCTGCAGAAGGCCATCACGGCCGAAAACGGGGCCTGGGAAGGCTACACGTGGCCCACCCAAACTCTGTTTTCGCTGGCAGAGGCACCGCGGGCTGGTCCTTCGCTGTTTCCAGGGCGGTCCCGTGGATCAGTTCTAAGCACCCTGCAGGCCGGATTTGGCCCGTGGGCCTTGGGTTTGACACCCCTATCCTAGCATGTCAAATAACGGATTTGGGAATGACAGAAAAACTCAAGAAAATAACAGACTTGAGAGGGAAGGTTAATGTCAACTCGCAAAGCATCCCTGGCCTGCTCTCGAGTTGCCATAGGCCAGGTGGGGATGGGAAACTGGCAAAACGGCACGGCAGTCAAAGACAGATGCACATTCCAGACTCATCTCTCTCAAGGCTATATCCCAGGGTTACTCACAGCAGCCGGAGGGGAGTGACCTCTACAACCCTGTGAAATTGCTCCATTGGCAAATGTGATTGATGACACATCCTCAGGGGAGGGGGGGGGGGAAACAGGGTCAGAGCCGGGGCATGAATTAAGTGAGGTCAGAGTTGGCTTCACTTGGCAGATGCTGACATGAAGCTTCTAATAAATAACTGGATTTCTTTTGAAGCTTGGCTCGAGGCTCATGATTTAATTAGGGCATCCATCAGAACCCTGACAGCTAGCCTGTTAGGAAAGAAAAAGAGGAAACTTTGTTCCAAACAAATGTGGTGAGGGGGCCTAATCGTTTTTCTGCAATCTGCTTGCCCTCAGGAGTCCAACAACTTCCAAAGAAATTGAGGAAGGACATTCATTATTCAGCTCCGAGGAACAGGTTGAGGCACAGCTACGATCTCAAGAAGCTCAGAGCGATGAAAAATGTTTTGAATGAATCACAAGTTTATGCCATGAACCCAAAACCACAAGCAGGTTTCCCGCTGAAACATCCTGCAAGACTCGGTAGCTCCAATTTGTTCCAGCAGACGAATCCCACGCTTATTAACTTTTTTTCCTCCCAACCTTAATTGTGATCTTTGGTTGAATCCCATTGGGTTTTTAATGGAAAAGTACTGATGCCTTGCTTGCTCTTTAAGCACGATTGTAAGCCTGCTTAGAACTCTTTAAAATCCAAAGAAAGGAAAGCTCTAAATATTTCAGATAGGGATACAGTGGCTCAGTGGCTAAGATGCTGAGCTTGTCGATCGAAAGGTCGGCAGTTCAGCGGTTCGAATCCCTAGCGCTGTGTAACGGGATGAGCTCCCGGGACTTGTCCCAGCTTCTGCCAACCTAGCAGTTTGAAAGCACATAAAAAAATGCAAGTAGAAAAATAAGGACCGCCTTTGGTGGGAAGGGAACAGCGTTCCGTGCGCCTTTGGCGTTGAGTCATGCCGGCCACATGACCACAGAGATGCCTTCGGACAGAGCTGGCTCTTCGGCTTTGAAACAGAGATGAGCACTGCCCTCTAGAGCCGGGAATGACTAGCATGTATGTATGAGGGGAACCTTTACTTAAATATTTCAGGAGCAAATGAGCTGTGCCGGAGATTCTTCTGAATGCTTGAAATAGATTTCCTTGGCATCATTTATTTATTTATGTATTTATTAAATTTATAGGCCGCCCATCTCACAATTAAAAAGCAACTCTATGCTTTGCTACGGGGAGGGGCAAGAAACACCGGCTATGCCAATGTCATACTCAGAACCTGACTAAGGTGGCTCAGTGGCTAAGACACTGACCTTGTCGATCAGAAAGGTCGGCAATTTGGTGGTTCGAATCCCTAGTACAGGTCTCCTGTGTGAGCAGGGGGTTGGGCTAGATGACCTCCAAGGTCCCTTTCAACTCTGTTACTGTTCCATTTCAAAGTGTTGATCAATGGCTTTCAGCCATCTCATTGCATACGCAGAAATGGGGAATCTAATGCATAACTAGTGACCCACAATTTCTGCCATGGATTAATGGGACAATGAACAAAAATGAAACAAACTCACATTCTGGATTATGCATCAAGAAACAGAGGATGATCAATGGGTTGTATTGAAGAATAGAGTAGAGTAGAGTAGAGTAGAGTAGAGTAGAGTAGAGTAGAGTAGAGTAGAATAGAATAGAATAGAATAGAATAGAATAGAATAGAATAGAATAGAATAGAATAGAATAGAATAGAATAGAACAGGGATGAGATGGGATGGGTTGGGATGGGATAAGATGCAGAGTAGAGTAGAGTAGAGTAGAGTAGAGTAGAGTAGAGTAGAGTAGAGTAGAGTAGAGTAGAGTAGAGTAGAATAGAATAGAATAGGGGATGAGATGGAATGGGTTGGGATGGGATAATATGCAGAATAGAGTAGAGTAGAGTAGAGTAGAGTAGAGTAGAGTAGAGTAGAGTAGAATAGAATAGAATAGAATAGAATAGAATAGAATAGAATAGAATAGAATAGAATAGAATAGAATAGTAACTTTATTGTCACTTTGAATGTACACTAATCGGCATACATTAAAGTGAAATTTCACTGCATAAAGATCTCAAAGGGTCACCACCTCCAATATACACTGCATAATATAACAGAATAAATACAGATAATAAATACAGATAATAAATACAGATAAAGACAGAGTCTAGTTCGGTTGCATACCAGTACATGGTAAGAAAAACGAATCTTGAGAGTTTACCAGACGGATGGCCTAGGGAACAAAGCTGTTACAGAATCCGGTAGTCCTGCTAGAAATACTTCAAAAACTCCTCCCAGAAGGGAGCAACAGAAACAGGCCGTGAAGTGGGTGTGGGCGGTCTTAATGAATGCGACACTACATAAGATTCTTGACGAATGTATCTTTTTCTTTTTATGTACACTGAGAGCGTATGTCCTGTCCTGTCCTGTCCTGTCCTGTCCTGTCCTGTCCTGTCCTGTCCTGTCCTGTCCTGTCCTGTCCTGTCCTGTCCTATTCTATTCTATTCTATTCTATTCTATTCTATTCTATTCTATTCTATTCTATTCTATTCTATTCTATTCTTCTCTTCTCTTCTCTTCTCTTCTCTTCTCTTCTCTTCTCTTCTCTTCTCTTCTCTTCTCTTCTCTTCTCTTCTCTTCTCTTCTCTTCTCTTCTCTTCTCCTCTCCTCTCCTCTCCTCTCCTCTCCTCTCCTCTCCTCTCCTCTTCTCTTCTCTTCTCTTCTCTTCTCTTCTCTTCTCTTCTCTTCTCTTCTCCTCTCCTCTCCTCTCCTCTCCTCTCCTCTCCTCTTCTATCCTATCCTATCCTATCCTATCCTATCCTATCCTATCCTATCCTATCCTATCCTATCCTATCCTATCCTATCCTATTCTATTCTATTCTATTCTATTCTATTCTATTCTATTCTATTCTATTCTATTCTATTCTATTCTTCTCTTCTCTTCTCTTCTCTTCTCTTCTCTTCTCCTATTCTATTCTATTCTATTCTATTCTATTCTATTCTATTCTATTCTATTCTATTCTATTCTATTCTTCTATCCTATCCTATCCTATCCTATCCTATCCTATCCTATCCTATCCTATCCTATCCTATCCTATCCTATCCTATCCTTCTATTCTATTCTATTCTATTCTATTCTATTCTATTCTATTCTATTCTATTCTATTCTATTCTATTCTATTCTATTCTATTCTATTCTATTCTAAACTCAGCAAAGGTTGATGGTCGAATGATGAGGCTCTAAGGCAAACCAGTTGGTCATGGAGAAATTGAGGAAAGGCCCCGTTCCCATTGAAAAGGATGATCAAAGCAACTGTCCACATGGGCTTTCGCCCCTTCCTCCCTCCCTCCCTCCTCCAACATGGACCCCTTCAAGGTCTTACATACCAGACCACTCGTCCACCCAGGCGAAGGCTTGGCGATGCCCGATGAGTAAAATATCTCGAATGACCTGGAACCCAAAATCCTGTTACTGGCATTGCAAGGATTGTCCAAGCAAATTCCACACAGCAATTCCCCCCCCCCAATTGTCAATAAGTCTGAGCAGAAATTTTGCTGCAGCTGTCAAAAAAAAAACCCCAACACAGTCGTCAGGCTGCATCAACAGAAGGATAGTATCAAGGTCACGTGAATTGTTCATACCGCTTTATACTGCTTTGGTGAGACCAGCCTTGGAATACTGCCTCCAGTTTTGATCAACAAACACATGACACCCCCCCCCCCCCCAAAAAAAGTCAGAGCTCAAAGCAGTGGTGAAATGTAAAATTCGTTACTACCGGTTCTGTGGGCGTGGCTTGGTGGAGGGGGGAGTCATGTGACTGGGTGGGCGTGGCCAACTTTTTTTTTTTTAACTTTTAAAAGCATTTTTTCTACAACCTCTTTGGCTGAAGAGGTTGTTGAAAAAAATGCTTTTAAAAGCCTCTGACGAGCCCAGCTGAGTTGCCTGATCGTCAGAGGCTTTTAAAAGCATTTTTTCAACAAATCAAACTGCCCCCCTGTGGGGCGTGGGCCCAGTGGTGGGATTCAAGTAATTTAACAACCGGTTCTCTGCCCTAATGATTTCTTCCAACAACCAGTTTGCCAAACTGCTCAGAAAGTTGACAACTAGTTCTCCCGAAGTGGTGCGAACCGGCTGAATCCCACCACTGCGTGGGCCCCATGTTGGGACTTCCTTCACACCCTCCCTTCCTCTCATTATATTCTCCTTCCTTCCTTCCTTCCTTCCTTCCTTCCTTCCTTCCTTCCTTCCTTCCCCCCCGAGCTCCATTTTCGCTAGCAGAGGGCTGCAGAAGGCTGTTGCAGCTGAAAATGGAGCCCTGCGGTGCCTCTGCCAGCAAAAACGGAGCTCGGGAGGGCCGCACCGCAAGCCGGTCCTTTGCTGTCTCCAGGGTGGCCCCATGGGCCAGATCTAAGCACCCCGTGGGCTGGATCTAGCCTTGAGTTTGACATCCCTGGCTTATGTGGTATGTCCCAGCTAAAAGGGAGTGAACTGCCGATAATCTTTTCTGCCGTCCTCACCACTCTCTGCACCGCCTTCCTGTCCGAAGCAGTAAGGCTTTCAAACCAGACTCTGATGCAATATGACAAGATGCTCTCGATCGTCCCTGTATAGAAAGTGGTAAGGACAGGGGAAGGAAGTTGTACTTTTCTCATGCGATGCAGAAAATACAGGTACTGCTGTACCCGCTTTAAGAAGAGACTGGACACCCGTTTGTCTGAAGGGGGTTGGACTAGAAGACCTCCAAGGTCCCTTCCACTGCACTGCTTCCGCCATTGAAGCCAACAGGGAGATGATTAACTGGCTGAGGAATTCTGAACAATGAAGACTACAAGTCTAAAAATTTGCCCAGTTTGGACACCCCCGATTTATAGCATTCCTAGATTCCCTACCGTGCCTGTTCCTTGATTTGGTCTACCTCCCAGGGCTGACAGCATGTGCTAACCCTTTTCGGATTTTCTGTCAAGGTTGCCTGATGCTATTTGTGGCACTATGGCACAGTTTCCTTACTTGGCTTTGAGGGCGGGAGGCATATGGTGTTTTCCTCCCAAAATATGAAGCCATCCAAAGCCCTCTTCTAAACTGCGGCATTAAATCCAACATTTTCTACCTTGTTTTTGCTGCGTGAGTGAGATGGGCATTTGCAGCCGTCTGGATCAGTGGTGGGTTGCTCCCGGTTCTGTCCGGTTCTATAGAACCGGTAGTAAAATCGGACACCCGGACATCATAAATGACAATCTGCGCATGTGCACAAGCGTGTGTGTGCCTGTGAAGCGTGCGCACAAACGCCCCCGTTACGAACCAGTAGTAAATGCAATTAGCACCCACCCCTGGTCTGGATGTCACAAAACCACAACTCTGAACATCCCTCACCTCCAGCCAAGCGGGCCAAGGCTCTGAGAGTTGTAATCCAGCAACATTCAGGGCAGTGGTGAAATCTAAAATTTGTTACTACTGGTTCTGTGGGCGTGGCTTGGTGGGGTGGGCGGGTAATGTGACTGGGTGGGCGTGGCCAATTTTTTTCTTTTTAAAAAATGCTTTTTTTTCTTTTAAAAGCCTCTGACGATCCCAGCTGAGTTGCCTGATCGGCAGAGGCTTTTTTTCTTTTAAATGCCTCTGAAGATCCAAGCTGAGTTGCCTGATTGGCAGAGGCTTTTTTTTCTTTTAAATGCCTCTGACGATCCAAGCTGAGTTGCCTGATCGGCAGAGGCTTTTTTAAAAAGATGCTTTAAAAGCCTTTGAGAAAATGCACTAAAAGCCTTTGAGGATCCCAGCTGAGCCACGCGATCATCAGAGGCTTATTTTTTTACTTTTAAAAGCATTTTTTTTGGCCAAAGAAGTTGTAGAAAAGATGTTTTTAAAAGTAAAAAAAAAAACCCTCTGATGATTGTGCGGCTCAGCTGGGAATGGGGGGTGGGGCAGGGATTTTTGCTACCGGTTCTCTGAACCACCCGCCTCCATCGCTACCGGATCAGGCGATCTGGTTCAAACATTTCACCCCTGATTCAGGGAGTTGCCCATTGCCATTCTTGGCTGCAGAACCAAATATGACCACTTTATGGAGGAAGACTGAGGGAAGCCTCCAACCCAAATACAGGCTGAGTTTAAAATGGACAGCCAGAGACCATTGTTCTATAGTGTTTTTCCTGTAAAACAAACAGACAAACTCTAGGATCATTCTCTCAGAAGATAACATCCTATTAATAAAATCTCCAAACAGAACTACCGTATTTTTCGGAGTATAAGACGCACCGGACTATAAGACGCACCTATCTTTTTTGGTGAGGAAAACAAACAAACAAAAAAAAAGAAACCTGCCTCTGCCTCTGAGCAATTTTGTCTCCTTGCAGCAAACAGCAAACAGCCTACTTTACTTTCATTTTCGTTTTCAGCATAGCTTGATTAGCACAAGGGGAAAAAAAAATCTGCTCCCGCAATTTACCTCTTTGCAGCAAGCAGCAGAGCTCTGCGCAAAACAGCTGAGAGCAAGACAGCTAAGAGTCAGGAGGTCGATCCAATCAACTTGTGCTAATTAGGCTGTGCTGAAGCTGAAAGGAGCTGTTTTTTCTTACTGTTTGCTGCAAGGAGGTAAACTGCTGGGAGGCAGAGGCCAAAGGGTGGGGGCCAGTGGGTGGGCGGGGCTACATTCGGTGTATAAGACGCACCTAAATTTTCACCCCCTTTTAGGGGGGAAAAGGGGCGCCTTATACTCCGAAAAATATGGTAGTTGCTTTGTGTGCCAAGAACAATATTTGTGTGCAGAGAAGAGCAACCAAAATGATAAAGACCTTGAGGCTAAAGCATATGATGAACAGTTGAGGGAGCTAGGTATGCCTAGCCTATTGGATTAACTGTCTTCCAGTATTTGAGGGGCTGCCACAGAGAGGAGAGGGTCAAGCTGTTTTCCAAAGCACCCGAAGGCCAGACAAGGAATAATGGATGGAAACTGAACAAGGAGAGATTCAACCTGGGAATAAGGAGAAACTTTCTGACAGTGAGAACAATCAACCCATGGAACAGAAGTTGGATTCAGAAGTTGTGGGAGCTTCATCACTGGAGGCTTTCAAGAAGAGACTGGACTGCCATCTGTCAGAAATGGTGAAGGGTCTCCTGCTTGGGCGGGGGGTTGGACTGGATGACCTACAAGGTCCCTTCCAACTCTGTTAATCTGTTAAAACTGCCACAAAGAAGAGAGGGTCAACCTATTCTCCAAAGCACCTGAGGGCAGGACAAGAAGTAATGGGTGGAAGATCATTAAAGAGAGATCCAACCTAGAACTAAGGAGAAATTTCCTGACAGTTAAGAATCAGTGGAATGGCTTTGCCTCCGGAAGTGGTGGGTGCCCCATCATTGGAAATTTTCAAGAGACTGGACAACCATTTGAATGGGATGGTATAGGGCTCCTGCCTTGAGCAAGGGGATGGAGTAGAAGACCTCTGAGGTCTTTTGCAGATAATTCAGCCCCCCAAGTACCTGAATTTTGATCATGTGACTGTGGGGATGCTGCAATGATCCTAAGTGTGAGGACTAGTCATACATTCCCTTTTTTCAGTCGTGTCCGACCCATCGTGACCCCATGGACAACGTTCCTCCAGGCCTTCCTGTCCTCTACCATCCCCTGTAGTCCATTTAAGCTCATGCCGACTGCTTCAGTGACTCCATCCAGCCACCTCCTTCTCTGCCGTCCCCTTCTTCTTTTGCCCTCAATCGTTCCCAGCATTAGGTTCTTCTCCAGGGAGTCCTTCCTTCTCATTAGGTGGCCAAAGTATCTGAGTTTCCTCTTCAGGATCTGGCCTTCTAAAGAGCAGTCAGGGTTGATCTCCTCTAGGACCGACCGGTTTGATGGCCTTGAAGTCCAAGGGACTCGCAAGAGTCTTCTCCAGCACCAGAGTCCAAAGGCCTCCATTCGTTGGCGCTCAGCCTTCCTTATGGTCCAACTTTCACAGCGAAAACCGAGTTTTTTCAGTACTGTTGTAATTCTGAATGGTCATTAAACACATGGTTGCAAGTTGAGGATTATCTATACTACATGCTATACTACATTGTTTGAGCAGGGAGTTGGACTACAAGACCTTGAAAGTCCCTTCCAACTTGGTTATTCTGTTTTTCCATCAACAGGGAGGATCTAAGGAGCTATCCAAGGTACTGAAAGGGCAGCCCTATCCCGCATCAAACATGGCCATCAAGGCACTAGGCATCTCTTACCCATCTCAATTCATAATCAGGAAAGCCATTGTCCCAACCACACCCATATAGCCTCTCTCAGAGAAGCCAATAAGGATTCTTGAATTCTGGGATAGTTCCTCCCACTTCACTGCAGAAGTGGTTCTCAACCACAGAAGATACTGTACAATCATAGGGCTGGAAGAGATCTCGAAGGTCTTCTGGTCCAACCTTCTGCTCAAGGTAGGAGACCTTCTACCATCCCAGTCACATAGTCTATTTTTGAAAACCTCTAGCAACGGAGCACCCACAACTCCAGGAGGCAAGTAATGGTACCCACTATCAGGAAGTTTCTCCTTACTTTTAGATAGGATCTCTGTTTAACAAGCTTCCACCCATTACTTCTTGTCCTGCTTTGGAGAGTAAGTCTTTTCTCTGTGACAGTCACTCAAGTATTGGAAGACAGTTGTGTTTCCCCAATTCATTTCTTTGATAGATTGAACATACCTAGTTCCTTTAATCCAGTGTTTCTCAATCTTGGCCGCTGGACGATGTGTGGACTTCAACTCCCAGAATTCCCCAGCCAATCCACACATCGTCCAGTGGCCAAGGTTGAGAAACACTGCTTTAATTGTTCATCCTATGATTTAGACTCCAGACCCCCTAACCATCTTTGTTGTTCTTCTCTGCATTCTTCCTTTTTTTTCACCAAAGTTTTTTATTTTTATTTCTCATAAAACATATATAAATGTACAATCTCTTTAACCATTCTTATCACACATATTCTCTTTTGGTTTCCCTATTGGTTCATTCTTCATCCTAAAACTTTAAAATACATTCGGAGTTGCTCTTCTACCATTCCGTACTTCCCTTCTTCCACAACAACCCTTCCTCTCCTTCTCCCCTCTTACCTTCCCTCCCTTCTTCTATTCTTTTCAACTTTCCTCCTCTCCTTCCCCTTCCTTTCCCCCATTCCTCCCCTCTTCCTCTCTTTCTAACCCTCTCTCCTACTCTTATTTCCCCTTCCTTTTTTCCTCTCCTTTTTCCTTTCTTCTCTCTCTCTCTCTCTTTTCCTCCCTTTTCCTCTCTCCTTCCTACTTGTCCCGCTACTCCTCTCTCCCTTCCCTCTCCGTTGTTGTGTCCATTTTCAATTCAATATTTTATCAAGATGGTATTCGAGCAACCCCAATCTTATATTTACCCACATTTTCCTTTCAATTTCCCTTCTATTTTGCTGGTTAGACATATATCATTGTTAACATGAGTCCTACGGAGATAGGGCGGCATACAAATTATATTAAATAAATAAAAAATAAATAAACATACATTTATATAGTCCATCTTTTTTCATTTTTTTCTCTGCATTCTTTCTAGGGTCTCAATATCTTTTTGGTTTCATGGTGACCAGAACTGGATGCAATATTCCAAGTGTGACCTCACAAACATGGTATAAAGCGGTACCATCACTTCCCATGAACTTGATGTTCTCCCTCTGTTGGTGTACAGTAGTGGCCAAAATTGTGGAAACCTTTTTGGAAAAGTGCATTTTTGAGGTTTGATGGCTAATAACACCACTTTTGGGGGGAGTTTCAAGATAATCATATTCCACTGCTGGAATGGCCTGGGAATAGCCCAGACCTTAACCCAATTGAAAATCTATGGAGCCGACTAAAGAAACTTGTTAGTCAGAAGCGACCCAGCAATAAAACCCACTTAATAGAAGTAATCTTTCAATCTTGGTTTCACATCACTGCAGAATTAAAAGACTTGGTTCACTTCATGGGAAGATGTTGTCATTCATGCTAAAGGTTACCCAACTACGTATTAACTGACATGGTGATCATTTTTGTATATCTTGTTTTTTCTATGGTGATCATTTTTGTATATCTCATTTTTTCTACGTGTTTCACTTTCCTTCTTTATACTGTAACTGCTATTCTAATAGCAAATCCTTCCTAAAAGTTATTGCATTACATTCGTGCTTAAATTATCTTTCCATTGATATATAATTTTAAGGTACTACTACTCCAAAAAAAGTTGTGTTATCAGCTAGTTTTAGAAAATACACTTTTCCCAAAAGGTTTCCTCAATTTTGGCCACTACTGTAAGCCCAAGTTGGCATTGGCTTTACTGGCAACTGCAGCTTATTCATCTCCAGCCATCAGCTTTCCCTGCAGGTCCCTTGGTAGACAAAAATACAATCTCACCTTATGGACAAATTGTTCTACCCGTGTTTGCAGTCCCCAGACTTCAAATTTGACCGTCACCAGTTTGTAAGAGCACATGATGGGCTGTGTATGTTCCCGCCAGCCTTCCTGTAGTGGCCCGCGACCAGTCTTAGCTGAGCAGAAGGACCGGAGATCCTATATAGCCAATAGGAAAAAAATATATAGAATTTTGATCACATGACAAGGGGATGCTGTAACAGTCGTAAGTGTGAAAAATGGTCATAAGTGTTCTGCCCCAGCTACGGACCCCAAAGAACGCAGCACACACAAAGTTTGTACAAACCTTAGTTTACTAAATTAAAACAGTCTTTTTCAAACAAAGGCTGTTAATTAACATTCTTAACAGCCTACAAGAATCCAAAGAATAAATAATCGTAATCTTACTATGGTTGGCAGAAAGTCCAGAAGCAATTTGCAGGAAACTGATAAGGGAACTAAGATCAGGACGCAAAGGAGAGTGAACAAAGTTGTTCCCTGCAAATTGCCTCAGTCATCGCCCTTCCTTAAATAGGCTAAGGGAGTGGCCAATTAGCCCCAAGCCTTACTCTCGAGGAGACCTTCTCCTGAGGAGCCACTCCTGCCTTTTGGCAGCTCTGCGCGCCCGTGAATCAACTATACACACTTTTGTTGGCAGGGTGATGCCTCTGCTTTTTCGTATGCTGTCTAGATTTGCCATAGCTTTCCCCCCCAGGAGCAAGCGTCTTTTAATTTCTTGGCTGCAGTCGACATCTGCGGTGATCTTGGAGCCCAGGAAAATAAAATCTGTCACTACTTCCATTTCTTCCCCATCTATTTGCCAGGAATTGAGAGGGCCGGATGCCATGATCTTAGACTTTTCTCCAAAGAGAAAACTTTGCCTCTTGATCTCCAGGAGACTCTACCCACCAAGCACCTAAGAGCAGCATTGTTGCAACCCCAACAATGGTGGGGGAACAGGACTTCTGGCTGGCTCCAGAATTTAACGGGGGGCTTCCAGTTAGGACCTTTGTAGCTCTTTGAGTGTTTTAAGGTTGCCGACCCCTGCACCAAACCATTTACAGGAATGAGCAGTTGGATTGGAGAAGCCAAAGCCACCCACCAACCATGGATAGTTACCCTCTCCAACAGGTTATTACCTCTAAACTGCTGTAGTAGCGGTCTGGGATTTCATCAAAAGCAATGTCCAAGAACATCACATCATGGTTTCCCAACATTTTTTCCTTGAGAAATATCTGTGAGAGCAAAGGGAAAAAACATTGGACCTGTCAACTTGTCAGTGAGAGAAAACACAAATTCTCAGCTAACAAGGGATGGTAAGCTCAAGCAGGGCTGGCTAGGCTACGATGCCTACTTTCCTTGCTTGGCTTGTCATGAAGTTTCTATCCATCATCTTGCCTTCAGGTGATTCTCCAAAGCACCTGAAGGCCAGGTAAGAAGCAATGGATGGATACTAATCAAGGAAAGAACCAAGCTAGAACGAAGGAGAAATTTCCTGACAGTGAGAACAATTAATCAGTGGAACAGCTTGCCTTCAGAAGTTATGGGTGCTCCGTCACTGGAGGTTTTCAAGAAGGGATTAGATAACCATTTGTCCGGAATGGAAGAGGGTTTCCTATTTAAGAGGTTAGACTAGAAGACCTCCAAGGTTCCTGCCAACTGTATTATTCTGTTGCATACTGCACGGTGGCGCAGTAGCTAGAGTGCAGTACTGCAGGCTACCTCTGCCGACTGCCGGATGCCTGCAGTTTGGCAGTTCAAATCTCACCAGGCTCAAGGTGGACTCAGCCTTCCATTCTTCTTCCATTCAAGCTTCTTCTTAAGTACATTGGCTACAGAGGTAGCCAATCAGAATACAGTATGATGCAATACAGCATTACAGTCTTAAAGCTATACAATACATTTTGACTGCAAACATGCATTGATGGTTTATATATATTGCCAACCCAACCAGTTAGGCAATAGCCATTTCCTAACAAGGAGCCAGATTGTTGGGGGCAAGAGGCTGATTCTGTAAACTGCTTACAGAGGGCTGGAAAGCACTGTAAAGCGGTATATAAGTCTAAATGCTATTGCCCTTCCTTCCTTCCTTCCTTCCTTCCTTCTTTCCTTCCTTCCTTCCTTCCTTCCTTCCATCCATGGTGCACAGTGGTTAGAATGCAGTATTGCAGGCTAACTCTGCAGACTGCCAGCAGTTCGATCCTGACCGGCTCAAGGTTGACTCAACCTTCCAGCCTCCCGAGGTGGGTAAAATGAGGACCCAGATTGTTGGGGGCAATAGGCTGACTCTGTCAACCGCTTAGAGAAGGCTGTAAAAGCACTGTGAAGCGGTATATAAGTCTAAGTACTATTGCTACTGCTATTGACACCCTCAAGTTCCTCTGAATCATAAGGTCTCTTCAGATGCTCTGCTCCCTTGCCCGAGTCCCTGATGGCAACAGTGATGAATCCCAGCTCGCCTTGACTCTTCTCATCTCATCAGCAAGGCTCAATGGCACCTTGGCAAGTGACACTCAACTGTTCCTCAGGGTCTCTTCCCATAAACAAGCCCAGATGCAACTTCCTTTCCAGGGTGGGATGATAATTTAATGCAATGTTTCTCAACCTTGGCAATTTGGAAGATGTTTGGAAATCAACTCCAGGATTCCCCAGCCAGGGGTGAGATTCCCCTGGTGGGGATTGTCCAAGCTGACATTTAGTCATCGATTCGAAGCATGGGTAACTCCCACCATGTCTGTCTATGGAGATTCTCAGTCATCCAGGTCATGGTATGTCCCACAGGCGCTTTTTTCAAGAGGCAACTGGATTTCTTGGATGAAGAAGCTTGAAGAAGCTTCTTGGGTGAGAAGTGAAACGTCTTCAAAGAAAAACCAGAAAGTCCAGTTGCCTCTTGAAATAAAGCTCCTTTGGGACCCCACCATGCCTACATTTAGGCCTGAAAATAGCTAGACAGGATGAAATGGGGCGCTGTTTCTAATTCTGTATAGGTCGCACTTACGTTGGTGCTATTTCCGCAATTATCTTCATACTTGGTCTCTATGTAGATAGAAAATTTGGGCAGAAACGAGCACTGTAAAAGGAAAGAGAAATGGAGAATGTGAGTAGACCCAGAAGATGAATGAAAGGGCGGTGCTGGAAAAAAGCAGGCCCAGTGGCTAAGACGTTGAGCTTGTCATTCGAAAGGTCAGCAGTTCAGCGGTTCGAATCCCTAGTGCCGCGTAACGGGGTGAACTCCAATTCCTTATCCCAGCTTCTGCCAACCTAGCAGTTCGAAAGCACGTACAAAATGCAAGTAGAAAAACAGAGACCACTTTTGGTGGGAAGGTTACAGCGTTCCGTGCGCCTTTGGCACTGAGTCATGCTGGCCACATGACCACGGAGACGTCTTTAGACAGAGCTGGCTCTTCGGCTTTGAAACGGAGATGAACACCGCCTCCTACAGTTGGGAACGACTAGCACATATGTGCAGGAAAAACCTTTACACACCCACATAAATATATATATATATATATATATATGAATCGTCCTAAAGATGCGAGTTCCAGGTATAGTTATAGAAGAAGCAATAGACATCACGATCTCTGGAACGTTTAAAAGTTTAAAAAAAATTATTTTAAAACTTGTGCTAAGCTTTCGTCAGATTTTATACTTTGACGAAGTCGGTAGGGGCCGACGAAAGCTTAGCACAAGTTTTAAAATAATTTTTTTTTAAACTTTTACATTTATCTCCTGGTAATTGGGCCAAAACCACCCAGATGGCTTCCATGTCAAAGGCAAGTCTAGAATTCCCCATCTCCTAGTGATTGGCCCAAAGTTACCCAGCTGGCTTTCATGGCTAAGGTGAGATTAGAACTCCCAGTCTCCCACTTTCCCACCCGCTGCCTTAACCACTAAACCAAATTGTCTGTCATCTGCTACATCCACATAAGGTGCTATTGACACTTTCCTGCCCATAAAGCTACCAACATTCCACCAAGAAACAAAAGGGAAGTGATGTGGTTTAAACGTTTATTTATTTCACATAGTTGACGATAAATAGCACCTGCAAAAATAAAATCCCATTCTGCCCCTTTTATAACTTTGACAAATCGTCTGCAAATCTTCAAGTATTAAAATTGAAGCCATGAGGGTTAGAAACTCAGATCTTCCTTCGTTCTCAGGAAATGGACCTCTGCAGAAGCCTTCCAGACGCTCCCTTTTTTTTTTGCAAAGACTAATCTGCAACTTAGACAAACGAAGAGCCAACAACAGCCTAATCAAGGAACCACTAAGAGCACACCCACCAACACTGACAGGGCAACCACTGGTATCTCAATAGAGAGAAAACCCCCTTTCCCTCCTGGCACTGCTGATGTTACCTAGTTGGGTTATGAAACGTCTGAAAGTGTTCTGACCTAGGCTTCCCAAGAACATGAAGCAGACTCCTCCTCCCGACAAAAATCCCTTTTTATTAAGTGACTGTGAATTCCTCTCATTCACACCCAGCAAAGTCAAGGGAGAATTTACAGTCACAGACCTTATCTGCCTTGGAGAGCTGCCAGGCTGATATCTTCAAAACCTGGCAAGGAGTCTCGGAGAGTCACAAACCAATTAGGTGAACTAATTGTCTCCTGCAAACTCCACTCCACTTTCGCTCCTCTTTTATTCCCTCTGGGAGGGGCCATTCACCATCCACCTGTGGCCTTACTTCCAAGTCGACCCTTATTCTTCAGCTGTTCCCTTCGTCTGGCAACTCTGCACATGCACACACTGGGAACAGGCTCCAGCTGTTTGTCTGCCTCACTGATGTTCTGACTCTGAAGGCAGCTGACAACTGTCAGACGGCCCTGGCTCCCTCTCTGCCTCCGATGCAGAGCCCTCATCAGAGCCTTCCCCAGACTCCAGGACTGGCCCATGTTCCTCCCCAACCTCCTCACTGTTTGAATCTGCTGCCAACTCTGCTGGCTGCTGGCGGGCCACAACAGCAAGAAAATAACCAATCTCAGAGAGCACTAAGGACTTCACTGAATGCCTTGAAGTTACTCATGGTGTTCTTGAGTTCTCTCTTCTATTCTGCTAGAGAAGTAACCAAAAGTAGGAAGGCATCTTGGTACTTACTGTGTATTCTGCATCCGTTGTGAGACAATTCGAGGTATCCCAAGGTAGCAAAGGGGAGACAGAGAAAGAGACAAGGCTAAGGTTGGAGAGAAGGAAGAATTATCCATTACACATTTTCTGGGCAACTGAAGTCACCTCACGTTGTAACCTGGCGGTAGCCGTGATGGTGTTTGAGTAAACTTCAAAGCTGTAAGAGCAATCAGATGGTTCTTGTGTCCAAATTTAGCAGGAAAAGCCAATTGCTGCTAAATAAAAGACAAAGGGAGTAGCTTGCCATATATCAGGGGTCTCCAACCTTGGCAATTTTAAGACTTGTGGACCACCTGTAATAGTTCTATCTCTATTGTAAGGTTGTAAGACTGAAAGTATTTCCCCCCGTTTTCCTTTCGCTCTCCAGAAAACCAGGAAGGATCCCTTCTAAAATAGACCTGATTAACCCTTTTTCCTTTTTGTGGGCTGAGATACCTTTTTAACACGCCAGTTATCCAGTTTGCGGCTTTCTCTCCTGTCTGCCAAGGTCATTCTCACACACCATTAGGATTTCCTCCTTACCTGTGATGGTATACGGGTAATAGTTCCAAGCTTTCTCAGTGATATAGAAGATTCGTGGTGTTACTGCCCGAGCCCAGCTAGGCAATTTGCTGCAGAAGAACAGAGGAGAAGGCTAAATGGAAATCAAATCCCAAATTCAAGTCTATGTCCAATTCTCCAAATTATTAAGATACAGTAGCGGCCAAAATTGTGGAAACCTTTTGGGAAAAGTGCATTTTTGAGGTTTGATGGCTAATAACACCACTTTTTTTTTTATGGTATGTCTTTTATTTTTAAAATGATAAAAAATGCATGGCTGTCTAAACCCAACAGACAGTTTGCATATTGAATGATAATCAGTGTTTCTCTATTTGGAAAAGGGGTAACTTTTAACTGGGCAATTAGCTTTTAAGGTTACAGCATTTATCTAAGATGAAGATGACCTTGACTTTAACATGAAACCCACATCTCAGGAGAAAAGCTAAAAAATACATAATCAGACACAAAAATCATGTGCAACGTTCAGCTTCTCCATGTGATCAGTCTCAGCTAAAAGTCATGTTGGAAGTTCCGCTCTCCAACTAAATGTTTGAGTGGCATACTTTTCTTTCTTTCTTTTTTTGAAAAAAGTTTTATTTTAGATTAAAAAAATAAAATATAATCCTATTCCACTGCTGGAATGGCTTGGGAATAGCCCAGACCTTAACCCAATTGAAAATCTATGGAGCCGACTAAAGAAACTTGTTAGTCAGAAGCGACCCAGCAATAAAACCCAGTTAATATAAGCCATCATTCAATCTTGGTTTCACATTGTAACAGCTGCAGAACTAAAAGACCTGGTTCACTCCATGGGAAGACTTTTTAAATAAAAAAGTAAAATGTGCAAGGAATTAAGCTGCTGAGGCTGGACCCAATGCTCTCCACACTGGAGAGAACCATTAGGTTAGCAGAGATCAGATGCCTTCAAAGCCATCAAGAGACAAATCTGTCGGATTGGGGAGAGGAAAATGCCTAAAAATTAAACTCTAAAGCAGGAAATTGGGGGGATAATCTTCTGTGGGTCTACGGATTCATTTGTGCCTGCAGTAGAGATTAAACTACCGTCAAGGATCCTGAGGAACTTAGAAACAGTTCAAAGAAGAACAAACTCTATGTTGAAGGATGTATGGATTAAGACCGACGAAGGACGATTAATGTTGCTGGAGATGTTTCCTCTAAAGAAGAAAGAGCTAAGGGCAGACATGACAGTCGAATTTCAATGCCTGAAGGCAGGAGTGGGATTGAAAAATTTCAGCAACCAGTTCGCTGCCCAGTTGCTGGGTGGGCGTGGCCATGGGGGTGTGGCCTACTCAGCCTCCTGCAACACGGCAAAAGGGGGGCATTTTTGCCCTCCCCAGGCTCTGGAGGCTTTCCTGGAGCCTCCAGGAGGGCAAAAACAGCCTCCCTGGGCTCCAGAGGACCTCTGGAGACCGGAAATGGGTCTGTTTTCAAACTTCCGGTACTTCCGGTAGGCCCATTTTTCGCCCTCCCAGAGCCTCCGTGTGCACCCTGCACTTATCTGGCATCCAAAATGGGCTGCGTGGAGACTCATGGGAGGAGAGGAGCAGGGTGGACTGGATCAGTCAGTCCTTGGAACAATCGGTTCAGTGAACCAGATTAAAATTAACATCCGGTTTTCCCGAACCGGTCTAAACTGGCTGAATCCCACCTCTGCATGAAGGAATGTCACAGGGAAAAAGGTACGGATTGATTCTCCACAAGGCCTGAGAATAAGACAAGAACCAGTGGGTGGAAATTTTACAGAGAAAGACCCAAACTGGGAATAGGAAGAAATGTCATGGTGATGAGAAAGTCAGAAGCAATGGAACAGCCTCTCTCCTGTATTCATAGGGGCTCTGTCACTGGAGGTCTTCAAGCAAAGGATGGGCAGCAATTTATGTGGAAAGATCTGAGAAGGTTGGAGGAGAAGACCTTCATGGTCCTTCCAATCCGATGGTCCTAATCCATGACCGTGATCTTCTACCAGGTGAGCCAGTTCATGCAGAAGAGGACAAAGAGTCTCAACAATCAAAGTCTGCAGACAAGTCAAGTCAAGAAGATGGAGAAAATGTTGACAAACAATGTAAATTAGACCAGCAGACACCAACTGTGAGAAAATTTTGGTGCTCCGCAAAAAAATTATTTGCATTTTTTTATATTGCACTAAATCAGGGGTCCTCAAACTCCGGCCCCTGGTTTGGATATGTGCAATGAACATGTGTGTTGCTGCAGAGAGTCTCCCCTTTCGGGGTCTTTTTGTTGGGTTGGAGGGGGGCAGATATTCTGACTTGGGGTCTGCTTCAGCCTCCTGGTGAGGGGCTTTGGGCAAAGGCTGGAGGGAAGAGCCGCTGGTGGCAAAGAGCCACAGGGCCTCGTTCCAGTGGGACTGCATCATGGCCTGGAACTGGCTGACCATCTCAGCCCGCTGAGCCTCCAGACGTGGCCTTGCACTCCCGCAGGTCTTCCCTCTACTTGGAAAGCCTATGCTCCTAGTCCTCAGTGAGGTGCTTCTGCTGAGCCTCCTTCTCAGTCAGATCCAGTTTGAACTGAGCAGCTGTTTTGCCAATTCTTTCTCATGGTGAGCTGCTTAGCTCCAGGAACTACTTCCTGTTGGGGCCCTAAGGAGCCCAGGTAGGCAGGCGAGGAGTGGCTGGGAGGGGAGGGGCGAGTAGAGGCCGGTGAGATGCCCCTTGACGTGAGTCACAACAAGTTGGCCACACCCACCCAGTCACATGACCACCTAGCCACCCCCCACCCAGCCAGTCATTAGGAGATCATATTAGTGCTCCGCGGGATTTAAAATTATGAATTTAGCGGTCCCTGAGGTCCGAAAGGTTGGTGACCCCTGAATTAGACTACCAACTCAGTTTTATTCCACTTTTATTTTTGCAACTCCTGGAGGAGCAAATGTCCTGAATGAGAGCAGCCCAGATTTTCCTATTTCTCCCCTCCCGAATCCCAGAAGTATAAAATAGATGAGTGAAGCCTCTGATATTACAGTTCATTCTCACAGTTGGCTAGAAGAAACCTATCAGCAAAACTCTCACTGTTCGAAATAGAACAGATGAACAGAAGCAAGCTGTTCTGCTCGAAAGAGTGGGTGCTGCCACCTGGGTTAAGAAAGCAATGTTATGCAAGAAGGTTGGAGGATCTTCATTTTCATACACAGGACTGGTTTCTGAACCACAGCAATTGATGCCATTCTTGGATAATTCATTTCCACACCCTTCAATAAATACTATATATCTGTGATGGAGAACCTATGGCAGCGATGGCTAACCTTTTTGCCATCGTGTGCCAAAAGCGGGGGGAGTGCGGGGGGGGGGTCGCACATGCGCGTGCCTACACCCATAATTCTATGTGCGTCGCCCCCGTGCATGTGTGTGCGTCCCCTCCGCGCTTCCCCCGCTTTTGGCACGCGATGACACGGTCGGCCCAGTAGGCCCGTTTTTCGCCCTCTCTAGGCCCCAGAGCCTTTCTAGGAGCCTGGGGAGGGCAAAAACGGCCTTCCCCACCCCCACCCCCTCCGGAGGCCTTCCAGAGGCCAGAAATGGCCTGTTTGCTGACTTCCAGTGGGCCCAGAAGACCCGAAAGCTGAGCTCGCATGCCCACTAATATGGCTTCGCGTGCCACCTGTGGCACACGCGCCATAGGTTCGCCATCATGGACCTATGGCATGCGTGCCAGAGGTGGCACGCAGAGCCCGCTCTGTGGGCACGAGTGCTGTCACCAGCTGCTTTTCTGGTTTCTGCCATGTTTTCGCGGGCGCCAGAGCAGCGGAAAACGGCCAAAAAAAATGGCCAAAAACCAGGCTGTTTTCCAGGCTGTTTTCTACCCAAAAAACGACTTGAAAAATATCCTGAAAACGGCCCAAAAAAATGGCCAAAAGTGGCCAAAAAACAGGCATGCGGGCACCAGCCAGCTGATCTTCGGGTTTCTGGTGCTCCGGTGTGCGTGAAGACTAGCTGGCCGGCGCACATGCGGATGCCGAAAACCCAAAGACCAGCTGGCTGGCGTGTGCATGCCTGGTTTTTGGCCATTTTTGGCCGTTTTTAGGGCCATTTTCAGGGTTAGAGTTAGGGTCAGGCCAGCCAAATGGTCTCCGGGTTTCCGGCACTCCAGGGTGCGTCCACGCATGCACATGCGCTAGTGGTGGGTTTCAAACATTTTTACTACCAATTCTCTGGGTATGGCTTGGTGGGCATGGCATGGCTTGGTAGGCGTGACTTGGTGGACATAGCAGGGGAAGGATACTGTAAAATCTCCATTCCCACCCCACTCCAGGGGAAGGTTACTGCAAAATCCCCATTTCCTCCCGATCAGCTGGAACTCGGGAGGCAGAGAATAGATGGGGGCGGGGCCAGTCAGAATTTTACTACTGGTTCTCCGAACTACTCAAAATTTCCGCTACCGGTTCTCCAGAACTGGTCAGAACCTGCTGAAACCCACCTCTGGCATGCACGCATGTTCCGGTTTGGGCACTTGGTGCTGAAAAGGTTCACCATCATTGCTATATATAGTTTGTGACCCTCATCTAAGTGGTTCGTTCCTGCATATGGGCATATTGGACATCTCATCAGCTTAAGACACTTATTTTAGGGAATGTCTCTTCCCTCTTTCAAAAAAGAAGGAAAAATAAAAGCTCCATTCATTGATTGTGTGCCATCAAGTCAATGTAGACTCTTAGCAACCCCTATAGATAGAATTTCTCTAGGAAAATCTCTCCCCAAACTTAGTCTTCCTACATTGAAGGTCTTCCAAATCATTGCCACGGTAACCGAGTCTATCCACCTTCCTGCTGGTTTCCTCTTTCCTTCACATCTCCACATTAATGCCTGCATAATGTCCAGAGAATGACAATTTGGTGATTTGTGCCTTGGGTAAGAACTCTGGGTTGAGTTGTGCAATGGGCTATTTGTTGGTTTTCTTGGTTGCCCATGGTCTTCTCCATCAAAGCATCAATGCTCTTCTTGTCCTGCTTCTTTAAAGTCCAACTTTCACTTCCTGAGAACCAGTCTGGCCTAGTGGTTAAGGCACCAGGCTAGAAACTGGGAGAGACTGTGAGTTCTAGTCCAATCTAGGGGTGAGTAGAGGGGCGAGTAGAGGCTGGCGAGGCACCCCTTGACATGAGTGACATTGAGTTGGCCACACCCACCCAGTCATATGACCACCTAACCATGCCCACCCAGCTGGTCATTAGGCAGATCATATTAGTGCTCCATGGGATTTAAAATTATGAATTTAGTGGTCCCTGAGGTCCGAAAGGTTGGTGACCCCTGGACTTCCAAAACAACACCAAGTGAAAATGGCTGAAGTTCTCCTCTGTCGGCTGCCACATCGAAGCTCTCCGTTTCAGAAAGGTTCTGCTTTGCCGCGGTGTCACCTGCCAGCTGGAATTTGCAGGCAGAAATGATCTCCTTTTCCTATTGCTCAATGATTCCTGTTCGGTTTTGTCCTCTATAAATAGAATTCCCTTAGGAGAAGAGTCGTGAGAACACAGTCTAAAAATAGAACCTGTTCCCCACATGGACAGCTCTAGCGATGGCCAACTGGTTTTGATCGGCATTGCAAATTGACAGATGCACGCTGGTGGGGTGTGAGCGAGTAACCAGAAGCTTATATTCCAGGGTCATCAAGCAATCCAGCCCAAAAATTGGAAAGCCGAGTTTTAAGCCAGCTGGGAAAGAAACGCTTGGGGGGCTTCAGCTCAAATGCAATTGCAAGGTAAAATCTGCTTATATCAGTGTAAACTGGGAGGAAAGGACAAAGGTAAACTGACAGAGACTGACAGGCTAATCCTAAATTCAATTGCAGGTTGGAGAGCCTGCATTTAAATGGATTTAGCCCAAGTGACCCTTGCAGGCATCGTGCATTGGGAACCGGGAGGGAGGTAATACGAGATGACAGGGGTGGCTATTGAAAAAGAGGATGAGGATAAATCAAAATTTTATCAGAGGGATGCCCAGCTTGGTCCAAGATTGGCTGCAGAGCCCTGCTTCCTATGAATGACACGGATGTAGGGTCACCTAAGGATAACAATCAGAGCCCTGTGTTACAAGATGCCTCAAAGGGGGTGAGGGAGCAGTGGTGATGATCCCTTCAGGCAATAGCTATGGTCAATGGGTTAAGGTTCCTCCTCCCCATTCAGGCAATGCACTTTACTTCATTCATGGGCAGGGCTCGGCTTTGTTTAGGAGCAGGAACAAGGAAGGAACCACAAAGCATCAGGATCTCTAGAAGACGCAGCGTGGAAGGAGGTTAAGGAGAAGATCTTCCGCTCATTTCTTAAGAACAACAAAGCCTCAGGACTTCTAGAAGACGCAACATGGAAGGAGGTCAAGGAGAAGACCTTCTGCTCATTTCTTAAGAACAACAAAGCCTCAGGACTTCTAGAAGACGCAACATGGAAGGAAGTTAAGGAGAAGATCTTCCACTCATCTCCTAAGAACAACAAAGCCTCAGGACTACTAGAAGATGCAATATGGAAGGAAGTTAAGGGGAAGATCTTCCGCTCATTTCCTAAGAACAAAGAAGTATGAGGACTTCTAGAAGACGCAACATGGAAGGAGGTTAAGGAGAAGATCTTCCACTCATTTCCTAAGAACAACAAAGCCTCAGGACTTCTAGAAGACACAACATGGAAGGAGGTTCAGATCTGTTCATTTTCTAAGAACATCAAAGATTCAAGATGTCTAAAAGACAGAACATGGAAGGAAGTTAAAGGGAAGACTCTACGCTCACTTTCTAAGAACAACAAAGCATCAAGACACAACATGATAGAAGGTTAAGGAGAAGACCTTCCATTCATTTTCCAAGAACAACCATGCATCAGGACTTCTAGAAGATCTACAGTAATACAGAAGGAGGTTAAAGAGAAGATTGACCCTTCACTCATTGCCCCGTTCATTGCTGAAAGAGTGAGCTGCAGAAGGAACTGTCAATCAGCCGCTGTGAGCCCAAACTTCTCCAACTTGATATCCTGCAGTTGTGTGAACAAGGATACTATCAGGGGTGGGCTGAACATTTTTTTAGCAAGGGGTTCTCTGCCCGGTTGCTGGGTGGGCATGGCCGTGGTGGGTGTGGTCTAGTCGGCCTCCTGCACCACGGAGGGGAGGGGGCATTTTTGCCCTCCCCGGGCTCCAGAGGCTTTCTTTGAGCCTCCAGGAGGGCGAAAACAGCCTCCCCAGGCTCCAGAGGCCCTCTGGAAGCCGGAAACGGGCCTGCTTCCCAAACTTGCGGAAGGCCTGTTTTTCGCCCTCCCCAAGCGTCCGTGCACACCCTACACTTACCTGCATCCAAAATGGGCCGTGTGGGGAGTCCTGGGAAGGGCGGGGTGGGCGGGGCAGGGCCAGCCAGGAGTGGGATTTGGGGGTTCTCTGAACTGCACAGAATCTTAGCTAGAGGTTCTCCTGAACCCTTGTGAACCCCCAGCAGCCCACCCCTGGATACTATCAAGTTAACTGCAGGATGATGGGAGCTATGAGTTCCCAACACTTCAGTATGGCGCCTGAGCTTGAAAAGGTAATAGCAGCACTTACGTATCAGAATCGGGAGCTGATAAAAGAAGCTACCCAGAGATAGGATAACTTTTCTCTGAAGCTCCTGAGGAAAGCTCAAAAAATCCCCTTTCTCCCACAGTGGTTGTCAGATACAGGCTCACTCATAACGACAAGTGGTCCCCACTGTGGAGTTAGTGGGGCTTTTCGGCAGTGGTGAAATCTAAAATTTGTTACTACCAGTTCTGTGGGTGTGGCTTGGTGGTGGTGGTGGGGTAATGTGGGCATGGCCATTTTTAAAAAAAACTTTAAAACCTCTTTGGCGAAGAGGTTGTAGAAAAAATGTTTTTAAAAGAAAAAAAGCCTCTGCCGATCAGGCAACTCAGCTGGGATCATCAGAGGCTTTTAAAAGTATTTTTTCTACAGCCTCTGAAGAGGTTGTAGAAAAAATGTTTTTAAAAGCCTTTGAGGATCCCAGCTGAGCCGCGCGATTATCAGAGGCTTTTTTTTTTTACTTTTAAAAGCATTTTTTCAGCCAAAGAGGTTGTAGAAAAAATGCTTTTAATTTTTTTTTTTTAAAAAAAGCATCTGATTATCGCGTGGCTCAGCTGGGCATGGGGGGGGGCAGGGATTTTTGCTACCATTTCTCCGAACCACCCGCCTCCATCGCTACCGGATTGGGCGATCCAGTCCGAACCGGGAGCATTTCACCCCTGCTTTTCGGTCTGATCTAAAAGTAGCCCCCTCCCCAGATCAAAGGAAGCAGGCTGGCCTTGACCCAGCCAATGATGTCAACATCATTGAGTCAATTAACTCAAACAACCTTTCTGGATAGTAAAACATTATTGATCTAGGCAGGGCCTGCAGCCAGAAACAGAGAGAGAGGCTGGAAACTGAGCAGTTGAAAGTATAAATGAGGGCCCAGAAGGAATCATTTTTCTTCCCTTATCTGCGATTTAGTGCTTTCAAGGATGACAGCCCAACTCCTTAAAAAGATTCAACCAAGGCTGGCTAATGGGAGAGGAAGAGCAGATAGCTACGGCCATATCCTATCAGTAAATCAAAGAGACTTGGCTGCGTCTAGAGTGCTCTCTAAGGTAACAACAAAGGGTCAAAAGAGGAAACTGAACAATTGAGACTCTAGAACAGGAGTAGGCAACCTGTGGCTCTAGAGCTGAATGTGGCTCTTTGGGCCTTCTGCTGTGGCTCCCTGTCAGGTGATCCCACCACTGGCTGGCCCCGCCCCTCGCCCTCCCCTCCCAGTCACACTTCGCCTGGCCTGAGAAGGTAAGGGCGACGGCAGGGGATGGAGAAGCGGCTAGGGCAGAGACAGAGATATACAGAGAGAGGGGGAGACAGAGAGAGACAGAGAGAGATACAGAGAGAGAGGGAGAGAAGGAGGGGAGAGACAGATGTTGTGGCTCCCAGTGTTTTTAATAACAGTGGTGGGTTTCAAATAATTTAACAACCGGTTCTCTGCCCTAATGACCAGCTGGTAGGCATGGCTTGGTAGTCATGTGACCATGTGGGCGTGGCTAACTCAACATCACTCACATTGATGTGCTTTGCTTTAGCTGTTACAATGTAATAAGGGTTAACCAGCGAGGCAGTTTCTGTAAGCAGGGCAATAAAGATTAGGCTAGAAACACCACCAGAATGTTTCCTTCCTGCCTTCCTTACAGGATTAGCCCTGTAAAGTGAAAAAAAACAAACAAACTAAGATTTCTTCCAACAACCGGTTCTCTGAACTGCTTAGAAAGTTAACAACTGGTTCTCCCAAATAGGTGCAAACCGGCTGAATCCCACCTCTGGGTAAAAGATAACAAATAGCTCATAACGGGCAGAAGGAGACATGTATGTATTTTGAGCATATTCCCTGTCCAACTGTTACAACTGAAGAACAGAAGGTGTTTGGCATCCTTCAAAAGATTGGCCTCATTCCTTCGAATTAAATTCAAACGAAACAAATTTACATTTTTATTTGGGGTGGGGGGGGGGAAAGAGGTCGAAATTTTAAGAGAGCATCAATTCTTTTGAAATTTCAAAAAAGTTAAGAGCCTTGATAGTACAGTGGTCTAAGCACCCTGTTATGAACACAGCTGTCTGCAATTACTGCTGGTTCGAATCTCTCCAAGGCTCAAGGTCGACTCAGCCTTCCATCCTTTCTAAGGTAGGTGAAATGAGGACCCAGTTTGTGGGGGCAATAAGCTGACTTTGTATAAATATACAAAAGTATGAAGGCTATTGCTTAACGCACTGTAAGCTGCCCTGAGTCTCCGGAGAAGGGCGGCATATAAATCAAATTTTATATATATATATATATATATATATATATATATATATATATATATATATATCACATTTATACCTATGAATTAAAAGAAATATATATAGAACACACCTCCACCCAATCAGAACACACCTCCACCCAATCAGAACACAGCCAAGTTCCCACCCAATCAGCTCACACCTCCACTAGCAGTTAAAAGGAAGAGACAGCTGCGATCTCACATTGCTCCTGGAAGCACGAAGCCGAGAACACCAGCCTGAAGATGACGAATGAGACTTCGTCGAAACGTCGCCAAGACACTTCCAATTTTACGTGGGAGAAGACCCGAATAACCAAAGACCTACATATATATATATATATATATATATATATATATATATATATATATATATGTATGTATAGTTATGCCAAGTCATCATGGTCTTTGAAAGATTTGCCAGTCAGAGAAGATTTGGGGAAAAATGTAAGGCCGACGTGCAAAGGCTATCGTGAGATGGCCCTCAGGACATCATGAAGCTGCAAGAGCCTGGAATAAGGTTTGATCTGAGGAGAAAAATATAGAAGGAACAGCTAAGGATGCCACTAATGAATGTTCAGCTGTGTAGTAAATGTGCATTCATTTCAGGGTGCATTAAGAATAACAGAATTGGAAGGTCTTCTAGTGCAACCTGCTACTTAAGCAGGAGCCCCTACTCCATTCCAGACAAGTGGCTGTCCAGTCTCTTCTTCAAAGCCCCTAGTGATAGAGCACCCATAACCTCTGAAGGCAAGTCGTTCCACTGATTTATTATCCTCACTGTCAGGAAATTTCTCCTTAGTTCTAGGTTGATTCTCTCTTTGACCAGTTTCCATCCTTTGCTTCTTGTCCTGCCTTCAGGTGCTTTGGAGAATAGGTTGACCTTCTTAGAAAGGATCCTTTCTAAGAAGATTTCCTTTCAAAGAAGGATATAGAGAAAGGGAAGATATTTAGAGGGGTCCATAAAACAAGGTCTACTAGGAAAAGTTGAAGAAACTGAATATGTTTTCCCCAGAGAAGGAAGACTTGAGAGATTAAAAACGAGTTTTTCTAACCCCAGAAATATCATCATCTAGAAGAAGGAAGATGTAGCTTAAGATAGGAAGGAATCAACCTCACATATTCGAATCTAGGAGAACATCTTGCAACAGTAGAAGAAACATATGTTCTTGAAAGTAAGGGAAATGTGCCCAATTACTTTTTTTTTTTTTTGCTTTAATTTATATGCCGCCTTTCTCCGGAGACTCAGGACGGCTTACAATGTGTTAAGCAATAGCCTTCATACTTTTGTATATTTATACAAAGTCAGTTTATTGCCACCACAATCTGGGTCCTCATTTCACCTACCTTTGAAAGGATGGAAGGCTGAGTCAATCTTGAGCCTGGTGAGATTTGAACTTGCAGTAATTGCAAGCAGCAGGTGTTAATAACAGTGCTTTAGTCCACTGTACTACAGGCTCTTAGATGGAGAGGTGAGTTCTTCCACCAGAAAGTAGACCAATATCATTTAGGGATGATTCTAATTTCCTGCACCAGAGAGATGATTGGGCCAGATGGAATACAGAAGCTGCTTATTGTCCAGATTCTATATATAGTGATGCAAGTTTTCTAGGTTCCTAGCAAGAGAACTTTCCTAGGAGATGCTGAGGAAAATAGAACCACGGACTTTCCCCCCACCCCAGTGACTAACATGAGTCACTGAAAAGATGATGATAAGGCAGCATGTCAATGTGATTCTGGGTCTTATCAGGATGTCATCTTCTGTTCTGACTTAGGGCTCCCTTAAAAAGCAGGAAGCAGGAATTGGTCTCCGGCAAAACCTCTTTTATTTACATGACTGTGAATTATTTCCATTCACAGTCAGCAAGGTTTGTCCAAACAGTTTTTCAAAGGAATATTTCTCAACCCACCTTATCTTGCTTGGCAAGCTGCCATGTAACTTGTTTCCAAATGCAGTACAAGGCAAAACTTGGCACAGAGTCTCTTAGAGGCACAAACAGAACTTTTCACTCTTGAAACTAACTACCGATTTAATTGTTTCCTGCAAAAGCCCCCTCCCTGTTCGCTCCTTTTTTGTTTCCTATGGGAGGGGCCAATCACCTCCAAGGTGTGGCTTTACTCCCAAGTCTTGGTAGTACTGTGGTCTAAAGCACCCTGTTATTAAGACCAGCTACCTGCAATTACTGCAGGTTCGAATCTCGCCAGGTTCAAGGTTGACTCAGCCTTCCATCCTTTCTAAGGTAGGTAAATTGAGGACCCAGTTGTGGGGGCAATAAGCTGACTTTGTATAAATGTACAAAAGGATGAAGGCTATTGCTTAGCGCATTGTAAGCCGCCCTGAGTCTCTGGAGAAGAGCGGCATATAAATCAAATAAAAAAAAAAAGTCGACCCTACTTTCTGAGTTGTTCTTGTCTTCTGGCAGCTCTGCGCATGTGCACACTGGGAATGGGCTCCAGCTGTTCCTCTGCCTCACTGCTGTCTACCTCCCTCTCTGCCTCTGATGCAGAGCCCTCGTCCGAGCTTTCCCCAGCCCTAGGACTGGCCCAAATTCCTCCCCAACCTCTTCATTGTCTGACTCTGCTGCCAGCTCCGCCACAACATCTTCCCATCTCCAGAATCAACAGTTCCTTCATGGTGGTGGGAATGGTAGAAGAAAAATTTCAGCCTTCTAGTTAGTCAGCATAAAACATTCAGTCCTTAGTTTACCCTGGATATCATTTCAGGTTTCTTCTTGATTAAGCATGGATGTTTTTTGGTATTGCTCGAGCCGAAACAAATCCACGTTTACCCTTCTTAGAAAAGCAACTTGCTGTTCTTCTCTTGTGGGTACATATGATGATATCACATCCATGCCCACTGGGCAAAATCAAAAGGAAATATCAGTGGGAGGTAATAGATTTGAAACGATGGCATTCAGCCAAACCACCGTGCTGTGTTCCCCGAAATGCAAGGAGCAGAATGAATTGACATCAAAGGTAAGGAAAGAGCTGGATTATAAAACGAAGCTTCTCCTCTGTTATTAAAAGACTTGGGCAGCCTCAAATGTGGGGCTCTGCCAACAGGATCCAGACCCTTTCGTCTCTGCTAAGGGGCAGAGAAAAACAGCCCCTGAATACCCATCACGTGGTGTGGCTAGGTCAGGGGTAGGCAACCTTAAACACTCAAAGAGCCACAAGGGTCCCAACGGGAAGCCCCCTGTTCGATTCTGGAGCTGACCGGAAGTCCGGTTCCCCCACCATAGAGTCTCTTCCTAGCATGGTGTCCTTTTTCTTCTACCTGTCCAAACCGAAAGCCCTATCAACTGTGGAGCCGACTGGCGACACGGAGCCACAGCAGAGGGATGAAAGAGCCACATGCGGCTCCAGAGCCACGGGTTGCTGACCCCTGGGCTGGGAAAATAACAGGAGGAATTTTAGACATAGCCAACCAAATAGATACTGTAGGATAGGAGATTATCAGTAGCTTATTTCATAGACAACAGCTCAGTCCATGCATGAGCATTCCCAGCAGGAAGAGATTCTAAGCACTGTGAAATATTTTGCCTTAATGAATTCACTGTTAGAAGGGGCTAGAAGTTCTGTGGTTGTTAGGCTCATTCCAAGAATGACACAGAACAAGAGACACAAGAGACAGAATCTTGCCAGACTAAACCCATAATACTCTCACCCTAATAGAGATTTTCTTGGAGTTTCTAAGGTAAAGGTAAAGGTTCCCCTCGCACATATGTGCTAGTTGTTCCCAACTCTAGGGGGCGGTGCTCATCTCGTTTCTAAGACGAAGAGCCAACGCTGTCTGATGACAATTCCGTGGTCATGTGGCCGGCATGACTCAAGGCCAAAGGCGCACGGAACGCTGTTCCCTTCCCACCAAAGGTGGTCCCTATTTTTCTACTTGCATTTTTTACGTGCTTTCGAACTACTAGGTTGGCAGAAGCTGGGACAAGTAATGGGAGATCACCCTGTTACGGGGCACTAGGGATTCGAACCGCTGAACTGGCGACCTTTCTGATTGATAAGCTTAGCATCTTAGCCACCGCATCCCTATGTGCATCTCCCAAAACAATTTGCCCATTCTGCAAAATGGGAAGATTTGGACCAAAAGCAGCTGATGCGTGAAAGCTGCAAAGCAGAGGGATGGTAGAAAGGGAAGCAGAAATGGATGGTTGGTGGAATATTTTATTAGGCTGGGTTCCTGCAGAACCCAGCCTGGAGCAATTGTCAGATTTCATGACAGGTTAATTGGAAAGCAGAGAACAAATGGGTATTGGAGAGAAGCAAAACAGCACGATGGAGGTGGGGAAGAAGAATGATGCTGAGGAGCAGGGATTAGGTCTTGGGAGAAAGTTCTGTATAACATGAATTCAGGTGCAATCCCAGGGCTGCTTATTGGCACATTCTCACAATAACTATTATTATTTTTGCAAATGATAATAGCCTTTCCAAAGTTCAACATCCCACCATTTTTAAGGGTGAAATACAAGAGCATTAACTTGAAGGAGGGCTTAGTGAGGTGGGCAGCAATTGGCTACAGGAAAAGAAATAGGGAAGGGAAGGAGAAGGAGAAGGAGAAAGGGGGGAGAGGAAGAAGGGAGTGAAAAGGAAAAGGGAAGGAGGAGAGGAGGAAGAAAAGATAAAAGGAAGGGAAAGGGAAGAGAAAGGAAGGGAAGGAGGAAGAGGGAAAGGAGGAAGGGAGTGAAAGGGAAAAGGAAGGAGGAGAGGAAGAAGGAAAGAGAAAAGAAAGAGAAAGGGAAGAGAAAGGAAGGGAAGGAGGAAGAGGGAAAGGAGGAAGGGGGTGAAAGGGAAAAGGAAGGAGGAGAGGAAGAAGGAAAGAGAAAAGAAAGAGAAAGGGAAGAGAAAGGAAGGGAAGGAGGAAGAGGGAAAGGAGGAAGAGAGTGAAAGGGAAAAGGAAGGAGGAGACAAAGAAGGAAAGAAAAAAGAAAGGGAAAGGGGAGAAAAGGGAAGGAGGAAGAGAAGGGAAGGAGGAAGAGAAAAAGGAGGGAGGGAGTGAAAGGGAAAAAGAAAGGGAAGGAGGAGGGGAAAGGGAAAGAGGAAAGGAAAGGGAGAAGAGAAAGAGAAAAAGGAAAGAGAAGGAGGAACAAAAAGGGGAAGGGGAAGATGAAGGGGAATAAGGACAGAAGGGATCTAATATAATGGAAAGGAAATAAAGAAAATGACAGGGCAAAGAAAAATCTTGCCCATCAACATCATACAGTGACTCCTCCTTAACTCATTGCTTTCCCTACATCAAAACAAGGTGTTGCGTTGCTCTGTAAAACAAAATACACTTAGTACACCTTCTTCTTCCCCTCCCAGGAATACATTCGATTAGATTAACAGAGTTGGAAGGGACCTCGTAGGTCATCTAGTCCAACCCCCCCCCAAGCAGGATTTCTACACCATTTCTGACCAATGGCAGTCCAGTCTCTTCTTGAAAGCCTCCAGTGTTGAATTAAGAAGCTCCTGACCTGCCTCGCAGGGCTATTGCAAGGAACGGCACGATGCCCCTTTTAGCGAAGTTGCCCACAAGAGCGAGAAAAAGGGAAGCGGGAAACCAGCCCTCGAAATGTCGCTGATGCTTCCTCACCTGGACAGGTGGACTCGCTTCTCGGTGAACTGGCCCGGGCCATGGACGGGGTCTTCGTGAGGTTCGTTTTTCACCACTTCCACCCCTTCTCCTCGGTCGCTCTCCTGATGGCTGTGCTTACTGATGGTGTAAAGCTGCCCGACTCGATACTGTTGAGGAAAGAAGACCAAGAGGAGATCCGTCTGAAAGGGGGTTTGTGCAAAGGGGAAGGGAGAGGGAGAGGAGAATAGAAAGACCCCCTTCCCGGGATACAGACTTACGACCAAAGCGGAGCCCTAAATGTCTGTCACTAAGCGAGACAGTTGTTAAGTGAGTCTTGCCCCATTTTATGACCTTTCTTGCCCCCATTATTAAGCGAATCACTGCGCTTGTTAAGTTAGCAACGCGGTTGTTAAGTGAATCGGGCTTCCGCATTGGCTTTGCTTGTCTGAAGGTCGCCAAAGGGGGGGGTCACATGACCTCAGGACCCCACAGTCGTCATAGATCTGAGTCAGTTGCCAAACATCTGAATTTTGTTGCACAGGGGTGCTGCAACAGTCATAAGTGTGAAAACAGGTCACAAGTCACTTTTTTCCCCCCCAGCACTGTTATAATTTTGGATGGCCACTAAATGAACTGTTGTAAATTGAGGTCGACCTGTATTCTCATTGCGATGAAAAATAATGAACCATTTACCTGGCTTTTATCAGCTCAGTGTCGTAAAAATATCCCAATAAAGAGGAACACAGACAAACCGCAAGCAATAAATCTGACTTTTAAGATTCAGAGGTTTATTTCGTGAGCAATTTGATGTTATGAACAGCCATCATAACACAACTTATATCCGTGATGGCGAACCTATAGCACGCTTGCCACAGGTGGCACGCGTAGCCATATCGGTGGGCATGCAAGTTCATCTCCGGCGTACGTGCGCGCACCTGTCAGCTGATTTTTGGGCCTTCTGGGCCCACCAGAAGTAGGGAAACAGGCTGTTTCCTGCCTCTGGAGAGCCTTCGGGTGGTGGTGGGGAAGGTCCATTTTTCGTTCTCCCCAGCCTCCAGAGCCTTTCTAGGAGTCTGGGGAGGGTGAAAACAGCCTTCCCCACCCCCACCCCCGCGGAGGCTCTCTGGAGGCTGGAAATGGCTCATTTGCCAACTTCCAGTGGGACTGGAAGGCCCATTTTTTGCTCTACCCAGCCTCCAGAGCCTTTCTAGGAGTCTAGGGAGGGCGAAAACGGCCTTCCCCCCTCCCACCGGAGGCCCTCCGGAGGCTGAAAAAGGCCCGTTTGCCAATGTCTGTCTGTTTTCGGCCTCCAGAGGGCCTCCGGGGAGGTAGGGAAGGCCGTTTTCGCTCTCCCCAGACTCTTAGAAAGGCTCTGGAGGCTGGGGAGATCAAAAAATGGGCCTACCATGCCAATGTGTGCCAGGACGAGGGGAACGGGGGGTCACCCACGCATGCACGGGGGCAGGGCACATAGAATTATGGGTGTGGGCACACGCGCGCGCGACCCTCCCTGCTCCTGGCACGCAATGGCAAAAAGGTTAGCCATCACTGACTTATATCAATAACCGATTGCAATGAGGTCCGGAGACAATAGCTACTCTAACAGCAAGGAGTAGCTATGGCCAGTGGCCCTGAACTCATCCCAGCACATTCTTTTTATATACTTTTCTGCACGCATTTCACAACTTGCTTCCTTGTCCTTTCTTACCGACGGACAGTCTCCAGATATGCCCGTGTACATCTCAAACCTCTATCCATCAGTACTTTCAGTTCCTTATTTCTCGCAGTTTCAGCCTTCTGATTCCAAATAGACTTCAAAACTACGCGCTCTGCAAAAATCACATTTCACAGCAACAGCTCAGCAGGATTACAAATCGTTCTGATGATCCACTTTGAAAGCTTTCTATCTAAAACTTTGGTTTGTGTAGCTTCTTAGGGCCTGCTATCCTTCTGAGACCTATGGGCTCTGGTAATTCAATAGGCTATTTGTCCGTTTCTCACACCAGACAGGAAAACATCATAATCAGACAAGCTAATTCTACAGGTACGACCACAATTGAACCCCCAAATTTCTGCTGCTAAGTGAGACATTTTTTAAGTGAGTCTTGTCCTGTATGATGACCTTTCTTGTCACTGTTATTAAGTGAATTGCTGCGGTTGTTTAAGTTAGTAGCTGTTGTGGTCCGCCAGCAGTCTGCGGAGCTGGCAGCGGAGTCGGACAGCGATGAGGCTGAGGAAGAACCTGGGCCAGTCCTGGAGGCTGGGGAAGGCCCGGATGAGGGCTCTGCGTCGGAGGCAGAGATGGGGCCATCGGGGAGTGAGGTGCGGACTCCAGAGCCTCCAGAGACTGATAGGAGTGAGGCAGAGGAACAGGAGGAGCCTGTTCCTAATGCATGCATGAGAAGAGCTGCCAGAAGGCAAGAGCAGCTCAAGCCAAGAGGACAACTCGGGAGTAGAGCCAAGAGATGATTGGCCCCTCCCATAAGGCTTAAAACAGACCAGCAACGGCGTTTGGGCTTTGCCAGAAAACAATGTTGGTAGCTTCGTCTTCTTCTTAGTCTACGTCTTGTGTTTATTTTTGTATCTGTGACTTCTGAACATTTGCCAAGAAAGGCCTTTGGCAGTTTGCCTAATTGGACCAAGGTTTGCGATAGGACTGAGGAATTTGTGTTGGGAGGAATTTGCTTTAATTTAGTTGAACGACGCTGGGAATGAAGTAATTCTCAGCTGTTCGAATAAAGTTGGTTTGTTTTTTCACTGACTGATTTTCCTACTACTTACTTGGGCCTGGGTCACAATAGTAGAATGGCTGCTAAGTGTAATCTGATTTAGAATATGAATAATAGAATTGGAAGGGACTTGGAGGTCTTCTAGTCCAACCCCCTGAACATTTTATAACATTCTGAACCAAAGGTTATCCAGTCTCTATAGAAAATGGGAAAACTATGGGATTGGTCTCTCTCTCTCTCTCTCTCTCTCTCTGTTTATTTAAGGACAATCAATGTTATGATTGGAAAAAGAGGGGAGCATCTACATTTCAAAACAATTTCCCTTAGTGGTAAAATGGAGACATTTTATCTTAGCTGTGCGTAGTGAAATACACATACGCACACACAAGTAGCCGTTGAAAACATTTCTATAAAACTCCAGGGCAAGGATTTGGTTTCCCCCACTCTCCATAACAGCGTTATAATTATCGCAATTTTAAAGCGAATAAAAACGATATTTACTCTCTCTCTTCCACTTCGGAGGCAAGGAGTACAAGAAAAACTATTTCGGAATTCAAAAGAAGGCAGTGAGTATGTGTATATGTACTGTATATGAATATGTATAATTGTATATGTATATGTGTAATTGTATATGTATAATTGTATAATTAATTATATGTATATATATATGTATAATTGTATATGTATATGTACTGTATATGTATAATTGTATAAATAATTGTATTTCCGGGACGCGGTGGTTCAGTGGTTAAGATGCTGAGCTTGTAGATCAAAAAGGTTGGCAGTTCAGCAGTTTGAATCCCTAGGGGTGAGCTCCCATTATTTGTCCCAGCTTCTGCCTAGTAGTTCGAAAGCACGTAAAAAATGCAAGTAGAAAAATAGGGACCACATTTGGTGGGAAGGGAACAGCGTTCCGTGATCACGGAGACGTCTTCGGACAGCGCTGGCTCTTCGGCTTTGAAACAGAGATGAGCACCACTCCGTAGAGTTGGGAACAACTAGCACATATGTGCGAGGGGAACCTTTACCTTTACCTTAGAAACTCCAAGAAAATCTCTATTAGGGTGAGAGTATTATGGGTTTAGTCTGGCAAGATCCTGTCTCTTGTGTCTCTTGTTCTGTGTCATTCTTGGAATGAGCCTAACAACCACAGAACTTCTAGCCCCTTCTATCAGTGAGTTCATTAAGGCAAAATATTTCACTTCACCGTGAGGTGAAGTGCACCATTGGAAGAGTTGAAAAACCAGGTTAGGGACTGAGGTTTCCATCCATTACTTCATGTAAGTTTGTATAAGTTTCTTTCCATCTTTCCTGCTTCATAGTGTCCAGAGAGTTGGGTTTTTTCATAATGTGTCCAAAGTGAGATAATTTGAGCCTGGTCCTTTGTGCCTCTAGTGAGAAATCTTGGTTGATTTGATTGGATCATCCATTGGTTTGCTCTCTTGGTGGTCCATGTCTTCTCACGTTGGAGAAGACCTGCTTCTTCAAAGTTCAACTGTTGCTCCATAGAGTATCTCCTCTTCTTCAAAGTTCAACTGTTGCTCCATAGTGTATCTCCTCTTCTTCAAAGTTCAACTGTTGCTCCATAGTGTATCTCCTCTTGTTCAAAGTCCCATTGTTGCTTCCATAGAGTATCTCCTCTTCTTCAAAGGTCAACTGTTGCTTCTTCAAAGTGCCACTGTTGCTTCCATAGTGTATCTCCTCTTCTTCAAAGTTCAACTGTTGCTCCATAGTGTATCTCCTCTTCTTCAAAGTCCAACTGTTGCTTCTTCAAAGTGCCACTGTTGCTTCCATAGAGTATCTCCTCTTCTTCAAAGTTCAACTGTTGCTCCATAGTGTATCTCCTCTTCTTCAAAGTTCAACTGTTGCTTCCATAGAGTATCTCCTCTTCTTCAAAGTGCCACTGTTGCTTCCATAGAGTATCACAGGGAAAAATCACTGTTTTTAGGTGTCTCTTCTTGGTAGGTATAGACCAGGGCTGTCTTAACCCATGGGCCTGATGGGCACTTGCCCTTGGGCCCCACAAGCATAGGGGCCCCATACTAATCTGTGTATATTAACCCTTCAATGCACCTTGTATCATATAAATAAATACAGCAACTTATTTATTACATTTTACTGCGTTTTTTAAAATAATACTAACATGCATATATGTTTAATTTTATCGACCATTTACATTTTTATTCCTGTGAGTAGTTGTCGTAGGGGTACCCCACTACACTGCTTTGGCCGGAGCCCATAATGCTGTTAAGATGGCCCTGGTTAGGGGTGGGCTTCATAAATTTTAGCAAGGGGTTCTCTGCCCGGTTGCTGGGTGGGCGTGGCTATGGTGGGCGTGGCCTAGTTGGCCTCCTGCACCATGACAGGGGGGGGGTGTTTTCACCCTCCCTGGGCTCTGGAGGCTTTCTTCCAGCCTCTGGGAGGGCAAAAACAGCCTCCCCAGGCTCCAGAGGCCCTCTGGAGGCTAGAAACGGGCCCGTTTCCGGCCTTTCCGAACTTCCAGTAGGCCCGTTTTTCGTCCTTCCTGAACCTCTGTGCATTTACTTGCATCCAAAACAGGCCACGTGGGGACTCCTGAGAATGATGGGGCAGGGTGGGCGAGACGGGGCGAACCAAGAGTGGGATTTGGGGGGTTCTTCAAACTGCACAGAATCTTAGCTAGAGGTTCTCCTGAACCCTTACGAATCCCCAGCAGCCCATCCCTGGCCCTGGTATAGACATGTGGAGCTTCTTCCTGAAGGCAAGGCCCATTTTTTGTGCAAAGAGAGACTTTTCCTCCGAAGCTCTCCTGCAAAGGAGAATTGTTTCTCCGGAGTAAACTCCATCAACACTGGAAAGCCATCCGCTGCCTTGCCGCAAGCCATGTGCCTGTTTTGCCGAGCTCCGACCAACAGCGGCAGCTGTGTTGAAATGAGCTACTTTTAGCCTGGCACACAGCAAAGAGGAGCTGAATGACTAAACATGCTGCCTGCCTCTCAAGCCCACGTGAGCCCCTCCAGCTATGGGGGGGGGGGGGAAGGTTGGCTCAAGATGTGCTTTGGCTCTAGAAGCTGCTTGCTTGTGGTGTGGTCCAAAGTTTGAAAGATGTAGAGGAGAAGCAGGAAATCCACGAGGCTGTACTGAAGTCTACTCAGCTCTCGTGATGAATTCGAGCTCCAGTTAAAGAACCATTTCCAAGGCAGACATCTTGGTTAACCAGTCATTTAGGAATTAAGGCTTGGGGCAGTGGTGGAATTCAATTTTTTTACTACCGGTTCTGTGGGTGTGGCTTGGTGGGTATAGTGTGGCTTGGTGGGCGTGGCAGGGGAAGGATACTGCAAAATCTCCATTCCCTCCCCACTCCAGGGGAAGGATATTGCAAAATCTCCATTCCCTCCCCACTCCTGGGGGAAGGATACTGCAAAATCCCCATTCCCACCCCACTCCAGGGGAAGCTCTTGACAGACTTGGACATTGGGCGCTATCTAACAAAATGAAATTCAATGGTGAAAAAAGCAAGGTTCTACATTTAGGCAAGAAAAACAAAATGCACAGGTACAGTATATGTGGTACCTTGCTCAATAGTAGTAACTGTGAGAGGGATCTTGAAGTCCTAGTGGACAACCATTTAGATATGAGCCAGCCGTGTGCAGCAGCTGCCAAAAAAGCCAACACAGTTCTAGGCTGCATCAACAGAGGGATAGAATCAAGATCCCATGAAGTGTTAATACCACTTTATCAGGCCTTGGTAAGGCCACACTTGGAATCCTGCATCCACTATTGGTTGCCATGATGTCAAAAAGATGTGGAGACTCTAGAAAGAGTGCAGAGAAGAGCAACGAAGAGGATTACGGGACTGGAGGCTAAAACGTATGAAGAACGGTTGCAGGAACTGGGTATGTCTAGTTTAATGAAAAGAAGGACTAGGGGAGACATGATAGCAGTGTTCCAATATCTCAGGGGCTGCCACAAAGAAGAGGGAGTCAAGCTATTCTCCATCATAAATTGTGATCATGTGACTACCGTACAACATGCTGCAAACAGCCTTAATGTCAGGTTTCAGTGTCGTCTCAAATAAATTGCATTTCCAAACAAATAGTCTTTGATGAAATCTTTCATTTATTAAGCACGACAATCTGTCCCCGACTCCGTCGTAGCCAACACTGACTTCCTGACCCCAAACCTTCCCTTTCCTTTCCCCAATTCTCTGCGTCTCATTGGCCATCTTCCAAATCACTCTCCCCATATCTACTACTTCAGCTCCCAGGAATGTCCCCCCTCCCATCCCATCTCCTAGGGGATATTATCTTCAGAGAAAATAAGTAGGTGAAATGTCAAGCGTCCTCTTGCCAGCTGCCCCCTCTTCTCCTCCTTATGTCAGCACTGGAACGAATGTAGTTTGGAGTGCTGACACTTAAATGCGGGTTGGTTGCCCAGCACCCAAAATGCAGTAATGTGACAATGGTGGGATGGGGATAATGGTGATAAAGTAGTCCTTGACTTATGACCGGTTGTTTAGTGACCATTCAAAATTACAACAGTCTCCCCAAAAGGTAGTTACAACTCAATTCCGAAGTTATGAGAACTTCGGAATTGAGTTGTAAGTACGTTTTGGGGAGGCTGTCGTAACTTTGAATGGTCACTAAACAACTGGTCATAAGAAGGACTACTTTATCATCATCATCTTTTAATGATCCCTTGCGGGATGGAGTCTGGGCAACTGAATGGAGCTAGCAGAGCGTTTACTGGCCAGATGCCCTTCCTGTCGCCAATGCAGAGTTTTGTTCAGCAGATATATGCTCATTTTGCCTAGAGAGAAATACAAGGACTACTTTATCCTTTCAGCAAATCATTGCAAGGAAGAAGAACAAGCACTCCAAAGATCAGGTCGGGAAGCAAAAACCAACAATGAAACAAGCACCATTCCTTTTTAAGGAAACACACTCCGGAAAACTAGACGAGGCTGAAGGGCGTTCGATGCTGCTACGATTCTGGCACATTCAGTATCTGTGAAAATCCTGCTTTGTGTTTTGCCAAAACCAGGCAATCTTTACCCGAAGTTCACCGAGAAAAATAGACATTCTACTGGGCTCATCTTCTCCCTTAAAAAGCGAGCCTCGTTTAAATCCCAAAACGTGGCTTTTTGTGCTCGGTAAATAATGTGGGAGCGAGGAAAAGGGGGCAGGCAGGGACAATACTCCCGTGGAGTCATTATTTGATTGTTCTCCTGATGGCTCTTGTCATCCTGCTAATTACCGAAGACGTATTATCTGCACTTCAGTGGAACTGTCAAGCTTGCTTTGAAACAAAACAAAAAAAAAACCACTCCGATGGCGCCAGGTTAATCAGCAGCCTTCATCGTCTAGAGAAAGCTGGGGGTACAATGTGCTGACAACGATCACGGGCATCTGAAGAGGTTCAAGTGATGACAGGCACACCCCACAGCAAGTGACAGCAGTTGTGTCAGGTGTCCTGACACAATCTGCCAGTTGGGGGTGATGTCAACATGTAGCGCTGGTCATTTTGACCGCCGGATGCTTGGTCTGGATGCCTCTGTCAACCCTGAGGTGAACCTGGCTGAGGCCATCTTGGGGGCTTCAGAGTTGCCACAAAGCAGAAGAAGGGGCAGGGAGCAGTGGTGGGTTGCTCCCGGTTCTGTCCGGTTCGTTAGAACCGGTAGTAAAAACAGCGGGAGGCTCTGCCCACCCGCCCGGATGTCATAATTGACAATCTGCATATGCGCAGAAGCGCACCCGCGCACGCGCTCCCATTGCGAATCGGTAGTAAAGGTAAGTAGAACCCACCCCTGGCAGGGAGGGGGCAGGGAGAAATAGCTAGATGGGGTTTTGTAGCCAAAACAATATCCTTTTCCTGTGGGAACCAAGGACATTCCACTGGCCAGAGGAGGAGCGAAGTAACCAAGCAACCAAGCCAGCACCTTGATTGGACAGAATGATCTGTGACTTGGGGGAAAAGGGAAAACTTTTGCTTTTTAATTAGGGGAAAGCCACGGGAACTTTCAGAGTCGGCTTTCACCAGTTGTGCCAATATGATGTATCCAATAAATTGTTCTTTAAGGAACTTGCCTGCCTCAGTGGTTCTGCTTTTTATGGGCACATTACAGAGGTGGGTTTCAGCAGGTTCTGACCAGTTCTGGAGAACCGATAGTGGAAATTTTGAGTAGAACTGGTAAACATCACTTCTGACTGGTCCCGCCCCCCCTTTCTATTCTCTGCCTCCCAAATCCCAGCTGATCAGGAGGAAATGGGGATTTTTCAGTATCCTTCCCCTGCCACGCCCACCAAGCCATACCTACAGAACCGGTAGTAAAAAATTTTGAAACCCACCACTGATGCATTACTTGGAACGCTGACATCCTGTGGTGAGAACCCTCGACGTCTGCCAACACCCTGCCCTGTTCAATAGCCCAATTTCTGTTTTGCCTCCTCCACTTACTCCAACCTACAAACGTCATTTTTCAAATAATTCTAGCAAAAGTAGCATTTCATCAACCATTAGAATGGACTTTCCACCGAGCAGCTCATTTAGCCGTGGAGATGTGGAGACTCTAGAAAGAGTGCAGAGAAGAGCAACGAAGACGATTAGGGGGCTAGAGGCTAAAACACATGAAGAAAGGTTGCAGGAACTGGGTATGTTTAGTCTCATGAAAGGAAGGACTAGGGGTGACAAGATAGCAGTGTTCTGATATTTCAGGGGCTGCCACAAAGAAGAGGGGGTCAACCTGTTCTCCAAAGCACCTGAATGCAAGAGGAGAAGCAATGAATGGAAACTAATCAAAGAGAGATCCATCTAGAACAGTGATGGCTAATGTCTTCCGGACCGAGTGCCCAAAGTGCACCCCCACCCCCAAATGCAATGCGCGTGGGGGCCCCGTGCATGCGCCCCACCCCTGCCAGGGGTGAATTCCTACTGGTTCATTCCGGTTTGGGCGAACCAGTAGTGATAAAAACTACCAGTTCGGGCGAACAGATAGTTAAAAAAAAAAGCTACCGGTTCGTCTGAACTGGTATTTCCGATGATCAGCTGTGCCGCACGGTTTATATTTGCTAGAAAGCAGGAAATCCTGCTTTCTAATGAAGCTAAATCGCACGACACACGTTTTCCCCCCTTGCTGTTCTACTGATCTAGTGAAGCGTTCTTTTTCCACGTGAAGCGCGTGTTTTGCATGTACTGTGCATGCGTGTGGAGCGTGCTTTTGGCATGCACCGTGCATGCACGCACACAGCATGCTTTTGGCATGCACTGCGCATACGCGGGGAGTGAACTGGTGGTGATCCGCAGAGGATTTCACCCTGACCCCCACGCATGCATGCATGGCCCCCCGCATGCGCCCCGACCCCCGTGCATGCTCATGCGCCCTGCCCCCCCACATGCCCCCTGCACATGCGTGGCAGAGACCCTGGCTGCAGGGAGGTGCACACATATGCACAGTGGAGCTGAACTGGGGTGACGGCTTGCGTGCCCACAGAAAGGAAGCTGCGTGAAATCTCTGGCACATGTGCCAGAGGTTAGCCATCACAGATCTAGAACTAAAGAAAAATTTTCTGAAGGTACGCTGTTCCATTGGTTAATTGTTCCCACTGTCAGGAAGTTTCTCCTTAGTTCTAAGGTTGCTTCTCTCTTTGATTAGTTTCCACCCATTGCTTCTTGTCTTGCCTTCAGGTGCTTTGGAGAAGAGCTTGACTTCTTTGTGGCAGCCCCTCAAATATCAGAACACTGCTATCTTGTCACCCCTAGTCCAGTGGTGAAATGTAAAATTTGTTACTACCGGTTTTGTGGGCGTGGCTTGGGGGGGTAATGTGAGTGGGTGGGCATGGCCTACTTTTTTTTTTTAACTTTTAAAAGCATTTTTTCTACAACCTCTTCGGCTGAAGAGGTTGTAGAAAAATGCTTTTAAAAGGCTCTGATGATCCCAGCTGAGCCGCGTGATCATCAGAGGCTTTTTTTTAAAACTTTTAAAAGCATTTTTTTTAAAAAAAATTGATTTATATGCTGCCATTCTCCGGATACTCGGGGCGGCTTACAATGCCTTAAGCAATAGCCTTCATACTTTTGTATATTTATACAAAGTCAGCTTATTGCCCCCACAAACTGGGTCCTCAATTTACCTACCTTAGAAAGGATGGAAGGCTGAGTCAACCTTGAGCCTGGCGAGATTCGAACTTACAGTAATTGCAGACAGCTGGATGTTAATTACAATACATTAGTCTGCTGAGCTATCCAGGCTTTGTTGAAAAAATGCTTTTAAAAGTTTTAAAAAAAAGCCTCTGATGATCGCGCGGCTCAGCTGGGCATGGGAGGGGGCAGGGATATCTGCTACCGGTTCTCCGAACCACCCACCACCATCGCTACCGGATTGGGCGATCCGGTCCGAACTGGGAGCATTTCACCCCTGCCCTAGTCCTTCCTTTCATTAAACCAGACATACCCTATTCCTGCAACTCTTCTTCATATATTTTAGCCTCTAGTCCCCTAATCCTCTTGGTTGCTCTTCTCTGCCACTCTTTCCAGAGTCTTAGCATCTTTTGTATATCATGGCAACATAATCTGGATTCAATGGTATTCTAAGTGTGATCTTAACAAGGCATTATAAAGAGGTAATTACACTTCAGGTGATCTTGATTTTATCCTTAAATCCCTCAGAACTTTCCAAAGATAATATAAAGCAATCTTATCCTGCAAGAGCTGATGAAGGAAACTGAACTTCTGGCCTTCTGTACTGAAAAATTCACAATCTTTCTCTAAAGTGCAAATGTGTCACCATCTCTTTTTTTCCCCCCCTGCTAGTAACACCAGGACTGCTACTCCTGGGGAGCCCCTCCCAGCATAATTTAACTTAAACGTTGAGTCAGGAAGCTGAAGACAAAAGAAAAATGTGTCAGGAATCAAAAAAAGTCACGTTGTATGAAGCAGCTGCTGTTGGGAGTCTAGGCCGGTACAGTAAAACTGCAGCAGCACTGTATTATAGATAGATAGTCCTCAAATTACAACCATTTTTTAGTGACCAAAGTTACAACAGCACTGGAACAAGTGAATTAGCATTGCAGCATCCTCTCAATCACCTGATCAAAATTTGGCTAAGACGCTGAGCTTGTCAATCGAAAGGTCGGCAGTTCAGAGGTTCAAATCCCTAGCGCCGCATTAACAGAGTGAGCTCCCGTGACTTGTCCTAGCTTCTGCCAACCTAGCAGTTCGAAAGCATGTAAAAAATGCAAATAGAAAAATAGGGACCACCTTTGGTGGGAAGGTAACAGTGTTCCGTGGGCCTTTGGAGTTGAGTCATGGCGGCCACATGACCACGGAGACGTCTTCAGACAGCGCTGGCTCTTCGGCTTTGAAACGGAGATGAGCACCACCCCCTAGGTGGTCCCTATTTTTCTACTTGCATTTTTTACGTGCTTTCGAACTGCTACGTTGGCAGAAGCTGGGACAAGTAACGGGAACTCACCCCCATTACACAGCGCTAGGGATTTGAACCGCTGAACTGCCAACCTTTCTCAGCTAGCCACTGAGCCACTACATTCCTACAAAGAAGATTGGATCAACCTATTTTCCAAAGCATCAGAAAGCAAGAGAAGAAACAATGGATGGAAACTAACCAAGGAGAGAAGCAACCTAGAACTAAGGAGAAATTTCCTGACAGTGAGTACAATTAACAAGTGGAGTTGCCTTCAGATTATTGAAGGAGTTGCCTTCAGATGTTGTGGGTGCTCCATCACTGGAGGTTTTCAAGAAGAGATTGGACAGCCACTGGTCTGGAATGGCATCTAATCTCCTGCTTAAGCACCACTAAATTCATAATTTTAAATCCCGCGGACCACTACCAGTAATATGATCTGCCTAATGACTGGGTGGGTGGGCATGGCTAGGTGGTCATGTGACTGGGTGAGTGTGGCTAACTCCTCGCCTTCCCGCCTGGGCTCCTTAGGACCTCAACAGGAAGCAGTTGCTGGAGCTAAGCAGCCACCACGAGAAAGAGTTGGCAAAACAGCTCAGTTCAAATTGGTTCTGGCCGAGAAGGAAGCTCAGCAGAAGCACCTCACTGAGGACTAGGAGCATAGGCTTTCCAAACAGAGGGAAGACCTGCGGGAGTGCAAGGCCAGGTACCGACACCTGGAGGCTCAGTGGGCTGAGATGTTCAGCCAGTTCCAGGCCATGATGCTGTCCCACTGGAACGAGGCCCTCCGGCTCTTCGCCACCAGCGGCCCTTCCCTCCAGCCTTCGCCCAAAGCCCCACACCAGGAGGCTGAAGCAGACCCCGAGTCAGAATTTCTGCCCCCCTCCGACCCTCACAAAAAGACCCCAAAGGGGGGAGACTCTCTGCAGCAACACAAACGTTCATTGCACGTATCTGTCCCAGGGGCCGTAGTTTGAGGACCCCTGATTTAGTGCAATATAAAAAATGTAAATCATTTTTCTGCAGAGCACCAAAATTTTCTCGTGGACCACCAGTTGGTGACTGCTGGACTAGAAGACCTCCAAGGTCCTTTTTCCAACTCTGTTTTTCTGTTAAATACATTATCAGGTTAAACATATTTCCGATGCCCTGTGGGGCCTGAATGATCACAGGTGTCTAGGCGGGCAAGCGTCAAAGTCTGTCATGCACATGCAAATCATACGAACCTGCTGCTAATTATATCAGAACACAATGTGCCCAGGGGCCACTGTTTTCCACAAAAGACTCCACGTTGTTAAGTACAAGCTGTCCAACACTCCTGCGACACATTCGTCTTTTGGGGAACCACAGGGGAACGGAGGACTTGCCTATTATTAAGGCTTGTTTCCTAATAAGAGCCGCACAGCTCACTAACATTTGCATCTACTTATTTATTTTTTTTTGCAGAAAAAAAACCCTTGGAATTTCAACCTTGGAAAAACGAAAGAATAACAAGAGTAAGAAGGGACCTTGGAGGTCTTCTGGTCCAGGGGTCACCAACCTTTCGGACCTCAGGGACCACTAAATCCATAATTTTAAATCCCGTGGACCACTAATATGATCTGCCTAATGGCTGGCGGGGTGGGCGTGGCTAGGTGGTCATGTGACTGGGTGGGCATGGCCAACTCAATGTCACTCACATTAAGGGGCGCCTTACTGGCCTCTACTCATCCCTCCTAGTGGTGGGTTTCAAAACTTTTTACTACTGATTCTGTGGGTGTGGCTTAGTCGGCGTAGCTTGTTGGGCGTGGCAGGGGAAGGTTACTGTAAAATCCCCATTTCCTCCTGATCAGCTAGGACTTGGGAGGCAGAAAATAAATGGGGGTGGGGCAGTCAGAATTTTTACTACTGGTTCTCCGAACTACTCAAAATTTCCGCTACCAGTTCTCCAGAACTGGTCAGAACCTGCTGAAACCCACCTCTGGTCCCTCCCCTCCCAGCCACTCCTCACCTGCCCGCCCAGGCTCCTTAGGGCCCCAACAGGAAGCAGTTGTCGGAGGTAAGCAGCCATCATTAGAAAGAGTTGACAAAACAACTACTCAGTTCAGATTGGATCTGACCGAGAAGAGGCTCAGCAGAAGCATCTCACTGAGGACTACCAGCACAGGCTTTCCAAGCAGAGGGAAGATCTGTGGGAGTGCAAGGCCAGATACCGGTGCCTGGAGGCTCAGCGGGCTGAGATGGTCAGCCAGTTCCAGGCCATGATGCAGTCCCACTGGAACGAGGCCCTCCGGCTCTTCGCCACCAGCGGTGCTTCCCTCCAGCCTTCACCCAAAGCCCCACACCAGGAGGCTGAAGCAGACCCAGAGTCGGAATTTCTGTCCCCCTCCGACCCACACAAAAAGACCCCGAAGGGGGAGATTCTCTGCAGCAACACAAACGTTCATTGCATGTATCCAGCCCAGAGGGCAATTCTCTCCTTGCGGGCTGAGGAATTCTGGGAGATGGAGTCCATAGATCTTCCAGTTTTCCAAGATTGAGCAACATTGTTCTGTAGTCTCCAATCTCTAGCAACACTTGTAGTCTACCTCCAAACCAGTGGTGGTATTCAGCCGGTTCAGATCGGTTCAAGCGAACCGATCGTGCCCGGGCGCTATGCCGTCCTATTTAGCTACGTTTTTGAGGCTGGGCGCATGTGCAGAAGATGTGCGCGAGGGGCGAACCGGTGGTAAAAATATGTGGAACCCACCTCTGTGTTCTGACCTAGGCTCCCTTAACAAGCAGGAGGAAGGAATTACTGGCAAAACCTCTTTTATTTACACGACTGTGAATTACTTCCATTCACAGTCAGCAAGGTTTGTTCAAACAGTTTTTCAAAGGAATATTTATCAACACAGACCTTATCTCGTTTGGCAAGCTGCCACGTAACTTGTTTCCAACCATAGCACAAGGCAAAACTTAGCACAGAGTCTCTCAGAGTCACGGAATGAACGAATTGTTTCCTGCAAAAGCTCACTCCCTGTTTGCTCCTCTTTTGTTTCCTATGGGAGGGGCCAATCACCTCCAAGGTGTGGCTTTCCTCCCAAGTCGACCCTGCTTTCTGAATTGTTCTTGTCTTCTGGCAGCTCTGCGCATGTGCACACTGGGAACTGGCTCCAGCTGTTCCTCTGCCTCACTGCTGTCTACCTCCCTCTCTGCCTCCGACGCAGAGCCCTCGTCCGAGCTTTTCCCAGCCCCCAGGCCTGGCCCATGTTCCTCCCCAACCTCCTCACTGTCTGAATCTGCTGCCCACAACACTCTGCTCCAAACCTTTGACCCCCCCCCCCACAAACTCGTCGAGCCCATAAGTATCCTGCAACAAGCTAGCAGGGAAGGTCCCAGTTGGGTGAAGACTCCAAGATAGTTTGGCTAAATAAAAAACCTTCCCTTTCTTCCCCACAATTTCAGGAGCTCAACTTTACCTCTTCAGTGGTGAGAGGCATACAAATCCGGTATTCCTTCACCAGCATTGCTGCTCGTAGGTTCGGGATGTCTTTTTCTCTTCGGATGGAAACAGGGACTCGTCACCAATGCAGCGGCCCACCGAAGTTCCTCAAGGAAAGCATCATGCTGTAGGGAAACAGGAATTCCCCACCAGAGGTTGGGGGCAGAGAAGAAGACTTTTAGAACAACTCAAGGACAAAACTCTGGTGCACATCTGGCAAGCTCAAAGCTACAACTGGCCAAGTCTCCAAGTAGCTTTCTTCTCCCTATTGCTCCAACAATGGCTGGGCTCATACACAATGTCATGATCAGTTGCCAGGGAAGCCCTTGTGAGGTCACCACCAGCCTCCTCACCTCTCAAGTCAAGGGACGAGTAGCAGTTGGACCAAAGAGGCATAGAGAAGACCATCCCAACCTTTGCCCTTTCTCAGTTTTAACAGATAAAGAGATGAGTTGGAAGGATGGACCTTGTAGGTCATCTAGTCCAACTCTTCACCCAAGCAGGAGACCCTACACCATTTCTGACAGATTGCAGTCCAATTTCTTCTTGAAAGCTTCCAAGTGATGAAGTTCCCACAACTTCTGAAGGCAACTTCTGTTCCATTGGTTGATTGTTCTCACTGTCAGAAAATTCCTCCTTTCCAAGTTGAATCTCTCCTTGTTCAGTTTCCATCCATTATTCCTTGTCTGGCTTTCAGGGGCTTTGGAGAATAGCCTGACCCCCTCCTCCTCTCTGTGGCAGCCCTTCAAATATTGGAAGACTGCTATCATGTCTCCCCTGGTCCTTCTCTTCACTAGACTAGCCATGCCCAGTTCCTGCAACCGTTCATTGTATGTTTTAGCCCCTCCAGTCCCCTAATCATCCTGGTTGCTCTCAGTACTGGAATTCAATTTTTTTTACTACCGGTTCTGTGGGCGTGGCTTGGGGGGCATGGTGTGGCTTGGGGTGTGTGGCTTGGTGGGCATGGCAGGGGAAGGATACTGCAAATTCTCCATTTCCACCCCACTCCAGGGGAAGGATACTGCAAAATCCCCATTCCCTCCTCATTCCTGGGGGAAGGATATTGCAAAAATCTCCATTCCCACCCCTCTCTGGGACCAGCCAGAGGTGGTATTTGCCGGTTCTCCAAACTACTCAAAATTCCGTTACTGGTTCTCCAGAACCTGTCAGAACCTGCTGAATTTCACCCCTGGTTGCTCGAAGAAGAGGAGGAACCAAGGGTGACATTTAGCAGGTTCTGACAGGTTCTTCTTCTTCTTCTTCTTCTTCTTCTTCTTCTTCTTCTTCTTCTTCTTCTTCTTCTTCTTCTTCTTCTTCTTCTTCTTCTTCTTCTTCTTCTTCTTCTTCCTCTTCCTCTTCCTCTTCCTCTTCTTCTTCTTCTTCTTCTTCTTCTTCTTCTTTCTTTCTTTCTTTTGCAGAAGAGTGGATTCTCTGCCAGGTATATTTCTTTTTTTGCACTGTTTTCTAAAGCTCCTTCTCTTCCTTTGCTCAATCCACCATGTTCCTCCAGAGCTCAACATAAAAGTGTGAGGGAGTTCATGAGGAAAGCAGAAATGAAATGTTGTGGAGGTCTGCTAGGCTAAGACTGCAGGCTTAGTGACAAATTCCAAGTTACAGGTTGAAACTTACTAGGTCTCTGGAAAGCTGCAGGAGAGAAGCTGGTGTTCCCAGATCACTTCCCAATGCCAGGATTCCGGCTATTTTCTCAATAAAGGGAAGCAAATCTCGGTTTGTGCCTCGGTCTGGATTACAGACCATCCCTACCAACATGAGATGGAGAATCTTCTGGAACAGAGGACTCCACCTTCGAGGTAAGCTTGAATTCTGCTGCCTGTTTCTCAGCGTAAATTAAGACACCTCCATGTGTGATGATTCATTTAATGGAATTATATTTCCAAGGTTCTTTTCTTTTTTTGAAAAAGGGAGACGGGAGGGGGGAAAACTGGCTGGTAACAAAGCACAGCCTCCATCTTCTATCTAATTTTTCAGCCTAGGCTATAAAACGGAGGAAGGTGGTAGAAACTCAGAACGTTGTTTTGGAGGGCCTGGAGAAATATCCAAGGGCCTTGAGTGGTTTATAAACATAATAAAGGCAGGGAAAGGGAGGCAGGCAGGCAGGCAGGCAGGCAGGAAGGAAGGAAGGAAGGAGGAAGGAAGATGATGGAAAGAAGATGAAAGTAAGATGAAGAAAGGGAGTGAGGGAGGAAGGAAGATGAAGGAAAGAAAGAATGAATGAATAAAGGAAGGAAGGAAGGAAGATGAAGGAAAGAAGGAAGGAAGATGAAGAAAGGAAGATGAAGAGAGGGAGGGAGGGAGGAAGATGAAGGAAAGAAAGAATGAATGAATAAAGGAAGGAAGATGAAGGAAAGAAAGAATGAATGAATAAAGGAAGGAAGATGAAGAAAGGAAGATGAAGAAAGGAAGGGAGGGAGGGAGGGACGAAGGAAGATGAAGGAAAGAAAGTATGAATGAATAAAGGAAGGAAGGAAGATGAAGGAAAGAAGGAAGGAAAATGAAGAAAGGAAGATGAAGAAATGGAGGGAGGGAGGGAGGAAAGAAGATGAAGGAAAGAAAGAAAGAAGGAAGGAAGGAAGGAAGGAAGGAAGGAAGGAAGGAAGGAAGGAAGGAAGATGAAGGAAAGGAGGAAGATGAAGGGAGGAAGGAAGAATGATGAAGGAAAGAAAGAAGGAAGGAAGGAAGGAAGGGAAGGGAAGAAAGAATCAGGGAAGAAAGAAAAAGAGAAGAAAGAAGCAAGCAAGCAAGCATACAAGGACATAAGGAACTGATGTTCCAAGTAAGCTGTCATTTTGTCCCAAAGAGCTACAGCAAAGCAGGAGGAGAAGCAGAGGTAGGTTTCAGCAGGTTCTGACCAGTTCTGGAGAACCGGTAGTGGAAATTTTGAGTAGTTTGGAGAACCGGTAAATACCACCTCTGGCTGGCCCCACCCCCATCTATTCTCTGCCTCCTGAGTCCCAGCTGATCAGAAGGAAATGGGGATTTTGCAGTAACCTTCCCCTGGAGTGGGGTGGGAATGGGGATTTTGAAGTATCCTTCCCCTGCCACGCCCACCACCACGCCCACCAAGCCATGCCATGCCATACCCGCTAAGCCATACCCACAGAACCGATAGTAAAAAAATTTGAATCCCACCACTGAGGAGAAGGGTTCAAATTGTTCTTTGGTCTGAGCCACAGAATGCCATTCCACAGTTCCCTTCCACAGATGCATTGAACCAGCATTTCTCAAACTTAGCCACATTTTAACAATTCAAATCCTAGCTTGCTGGCTTGGGAAATCCCTCAAGTCAATGTCCACTCACCTTAAAGCAGAGGTCAGCAACCTCTGGCTCTGGAGCCACATGTGGCTCTTTCACCCCTCCACTGCAGCTCCCTGTCACTCAAAATATGCGTCACAACAAAATATGGTCACAATATGTGTACCAATGTGTGACACCCACCGGCACACGATTTATTGAGTTTTTCAACCCCTGATAGGCCAACCATGGATAAATCCAAGAAAAGAAAAGTTTCAGAAGAAAACAGCATTTAATTCAATTACATATGCTAGTTTTGTGGCTGCTCAAGAAATAGTCAGGCACGGGAAGGATTTTGTGGCTCCCGGTGTTTTCCTTTCTGTGGGAAACGGGTCCAAATGACTCTTGGAGTGCTTAAGGTTGCAGACCCCTGCCTTAAAGCATCTACATTTGAGAAGCACCGCACCTCTTGAATGCAGATCTACTTTCAGGTTATCCCTATTCGCAACTGAGATTTGTTCACACCTGCACAGGTAACATACTGTACCTCAAACGCAGCTTCCATGTGTCAAAGCATTGCTCCTTCATCCCTTCTTTTTCTTTCTGCTCTCTTCTCCCTCCAAGGAGCAAAGGGCAGGCTCAACCATTCCCTGGCTGCTCACCTGCCCTGGTTTTCTGATTGGCGAGATAAATTAGGCTGAGCACACCTGGCCCAAAGTGACCCTGCTGGATTTTGTAGCCAAGCGACCATCTCGCTTGGATTGCCTGGTGTCAGATCAGCATCAGGGCAGCAGAGTGCATCGCCTCTCGATCAGCTATTATCAAGAGCCGCGGTGATGCAGGTGGTTAGAGTGAAGTACGGCAGGCTACTTCTGCTGACTGACTGCAGTTTGGCAGTTCGAATCCCACCAGGCTCAAGGTTGACTCAGCCTTCCATCCTTCTTAGGTGGGTCAAATGAGGAGCCAGATTGTTGGGGGCAAGAGGCTGACTCTGTAAACCGCTTAGAGAGGGCTGTAAAGCACTGTAAGGGGTATATAAGTCTAAGAGCTAGTGCTTTTGTCCTTCCTTCCTTCCTTCCTTCTTTCCTTCCTTCCTTCCTTCCTTCCCTCCCTCCCTCCCTTCCATGGTGTGCAGTGGTTAGAATGCAGTATTGCAGGCTAACTCTGCCAACTGCCAAGAGTTCGATCCTGACCAGCTCAAGATTGACTCAGCCTTCCAGCCTTCCGAGGTGGATAAAATGAGGACCCAGATTGTTGGGGGGAAATAGACTGACTCTAAACCGCTTAGAGAGGTCTGTAAAGCACTATGAAGCAGTATATAAGTCTAAGCGCTATTTCTATTGCTATCAATGAGACTGAGAGCTTTCTTGCTATGACCAGAACTTTTGGTGAATTATGCTGTTCACCTACCATCCATCAAGGCCTCTAATTTAGTTCAACCTCTTTTGGGATATTCTTTTGGGAACCTTGTGAAAGAAACCTTATTGACATATTTGCACATACACTGAAAGCTTCTGCCTAGCAGGAGACAAATTCCTTGTGTATTTAATCACTCTTGGCCAATAAAGGTTTGTATTTGTATTGTATTTGTGTTCTGTTCTTCTCTAATTCTACTCTACTCTAATTCTATTCTAATTCTATTCTTATTCTTGTTGTGACCTAGGCTTCCTGAGTCATTAAAACACACGAGTAGTCCCAAAAACCTCTTTTATTGCAACAGCTGTGAATTACGTTCATTCACAGCTGAGTCCCAATTAGTTGCATAACAAGTCCTTTGGAAGAAGTCCTTCGAGATAATCACCAACCTTTATCTCCCTTGACACTCTGCCTAAGACCTACTTGGCAAAGCCACACGGAGTCCAGAATCAAACAGAGATGGGAACAGAATTAACAATGTTGCTTTCCTGCAAAGAGCCCATGTGCCTTTGGTCCTCTTTTAAGCCTTATGGGAGGGGCCAATCATCTCCAAACCTTACTCCCAAGTCGTCCCTTTCGTTTTAACTGTTCTTGCCTTCTGGCAGCTCTGCGCATGCACGCACTAGGAACAGGCTCCTCCTGTTCCTCTGCCTCCTGATATCTGACTCTGGAGGCTCTGGAGTCCGTGCATAACTCCCAGATGGCCCTGGCCTCATGTCTGTCTCTGACGCAGAGCCCTCTTCTGAGCCTTCCCCATTCTCCAGGACTGGCCCATGTTCCTCCCCAGCCTCCTCACTGTCTGACTCCGCTGCCAGCTCCTCAGGCTGCTGGCGGACCACAACAATTCTACTCTACTCTATACCAGTTAATTAAACATGCACCAGTTTTGCAAATATAAGCTATAAACGTGAGCCTCTCCATGGGCATTCCTTTGGCAGAACTTTCTGTGCCCAGAGAGCAGTTTGTTGAAATTAAGTTGTAATTCTCACATCACGCAGAGCCCGGTTTCCATTCATCCTCTCGAGCTTTCTGCTAATCACCCTGCAAGGTAGGCCAATTGCAAGAGCGAATTTGCCCCAATTAAGCTTAATTGAGCTGCAAAACAGCCTCCAAACATTTTGTGCAGCTCATTGCAACAATCACATCATATTCCACCAAATATTACCTTCATTTAGCACAATGTTTCCCAACCTTGACAACTTTCTGGGAGTTCAACTTCCAGAATCCATCCATCCATCCTTCCTTCCTTCCTTCCTTCCTTCCTTCCTTCCTTCCTTCCTTCCTTCCTTCCTTCCTTCCTTCCCTTTTCATTCCCATCTTCCTTCCCTCCCTCCCTCCTCCCTCCTCTCCTTCCCTGCTTCCCATTCCCATTCCTTTCCCTTCTTTTTTCTTTCTTTTTTTTTCCTTCCTTCCTTCTTTCTTTTTTTCTTTCTTTCTCTTTCTTTCTCTCTCTCTCTTTCCTTCTTTCTTTCTTCTTTCTTTCTTTCTTTCTTTCTTTCTTTCTTTCTTTCTCTTTCTTTCTTTCTCTCTCTCTTTCTTCCTTCCTTCCTTCCATTCTTTCCTACTTTCTTTCAAATCAATTAATGTATCTCTTTTCATGTACATCTACCCTGTTTTATTTTATGCACTCATTCTAAATGCTCTATCTCCGCGTTTCTCAACCTTGGCAACTTTAAGACTTGTTGACTCCAACTCTCAGAATTCTGGGAACTGATGTCCACACACCCTTAAAAGTGTCACCCAGTGTTTGAGAAACACCACAGTGTAAAGAAACTCTTATTGAGTAATGCTTTGTGGAAAACTCACCTCTCAGAAGCAACACCAGCTTCTGCTCTGAGACCTCCTTCCTTTTCTGCAGGAATAAATCTGCCCCGTGGGATTCGCTTGCATGCTTTTTACATTCTCCACGGCAGTGTAACTTCTTTGAAAAGCCACTGCAGTGTACACTGCTTACGTAGTGTGTAAATAACACAGCCCAGCCTGCTCACCCTGGGGCAAATAGGAGTTTTCCCACCCACTTCATTTTCCAAGCACACAGACAGGTAGCAAACCACGTGCATATTCGGTCTCAACCATTTCTTTATAATACAGGCTGCTAAGCCACACAAGTCAATAGCCTTCCAGCGATGATAAGAAGGCACTCCTTAATGTTTAACAATTAGCTGCCTGAGTTAAAACTACAGCCAAGAGGAATTTGGCTGAACATCACAGCTGGAAGAAGATCTTGTTTTGGAAAAACTTTCAAGGATCTGAAGCAGATTAACAAGAGTTGCCACCAGCAAGATGCAAACCCCAGCAGGAGCTCAACGGGTTGTTTAAAAAAAAAAAAAGAGAGAAAGAGAGAGAGAGAGAGAGAGAGAGAGAGAGAGAGAGAGAGAGAGAGAGAGATGTCAACCTCCTTTATCAACCCAACTAAAATGGAATATAATTTGTTTGGGTTGCCCCCTAAGCGTGGCGTGTGAAGTAATCACGCAGCCGTGTTTACCGAATAAATCATCAATCAGAGCTTGCAGGGAAAGACAACAAGCTGGAAAATTATTCTTTGCAATTGACACAGGGTGGGAGATGGGGGTGGTTGGGGTGTTGGAAGCCACAGTGCAGGTCTTCCTCGATTTACGACCGCAACGGAGCCCAAAATTTCTGTTGCTAAGCGAGACAGTGGTTGAGTGAGCTTTGTCCTATTGGATGACCTTCCTTGCCGCTGTTATTAAGTGCATCACTGCAGTTAAGTTAGTAAGACAGTTGGCTTCCCTGTTGACTTTGCTTGTCAGAAAGTCGCAAAAGAGGAACCGCAGGACACAGCAACAGTCGTAAGTACGTGACAGTTGCAAAGCGTTTGAATTTTTTTTTTTTAATATCTTTATTAAATATTTACAGTAAAATTAACACACAATAATGATTGGAAAGCAATATAAGGAGTGAAATATAGAAACACATAAACACAAGACTAAAACGAAACAACAAACATGACTAACCGAGAGTTAAGCTCACTCTCCAATTAATATTAACTAATATCATCCTAGCCAAACATTTCAATGCAATCAAGTTCTTTTAACTATCTACAAAACAATTGGCCTGTTTTTATCAAAATTATAAAGAATTATATAGCCTAGTAAATATCTAGTTAATCTAATTAGACGATCTTATCACCCTTCTCCTAGGTTTAACCTTCTTTTGAGCTAGACAAAGCATCTGTCCCAACTTCTTTTATATACTGAATCTTTCTTGTCTTTTAAGATATACGTTAGCCTGTCCATCTCAGCACATCGGAGAATCTTGTTTATTATCAGATGGTCAGGGGGCGTATCTGCATCTTTCCACAGTTGAGCAAATGCCATTCTTGCCGCTGTTGAGACATGGACAAATATATACCAATCCTTCTTGTCAATGTAGTCCGGTCTTATTCCGAGTAAGTAGAGGTCTGGGTGAAGGGGAAAGCTCAGACCTGTTATTTCCAGCAGCCACTGCTGTATTTTCCCCCAATAGCGTCTAGCTGATGGACAAATCCACTACTGCGTTTGAATTTTGATCATGTGATCATAGGGATGCTGAAAAGTGGTCGTAAGTCATTTTTTTCAGTGCCACTGTAACGTTCATTAGACGAATGGGAGCAAGTTGAGGATCACCAGCAGATGGAGCAAAAATGCCATGTGGGAAGGGTCAGATGGAAAACATGGAATAATAATAGGTTTGAAAGGGACCTTAGAGGTCTTCTAGTCCAACCCCCTGCCCAGGGCAGCAGATCCTATCTATTCCAGACAAATGGCTGTCCAATCTCCTCTTAAAATTTCCAGTGACGGAAGTCTGTAGAGATTCTCAGTCATCCATGTCATGGTCATAGACTGAGAATCTCTACAGACTTTGAGCTATACAATTTGGGGATGAACATCCTTGGAATGGTGTGGGAGTAGGAATGGATTTACGGAGAGAAAAAACTGCAGGAACCAGGAAAATCACTCAGGTGACCCTGAGGACACAGATAAACCTCCAAGTGACCTCAACGACCCTCTAAAAGGATGCAAATGACCAGCTCTCTGCAAGGAATATCAATCCTTCCATTCCCCACCATCCTGTCAGAGCTGAAGAAGCTTCTTGAATGAGAAGAGAAACGTCTTCAAAAGAAAAAACAAGAAAGTCCAGTTGCCTCCTGAAAAAAGCACCTTTGGGACAACCAGGACCTGAATGACTGAGAATCTCTACAGACTTTGAGCTATTCAATTTGGGGATGAATACCCTTGGAATGGTGTGGGAGTAGGAATGGATTTCTAGAGGGAAAAAAATTGCAGACTACAGGAACCATTTGCACCACTCAGGTGACCCTGAGGACACAGATAAACCTCCAAGTGCTTCAACTGTCAGGTTTTGATGTCGTCTCAAATAAATTGCATTTCCAAACAAATAGTCTTTGATGAAATCTTTCATTTATTAAGCACGACAATCTGTCCCCGATTATGTTGTAGCCAACACTGACTTCCTGACCGCAAACCTTCCCTTTCCGTTCACCAATTCTCTGCGTCTCATTGGCCATCTTCCAAATCACTCTCCCCATATCTACTACTTCAGCTCCCAGGAATGTCCCCCCCCTCCCATCCCATCTCCTAGGGGATATTATCTTCAGGGAAAATAAGTAGGTGAAAAGTCAAGTGTCCTCTTGCCAGCTGCCCCCTCTTCTCCTCCTGATGTCAGCACTGGAACGAATGTAGTTTGAAGTGCTGACATCAACGTCCCTCTAAAAGGATGCAAATGACCAGCTGTCTGCAAGGAATATCAATCCTTCCATTCCCCACCATCCTGTCAGAGCTGAAGAAGCTTCTTGGATGAGAAGAGAAACGTCTTCAAAAGAAGAAACAAGAAAGTCCAGTTGCCTCCTGAAAAAAGCACCTTTGGGACAACCATGACCTGGATGACTTGAGAATCTCCATAGTCATTTTAGCTACTAGAAGGTTGCTCCACTACCACCAGCTTTGGAGCATGAACACAAAGCCCTCTGTGCATGCTCCAACACGGCTCTTTGAGACTGCTTCCTAAAGTGCTCTGAACGTGTGCCCAAAATTCAAAGATGCAGCACTATAATTAGAAAAAAAAATAGTCCGATGGTTCCTTTCCTTGGTTCTTTTAAGAAAGGGAGGAAAATGAAATATTATTTTCTGGAAAAGTCATGGGGGGGGGACAGCATTACTTTTCAGTTTCTTGAATCGAGGAGGGTCTTGGAACACGGGGAGCAAACTCCAAGTCTCTGGGAGTTGTGGGGGGGGGGGGTTCCGTCCTTCGGCTGGGCAACCTTAAAAGCTTAGTCAGATAATAATATCTTCCATTAGTGACTCTTTTGTGTTTTTCCACTTCTTGTTCACATCTGTTTCCAGCTCATAAAAATCCACAAAAAAGCAAAACATCAGGTGATAGGTAACACACACACACACACACACACACACAACGTATCTCTGTCTGCATATCTATATCTATCTATCTATCATCTACCTATCTATCTTCCATCTCTATTTATCTATCATCTATCATCTATCATCAATCAATCAATCTATCCATACATACATACATACATCCACCCACCCACCCATCATCTATTATCTATCAATCTATCTATCAATCTATCTATCATCTATCTATCTATCTATCTATCTATCTATCTATCTATCTATCCATCCATCCATCCATCCACCCACCCACCCAACTATCTACCCATCTATCTATCTATCTATCCATCCATCCATCATCTATCTATCATCTATCTATCTATCTATCTATCTATCTATCTATCTATCTATTTGTCTGTCTATCTATCCATCTATCCACCCACCCACCCATCTATCATCTATCATCTATCATCTATCTACCCATCCACCCACCCATCTATCAATCTATCAATCTATCAATCTATCAATCTATCAATCTATCAATCTATCAATCTATCATCTATCCATCCATCCACCCACCCACCCATCTATCATCTATCTATCTATCTATCTATCTATCTATCTATCTATCTATCCATCCATCCATCCACCCACCCACCCACCCAACTATCTACCCATCTATCTATCTATCCATCCATCCATCCATCATCTATCTATCTATCATCTATCTATCTATCTATCTATCTATCTATCTAATCTATTTGTCTGTCTATCTATCCATCTATCCACCCACCCACCCATCTATCATCTATCATCTATCTACCCATCCACCCACCCATCTATCAATCTATCAATCTATCAATCAATCTATCTATCTATCATCTATCCATCCATCCACCCACCCACCCATCTATCATCTATCTATCTATCTATCTATCTATCTATCTATCTATCTATCTATCTATCTATCCATCCATCCATCCATCCATCCACCCACCCATCCATCCATCAGTTATCACCTATCATCTATCTATCTATCTACCTACCTACCCACCCACCCACCACCCACCCACCCAACTATCTACCCACCTATCTATCTATCTATCTATCTATCTATCTATCTATCCATCCATCCACCCACCATCTATCATCTATCTATCTATCCATCCACCCACCTACCCATCTATCATCTATCAATCTATCAATCTTATCTATCTATCTATCTATCTATCTATCTATCTATCTATCTATCTATCTATCTCTATCATCTATTGAATTTCCTAAAGCTTGTAAAATATTGAAAGTGAATGTGAAAGTATCTATGTTAGGAATATATATATATATATATATATATATATATATATATATATATATATAATATATATATATATATATATTCTTGAAGTCTCTATTTTTTAAACTTCCTCTTCACATTAATACTTTCACATTCCTTTCAATAATATTTTACACCCTTTACAAGAATTACTCAAGCATTATACACGAAGGAAAAGAACACATTTTCAAACCCACGTGCAAACACAAAACTACGTTAAAACTTTCTTTGAATTACATATTTTGGATTGATAAAAATCTATCCTAACTCCAATTCAATCATTCAATTTACCAGTAAGTCATTCCCACCAGTTTATCCTCATGGAATGAAGTCTTCCCCTCCCCCTCTAGAATGTCTATCAAATAGCTTCAAATTTTCATGCTGACCTCCAGGGAAAATTGGGTTATTCATTCTCCTGGGAAGAAGGGGTGGGAATTTGAAAGTGACCTGGACAACTTCAATTCAAGGCCCACATAAGCAAGGATGCTGCCTGGATTGTATGGGGTTCTAAAGCTGGCCTGTGCTGGTTAGCGATACGAGGTAGAAATTCGATGAAGAAAGATTATTGCTAGGTATGACTTAAATATAAAGATGGTTCATAATTACAAATATGCCAATATAATTAATAGAATTATAACTAAGGTAACACAAAGAGAAATTTAGCCAGAACTATACTGTTAACATTATTACTATTGTTATCAGTATATGTGTTAATATTTTTTTTTTTTTTTAAATTTGATTTATATGCCGCCCTTCTCCGGAGACTCAGGGCGGCTTACAATGTGCTCAGCAATAGCCTTCATACTTTTGTATATTTTATACAAAGTCAGCTTATTGCCCCCACAAACTGGGTCCTCATTTAACCTACCTTAGAAAGGATGGAAGGCTGAGTCAACCTTGAGCCTTGGAGAGATTCGAACCAGCAGTAAATTGCAGGCAGCTGTGTTAATAACAGGGTGCTTTAAACCACTGTAGTACCAAGGCTCTTGGTACTACAATATTTACCAATATTTCTTTTTGTTCTCTCTTTGTTTTTCTTTTGTAAATGATATACGCTGACAACACACTGTATTCAAAATGTTTATGAATAATTAAAAAAAAAATAACAAAAAAAGAGAGAATATTCTACCTGTCCTGAATGGCAAATAATACTAATACTAATACTAATACTAATACTAATACTAATACTAATACTAATACTAATACTAATACTAATACTAATACTAATACTAATACTAATACTAATATGACTTTCCTGTATCCAAAAAATCATGGGAACATAAAGTGGAAAAAGTTATAGAAAATGAGAAGATGAAAATCTTGTGGGACTTTCGAATACAGACGGATCGTCACTTGGAACACAACACGCCAGATATCACAGTTGTTGAAAACTGAAATGTACAATTTATCGACATCACGGTACCAGGAGATGCCAGAGTCGAAGAAAAAGAACTGGAAAAAAATCATGAAATATCGCGACCTGGCCATCGAAACTACACGGCTATGGATGAAACATGTAACAGTGAAACCCATTGTCATCGGGGCACTTGATACCATGTCCAAGAATTTTATAAAATACATCAAGAAATTGCAGCTTCCTGCAATAACAGCAGCGGAACTGCAAAAAACTGTGCTACTTGGAATATCATACATCTTAAGAAGGTACTTGGTTGATACCTAAGATGCTGGCAGCAACCCGTATCAATCATTAGCACCAGTCAATGGTATTTGTGATGCATTTTTGAATGTTCAGTTGACTGAGTTTCATATTTAATGAATAAAGATAACAATAAGAAGAAGAATAAGAAGATCAATCAATCAATCAATCAATCAATCAATCAATCAATCAATCAATCTGGCCTATGCATCACACTGAGTTGTCTAAGGAAGGATTGTGGAACCCATCCCTAATACAGCAGGCATATATACTTTACCAGGGCAATGACAATATCTAGATTCAGACAAGAAGTTACGCCAGCACCAAACTATCAAAGCCACAGACAACCAGAGAAGGATTTTTGCCCAATCAGATTTGTCATGTGCTGAAAGGGAGATAGGGACCTGGGCAGGAATTTTTGAACCTAGGCAGTGGAAGAGGGTAGAGGTGGGAGAAATATTTAGATTGAACAGCCAAGAAGCAGAGGCAGACAGAGATAAAGATCCAAGAGAGGAATATGGGAGGCAAGCCAAAAAAAGCATAGCAACTAAGTATTGAAGCGGGCAAGAGATGTTGGATAGATGATTTCTCTTTTTTATTGTCCTGATTTGCTTTTCCCCTTTTCTCTCTCTTTTCTTTCTTTCTTTCTTTTTTTTTTTTTTGGGTAGGTGACATGACTAGAAGTTAGGTAGGATAGAAAGAATTTTTTTTTTAAATAAAGGGTGACATGATTAAAAATTAGAATAAGAGATAGAAATAAGAGAAGGGGGAATATTAGTGTAAACACTTTTATTTAATAAAATAAAAGCAATAAGAGGAAACATGGAATAACTGAATAATGACAGATTGCAACGTCATATAAATGTGTATCACTATTAAAAATATATAAGTTGATTGAATGTAATAACTACGATTCATTCTACTAGTTTTATTTGTATTAGAATGTATGACTCCCAGGTGCCACACTGTTCACGCATTGATATGTTTGTAAATAAATAAATAAAAAACTTGTTAAAAAAAAAAGACTTGTCATGTGCAAAACTCGCTTGCTTTTCTAGATAAATGACTGGCAGGACATTTTTATGTCTCCCGGGAGGCTAAACCTATTATGAGTTACCAGCTGTATTTGCATAACACTGACCTGTAGTTAACAGGAGACAGGGTTTTCTCAATCCTTTCCATTGTCTCCCTTTGCACAACAGGGTGGGAAAGCTTTATGTAATGTGTGAGCATAACCCACAGAGTCAAAAGTAACCCCGGGAGAGGGGATGAGTGGAGTGGCTTTGCAGAATGCCAGATAAGTCTCAAAGAGCAAGATCAGCTAGGAGAAGAGGGGGAGGAGGGGGAGGAAGAGAGGAGAGAGACAAAAGGCAGATCTATTCAACTTCTCCAGTGCTCTGCAAGGTTTAAAGTCGCAAAGGACCAGTTCAGCTCTTCTATTCTGCGCGGAATCCATTCCCCTGGCAGTGAGGGGTCAGAATAGTCAAACCAACGCGCCCCCCCCCAACTCAAGCTGGGTTCACCGAGTAGTACAGCACCAGGCATTTCGTGCAGTTGCTTGTTCAGAAAAATCCGGCTAAACCATGCGACTGAGAAACAGAAGCACTTGGTGCATGCTCAGAGGCACCACTCCTTCCCACAACCCAAAGGGGAAAATCCTAGTCCTTTGGCAAATCACAAGGGTCAGCCCAGTGGTAAAATCCAATTTTTTTTAACTACCGGTTCTGTGGGTGTGGCTTGGTGGGCGTGGCAAGGGAAGGATATTGCAAAATCCCCATTCCCTCCCCACTCCTGGACGAAGGATATTGTAAAACCTCCATTCCCTCCCCATTCCTGGGGGAAGGATATTGCAAAATCACCATTCCCTCCCCACTCCTGGAGGAAGGATATTGCAAAATCCCCATTCCCTCCCCACTCTGGGGGAAGGATATTGCAAAATCACCATTCCCTCCCCACTCTGGGGCCAGCCAGAGGTGGCATTTGCCAGTTCTCCAAACTACTCAAAATTTCCGCTACCGGTTCTCCAGAACCTGTCAGAACCTGCTGGATTTCACCCCTGGGTCAGCCCCATTTCAAACCAAATCAGTTTCGATCCCACAGAGATGGGTGCCTGCTCCTTTAAAAAAAAACAAAACCTCTAATAGACTCATTCCCACATGCTAAAATCTCAGTGCAACCATCAAGGCAGAGTAACTTTTACTGGAGCGACAATACTGCCAACAACGGCAGGCAGGGAATGATTTGAGCTCAGCAGGCTCAGCTGATTCAAAAGCCAACGGTGCGCACCTGTCTAGATGAGTCCCAACGCAATCCCTCTAAATCCCAGCCATGCTGAATAGCAATAGCACTTAGACTTATATTCCGCTTCACAGTGCTTTCCCGCCCTCTCTAAGCAGTTTACAAAGTCAGCCTCTTGCCCCCAAGAATCTGGGTCCTCATTTGATCCACCTTGGAAGGACGGAAGGCTGATTCAACCCGGTCAGGATTGAACTGCTGGCAATCGGCAGAGTTAGCCTTCAATACTGCATTCTAACCACTGGGAAGGAAGGAAGGAAGGAAGGAAGGAAGGAAGGAAGGAAGGAAGGAAGGAAGGAAGGAAGGAGGGAGGGAGGGAGGGAGGGAGGGAGGGAGGGAGGGAGGGAGGAAGGCCAATAGCAATAGCACTTAGACAAACCGCTTACCCCTCTCTAAGCAGTTTACAGAGTCAGCCTCTTGCCCCCAACAATCTGGGTCCTCATTTTACCCACCTCAGAAGGATGGAAGGCTGAGTCAACCTTGAGCCTGGTGAGATTCGAACCGCCAAATTGCAGGCAGCCGGCAGTCAGCAGAAGTAGCTTGCAGTCCTGCACTCTAACTACTGTGCCACCGTGGCACAGAATAGGGAACCGTAGGAACACCCCCCCCCCCCATATCAAGACTTCTGGAACACCTCAAGGCATCAATCCTGACTAGGTGGCTCAGGATCCTGACTAAGATGGCTCAGTGGCTAAGACACTGAGCTTGTCGATCAGAAAGTTCGGCAGTTCGGGCGGTTCGAATCCCTAGTACAGGTCTCCTGCGTGAGCAGGGGGTTGGACTAGATGACCTCCAAGGTCCCTGCCAACTCTGTTACTGTTACAGTTGGCTTAGGGGAGAAGGCGTGTATTCACCGGATTTTCCCCCTTGTAGCACACGCAGGACTGGAAACTTGAAAGGAATTTGGAGAGGTGAGGGATGAGGGGAGTAAGAGCCCTTGGTGGCCTCGCCCACGCAGGACAAAGCAGCTTCCAAATCTCCGGAAGACTCAAAGAGGAGAGAATGTTGCCCACTTCGCTCCCTTTCACGTGTGAACGGGAACCTCAGCTCCTATATCTGCGTGGACCGCCGCGATCTCGGGTTGTTGCTTCGCCTTTCCTTGCCTAACCAGTCCGGTGCTTACCTGGCAGCGAAGAAAGGCGCCAGGTGGCCTCCAAAGGTGAGCCCGCCGCCGAAGCAGAGTCTTCGGGGCGGCCCGTGATGGGGAGAAGGCTGAGCGAAGAAGCTAGCGCGAGCTCCGAGCCTGGCGTGGGTGAGGGGGGGGGGGGGCGCTGCCGGAGAACCGCGGGCGGGGAGGCGCTTGAAAGGAGGAGCCGGCAGGGAGGGGCACCGGGGCAGTTCCTCCTCCTCCTCTTCTTCCTCCTCTTCCTCCTCTTCTTCTTCCTCCTCCTTCTTTTCTTCTTCCTTCTCTTCCCCTTCCTCCTCCTCCTCTTCTTCCTTCTCTTCCCCTTCCTCCTCCTCCTCTTCTTCTCCTTCCTCCTCTTCCTCCTCCTCCTCTTCTTCCTTCTCTTCCCCTTCCTCCTCCTCCTCTTCTTGTTCCACCTCCTACTTTTCTACTTTCTTCTCTTCCCCTTCCTCCTCCTCCTCCTCTTCTTCTTCCTCTTCCTCTTCCTTCTCCTCCTACTTTTCTTCTTCCTCCTCTTTCCTCCTCCTCCTCTTCTTCCTTCTCTTCCCCTTCCTCCTCCTCCTCTTCTTCCTTCTCTTCCCCTTCCTCCTCCTCCTCTTCTTCTCCTTCCTCCTCTTCCTCCTCCTCCTCTTCTTCCTTCTCTTCCCCTTCCTCCTCCTCCTCTTCTTGTTCCACCTCCTACTTTTCTACTTCCTTCTCTTCCCCTTCCTCCTCCTCCTCTTCTTCTTCTTCCTCTTCCTCTTCCTTCTCCTCCTACTTTTCTTCTTCCTCCTCTTTCCTCCCCCTCCTCTTCTTCTTCCTTCTCTTTCCCTTCCTCCTCTTCTTCCTTCTCTTTCCCTTCCTCCTCCTCCTCCTCCTCCTCCCTCCTTCAACTTTTCTTCTTCCTTCTCTTCCCCTTCCTCCTCCTCCTCCTACTTTTCTTCTTCCTCCTCTTTCCTCCTCCTCCTCTTCTTCCTTCTCTTCCCCTTCCTTCTCCTCTTCTTCCTCCTCCTCCTCTTCCTCCTCCTCCTCCTTTTCTTCTTCCTCTTCCTCCTCCTCCTTTTCTTCCTCCTCCTCCTCTTCCTCCTCTTCCTCCTCCTCCTTGTGGTTTTTCTTCCTCTCCGATTCCTAACCCTTTCTGCCCTGGCAGAAGCGGTGCGCGCCTTCCGGGCTGAGCTCCCCCCACCCACTCCCCACCAGGGAAAAAAACGCTCCAAGTTTCCCCAAAGGAGCCCTTTCCCCTCTCCGGGGTCCCGCTCACTTAGTCAATCCTTCCTGAGCTGATAAGGAGCAACTGCACGCTTCCCCCCCCCCGCCATTCCCCTTTCCCACCTCTTGTTGCAAGAAATGGGGTGGATTCTCACGACGCACGCGAAACACCGGACTGACAACGGGCTAAGAGCTGCGGTCGACGCGCCCCAGTGGCCGGAGCCTCCTGAGTCCCCGCAAACCTTGACGGAGGAGTTTAATAAGGCGCTGAAACTCCGCCAGCTAGGATACTCGAGGAAACCACAGTTAACCCTAGAGAAGCGTGTCGTGGGAATGCAACACCTCTCTTCCCACGAACTGCCCGGTAGATCCTCTCTTCCTCCCCTCCCCTGCCCATCTAAATCTTTGCCCCTTCTTTCAGAGGGAGTTTTTCTTGGTGCATGCCCCCCCCGGTCCCCTCTTTCCTGCACGGGATAATGGGCAATGTAGTCCAGCACACCAGGAGGGCACCAGGTGGAAAACCGCCTCCACCGCTCCTCCCCCCCACCCGCTCTCCTGGATTTCCTAGGCACAGCCGACGCCCTCCTTCCCGGCTCTCCTCACCTTCCAATCGGCTTCTCTTAAGAACCTCTCCGGCGGCCGGTCCCTTTGGGCTAGCGCCGCCGCGCAAGCGAAGGCGAAGCTATGCCGGGCGAGGCTGAAACGGGGGTGGGGGGGAGGGCTTCTTCCCCCCCCTCCCCGCGTTCCGTCCCCCCCCCTCCCGCTCTCAGAGGCTGGCATTGCCGGCGACCCCTAGGGGAGAGACTCCGCCGGCGCACCTCTCCCGCCTGGCCCCCTTCCTGGAAGGGGGGGCGCCTGGGAAGCATGGAGCGCCCCTTCCCAAAAAGAAATGAAAATGAAAAGAAGGACCAGGGGAGACCTGATAGCAGTCTTCCAATATCTCAGGGGCTGCCCCAAAGAAGAGGGAGTCAAGCTATTCTCCAAAGCACCTGAAGGCAGGACAAGAAGCAATGGGTGGAAACTCATCAAGGAGAGAAGCAACTTAGAACTAAGGAGAAATTTCCCGACAGTTAGAAAGATTGATCAGTGGAACAACTTGCTTCCAGAAGTTCTGAGTTCTCCAACACTGGAAGTCTTTAAGAAGATGTTGGATAACCATTTGTCTGAGTAGAGTAGAGTAGAGTAGAGTAGAGTAGAGTAGAGTAGAGTAGAGTAGAGTAGAGTAGAGTAGAATAGAATAGAATAGAATAGAATAGAATAGAATAGAATAGAATAGAATAGAATAGAATAGAATAGAATAGAATAGAATAGAATAATAGAATTAGAATAGAAATAGGGTAGGGTAGGGTAGGGTAGGGTAGGGTAGAGTAGAATGGAATGGAATGGAATGGAATGGAATGGAATGGAATGGAATGGAATGGAATGGAATGGAATGGAATTCTTTATTGGCCAAGTGTGATTGGACACACAAGGAATTTGTCTTGGGGCATACGCTCTCAGTGTACATAAAAGAAAAGATACATTCGTCAAGAATCATAAGGTACAACGTTTAATGATAGTCATAGGGAAACAGTCAATATAAATCGTAAGGATACCAGCAACAAGGTTACAGTCATACAGTCATAAGTGGAAGGAGATGGGTGATAGGAACGATGAGAAGATTAATAGCAATGCAGACTTAGTAACTAGTTTGACAGGGGTGTAGGGTTTCCTGCCTAAGCAGAGGGTTGGACTAGAAGACCTCCAAGGTCCCTTCCAACTCTGTTATTCTATTCTATTCTGTTCTGTTCTGTTCTGTTCTGTTCTGTTCTGTTCTGTTCTGTTCTATTCTATTCTATTCTATTCTATTCTATTCTATTCTATTCTATCCTATCCTATCCTATCCTATTCTTAATTCTATTCTATTCTATCCTATCCCTTATTCTATTCTATCCCTTATTCTATCCTATTCTATTCTATTCTATTCTATTCTATTCTATTCTATTCTATTCTATTCTATTCTATTCTATCCTATCCTATCCTATCCTATCCTATCCTATCCTATCCTATCCTATCCTATCCTTTTCTGTTCTATTCTATCCTATCCTATCCTATCCTATCCTATCCTATCCTATCCTATCCTATTCTAAATACGAGGGCCATCGCAGCCAATATGCGTCTAGGATCGGGCCCTTCTGGCTGAGTGTCCTGCCCAGACCAAGTTTGCTTCTAGTGCTTCTCTTTCCTTGGGTTGACCCGGGTTGCTCTGCCAAATGGTTTGGGAGATGCGCTTCAGGGTGAAGAGAATAGAGAAGAGCCTGGGCCAGATACAGCTTCTCTAAAAACACAACCATTGGAATGGGCAATCGTGGACTCATGATCAGGATTAGGGATGACATGATAGCTGCCTTCCAGTTACTTGAGGGGCTCCCATAGAGAAGAGGGGGTGAATCTATTCTCCAAAGCCCCTGAAGGCAGGACAAGAAGCAACGGAGGGAAACTACTCAAGGAGAGAAGCAACCTGGAACTAAGGAGAAATTTCCTGACAGTGAGAACAATCAAATGACTGGCCTCCAGAAGTTCAAATGCTCCATCACTGGAAGTTTTTAAGAAGAGATGGACAGCCACTGAGAGGCATATGCTTGGGCACGGGGTTAGACTAGATGACCTTCAAGGTCCCATCCAGCTCTGTTCTGATCGAAACCTATCCTCCAAGCCACCTGAAGGCAGAACAAAAAGCAATGGGTGGAAACTAATCAAGGAGAGAAGCAACCTAGAACCAAAGAGGAATTTCCTGACAGTCAGAACAATTGATTTGTGGAACGACTTGCCTCCAGAAATTGAGAATTCTCCAACGCTGGAAGCTTTTTAAGATGAGATTAGACAACCATTTGCCTGAAATGGTATAGCGTTTCCTGCCTGAGCAGCGGGTTGGGCTGGAAGAACTCCAACGTCCCTTCCAACCAGGGGTGAAATGCTTTCGGTTCAGTCCGGTTCGCCCAAACCGGTAGTAAAAAATGTTTTAAAAAGTTTTTTAAAAAAAAGGCTCTGATGATCACAGCTGTGCCGCGCGATCATCGGAGTCTTTTTAAAAAACCTTTTTAAAGCATTTTTTTTACTATCTATTCACCTGAGCTGGTAGTAAAAAAAATGCTTTTAAAAGGTAAAAAAAGGCTCTGATGATCACAGCTGTGGCGCGCGATCATTGAAGTCTTTTTTTTTTTACAGGGGTGGGGGTTCATTTTTGCTAGGCAAAAAACAGGGGTGGGGGGTGGGGGGCGGGGACTGTGTTTGAAAGAGAGAGAGAGAATGAGAGAGAAAGAAAAAGAAAGGAAGGAAGGAAGGAAGAGAGAAAGAAAGAAAGAGAGAAAGAGAGAGAGAAAAAAGAGAGAGAAAGAGAAAGAAAGAAAAAGAAAGAAAGAAAGAAAGAAAGAAAGAAAGAAAGAAAGAAAGAAAGAAAGAAAGAAAGAAAAGAGGGAGGGAGGGAGGGAAGGAAGGAAAAAGGAGAGGAAGGAAGGACTACAAATCTGGCACTAGACACAACTTCAAAGGATAATCCAGGGCTGGAAGGGACCTGGAGGTCATCTAGTCCAACCCTGCTCCAGCAGGACATTCTTAGTGAGTTTCTGTCTTTTGATCCCCAGTCACATGGTTACATAGCCAGGCCCACCCAGTCACATGACCCACCCACCAAGCCACGCCCACAGAACCAGTAGGAAAGAAATTTAGATTTCACCACTGCTTCCAACTCCGTTATTCTATGGTGAATGAAACATTCCAGACTAACCATTTAACCCCTGGTGCGTCTAACCATCATTTTTTAAACTAAATCACAGTCGGATGGATTGGCACAATCCGCTAAAACGGGATTATCTGCTCCAGGCTGCAAATGTCAGATTTTTGTCAGCCAGTGTTGTGACCCAGGCCCGCGTAGTTAATATTAAATGCAAAACAGTTCCAAAAAACAAACAGATTTTAATAAAACAGCTGAGAATTAACTCGTTCTCAGCGTATTCCAAATTAAATGAAAGCAAAGTCCTCAAAACACCATTCTTCAATTTATCTCTGACTTTGGGATAATTAGGCAAACTGCCAAAGGCTTTTCTTGGCAACAGTTCAGGAACAGAAGACACTGACAAGAAAGAAATGCATCCAAACATGAAGCAAATCTCTCAACGGTTGTTTTCCAGCAAAGAGGCCAAGAGCCATTGCTGGTCTTTTAAGCCTTCTGGGAGGGGCCAATCATCTCTTGGCCTTACTCCTAGGTCGTCCTCTCTGCTTTATCTGCTCCTGCCTTCTGGCAGCTCTTCTCATGCGTGCACTAGGAACAGGCTCCTCCTGTTCCTCTGCCTCTCTGTTGTCAGCCTCTGGAGGCTCCGGAGTCCATGCCTCACTCCCCGATGGCCCTGGCCCCATCTCTGTCTCTGACGCAGAGCCCTCATCCGGGCCTTCCCCAGCCTCCAGGACTGGCCCATGTTCTTCCTTGGCCTCATCGCTGCCTGACTCTGCTGCCAGCTCCTCAGGCTGCCGGCGGACCACAACAGCCAGCACACAAAGACACACATACGTACACCCCACTCCCCACACCATGTTGAAGCATCCAAGCCCTCGTGCTTCACTTGGCTGAAGGGGGCACAGCCGCCCGCAAGGAACCCGTGTTTTGTGCGAATGCCAATTGTGACTTGCCTACCAGCTTGCCACTTTGGGGAATTTTTAAAGGCTCCTTTGCTTTCAAACAGCGGCATGAAAATTGATTCCAGAAATGACCTGTGGATAAAATTTCTGCTCTCGTATCTGCCAACGGCTTTCCAAATTGCCTTGAAAGAAAGAAAGAAAGAAGAAGAAGAAGAAAAACACTGCCAAGAACTGAAGTTTTATACCACAGTTTCAGAACCCTGGAGGATGCCAATCTGCTTTTTTGGCAGAAAATGAATGGACTTTCCTGTGAAATGTTGCTTTTGCTGGGGGCTTATATGTTATTGGCACAGGAGCAAGTGGGGGGGGGGCAAGTCCCTTTTCCATGTCAGCTCCTGCAATTTTAGGCTCCTGCAGGAAGGGGACTGTCTCCCCCCACCCCATTTGAATTCAGCTCAGATCCGGCTGTAATCTTGAGGGTGACTGTAGCATGGCTGAAGCCACTCACTGCGACAACAATTTCTCCCCCGTCGTAACTTCGGCTTTCATGATCTGCAAGAGAGCGAGCCTTGCAACGTTTCTGAAGTTTTCATTCCGCATGAAACATCTCCATCGTCATCATCATCTCCTCTGCCTTTCCTCCTCCTCTTCCTCTCCTTCCTTTTCTTTCTCCTTCTCCAATCCTCCTCTTCCTCCGCTATTTTCCTTCTCCTGCTCCACTCCTCCTTCTCCTCGACTTCCCTTCTCCTTCTTCAATCTTCCTCCTCCACTTCTCTCCTTCTCTTCCTCCTTCTTCTCCTTCTCCTCCTATTCCCCCTCTTCCTTCTCTTTCTCCTTCTCCTCCTAACTCTCCTCCACCTCTTCTTCTTCTCTTCCTCCTTTTTCTTTCCTTTCTCATTCTCCAAGCCTCCTCCTTCTTAACTTTCCTCCTCCTCCTCTTCCTCCTCTCCTTCTCCTCTTCCTCTTTTTCCTTCTCTTTTTCCTTCTCCAATCCTCCTCCTCCTCTCCTTCCTTCTCTTTCTTCTTCTCCAATCCTCTTTCTCAGCTCTCTTCCTTCTCCTCCTCCTGCTCCAATCCTCTTCCTCAACTTCCCTTCTCTTTCTTCATTCCTCCTCCTCATCTCTACTTCTCCTTCTCTTCCTCCTTTTCCTTCTCTTTCTCCTCTTCCAATCCTCCTCCTCCTTAATTCTCCTCCTCCTCCTCCCTTGCTTCTCCTTCTCTTCCTCCTTCTCCAATCCTCATCTTCCTTAACTCTGCTCCTCCTCTCCTTCTTCTCTTCCTCCTTTTCCTTCTCTTTCTCCTCCAATCCTTCTCCTTAACTCTCCTCTTCCTCCTCTCCCTTTCTCCTCCTCCTTTCCATCCTCCTCCTCCTCTTCTACTTCTTCCATGTTTGAGTCAACTGCGGTACTCTCTTGATGCGTTTCCTGTTGAGCATCTTTCTCTCAGTGCTGACTATATAAAGCAAAGCTGTGGTTTCCCTTCAGCTTGTATTAATCTTTTCCTAAAGTCACATAAAAGAAGGCAACACAAATCTGGCTTCTTGGAGCTAAGCAACCCCCAGAGCACCACATCCCACTCATACTGTACATTCCATCAAGATGCTCCTTGAAAGAAAACTTTCAAAAGCAAAAAGTAGTTTTATTATCAGCCTGAATGAAATCGAGTAGCGGAAAAGTGTAGGAGGAGGTTTTGTTTGCACTGCACGATGAATTTTTTTTTTACTTCTATCAAGTAAGTGAAACTCTTGTCCAAATTTGCACACCTACAGGATGCGGCTTAAATTTGCAAAACGAATCATCTGATGCAGGGGTGGGTTCTACTCAGAGGTGGGATTCAGCCAGTTCGCACCACTTCGGGAGAACCGGTTGTTAACTTTCTGAGCAGTTTGGTGAACTGGTTGTTGGAAGAAATCATTAGGGCAGAGAACCGGTTGTTAAATTATTTGAATCCCACCACTGGTTCTACTTAGCTTTACTACCAGTTTGCAACGGGAGCGTGCGTGTCCTCTTCTGCGCATGCGCAGATCACCGGTGATGATGTCGTGGCGGGTGGGCGGAGCTTCCCGCTACTTTTACTACCGGTTCTATGGAACCGGACTGAACCGGGGGCAACCCACCACTGATCTGATGTAAGGGAACCTTCGAAGACTGGAAAGGAGATTTCAAATATTTCCAAATATTTCCAAAGTATCAAATTAAGAGCAAATTAAGGGAGATTTCAGGCTGATTTGCCCAAAGAGCTGTTGGCCCTGCAGTTCCATAATCTGCGAGAAAGAAGTTGAGATGATTTAACAGGTAATTTACAGGGAAAAAGAGCCGCGGTGGCACAGTGGTTAGAGTGCAGTACTGCAGGCTACTTCTGCTGATCACCGGCTGCCTGCAATTTGGCAGTTCGAATCTCAGGTTCAAGGTTGACTCAGCCTTCCGTCCTTCCGAGGTCGGTAAAATGAGGACCCAGATTGTTGGGGGCAACAGGCTGACTTTGTAAAATCGCTTAGAGAGGGCTGTAAAGCACTATGAAGCGGTATATAAGCCTAAGTGCTATTGCTACTAATCCTCGATTTACGACCACAATTGAGTCCAAAATTTCTGTCACTAAGTGAGACAGTCTTAAAGTGAATTTTGCCCCATTTTACCACCTTTCTTGCCACAGTTGTTAAAAGCGAATCACTGTCATTATTAATTTAGTAAATACTGGCTTAAGCGTGAAGCGAATCTAGCTTCCCCATTGACTTTGGTTGTCAAAAGGTTGCAAAAGGGGATCACATGACCACAGGACATTCCAACCGTCATGAATATGAATCAACTGCCAAGCGTCTGAATTTTGATCACATGCAGATGCTGCAATGGTCATAAGTGTGAAAAACGTTCATAATTCACTCTTTTCAGTGCCATTGTAACTTTGAATGGTCACTAAAGGAACTGTTGTAAGTCAAGGATCACCTGGACTGAGGTCTTGCCTTAATATCTCCCAAATGTGAGGTACTAATACCACTCTATAAAGCCTTAGTAAGACCACACCTAGAATACTGCATCCAGTTTTGGTCGCCACACTACAAAAAAGATGTTGAGACTCTAGAAAGAGTGCAGAGAAGAGCAACCAGGATGATTAGGAGACTGGAGACTAAAACATATGATGAACGGTTGCAGGAACTGGGCCTGGCTAGTCTAGTGAAGAGAAGGACCAGGGGAGACAGGATAGCATCTTCCAGTATTTGAGGAGCTGCCCCAGAGTGGAGGAAGGGGGTCAAGCTATTTTCCAAAGCCCCCGAAGGCCAGACAAGGAATAATGGGTGGAAACCGAACAAGGAGAGATTCAACCTGGAAATAAGGAGAAATTTCCTGACAGTGAGAGCAATGGAACAGAAGTTGCCTTCAAAAGTTGTGGGAGCTTCATCACTGGAGGCTTTCAAGAAGAGACTGGACTGCCATCTGTCAGAAATAGTTACCGTATTTTTCGGAGTATAAGATGCTCCGGACTATAAGACTCACCTACCTTTTTGGGTGAGGAAAACAAGAAAAAGAAATCTGCCTCCCAGCAATTTTGCCTCGTTGCAGCAAACAGCAAACAGCCTGCTTTACTTTCATTTTCGTTTTCAGCATAGCTTGATTAGCACAAGAAAAAAAAAATCTGCTCCAGCAATTTACCTCTTTGTAGCAAGCAGTAGAGGCCTGAGCAAAACAGCTGAGAGCAAAACAGCTGAGAGTCGGGAGGGCCGATCCAATCAACTTGTCTAATTAGACTGTGCTGAAGCTGAAAGGAGCTGTTTCTTCTTGCTGCTTGCTGCAAGGAGGTAAATTGCTGGGAGGCAAAGGCCAAAGGGTGGGGGCCAGTGGGTGGGCGGGGCTACATTTGGTGTATAAGATGCACCTAAATTTTCACCACCTTTTGGAGGGGAAGGTGCATCTTATACTCCGAAAAATACGGTAGGGCTCCTGCTTGGGTGAGGGGTTGGACTATATGACCTACAAGATCCCTTCCAACTCTGTTAATCTGTTAAATAAAAAGGGCCTGGTGGCTCAGCAGACTGATAGCATTGTGATTAACACCAGCTGTCTGCAATTACTGCGAGTTCAAATCTCACCAGGCTCAAAGTTGACTCAGCCTTCCATCCTTTCTAAGGCGGGTAAATTGAGGACACAGTTTGTGGGGGCAATAAGCTGACTTTGTAAAAATATACAAAAGTATGAAGGCTATTGCTTAACGCATTGTAAGCCGCCCTGAGACTCCGGAGAAGGGCGGCATATAAATCAATTTTTTTTAAAAAAATGATGTCTTCTGTTTGCCTTTTCAATTTTCGGGATTCTCCATTTGAATCTTGGTAGTACAAGGGTTTAAGGCACCCTGTTATTAAGCTGGTTATTAAGACCAGCTGCCTGCAATTACTGCAGGGTTCGAATCTTGCCAAGGCTCAAGGTTGACTCAGCCTTCCATCCTTTCTAAGGTAGGTGAAATGAGGACCCAGTTTGTGGGGGCAATAAGCTGACTTTGTATAAATATACAAAAGGATGAAGGCTATTGCTGAGCACATTGTAAGCCGCCCTGAGTCTTCGGAGAAGGGCGGCATATAAATCAAATTAAAAAAAAAAATAAATCTCTATTTTCTTGGCTGTAAACCTGATGATTTAGACTCCAGGTGAGTTTTACATCCTAGAATGATGCATTTCTGTTTTGTGATTTTGCCCGTGGTGATGCCAGGAAGTGAAGTGAGGACAGGACATGACTTGAAGTGCCTGGCACCCTAGCCTGTCCATCTGGCGAAAGCTAGGACTGGTTTACAGTTCATTTAACCATGTTTTTTTTAAAGTTAAATCATTGGTCAGGCTGTTGGTAACATGCTGGAAAGTAAGCTAACTGCCTCAGTTGGAATTATACAGTAGTGGCCAAAATTGTGGAAACCTTTTGGGAAAAGTGTATTTTTGAGGTTTGATAACTAATACACCACTTTTTTTGTTTTTGGATCCTCAAACATAGAAATGGAATGTATGATATAAAACAATAAAAAAATATTTCAAAAAAAAAAATGACGACCAACTTCTGTGGGCGTGTCTACAACTCCGTTTAAAAGTTCGGACAGCCGCCTCCCCTTATGGTGGCATAACCACATCTCAGGAACTATACAGCCGGTCTGCATTTTTTATATCAATTTATAAATTTTATAATTACATACTTTATAATTTAATTGAAATTTAAATTACATTTCTAATTTATAGGCCATCCCCCTTACCTGAAGGTAACTCTGGGCAGCTTACAATCATTAAAAAAAATAAAACTGTATCAATTAAAAAAAAGTTTTTTGTTTATTTGAGTCAGAAGCATCACAATTAAAAACATAAATAAATTGATACAAAATTAAAAACACTACATTCCAATTTAAGATGCGGAAATGCGGAGCAGGATGGGGAGGGAGCATCCTGCCATCACGGGGTCTTGATTTTATGACAGTTTTGGCAAAAAAGCAGCATTTACTTCCATTTTGATTTTTTTTTTTTGACAAAACTTGACCAAAGTGAACTCTTGGTTCATTTAATGACCACGGTGTTTGCTTAATAACCTTTGCAAAAAAACCCAAAAAGGTAGTAAAATCAGATCGATCACACAGGTGACCAGTTATACAATTTTCACAACCTGCAGCTGTGATGGGCACCTTCAATTAAAATGACCACGTTTGAAAAATACTGTTCTAGATTTTATTTTGATGCTTGTTTGGTCTTAACAGATTTTTATTTTTGTTTGGAGTGAGTGGCGAGCCTGAAAAATTGCAGAAAAGTGTGAGAAAGGGATTGCTCGTAAGTAAAAGATGGTGGCTTATCAATTTCCTGAGCCATTTTGTACCATGAAGTACGTAAGTTTCCACCCCAAAATATTTCCACCCCAAAATATCTTCCACGCTGACACTCATGTTCTCTAAAACCTGGAAATGTTGTGATATTTTACAAGCCAAGTCAGAAACAGACCAGAGAGTGCCCCCTACTGGTGAAGTAAATTATTTTACATTAAATGCAAAAAGAAAAAAGAAAAAAGAAAAAAGAAAGAAAGAAAGAAAGAAAGAAGAAAGAAAGAAAGAAAGAAAGAAAGAAAGAAAGAAAGAAAGAAAGAAAGAAAGAAAGAAAGAAAGAAAGAAAGAAGAAAAGGAAAAGAGGAATGTGAGACAAAATGCAACTCAAGACGATATGGGGAGAATGTATGTCCTGTAGTTCGGGCCATGAGATTGAGAGATCAAAGACAGAATACTGAAGTCTTCAAACCATGGTCTAAGCTTAACAAGTTGCATGAACTAGTTCTGGATTCGGTAAACTCTGATATAGCTTGATAAGAACACAAATCATGACCTGCTAAATAGGAACTCTGGCTCATCTAGTCCAACCCTCTATTCTCATAGTGGCTTGCCAGCTGTGGAAGGAATAACAGAATAGTAGTATAACAGGAAGGGCCCTTGGAGGTCATCTACTCCAACCCCCTGCTCAGGCAGAAGACCCTATACCAGCGGTCGGCAGCCTTAAATACTCAAAGAGCCACAGAGGTCCTAACTGGAAGCCCCCCATTCAATTCTGGAGCCAACAGGAAGTCTGGTTCCCCTACCATAGAGTCTCCTCCTAGCACAACATCTTTTTTCCTCTATCTACCAATTGTGTTGCCAACTGGCGACAGGGAGCCGCAGTAGAGGGATGAAAGAGCCACATGCAGCTCCAGAGCCGCGGGTTGCTGACCCCTGCCCTATACCATTTCAGACAAGTGGCAGTCCAATCTCTTTTTAAAAGCCTCCAGTGATGAAGCATCCACAACGTCTGAAGGCAACTCCTGTTCCACTGGCTTGTTGCTCTCACGGTCAGAAAATTTCTCCTTCTGTCTAGGTTGCTTCTGTTCTTGATTAGCTTCCATCCATTGCTTCCTGTCTTGCCTTCTGCTGCCATCAGAGTGTAGGAGATGACCAGACTGGGCACAAGGGTAGGGTCAAACTTATCATCAGCTGGAGTCACTACATCCATGATGGCGAACCTATGGCATGCGTGCCACAGGTGGCACGTGGAGCCATATCTGTGGGCACACGAGTGTTGCCCTAGCTCAGCTCCAGTGCGCATGCATGTGCCGGCCAGCTGATTTTCGGGCCTTCCAGGCTCACTGGAAGTCGAGAAACAGGCCATTTCTGGCCTCCGGAGGGCCTCCAGGGGTATGGGGAAGGCTGTTTTTGCCCTCCCCAGGCTCTGAGAAAGCCTCTGGAGCCTGGAGAAGGCGAAAAATGGCCCATCAGAAGTTGGAAAATGAGTCATTTCTGGCCTCCAGAGGGCCTTCATGAGGGTGGGGGAGGCCGTTTTCACCAACCCCAGACTCCAAGAAAGTCTCTGGAGCCTGGGGAGGGTGAAAAACAGGCCTACCAGGCCCACCAGTAACCTTTTTGCCGTCGTGTGCCAAAAGCGGGGGGAGTGCGGGGGGGGGGTTTGCACACCAAGGCAACCTGAGAGCTCCGAGGGAGAAGAGAAGTGGTGGGTTGCTCCCGGTTCGGCCTGGTTCGGACGAGCCGGTAATCGTGATGATGTGACATCAGCGAACTGGTTCTATATGACTGTGAGCTGGGCCCTCCCACCCACCTCCGTGTTTTACCTACCTTTATTTGTCATTTTTTTAGCCCAGTTGATAGGCGCGGCTGAGTGGATTGCCGCGCCTCAGCTGGGCAGAAATCTAATGTGGTTGCACGGAAATCTAATGCAAAGCGAGTGCGCAAAGGGAACCGGTGGTAACACCAGTTGGAACCCCCCACTGGAGAAAAGGGAATGGAGCTGGCACAGAGAGGGACAGAGGCAAAGCCTGGATTGTCCGTCTGCCTTCAGATGGAGAGTCAACAGCCCCCAGGTCTGGAGGTGGCTGATGAGGAAGAGGAGGAACAGCTGGGTCCAGTGCCTGACATGCGGATGTGAAAACAGAGGAGAGGAGAGCAGTGGAAATCCGTGGGCCGGTCCTTGGGACGGAAGAGCCACCACTGCTAGCAAAGTCCCACCCTAGCTCTGGGGATAAAAGGCAGGAGGCGGAGATGAGTAGGTGTGTCAGACAACTATTCATCTTCTGGCCGGCCGGACTTGTTAGCCTGTGAGAGAAACTTTTTGCCGGGGCTGTCGGTATTCCTAATAAAGGAATCTTTTGAGTTCACGTCAGACGGTTTGTCGTGTTTGGAGACCTGGGTCAGAACATAAATCCATTTTTTTCTTTCCTTGATTTACAGAATACTTTCACCCTTTTCACTGTCCATCTCTCTTACAATCAATCCTCCTGACCTCCTCATTGCACAAATGTGGGAAGGTCAACACAAACACACACACACACACAGAGAGAGAGAGAATCACAGACTTGACAGCACATCACGCTGATAACGAACCAATGTTCTGCTACTTTTGCTTGTCCCCACCGTTAAGGCTCACGTCGCTTAAAGCCTTTCATTGCAGAGTTAATGCAAGACTTAATGAACAGCGTAATTACAAATGCGTTTCATGTTTCATGATTTGTCAGAGGGCCCTGAAGCCAAGGGAAGGGTTCATGAAGAGATCTAAAAATATCATTGTCATTGGAGCAGTGGTTTAAATGTAAAATTTGTTACTACCGGTTCTGTGGGCGTGGCTTGGTGGGGTGGGGGTGGGGGTAATGTGACTGGGTGGGCATGGCCAACTTTTTTTTTTTAAAACTTTTAAAACCATTTTTTCTACAACCTCTTCGGCTGAAGAGGTTTGCACAGCTGCCGGACCCCATGGCCTTGAACTTCTCTTAGAGAGGCTTGTTATGGCTATCTCTACTTCACTCATGCAATCCCCTCTCCCAACTTCCCACGGTATGATTGTGGCAGGCCTGGATCCTCAAGGCATTGACTCAGCCTTTGACTCAGTCTTCCATCCTTTCTAAGGTAGGTAAATTGAGGACCCAGTTGTGGGGGCAATAAGCTGACTTTGTATAAATATACAAAAGTATGAAGGCTATTGCTTGGCACATTGTAAGCCACCCTGAGTCTCCGGAGAAGGGCGGCATATAAATCAAATTAAAAAAAAAAAAGGCACACAGGTAATATGGCTTCTAGGCATGACATTCTAGAATTCAATCCAGAATTGGTTGTATTCACCCAATATTTTAAGGAATTAATCCCTAAGGCTGGATTCTCACAATGCATTGAAGTATATACAGTATTAACCATGGTGACCCCATCAACTTACAAAAAAGCCAACAATTTTTTTAGTCTAATGCAGTATGTGAAGCCATCAATGAGCAGAATTCAGAACCATGGAAAGCTCCTGTCATGGTTTGACTAGCTAAACTGGGGAGAAAAAAACATGCCCCAGCGTGTATGGTTGAGAAACCATGTTTGCATGATACTGGCTTTGCTAAATTAACCATGGTTCTCTCAGTTGACTTGCTTTTCAAAGTTAGCAAAATGCACAGATTCGTGTGCCCTACAAATTAGCTTTGCAAAACATACTCATTTCTGGTTATGTCAGGGGTCAGCAACCTGCGGCTCTGGAGCCGCATGTGGCTCTTTCACCCCTCTGCTGCGGCTCCTTGTCACTCAAAATATGCGTCACAACCGCCAATGTGCGACACCCGCCGACAGGCAATTTATTGAGTTCAACCCCCGGTAGGCAAACCATGGATAAATCCAAGAAAAGAAAAGTTTCAGAAGAAAACAGAGTGTTTAATTCAACTGCATATGCTAGTTTTGTGGCTGCTCAGGAAATAGTCAGGCACGGGAAGGGTTTTGTGGCTCCCGGTGTTTTCTTTTCTGTGGGAAACGGCTCCAAATGGCTCTTTGAGTGTTTAAGGTTGCAGACCCCTGGGTTATGTGAATGCAGACAAATCTTTCAAAAGCCTAGCCAAGCTTGGTTTCCCTATCCTCTATCCTCTGCTTGAGGTCAGCTGAACCTATTCAAACGACACGTATTTCAGTAACCTTAATTCTTCTATGTGAATGAAGAACTGGAGAAGAACATTCAATGGTGAAAAAAGTCAGGTTCTCCAATTTAGGCAAGAAAAACCAAATTTGAAATATACCGTGTTTCTCCGAAAATAAGACCCAATCAGAAAATAAGGCCTCCTCCACCTCCACCTCCTCTTCCTCTTCCTCTTCTTCTCCTTCTTTTCTCCTTCTTCTCCTCCTCCTCCTCTCCTCCCTCTTCTCTTCCTCCTCCTCCTCCTTCTCCTCCTCCTCTCCTCCTCCATCTCCTCCTCTTCTTCCTTTCCCTCTCCCTCTTCTTCTTCCTCTTCTCTTCCTCCTCCTCCTCCTCTTCTTCTTCTCCTTCTTCTCCTCCTTCACCTCCACCTCCTCTTCCTCCTTTTCTTCTCCTCCTCCTCTTATTCTTATTCTTATTCTTATTCTTATTCTTATTCTTATTCTTATTCTTATTCTTATTCTTATTCTTATTCTTATTCTTATTCTTATTCGCATATTCCCACAGGTGCAGGGGATCATTGAACACCACTTTGCACGATCAGCTGTGTCTCCAGGGCACAGGCCCATGGCTTACATGTCTTTGTTGATGGTCTTTTGCCATCTCTGTTTTGGACCCCCACGAGGTCGCCGGCCATTGACTTCTAGTTGGTAGGCAGTCTTGGCCACGGTGGAAGGTGCTGCTCTCTGGACATGTCCATACCAGCAGAGCTGGCCTTCTCTCATCTTCTCTATAATTGGTGTCACACTCAAAATGTTGTCAAATGGTGTCATTTGTGATGTGGTCAAGAAGGGAGGTGCCCGATATCCAACGGGGCCTTCACATTTCCATGGCATGGAGAGAGATTTCAGTCCCTGTTGTTGCTGCCCAGCATTCAGTGCCATTCAGTGCAACAGAGCGGATGGTTGTCTTAGCGGATGTTCTGAGCAGAACATTAAGTCTAGAACCCAAAATTCTCCTCTTCAGATGCTTTCCCTAAGCATGACTCAGCCGAAATAGGGAAACTCCCGTTGATGGAACCAAGCATTAGAGGACGTTGTAGCTCTAGACAAACTCTTTTTATGACTCAAAACCAGTAATAAATCACGTGCAAGTAGCTATTTGAACAGGAGAGTAACAAAATCCAAGGTCTTAGCGAGAGATGGGAGATGGGACTGGAGAGCCATAAAGTAAAGTAAATCTAGATTATGGTTAAAGGATAACAGATCCGATTGCCGCTCTCCACATAGATAGATGCACAAGGTAGACTGAACAACAACCAGTTGTGGTTGTTAAGTCAAGGACAAAAGGTAAAAAAGTGTCCCTTGTCCAGTTGTGTTCGACTCTAGGAGGCGATGCTCGTCTCCGTTTCCTAGTCACGGGAGCTACTGTTTTCGGAAGAGACTTCTGTGGTCATGTGTCCAGCATCACTACACACTGAGGCAGGGGTGAAATGTAAAATTTGTTACCACTGGTTCTGTGGGCGTGGCTTGGTAGTGGTGGGGGTAATGTGGGTGGGTGGGTGGGCGTGACCAACTTTTTTTTTTTTTTAACTTTTCAAAGCATTTTTTCTAATGCTTTGAAAAGCCTCTGCTGATCAGGCAACTCAGCTGGGATCGTCAGAGAGGCTTTTAAAAAAATGCTCTTCGGCCAAGAGGTTGCAGAAAAAAACGCTTTGAAAAGCCTCTGATGATCCCAGCTGAGTCGCACGATCATCAGAGGGTTTTTTTAAAAAAACTTTTAAAAGCATTTTTTGGTCGAAGAGGTTGTAGAAAAAATGCTTTTAAAAGTAAAAAAAAACAAAGCCTCTGATGATCGTGTGGCTCAGCTGGGCATGTGGGGGGTGGGGGGCAGGGATTTTTGCTACTGGTTCTCCAAGCCACCCGCTGCCATCGCTACCAGATCAGGTGATCTGGTTTGAACCGGGAGCATTTCACCGCTGCACGGAGGCAAATGGAATGTTGTTACCTTCCCAGTGAAGTGGTTCCTAGTAAGACCACATCTGGAATACTGCAACCAATTTTGGTCACCGTAGTACAAAACAGATGTTGTAACAGTAACGGAAGGGACCTTGGAGGTCATCTAGTCCAACCCCCTGCTCACACAGGAGACCCATCCTAGGGATTCGAACGGCAGAACTGCCGACCTTTCTGATGGACAAGCTCAGCATCTTAGCCACTGAGCCACCTAGCCAGGTAAGGTGAGAGTTTGGAAAAAGTTCAGAGAAGAGCAACTAAGATGATCAAGGGCCTGGAGACTAAAACATATGAAGAACGGCTGCAGCATTTGAGCTTGGCTAGTTTAGAGAAAAGAAGAATTAGGGTTGACATGATAACAGCATTTCAGTATTTGAGGGGCTGCCACAGAGAAGAAAGATGGGGTCAAATTATTCTCCAAAGCTCCAGAGGGGAGGACAAGAAGCAATGGTTGGAAACCAATCAAGGAGAGAAGCAACCTGGAATTAAGGAGAAACTTCCTAACAGTGAGGACAATTAACCAGCTTTGCCTTCAGACATTGAGGATGCTCCATCACTGGAGGCTTTTAAGAAGAGACTGGACAGAGAAGAACTTCCGGTTTCAGCCAGCTACTCTTCTGTTTCTGGCGCGCATGCGCACGAGACAATCAGTTGGCTGGCGCACATGCTGACGCAGGAAAATGGAAGACCAGCTGTTCTAGTTTCCGGAACTGCTGCATGCAAAAAGGCCAGCTGATCATGGCACACGCATGCGCGCCAGAAACCCAGAAGAGGAATGGGGGATGCCGTGCGTACCAGGCAACATGGCTCCGTGTGCCACTTCAGGCACGCGTGCCATAGGTTCACCATCACGGGTCTAGACAGTCACTTATCTGAAATAGTATAGGTTCTCCTGATTGAGCAGGGGGCTGGACTAGAAGACCTTCAAGGTCCCTTCCAGATTCTATTCTATTCTATTCTATTCTATTCTATTCTATTCTATTCTATTCTATTCTATTCCATTCCCTTCCCTTCCCTTCCATTCTTTTTCCATACTCTATTCCATTCCATTCCATTCCATTCTATTCCATTCCTTCTATCCTATCCTATCCCATCCCTTCCCTTCCCTTCCCTTCCCTTCCCTTCCCTTCCCTTCCCTTCCTTCTATTCCATTCCCTTCCCTTCCCTTCCCTTCCCTTCCCTTCCCTTCCTTCTATTCCATTCCCCCTGTTCCGTTCATTCTATTCTATTCTATTCTATTCTATTCTATTCTATTCTATTCTATTCTATTCTATTCTATTCTATTCTATTCTATTCTATTCTATTCCATTCCCTTCCCTTCCCTTCCATTCTTTTTCCATACTCTATTCCATTCCATTCCATTCCATTCTATTCCATTCCTTCTATCCTATCCTATCCCATCCCTTCCCTTCCCTTCCCTTCCCTTCCCTTCCCTTCCCTTCCTTCTATTCCATTCCCCCTGTTCCGTTCATTCTATTCTATTCTATTCTATTCTATTCTATTCTATTCTATTCTATTCTATTCTATTCTATTCTATTCTATTCTATTCTATTCTATTCTATTCCATTCCCTTCCCTTCCCTTCCATTCTTTTTCCATACTCTATTCCATTCCATTCCATTCCATTCTATTCCATTCCTTCTATCCTATCCTATCCCATCCCTTCCCTTCCCTTCCCTTCCCTTCCCTTCCCTTCCCTTCCCTTCCCTTCCCTTCCCTTCCCTTCCCTTCCCTTCCCTTCCTTCTATTCCATTCCCCCTGTTCCGTTCATTCTATTCTATTCTATTCTATTCTATTCTATTCTATTCTATTCTATTCTATTCTATTCTATTCTATTCTATTCTATTCCATTCCCTTCCCTTCCCTTCCATTCTTTTTCCATACTCTATTCCATTCCATTCCATTCCATTCTATTCCATTCCTTCTATCCTATCCTATCCCATCCCTTCCCTTCCCTTCCCTTCCCTTCCCTTCCCTTCCCTTCCCTTCCCTTCCCTTCCTTCTATTCCATTCCCCCTGTTCCGTTCATTCTATTCTATTCTATTCTATTCTATTCTATTCTATTCTATTCTATTCTATTCTATTCTATTCTATTCTATTCTATTCTATTCTATTCTATTCCCTTCCCTTCCCTTCCATTCTTTTTCCATACTCTATTCCATTCCATTCCATTCCATTCTATTCCATTCCTTCTATCCTATCCTATCCCATCCCTTCCCTTCCCTTCCCTTCCCTTCCCTTCCCTTCCCTTCCCTTCCCTTCCCTTCCCTTCCCTTCCCTTCCTTCTATTCCATTCCCCCTGTTCCGTTCATTCTATTCTATTCTATTCTATTCTATTCTATTCTATTCTATTCTATTCTATTCTATTCTATTCTATTCTATTCCATTCCATTCCCTTCCCTTCCCTTCCATTCTTTTTCCATACTCTATTCCATTCCATTCCATTCCATTCTATTCCATTCCTTCTATCCTATCCTATCCCATCCCTTCCCTTCCCTTCCCTTCCCTTCCCTTCCCTTCCCTTCCCTTCCCTTCCCTTCCCTTCCTTCTATTCCATTCCCCCTGTTCCGTTCATTCTATTCTATTCTATTCTATTCTATTCTATTCTATTCTATTCTATTCTATTCTATTCTATTCTATTCTATTCTATATGAAGGGAGAGAGAGACCAGTCAACTGGTTGTTTGCTAATGCCACGTGCCTTCCACAAGTGTGTCAAAACAATTCAGCAATCACATGACAGCTTTCTGTCAGAAGCGGTCTTTATCACCCCAGTGGGGAAAAAAAACCCAAAAGCAAAACCATACAGTACAATTTCCACACAAATCACAAAATATTTACAGGGTTTTCCTACTTCTCTCCTTGCAAGGAGAAAATACAAGCAGGACCTGAGATAAGGATTGGAGCTCACGCCATTGCATGGAGCTCAGGTCTCAAACCTGGACTGCCGGTTTCCCAGCTGACAAGCTCAGCATCTTTAACCACTGAGCCATTGCTCCCACCTAAGTCAAGGACTTAGCTTAAGTCAAGGACTTAGCTTGTCGATCGAAAGATCAGCAGTTCAGTGGTTCGAATCCCTAGTGCCATGTAACGGAGCGAGCTCCCGTTACTTGTCCCAGCTTCTGCCAACCTAGCAGTTTGAAAGCAGGTAAAAAATGCAAGTAGAAAAATAGGGACCACCTTTGGTGGGAAGGGAACAGCGTTCCGTGCGCCTTCGGCGTTGAGTCATGCCGGCCACATGACCACGGGGACATCTTCGGACAGCGCTGGCTCTTTGGCTTTGAAACGGAGATGAGCACCGCTCCCTAGAGTCAGGAACGACTAGCACATATGTCTGAGGGGAACCTTTTAAGTCCCATAAGCCATTTAGAAAGTTAACAACTGTGTAAACGGTGCAGCTAAACCAAAAACCCAAGGAAAGCAGAAGTTCCAAAGAAGAAAGAGTTAATCAATGTAAGAAAGGCACATCCCCGGGTCTCTGAATGTGGATGGTATGCAGAGCCACGGAGAATTTGACTTGCTAAACAGTGCCTGAAATAGAGGTTCCTGCAGCAAAACAGGCTTTTTATAGCAATTTCTCCATCTGGAGAGCAGTTGCTTCCGTGCAGATGCGATAAAGGCAGCTCTCTCTTGGTATGAGCCAACATCCGGGTTTTGGGGGGAGGGGTAGGGCTTCAAGGCCAAAAGTCTTTTGGGAGGGGGAATAAGAAGGAGGGGGTAATGTGCTTTTTCCTGTGTTTTGAATAGCAAGGTATAATGCGCCAAAGTGAAGCCCTTTGCAACAGAATTAAGGGTGATGGACTCCCCAGCCCCAGGGGGCACTTCTGGATAGCGGAGGAGAGAAAATCAAATAATTGACAATGCATTTGGTGGTGCTTTTCCAGGACATTTTGAAAGGTATCAATTTCCCATCCATCTTCTAAATAATTGGATGGATGAAAGGAAAGCCGAAAGAAGCTTCCACACAGCCAAACCTCTATAGCAGGGGTCAGCAACCTGCAGCTCTGGAGCCGCATGTGGCTCTTTGATCCCTCTGCTGCAGCTCCCTGTCGCTCAAAATATGCGTCACAACTGCCAAATATGCGTTACAACTGCCAATGTGTGATACCCGCCCGGCACGCAATTCATTGAGCTTTCTGAGCCCCGGGAGGCCAATCATGAATAAATCCAAGGAAAAAAATGTTTCAGAAGAAAACAGAAGGTTTAATTCAACTACATATGCTAGTTTTGTGGCCGCTCAAGAAATAGTCAGGCACGGGAAGGGTTTTGTGGCTCCCGGTGTTTTCTTTTCTGTGGGAAATGGGTCCAAATGGCTCTTTGAGTGTTTAAGGTTGCCGACCCCTGATCTACAGTAAGTTTATTCCTCTTCTTCCATTCCATACTATTTCTTATTCTTATTCTTATTCTTATTCTTATTCTTATTCTTATTCTTATTCTTATTCTAATAATTCAAGAGGCAACTGGACTTTCTGGTTTTCCTTTGAAGACGTTTCGCTTTGAAGACGTTTCTCACGCCAGAAGCTTCTTCAACTCTGACTGGATGGTGGGAAATGGAAGGATCTCAAACACACTTATGAAACAGATATTGGGAAAAATGTTCCATGCAGAAGGGCGTGCCTTCTGCTTCACAGTATTTCTTTTCCCGGGCGTTTTAAGGAACATGGCATTCCACGAAGCTTACGCTAGTAGATAGCTGGCTGAAAACCCCATGTATTGTGAGGCAAGATGGATATCCAGTGGTACATTTGTTATTCCGAAGAAAATTTCAATTTTCAGAGCTGAGCTGAGCCGAGCCACGGAGGTAGAAGAAAGATTCGTGGATAAACAAACAAAGCATTAGGCTCAGCCCGGTTCCCAAGCAACGCATTTGTAGATGAAGCAGAAAAAACACCGGATACCGTGATAGGGAAGGAAGGACGCAGCTACTCGGTGTCTCAGTGTGTCGTGTGAATCTAGCAGTGTGTGTTATGCTTTCAGGCTTCCTTGTTGGGCATTAGTTATGGGTTTGAAGGTATACTTTCCCCCCCTTTTCATCTTATACAAGGGTGGGCTTCAAAAATTTTAGCTAGGGGTTATCTGCCTGGTTGCTGGGTGGGCGTGGCCATGGTGGGTGTGGCCTAGTCAGACTCCTGCACCATAGGGGGGGAGCATTTTTGCCCTCCCCAGGCTCCGGAGGCTTTCCTCGAGCCTCCGGGAGGACAAAAAGAGCAGTGGTGGGTTTCAAAAATTTTTACTACTGGTTCTATGGGTGTGGCTTGGTGGGCGTGGCATGGCTTGGTAGGTGTGGCTTGATGGGAGTGGCAGGGGAAGGATACTGTAAAATCTCCATTCCCACCCCACTCCGGGGGAAGGATACTGCAAAATCCCCATTTCCTCCCAATCAGCTGGGACTCGGGAGGCAGAAAATAGATGGGGGCGGGGCCAGTCAGAGGTGGTATATACCAGTTCTCCGAACTATTCAACATTTCTGTCCTTTCTGTCACCAGTACGGAGTTTTGTTCAGCAGATATATTCTCATTGTGCCCAGAGAGAGAAATATCTGCCTCTACCTAGGATCGAACTCACAGCTTCCTGATTGTGAGGCGAGAGCTCCCGCTCTAGGCCACTGCACCACTCCTTGACTTATGACAATGGGGACCAGAATTTTCATTGCTAAGCAAGTTGGTTGTTAAGGGAATCACACCCAATTTTATCACCTTTTTTTTGCCATGGTTGTTAAGTGAATCATTTTAGTTGCAAAGTGAAATTATGCAGTCATTAAGCAAATCCAGCTCCCCGGATTTGCTTATCAGCAGGGGAAGGATACTGTAAAATCTCCATTCCCACCCCACTCCGGGGGAAAGATCCTGCAAAATCCCCATTTCTTCTCAATCAGCTGGGACTTGGGAGGCAGAGAATAGATGGGGGTGGGGCCAGTCAGAATTTTTACTACTGGTTCTCCAAACTACTCAAAATTTCCACTACCGGTTCTCCAGAACTGGTCAGAACCTGCTGAAACCCACCTCTGAAAAAGAGCCTCCCCAGGCTCCGGAGGCCCTCTGGAGGCTGGAAATGGGCCCATTTCCAGCCTTCCTGACCTTCCGATAGGCCTGTTTTTCACCCTCCCTGCGCCTCCACACACACCCTACACTTACCTGCATTCAAAAGGGGGCCGCGTGGGCACTCCTGGAAGGGGAGGGGCAGGGTGGGAGGGGCCAGCCAGGAGTGGGATTTGGGGGTTCTCCGAACTGCACAGAATCTTAGCTAGAGATTCTCCCGAACCCCTGCGAACCCCCAGCAGTCCACCCCTGGTCTTATATACAGGTAGTCCTTCAACTTACGACCACAACGGAGCCTGAAATTTCTGTTCTTAAGCGAGACATTTGTTAAGTGAGTTTTGCCCCATTTTATGACCTTTTTTTTTTTTTTTTTTGATTTGATTTATATGCCGCCCTTCTCCAGAGACTCAGGGCGGCTTACAATGCACTAAGCAATAGCCTTCATACTTTTGTATATTTATACAGTCAGCTTATTGTCCCCACAAACTGGGTCCTCATTTCACCTACCTTAGAAAGGATGGAAGGCTGAGTCAACCTTTGTTCTTGCCACATTTGTTAAGCAAATCACTGCAGTTGATGTTAGTTACCCGGTTGTTAAGTGAACCTGTTTCTCCCCCCCCCCCACCCCCCCACCCACATTGGCTTTGCTTGTCCAAAGATCACAAAAGGGAATCACACATGATCTTGGGGCACAGCAACAGTCATAAATATGAAACGGTTGCCAAGCATCTGAATTTTGATCCCATGGTCATGGGATTGGTGGAATGGTCGTAACTGTGAAAAACGGTCATAAGTCACACTTCTCAGTGCCGTTGTTGTAACTTTAGAACTGAGAATAACTTTATTGTCACTTATGAATGTACACTAATATATTTAAATGAAATTTCATTGCATGCAGCTCTCAAAGAGTCACTACCTCCAATATACACTACATAAACATGACAACGGTCACTAAACAAGTTGCTGTAAGTCGAGGACTACCTGTATTGCAAAATTCTTTAGCTGGAATCAAAGAGGCATTCTCTCTTTTACACACACACACACTGCCACACGTTCTTTGGCCAGGAAAGGAATCAGTTGCTTGCAAGACCAACCCCTTCCTGCAAACCCGTTTGCTACTATACATTTTTGAGCAATGCATCGTCAGACTGAAGAAATACCGGCACTCCCAGCTTCTGTTTCATTTTTGCAAGGGGTGTGTGTGTGTGGGGGGGGGGGGAAATGAAAGGGAAAATGTAGAGTAAGAGACGCCTTTGGTGTACACTAGAGAATTGGATTCCTTCCCTGTGCCGTTCTGGAACACGGAGTTCGCCAAAAGGAAAAACCGGTCTCAAACCACCGGTAACCATGGAGATCTTTTGTGCACCTTGTTACAAGAATGTGGAGAGCATACCATCCAGGGTGCGAGAAGCGTCTCTTTCCATTTGCACTAAATCTGGGATGCAATCAAATGCCCAATGAATGGTTCGTTCGTTCTGGCTGCCATTTTAGGCTGATGCAAACTTTTAAGAATGTTGACCAGAACTTCCCTTCAGAGAAGATAGACGGTTTGAGATCGGTGTGTGTGTGTGTGTGTGTGTGTGTGTGTATGACTAAACGCCAAAGGCGCACGGAACGCTGTTCCCTTCCCACCAAAGGTGATCCCTATTTTTCTATTTGCATTTTTTTTCGAACTGCTAGGTTGACAGAAGCTGGGACAAATAACGGGAGCTCACCCTGTTAGGCGTCACTAGGGATTCGAACCGCTGAACTGCCGACCTTTCGATCGACAAGCTCAGTGTCTTAGCCGTTGAGCCACCGTTATAATAATAATAAGTACACTTATTATGTTCCATAATAAGGTACATAATGATAATAGGGAGACGAATCCAAGCAAAAATTTTGCCAAAATGAACGCTGCAGAAAAGAAAACCCCTGCCACCAATTGTCCGGAAAATACAATGGCATAAATCTACCCAGTGCAATCACGTATAACGGAACTGCCTTGCTTAGTGATGGAGTTGCCTGTCCCAACAGCCACCGTTAAATGAGGACTACTTTAATGTAAATAGGTCATGCTGTTCATACAATTCATCATTCAATAGCTATGATTGCAACAGTTCTGGGCTGGCACGGGAGTTGCAACCAATCGCAAACTCTTATCAACTTGGCCGGACTGCTGGAATGTTGTAACTAGACCCAGATAATTCACCAGTATATTTGCAATAAGGAACATTCCTTGGCTGCTGATCAAACCACATACTTAGATTGCCATTTCTCAAGTGAAACCTGGAACTGGTGCAATGCTTAAATCCTTCCCTTCAGCATTACAATAGCTTGACATCATGAATATATCATTTCTAAAGGGTGGTAGAACATGGATCACCCATATCAGGCTTAACAATCATAGGCAACCAGGGATCGCGTACTTACTAAGAGAACCAAGTGGTTGATATTGGGCCAAATTAATCAGTGGTCAGATGGTCAAGAAAGAATAATGAAATACAGGTAGTCCTTGACTTATGACAATCATCTTCTTTTAACGACCCCATAATCCCTTGCGGGGTGGAGTCTGGGCAACTGAATGGTGTTTCCTGGCCAGATGCCTTTCCTGTCACCAATACGGAGTTTTGTTCAGCAGATATATTCTCATTGTGCCCAGAGAGAGAAATATCTGCCTCTACCTAGGATCGAACTCACAGCTTCCTGACTATGAGGCGAGAGCTCCCACTTTAGGCCACTGCACCACTCCTTGACTTATGACAATGGGGACCAGAATTTCCATTGCTAAGCAAGTTGGTTGTTAAGGGAGTCACGCCCAATTTTATCACCCTTTTGTTTTTTGGCCATGGTTGTTAAGTGAATCGTTTTAGTTTAAAGTGAAATTATGCAGTCATTAAGCAAATCCAGCTCCCCGGATTTGCTTATCGAGATGTCAGCAGCTGCCTCAGAAAGTCGCAAATAGATCACATGATCTGGGTTGCTGCAATCGTCATAAATAATGCTATTTATGTACCTGAATATCGATCAGGTGGGGGAAAATGCTATAATGGCCATAAGTGCGAGGCCCGAGTGTCACTATTTTTCAGTGCTATCGTACAGTCACTAACCCAATGGTTGTTAAGTTGAGGACTGCCTGCAGCGGTGGAGTCTTTGGTGCACTTTGAGGTTGGTTGCTTGCTTGCAGATGTTTCATGACCCAACTAGGTAAAATCATCAATTTTCAGGCCTGAGTTAACAGATATTTTCTTGCATTGGAATGAAATAGTTTCCAAGAGAAATTGTGAAGAGAGGAAAATTGACGCCAGTCTTCACCAGGGTATATTGAATGGCAGAAACAAATTACTTTGCAGATCAAAAATGTTTGTTCTTGAATATTCAATAAAATATTTTATTTTTTGTGGTATGGGATCAGCACTTTGGGTTTGGCAAGCATGCTTAGTGATCTTTAAAAAAGCTACTAGCCAGGTTCACCTATCGTGCTAATGCTATCTTTGGTTTAGCATGCGGTATGAACCAGTGATGGGTTTCAAAAATTTTTACTATCGATTCTGTGGGTGTGGCTTGGTGGGCATGGCATGGCTTGATGGGCGTGGCTTGGTGGGAATGGCAGGGGAAGGATACTGTAAAATCTCCATTCTCACCCCACTCCGGAAGAAGGATACTGCAAAATCTCCATTCCCTCCCCAATCCAGGGGAAGGTTACTGCAAAATCCCCATTTCCTCCCAATCAGCTGGGACTTGGGAGGAGAGAATAGATGTGGGCGGGGCCAGTCAGAGGTGGTATTTACCGGTTCTCCGAACTACTCAAAATTTCCACTACTGGTTCTCCAGAACTGGTCATAACCTGCTGAAACCCACCTCTGGTATGAACTGAATCAAGTGGTTCATTCAATAAACTCTGGTTAAAATAGGCCAGGCACTGTCAATCAGACTCAATCCATTCATCACCCATCCCAATGATTTGTGTGAAGAGTGTTACACCTATATATATGTTTACTGTATGCTTTAGAAATCTACAAGAGGAATGTCCAACCTTGGCAACTTGAAGACTTGTGGACTTCAACTCCCAGAATTCCCCATCCAGCATGGGAGTTGAAGGTTGGACACTTCTGGTCTATAAAGAAGTTTGATTGACTGGGAAAAGGGCTGTTAGCTTTCAACTATGCTGAAAATCCAGCCATTTTTTTGCTTATTAGCGCAACTGAAAAGATCTAAATATTCAAGAATTAAACCACTCCATAATACATACATATATGAGTCCATAATGTATGGCTATATGCATAATTCCTTCATCTGCTGCTTATCTGAGATCCTAAATTAGTTGCAAGCTCAGTACAACTAATACAAACTTAAGTCTCCTTGGATTTAAAGCTATGTTCTTGACAACTTCATGCACATGTTGTTTTCTTGACAACGCAACAGTTGAGGTTTGGCCTTGTCTTCTTCTGGGATGTTTTGTGACTTCCCAGCTTTGTCAAACTACAGGGCTGTCAAACTCCCAGATACGGGCCAGACACATCACACCAGTGGTGAAATCTAATTTTTTTTACTACTGGTTCTGTGGGTGTGCATTGGTGGGGATGGTATGGATTGATGGGTGTGGCTTGGTGGGCATGGCAGGGGAAGGATGCTCCAAAATCCCCATTCCCTCCCCACTCCTGGGGAAAGGATATTGCAAAATTTCCATTTCCACCCCACTCTAGGGGAAGGATGCTCCAAAATCCCCATTCCCTCCCCATTCCTGGGGGAAGGATATTGCAAAATCTCCATTCCCATCCCACCCATCCCCATTCCACTCTGGGGCCAGCCAGAGGTGGTATTTGCCGGTTCTCTGAACTACTCAAAATTTCCGCTACCAGTTCTCCAGAACCTGTTGGAACCTGCTGGATTTCCCCCCTGGTTTAAGATCATATTTTTCTAACAATCTCCACATTATCTTCTGCAAAGTCATCTGTCTACTCCTCCACATTGCTTAGTCCTAGATGGAGGACTAGGAAGATATCCCACAGATATAGTCTAAACCAGAGGATCTCCAACCTTGGCAACTTTAAGCCTGACGGACTTCAACTCCTAGAATTCCCCAGCCCAGGGCTGGGGAATTCTGGGAGTTGAAGTCCGCCAGGCTTAAAGTTGCCAAGGTTGGAGACTCCTGGTCTAAACTATAAAGAAAAACAATCCCCAAATCCATCGTGTAAATCAGGGGTGTCAAACTGGCGTCACGCGGGCCCAATGCATCATGCATAGGCCACACCCACCCCAGCTCTGCAAAGGCAAAAAAACTTCACAATACGTCACACGACATCAACGTGATGCGGCAAATTTGACACCCGTATTGTAAGAAGACAAGGGTAAGCCACCTCCATATTGTTGCCCGCAAAACATGACCATGTTCATAAAGCCACCGGGGGTTGAATTTGACTGAGATCCTACCTTCACCTTTGTGTCTGCCTATCAGGAGTAGTCCATAGGACAGGTCTTCATGAACGACCAGATTGGGCTAATACTTAGGCGGGACATCACCCGAAATTAACTCACACAATTACCAAGAAAACCACCTAGAAGTATCCAAGTTCAACTTGATGGAGCCTTTCCCTTTTTATTGCCAATTGTGGTTTATTGAACAATCCATAATCCAACAAGCCATGTTTTAGCTGGCTGCTTTGTACAGCAATATAACCCCCCCTCCATATTCTGCAGTGATATCTCATATTTCATCTAACTTGTATAAGATATTCTGCTGAAAGGCAAAGAAAACATTCCTGTAGGACACATCTGAGGAAAAAATTTGTGTCCTCGGCTCAGTGTCTTCTTTCTGTGGAGGACTCAGCTTCCTCCCCACTCCTGATTTTCCTTGTTTACTCATAATCTTCTCGCTTCTCACAACTAGGGTTTTAAAACAGAAGCTGGAAAGACTATAGCACGCTGGTTTCTCCAAATTCATTTTTAGGCCCTGGATCGAACTTCTAGTCACATCTGAAGGGCTCACATCTAACCAGGGTATAATTCACAGAGGTCTTGTAGTGAATGAAGATAGGGTCAACTCAACTCTTTGAGGAAATGAGATCGGTCCATCCAACATAACCGCAAGTATAAAATAAAACAGGCCAAAATTTAAATCACGTAATTATAAGATTTGAAGTATCATCACCGCCATCACCTCCATCACCTCAGATATCTATAGCCTCTGCTACTCCTGGAGCCATGCTTCTTAGATCTCAGCATGTCCAGCAGCATAAGCCAAGGTGGTGTCCACATGTACATGTGTGTGTGGGTGAGATGGGTACATGAGCCATCTATGCCGGTGTGGTCACAAAAACCATTTTGTAAGAATAGGCGAAGTCCACGATGTAGGCGATGAGGTTGAAGAAGGAGAGGAACGTAATTCCCAGGTCATTGTCCCACACGACACAGCGGCCAGGATAAATATTACACCGAGGTCTTGGATTGTTCCGAAAGCTGTATAGAGGCCATACGACTACTACAGTAAGATACATGAGAACAGCCAAGATGTTGTAGGCAATGAGAGTCTTCTCCACAGGGATGGGCAAGGAACCAAGGCAGCGTCCAATGGTCAGAATGATGATCACCATGGTCAGAATGAAGCAGATGCAGTAGACGGCCACACACCATTCCAGACCAGGAAATTTCTTGTAATCGGAAATGCCCAGCAAGGAGAAGATGAGACAAGCTACGTAGGCCTCAAATACCTTCAGGAGGCCAGGGATGGTGGTCAGGAAGTTGCTGAGCTCCCCTGCTTTGGCCCTGGTGAGTCCTACTTCCACTGCGTAGGCAATGAAGCAGAGGCAAGACATGATGGTAGCCCCAATCTGATAACCACAGTGGTACCTCTGGCAGGAAGGTATGAAGGTTGCTGGGTAGACCACGGAAGTCGTGAAGATCATCAGAGTGGCCAGCATGGAGAAGGCAGAGGTGAAGTCCTGCCAGGAAACAGGCAGGGCCGCGTCCAGGCTGATCAGCTCCATAATCACCACAAAGACAGAAACGATAAAGCAGAAGCACCAAGTAAACATCGACCAAGACCCATAGTTTCCGATGTAATCTTTATAGGTGGCTGCTAAGCTGAAAGCAGTGCAGGAGAAGAATATCTCCAGCAAGCGAACGATCCCCAGCGGAGAAATCAGAGAGCGGCCATTGAATTTAAGAGCTAGCATGATGACCGCGATGCCAGCAGGGCGAAGAGCCCACAGGAAAGATTAGAGACCCAGCAAAGCGTCTTGAGAAGCCGATGGGTGCGGTACGGTGTTAATCTAGGCACCGTCCCAAAGCAAAGGCACGCCCAGTCGGAGGGATGGTTGAAGGTCTCAATGGAGGGTGGAGCTCTTCCATTGCTTTAGGGAAGCTCTCAACTTTTGCTAAATCTGGGACAGGCCAGGGAAACGAAGCAGCCGCAGGAGGGCTGCAGATCTGCTAACAATCCTTCCCCGTCAAGCTTTCCCACTAGCTGAAGTTTTTTTTTTCTCATGGAAGAATGCAAAGTTGGTTACGTCACCTTGAGGAGTGTTCGCCTAAGGGAAGGGGCGAAGCAGCCCGCCCTGGGTGTCAAACTGTGTTCTCTGGATTGCAGCCTTTCACTGCAAGCGGTTTCTGATTCAAAGCAGGAAACGGCTTGTCCGGAAATGAGAGGCAGGTAGATGATTAACGAGACTGAAGTTGATAAGGTAAGATCAACCTGGCCATCTACTGCACCTGCTGTTGGTGCAGGGAGCCAAATGTTTCAGACCTTCATCTGAAGCTAGGAAAGGGTTTAAGGTGCTACCTGTATGATCCAGGTCAGAGGTCTTCAAACTTGGCAGCTTTAAGACTTGTGGACTTCAACTCCCAGAATTCTCCAGCCAGCTGGAGAATTCTGGGAGTTGAAGTCCACAAGTCTTAAAGCTGCCAAGTTTGAAGACCTCTGATCCAGGTGATAAGAGTTGAAAGTGAAAAAGGTTTTGGGTCCTCCCCAAAGGCTGCCTCCCTTTCTGAATTGTGGTTCTTTTTTTTTTTTCCCAAAAAATTGCTTTCTAGTGAAGGTAGAAAAATCACGTCGTTTTGTAATCGGTTCAAAGTACACCCACCTACTCCCAGTTTCCCGAGTTCTGATCATAGGGTCAAAAGTGATTTACGTGCTTTAGAATCTTTTGGAAGCACGATTCAGATTAAATCCAAGGATCTTGAAAAAGACACAGGAGGACATGCCCTGACCTCTGCAATTCTGGATTTGCAGGGGCTTCTGGAGAAACAGCCCATAATATTTGACAAAGGATAGGTTGGCCTCTTTCTCCCTACCATCACCCTCACTTCTAATTGCTTCTGACCCTGGCAATGGAACAGGAGCTTCCATATCTCTTGAAAAAAAGCTCAATTAATGAACTTTGTCCTAAATAGATGGCAGAAAAACAAGAAACAGCCTTGTCTCTTGTGTGAAACAGCAGGGGAACTGCAGAGAGATTCTCAGCCATCCAGGTCATGGTTGTCCCAAATGTGCCTTTTCAGGAGGCAACTGGACTTTCTTGGGTTTTTTTTTTCTTTTGAAGACGTTTTGCTTCTCATCCAAGAAGTTTCTTCAGCTCTGACAGGATAGAGGGGAATGGAAGGATTTATATTCCTTGCAGAGAGCTGGTCATTTGCATCCTTTTAGAGGGACATTGAGGCCACTTGGAGGTTTATCTGTGTCCTCAGGGATAGGGGTGAAATCCAGCAGGTTCTGACAGGTTCTGGAGAACCGGTAGCAGAAATTTTGAGCAGTTCGGAGAACCGGCAAATACCACCTCTGGCTGGCCCCAGAGTGGGGAGGGAATGGGGATTTTGCAGTATCCTTCCCCCAGGAGTGGGGTGGGAATGGAAATTTTGCAGTATCCTTCCCCCAGGAATGGGGAGGGAATGGGGATTTTGCAGTATCCTTCCCCCAGGAATGGGGAGGGAATGGGGATTTTGCAGTATCCTTCCCCCAGGAGTGGGGAGGGAATGGGGATTTTGCAATATCCTTCCTACAGGAGTGGGGAGGGAATGGAGTTTTTGCAATATCCTTCCCCCAGGAGTGGGGAGGGAATGGAGATTTTGCGGTATCCTTCCCCTGCCATGCCCACCAAGCCACACCCACAGAATGGGTAGTAACAGAATTTGAATTTCACCACTGCTCAGGGACACCTGACTTAGTGCTCCTGGTTCCTGTACTCTGCAATTTTTTTCCCCTCTGGAAATCCATTCCTAGTCCCGTACCATTCCAAGGATGTTCATCCCAAATTATATAGCTCAACGTCTGTAGAGATTCTCAGTCATCCAGGTCAGGGTTGTCCCAAAAGTGCTTTTTCAGTTTCAACCATGACCTGGATGACTGAGAATCTCTACAGACGTTGAGCTATGCAATTTGGGATGAACACCCTTGGAATGGTATGGGACTAGGAATGGATTTCCAGAGGGGGAAAAAATGGCAGAGTACAGGAACCAGGAAAACCACTCAGGTGACCCTGAGGACACAGATAAATCTCCAAGTGGCCTCAACGACCCTCTAAAAGGATGCAAACAACCAGTGTCTGCAAGAAATATCAATCCTTCCATTCTCCACTAGCCTGTCAGAGCTGAAGAAGCTTCTTGGATGAGAAGCGAAATGTCTTCAAAGAAAAAGCAAGGGAGTCCAGTTGCCTCTTGAAAAAGCACCTTTGGGAACCGCAGGGGAACGGTTACTAATTCTACTATGGTGTCACCTATAGCAGTTCTTTGCCTTCGCCTAAGGCAGGGGTGTCAAACTTGTAGCCCACTGGCCGGATGCATCACATGCAGGCCACGCCCACCCCAGCTCTGCGAAGGGGAAAAAGTCACGAAGCGTCACGTGACTGCGTTATTCCACGAGGTTGACACCTGTGGCCTAAGACAACAGTCAAGTCTCCCAAAACAGTGACCTACCTGGAACGCTTATAGTTGACCCTCAAAAGGATTACACCTTCCTTCCCCTTTTCTTTACATGAATTTTCTTTACTCTCCTTGATTTGTTCCGTTTATAGTAGCTTTGCATGATCAGCTATCCTTTGGCCTTGCTAATTCAGATGATAAGAATCATAGTCCCGACAGATTTATAGAACGCTAGATAACCCGTACCATGTTACACCATCCTTTCAGAGATATTTCTTTACTTAAACAGAAGAAAAGGTAGGCAAAAAAAAAATTGCAATGGGGGATTTATGACTTCCTGCCAGCTTCACCTGTTTCTTTGTTCTCCAGCAGTCAATAATGAATCTTCCTGATCACCAGAGAGCTAGGATGGATCTGATCTACCTGATCTCCAGTAGCTGATGAAAGGGAGGCCAATCTACCCGATCTCTGGAGCTCCGTTCTACATTGAAGTTAAATCGCCCCTGACAAAAAAAAAAAAAAGAGAGAGAAAAACTCCAAACCTTCTAAATTGGGATTTAATGTAATAACTGGAAAGATTCGCAAGTTGACCAAGAGCTCTTCACTCAGGAGTGTCATTGTCATGAAGGGAATCAAAATCTTGGGCAGTTGAGCAAATTCTGGAAAATGGAAAAAAGTTTTCCCAGGTCTCTTTTTTTCTTGCACCAACATGGGGCCAGGCTGGAACTAATCTTCTGCATTGTTCCAGGCCTGTGGATCTCAGGATGAGAAATCTCCAGAAGGAGCATTCCACAGTCAGAAGCTCATAACTTTGTACAAGGTGACACAGGTCTCTTGGGAGAAGGTTGCTTGTAACATGCCATTCCTCCTGCTGTCCAATCACTTTCCAGATGAGTAATTTTGGTCCTGTCAGTCAGACCAAGTCACATAGGAAGGTTGGTTCCTTCACCTGAAGGTTGTATTTGCTCTCAGACCTTCTTACAGCTACCAACCTCCCAGTCTGGGACAATCTACAATGAAGAAAGAGTCACCCACTTGGGTTAACAGAGTTTGTGAGCTCCATCTTTGACCCAAGGCAAAACCTTCACCCAAACCTCGACCACCCCACCCCATAAGTGTGGCGGGGAAGTGCCATGGAGCTGCTAGCTTTAGGATGAAACCAAGGAGAGAATTAGGTGTTGGATAAGGAAGGAAGGTCTGCTAGGGACAGTGGGCTCACATCCAAACATCTGAAAAGAAGAACCCTGCTTCCAAAGGCAGCAATGGATGTTTTCCTGAAACGACAGCACAGAATTTAGCCGAGAAGCAGAGGTCGCATAACAGATGGTCCGGATGGCAAAGAATGTGAAAAGTTGGGCTAAATTGCCAGCTGTTCCAACATTGCTCTTCTCCAAGGTGTGAAATTGGATGGAAGACAGATGGAAAGGAAGGTATCCAGCAGTGGGGCATAGACGCTGAGAAAACACACGAGGGCTACAGAGGGAATGTGATGTCTTCTGGGAACATTGCTCCAGCTGATTTCCCCCCTTCCCCCCCCCACCCCCCAAAAAAAAGAAAGGAGGAAGGAAGTGGAAACCAATGTGCACCAGCTACTGAAGGGGTGGTGGGGCTGAGGCAGTGCAAGGGAGACCATGTTGTCCCTGTGGCTCATAGGTGAGGGAGCTCAGTGCCAGCCACTCGCCACCTTTGGCCAGCCGGTTGCTTTCATTGAGGCGCTGGATGCGGTATTGTTCATAATGTACACTGTGAGTGATGTCCTTGAGATCCTGGAGGTGAGACCTACAGAGAAGAAAAAGGGGCATCAACGAAATCCTTCCCTTCCTCATCGTTCAGCTAGAACTGAAAAAGCTTCTTGGATGAGAAGCAAAACGCTTTCAAAGGGGGAAACAAAACCCCCAAGAAAGTCTAGTTGACTTTTGGAAAAGCATGACCTGGATGATTGGGAAGCTCCATAGCCATCAGTGAAAGAGGTTGGAAACCATCAAGCAGAGCAACATCTCAACCATTCCATGAGAGAGTTGGATGACTTTTGTTAAAAAATGTTTAATTTAACAATATTTAATGACTGCTGGAACAGTAAAGAGTATAATGGGCCAGAACACACAGTTATGGTTGATTGGTTGGAGAGTGTGGGCCCCTACATTATGATTGGTTGCTGGGTGAGAAGGGGGAGTTTCCCTTTTCCCCCCGCCTTTTTCTTCTGTGTGCTCTGTATGCTGTTCTGCGATTTACCTGACAATTTACCTCAGGATGCAATGATGTGCCTGACTATCTTGTCTGCTGTAGATGTAAAATATATCTATTTATATGAAACTACAAGTTCGCTTCAGCGTCGCTGACTTCATTTGGACACCTGCTGCGCAATTCCCTCACAACTTCCTACCAATTCTCCATCGTTTGGCTCCCAAACAATTTCTCTCATCCCAGAAACTTCCAGAATGGAATATGCAATCCACGACACACAACCTTACTTCTTTCTGATAGACTCTATAGGACCATTTTTCCAAAATTGTTGAGTGTCATGACTTGGAAGTGAATGGACTTGAGGGATATATCCGAGCGTGAAGGTCCAACGAAAGTCAATTCTGGTGGAGGGTTTGAAACCCACAGAATAACATCTGGCTACCCACATCTGGAAATTCCGAATAGAGAAGGAAACTGGTACTCTTCTGGTGGTCAATGTCATTGAAAATCTTGTCCCAGAAATAAGTCAATCTGAAAATGAAACTTCATTTATAGCAGTGGTGGATTGCTACCGGTTTGCCCCGGATTGAGCAAACTGGTAGCGGCGCCGGCGGGAGGCTCCGCCCACCTGCCTGGATGCTTCTGCGCATGCGCAGAAGTGTCACGCACACAGGCGCAAGTGCGTGTGTGCCCACGAGCGAACCGGTAGCAACGGATTTTGAAACCTGCCCCTGATTTGTAGGACCCTAAGTAGTTCTATAAAAATAGAATGCCTCTTTTGGCAAACCATACCTGGAAAGACCTGGTCCTTTTAAATGTACTTAAACTTAAATACTTTACTGCTCCAGGCCACTGTTCCCTTTCCGGTAGACCTTTGGCATTGGCAGAATTGTGTATTTCTCACCAAGAAGGCGACTGAGGAGTAATTCCAGTTGCAAACTAGGGCTAATCTTTGTTATAGCAGCAGCTGGAACTGCTGGGTTCCCCTGTTTATTTATTTAGTATTTATTTGTATCCAGCCTTTATGATTTTTATAATAAACAACTCAAGGTGTTGAGAATACTTAATACCCCTCTCCTTCCTCCTATTTTCCCCACAACCATGATGTGGACTGAGTTGAAAGAAAGGGACTAGTCACCTAGTTGACTTTCATGCCTCAGGCAGGACTAGAACTCACCATCTCGTGGTGATTGGTTCAGAGTCACCCAGCTGGTTTTCATGCCTAAAGTGGGACTAGAACTCAGAGTCTCCTGGTGTCTCCTGGCCCAAAGCCACTCAGCTGGCTTTTATATCTAAGGTGAGACTAGAACTCCCAGTCTCCTGGTGATTAGCCCAAGGTCACCCAAACAGTTTTCGAGTCGGAACTCGAACTCACTGTCTCCCAATTTCTAGCCTGGTGCCTTAATCCAGAGATGGCGAACTATGGTCCCATTATGACTTGTGCACTTCAATGCCCAGAATTCCCGACCCAGCCACAAATCATAAAGGGGCCATAGTTCCTCACCCCTCCTTAATCACTAGATCAAATTGGCCCTTCTTAAGGTAAAGGTTCCCCTCGCACATATGCGCTAGTCGTTCCCGACTCTAGGGGGCGGTGCTCATCTCCGTTTCAAAGCCGAAGAGCCAGCACTGTCCGAAGATGTCTCCGTGGTCATGTGCCCGGCATGACTAAATGCCAAAGGTGGACAGAATGCTGTTACCTTCCCACCAAAGATGTTCCCTATTTTTCTACTTGTATTTTTGACGTGCTTTCGAACTGCTAGGTTGGCAGAAGCTGGGACAAGTAACGGGAGCTCACCCCGTTAGGCGGCACTAGGGATTCGAACCGCTGAACTGCCAACCTTTTGATCGACAAGCTCAGTGTCTTAGCCACTGAGCCACTGCATCCCTGTTTGGCTCTTATTAGCTGACCTCATACTACTCAGTTACTCCAGTAAATATAGATCCAGTAAAAATATTCCAGGTATCCTCCACAATTTTAGCCCAGAATTCCTGCAGCACACACAGAGTGCATACCAAGGGAGAATACCAGAGTGCCGAGGAATGTGGCCAGAATGATCATCAAAACGCAAGGCTTGTGACTCTCCTATTTCCTTTCTGATTGGCTCATTAGGTTTCCAAATGCATCAACCCCCTGCAATTCAAAAATGGTTAAGATTCCCGAATCAACACCTTACCGGATTAAAAGATCCCGCAGCAAAGGAAACTCACAGTGGGCCGAGTTTTCCACTGAAAGAGAGGAACACAAAAATGCATTTCGAAGGAGAACCAGGAGATAAGAAGGGGGGGAAATTCAAAGGGAATGAAGTGACCAGGAGGTTTCTGGGAGCAGGGCCAGGCTCTCTGCACCCAAGAGAGACAATTGCATTGAAGTGCGCAAACAGCCATAGTGTTCCGCTACACAAAAGCAGCATTTCAGGCATCTACAGGGGTGGGCTTCAAAAGTTTTAGCAAGGGGTTCTCTGCCTGGTTGCTGGGTGGGTGTGGCCATGGTGGGCGTGGCCTAGTCAGCCTCCTGCACCATGGCAGTGGGGTGTTTTTGCCCTCCCTGGACTCCAGCGGTTTCCCTTGAGCCTTCGGGAGGGCGAAAACGGCCTCCCCAGGCTCTGGCGGCCCTCTGGAGGCTGGAAACGGGCCCATTTCTGATTTTCCTGAACTGCTGGTAGGCCCATTTTTCACCCTCCCTGAGCCTCTGCACACGCCCTGCGCTTACCTGCATCTAAAATGGGCCGCGTGGGGACTCCTGGGAGGGGTGGGTGGGGCGGGGCAGGGCCAGCCATAACTGGGATTTGAGGGTTCTCCAAACTGCACAGAACCTTAGCTAGAGGTTCTCCCGAGCCCCTGCGAACCCCCATCAGCCCACCCTTGGGCATCTAAATCAAGGCACCCCATGGATGGGGCTTTGCTTGTTTGCACTGCCCGGTTTCTGGCACCGGTCCACGGACCAGGGGTTGGAGACCCTTTATCTAAATCGCAAATTGTTAAATTAGAATAATAGCAAATTTTTAAAGGGGATATACACTAACAAGGTCTAATATAAAGAAAAGGAAAGAAAGAAAAGAAAGAAGCCAAAAACGAATAGGGCTAAAAAGGAATTCAGGAGTCTTCTAGTCCAACCTTCTTCCTAAGGCAGGAGATCTTTCTTTCTTTCTTTCTTTCTTTCTTTCTTTCTTTCTTTCTTTCTTTCTTTCTTTCTTTATTTATTTATTTATTTATTTATTTATTTATTTATTTATTTATTTATTTATTTATTTATTTATTTATTTATTTATAAATTTGTATACCGCCCTTCTCCCTGAGGACTCAGGGCGGTGAACAGCCAAGTAAAAGCATAAACTACAAACATTAAAATACAATTAAAAAGATATATATTTAAAATTGGCCCCATAATTAAAAACAATAACAAACAATTAAAAACATTTAAAAAAGTGTTATGGCCGTCTTGGTCAAATGGTTGTCTAGTCTATTTTTGAAAAGACTAGATAAAGAGCCTGGTGGCGCAGCAGACTAATAGCCTGTTATTATCATTCAGCTGCCTGCAATTACTGTAAGTTCGAATCTCGCCAGGCTCAAGGTTGACTCAGCTTTCCATCCTTTCTAAGGTAGGTGAAATGAGGACCCAGTTTGTGGGGGCAATAAGCTGACTTTGTATAAATATACAAAAGGATGAAGGCTATTGCTTAACGCATTGTAAGCCGCCCTGAGTCTCCGGAGAAGGGCGGCATATAAATCAAATTTAAAAATAATAATAATAAAATAATAATAATAAAAAAAACCCTCCAGTGACAGAGATTTTCAAAAATAGAAGCGATAGGCAGAAGGAGCGTCTGATTTTCTTTACAGCAATTATAAGGACAAAACCAAAATGAGCTTTTTGGTCTACGCTTATAAAGACAAGCTCTTTTTTTTTTCCCCTTCCTGTTTTTTTTCCTAATCAAAAGAATCATAAATCATGAATTCATTTTTTCCCCCTGTTACAGTAAAAATGTCTACAAGGCATTTCTAATTGCCAATAAACATAGATATTCTCTTTTCTGTAATCAAGGGAGTCCATTTAACCATCTCAGCAAGTTCCTAAAACCATAAATGGTTTTTTGTTATTTTTTTTAATGCAAACATTTCCCTGCTGTTTCTGCAATTCTGCGCCCTTCCCCCTCTCCAAACACAGAGACATCACTTCTGGTTTGCCATTCAAAAAATATTATCTTCGAGGATTTCAGGAAGTGCATAATTTGGTCATCCAAGCAGAAGGATGATGAAGAACGGTTGCAGGAATTGACTAAAAGGTAAAGGTTCCCCTCTCACATACGTGCTAGTTGTTCCCGACTCTAGGGGGCGGTGCTCATCTCTGTTTCAAAGCCGAAGAGCCAGCGCTGTCCGAAGACGTCTCTGTGGTCATGTGACCGGCATGACTCAATGCCAAAGGCGCACGGAACGCTGTTACCTTCCCACCAAAGGTGGTCCCTATTTTCCTACTTGCATTTTTTATTACCTGCTTTCGAACTGCTAGGTTGGCAGAAGCTGGGACAAGTAACGGGAGCTCACCCCATTTCGCGGCACTAGGGATTCGAACCGCTGAACTTCCAGCCCTCTCGATCAACAAGCTCAGCGTCTCAGCCACTGAGCCACCACGTCCCTAGGAATTGACTACAGTATGTCTAATCTAGTAAAAAGAATGACTAGGGGCGACACGATACCAGTCTTTCAATACTTGAGGGGCTGCCACAAAGAATATGAGGTCAAGCTATTTCTTGACTTCTATTTCGGACTTCTGGAAGTTCCAGGAGGCCCATTTTTCGCCCTCCCGGAGCCTCCGCGTGGGCCCTACATTTACCTTGCATCCAAAATGGGCCACGTGGAGACTCCTGGGAGGGGCGGGGTGGGGTGGGAGGGGCCAGCCAGTCCTTGCAACTACCGGTTCAGCGAACCAGATGTAAAATTAAAATTTGTTTCACCCGAACTGGCTGAATCACACCCCTGGGACTGATCCTAAGTCACCCATCTGGCTTTCATGGCTAACACCTGGTTTTTATGTTTTTAAAAATTCACCTCCCTCCCTCAAAAGAGCAAGAAAAAACGCCAATCTACATGTGCAGAATTCAGTTTTGCTAAAATAGTTAAAAACTATAAATTGGTGTGACGGATGGCCCTTCTATTAAAAAAAATAATAATAACTCATCGCATACAGATCCCCACTTCTAGGAGTGTAACCAAACAGAGCAAAGTCCACAGATCAATGGGGAAGTAATTTATAGTTAAGTGCAAATATTGACTGTCATTTAATTCCCTGTAAAATATCGCAGGGCCTAGGACTAAAGATTTTCCCATGCTGAAGGAAAGAAACTGGTCTTGACAGTGAATTCTTGGAGGCTTGCTCCAAGCATATGGGGCAGCAAGTGCTGGCAAAGACATTGGCATTTGCAAACTCAAAAGTGCTTTTTCAAGAGGCCAGAAACTCCAGTTGCCTCTTGAGAAACCACCTTACCTGGAACACTGCAACCAATTTTGGTCACCATACTACAGAAAAGATGTTAAGACTTTGGAAAAAGTTCAGAGAAGAACTCAACTAAGATGATCAAAGGCCTGGAGACTACATAGGCCAGCTGTTCCACTGGTTGATTGTCCTCAGTCTTAGGAAGCTTCTCCTTAATTCCAGGTTGCTTCTCTCTTGGATTAGTTTCCATCCGTTGCTTCTTGTCCTGCCCTCTGGTGCTTTGGAGAATAATTTGACCCCCTCTTCTTTGTGGCAGCCCCTCAAATACTGGAATACTGCTATCACCCTTAATTCTTCTTTTCTTTAGTCTAGCCAGACTCAAAACCTGCAGCTGTTCTTCGTATGTTTTAATCTCCAGGCCTTTGATCATTTTAATTGCTCTTCTCTGAACTTTTTCCAAAATCTCAGCATCTTTTTTTGTAGCATGGAGACCAAAATCGGTTGCAGTATTCCAAGTGTCGAAGAAGTTGAAGAGTAGAGAATTCATTCATCTGATCTTTTTCTTCCCTTTCAAATCACACCTTCCCTAAATTCACTCAACCACACAAGTCCTTGTTTCTCTATCTATTCCTTCTGCCAAATGTTTGGCTTGAGCCATTTGGGTCAAATTTTGGAATTCACAGGCAATGGTTTGAATGTCTCATGTCTTGCTGGGAATAAGTCTTTCCTGAGCACTAGGGGGCACTGGATACCTAAATATTGCTTTGCCAATAGTGGAGAAAAGTTTAAAGCTACTGTAGTTTTAATCAATGATCGGACTGCAATTCTGATGCCTAAAGGTCTCTGTTTGAAAACCTATAGAGAGCTGCCCAGGCCAATCAATAAAAACGATTTTCTCCGTGCTCTGTGAGTTGTTAAGTGAGTTTTTATGACCTTTCTTGCCACAGTGGTTAAGTGAAGATGTTAAGTTAGTAACAGGGTTGTTAAGTGAATCTGGCTTCCCTATTGACTCAGCGTGTCAGAAGGTCACAAAAAGGGGATCCCATGCAGGGATGGGTTCTAACATTTTTTACTACCGGTTCTGTGGGCGTGGCTTATTTTGTGGGCGTGGCTTGATGGTCATGTGACAATCATTTAGGATTTAGCAGAGGTACTGGTCTACCAGGCTTTTAACTGCTTGCAGAGCTGTACTGATTTACCCATTTATTTTTTGCAGGCAGTGGTCTACCCATTTATTTTTGCAGACACTGATCTACTCATGTATTTTTGCAGGCACTGATCTACTCACGTATTTTTGCAGGCACCGGTCTACTCATTTGTTTTCTTTTAACACTGATCAGCTGTAGGGCGGCCCATTGAAGTCCCACGGCAAGAGTTTAAACAGTTTTTTTCCCTCTAGCCATCAGCTGGGACTCAGGAGGCAGCAATAGATTGGGGATGGGGCTAAATAAAAGGTAAGAATAACGCGGGGGGGCGCCGGGGGGCGGGGGTGGGGCAAAACCGGTTCGGTGATGTCATATCGTCACCCCTACTGGCTCGGGAGAACCAGGCCGAACCGGGAGGAACCCACCACTGATCCCATGACCCCGGGACATTGCAACGGTCATAAATATGAGTCAATTGCCATGCCATGTGAATTTGGATGACGTGACTATGGGGATGCTACGTTGGTCGTGTGAAAAACAATCCTGAGTCACTTTTTTCATTGCTGTTGCAACTCTGAACGGTCACTAAATGAATGGCTGTAGGTCGAGGACTGTCTGTACCTTCAGACATTCTAGAAAGTTTGTCTGGTGTCACAATACCAAGGGTACATCGTTTCGGAAAGTATGCTAACAGTGTGGATTTTAGTCTTTGTAACCACACATTTTCCCACGGATCCATCTGTATAGAGTAACCAAAGTTTTTAGCTCATTTCATCATACATTTCTTAGGTCCGTGATGGCGAACCTATGGCACGCATGCCACACATGGCACGCGGAGCCATATCAGTGGGCACACAAGCTCAGGTCCGGCATGCATGCATGTGCTGGCCAGCTGATTTTCAGGCCTTCTGGGCCCACCGGAAGTAGGGAAACAGGCTGTTTCCTGCCTCCGGAGGGCCTGGGGTGGTGGGGAAGGCCCGTTTTTTCGCTCTCCCCAAGCTCCAGAGCCTCTCTGGGCCCACCAGAAGTCAGCAAATGGGCCATTTCCGGCCTCTGGAGGGCCTCCGGGGGGTGGGGAAGGCCGTTTGCACCCTCCCCAGGCTCCTAGAGAGGCTCTGGAGCCTGGGGAGAGCAAACAACGGGCCTACCGGGCCCACTGTGCCATCGTATGCCAAAAGCAGGGGGAGTGCAGGGGGGGGGGAGTGCGCACATGCACGGGGGATGGGGCACATAGAATTATGGGTGTGGGTACATGTGTGCGACCCCCCGTGCTCTCCCCGCTTTTGGCACGTGATAACAAAAAGATTAGCCATCACTGTCTTAGGTCGTTTTTCTTCCATTTCAAATTTCAGGAAAAGCTTAGACATTTTGGCAGTTACATGGCCTCAGATCACTGTTCTGGTGGGAGTAGCATCCCTCTCCTAGCCAAGGGTGTAAATAAGCAACTATCAGTGTAGGGCACAAAGCAGGAGAAGCAGAAGAAAGTAAAAAACACAATGTAAGAGAAGGCAGGCAGAAGCTGGAGGTGGCGTTAAGAGAGGGATCAGCCTAGAATCCTTACGTCGCCACAAGCAAGCTAAGCCCAACTCTGTCAACTCTGAAGCGAGCCTGGCTGAAGCCATCTTCTGCTGCCTCATAGTCGCCACAAACTCATAAGGGGGAGGGGGGAACTGATAGCCTAGCCAGTAGTCAAAACAAAAAGCTTTCTCATGGGAACCAAGGACAAATACACAAGTGGCCGTTGAAGGAGGAGGAAAGTCAACCAAGGAGCCCACCAAACATCCTGAGTGGAAAATGTGACCTGTGACAATAGGGGAGGGGATCAAATGCTGTTTTAATGATGTCATTACTGGGGAAAACTTTTCAGAATTGGTTTTCCTTGGCTGCGCCGATTTGATGCCTCCAATAAACATGTTCTTTGAGGAATCTACCTGCCTCAGAGTTCTGCTTTTTTTTTTATTGAAAAGTTTTACAAAAAGTTTACATATTCCCCCCCCTTCCCTACCTCAACCTCCCCCCTCCCCCCTCCCCTTCCCAGAACAAATTACAGGGTATAAATTTCAACAATCATAATCAATCCTAGTCTAAACAATTATGACATTCCACATCTCTTGTTCCTTCAATTCCCTAATTACCCGCCTAGCTTTATTACTTAAAGACACACTAAATATCTATATAATCATTAATAACCTATCTGCAATTTCTTATTCTGGTATTTATTTTGAATATAATCTATCCATCTTCTCCAGTCTCTTAAATATCTTTCATTTGAATGATCCTTCAAGTACACCGAGATTTTTGCCATTTCCGCTAGATTTGTAACTTTCATTGTCAGAGTTCTGCTTTTGATGGGTGCATTACTTGGAACCTTGACACTCCCCTTGAATTCCATTGACCCACATCTAACTCCGAGCAGGGGCCAAGTGTTAGTTGAGAAGATTCCTATGCATAGGCACTATTAGCAATTTAACTGGACCTTCATGTGTGGACCTGGTCTCTTATCCCTGACATTAATCATTTGCTTGTGGCTACGTAGGGATTCTAAGCTGACCCCTCTCTTAAGTCTACCCCTTGGTTCTGCCATTCCTTCTCCTACACTCAAGTGTGCACAAGAGATTAACTCTAGGGACTTTTCTCAGATGGACCTCTGCAGGCCAGCTCTTCCTCCAAGAAGGCTTACCTTCAATGATCCCCCACTTGGTCTTGCGACCCAGGACCTTCTTCCCATTCACCTGGTGCTCCTTGTCCGCGCCTACGACTGCAAAGGGGATTTTCTCCTAGATTAAGAGAAGTGAGGAATTCAGTTCTACCACCTTGGTGAAGGAAAAAAGTCAGCAGAGTTTAAATATGTATCGCGGTTGATAAGACTCAGAACTTCGACTAAACCAAAACACACCTTCAGAAGCTGAACGCAATGCAATCCTGTTGAGAATCCCCAACTGGTCACAGGTAGTCCTCAACTTCAGTAGTGGGTTTCAAATTTTTTACTACTGGTTCTATGGGCGTGGCTTGGTGGGCATGGCATTGCTTGGTGGGCGTGGCTGGTGGGCATGGCAGAGGAAGGTGACTGCAAAATCCCCATTTCCTCCCAATCAGCTGGGACTCGGGAGGCAGAGAATAGATGGGGGTGGGGCTAGTCAGCATTTTTACCCACTTGTTCTCCGAACTACTCAAAATTTTTGCTACCGGTTCTCCAGAACTGGTCAGAACCTGCTGAAACCCAACTCTGCTCAACTTACAGCCACAACTGAGCCCAATGTCAGCATTCCAGAACAACCCAACTCCAACTAAAAACTCAGAGGCAAGCATCTTCTCAAATTTCCCATTTGTTAGAGTAGGTATACTGGCACATCTGGGAAAACCCGAATCTGAGAGTTCCGGGTTTTCCCTCAGTAAATCAAAGCCCCCAAATCCATCCCTTGCACTCATCAGTCCATCACATGGTCCAATCACCATCCGTATCCCAACTTGAGGCCCAATTCAACCACTCCTCCTCCAGATGCAGGAACACCCTGACCTTGACCGAAAAGAAGAATGCTATTATGTCTAATTAAAACCTCTTTACTAAACCCCCGCCCCACTTTCCCAAGTGCAAGAAGGTGGCAGCGTGGAAGCTTCCAGTGCTAATATGGCTTCCAAAGCTTCCAAAGGGAAGTGCCGCTGGTGGCGAAGAGCCGGAGGGTCTTGTTCCAGTGGGACTGCATCATGGCCTGGAACTGGCTGACCATCTCAGCCCGCTGAACCTCCAGGCACCGGTATCTGGCCTTGCAATCCCGCAGGTCTTCCCTCTGCTTGGAAAGCCTATGCTTGTAGTCCTCAGTGAGGTGCTTCTGCTGAGCCTCCTTCTCGGTCAGATCCAATTTGAACTGAGCTGTTTTGCCAACTCTTTCTCATGGTGGCTGCTTAGCTCCAGCAACTGCTTCCTGTTGGAGCCCTAAGGAGCCCAGGTGGGCAGGTGAGGAGTGGCTGGGAGGGGAGGGGTGAGTAGAGGCCAACGAGGCGCCCCTCAATGCAAGTGACACCGAGTTGGCCATGCCCACCTAGTCACATGACTACCTAGCCACGCCCACCCAGCCAGTCATTAGGCAGATCGTATTAGTGGTCCGCGGGATTTTAAATTATGAATTTAGTGGTCCTTGAGGTCCAAAAGGTTGGTGACCCCTGCTCCATAATGTTCTCCCCATCTCCACTGACTTACCCGGATTTTATCGTTCAAAAGTCGATCGTCAGGATCATCGTCAAAGTCTACTTGGGGGTAAACATGGATGCCGTGGGCCTTCAGGTCTTTTTGGACCTGCCAAGATAAAATGGTAGTCATGATCATGACTGGGAGAAGAATATTCCTTTCTTTTATAGAAGGACAACAAGTGAAGAAAAATCTGCACTTTGGGGTTGATCAAGACTATTACAACATGCTATAGAAGAGATCTGTTTCGCTTCTACATGATATTCACTATTGTTGTACCCGTGTTTCCCCCAAAATAAGACTTGTATTAATTTTTGCTCCGAAAGACGCATTAGGGCTTATTTTCTGATTAGGTCTTATTTTGGGGGGAAAATACAGTACTAAATGCATCCATCTGGCTGACAATCTTAACTGGGGCTCATTTTGGGGGGTAGGGCTTATATTACGAGCATCCTGAAAAATCATACTAGGACTTATTTTCCGGTTGGGTCTTATTTTCGGGAAAACAGGTATGTACACTGAGAGCTTATGCTCCAGAGACAAATTCCTTGTCTGTCTAATCACACTTGGCCAATCAAGAATTCTAATTCGTTTAGATGTCATATAGAAGGAAGATTGATCTCCTCAATATTCTTGCTCAGCCCCCAGAGTGCAGATTTCTTCTCTTTTTTTTGTCCCTTGGTTTACAGAAGTGCTGTAAAACTCTTTTACGGAATCCAATCAACCATGAAAGCTAGAGGAATTTTGTAATTGGATGCTTCTCTGTTTACAAGCAAAAGATCAGAAAGTCATATTCAAATCCAAACTCCCCCCCCCACCCCCACCCCCCGGAGATAAACTTTTGGGATTTTTCTTCCCTTTTAAAGAAAGTATCTATTATTTTAGACGGCCGGTTCAGTTTTATTCTTTGAGACCATGGTATTAAGTTTAGCATTCAAAATCAGAATGGGAAATTCTGGGAGCTGAAGTCCACACTTCTTAAAGTTGTTAAGTTGCTAAAAAACCCTGGGTTAGAATCCTGATTCTGAATTATGGATTCAGAATCTATACGCCTATCAAAAGCCCTCTGTACTAGATTTTGGTTACCACCTTTAAAGCGCTCCATGGCATAGGACCTAGTTATCTTCGAGACCGCCTGCTGCTACCGACGACCTCCCACCGACCTGTGCCTCCTCGGGGTGCCATCAGCCAAACAATGTAGGCTGGCGACCCCCAGGGGGAGGGCCTTCTCTGTGGGGGCACCTACCCTCTGGAATCAATTGCCTCCAGAGATAAGGAGGATCCAAGACCTCGGTGCCTTCCGCCGTTCCCTTAAAACTTTCTTTTTTCAGCAAGCCGGGCTGGCTTAACATATATTTTAATATTTTTTTAATTTTTAATTGGTCTGTTATCTTAAATTGGGGCCAAATTAATATATATCCTTTTAACTGTTTTTAATGTTTATATTGTATGTTTTTATCTGGCTGTACACCGCCCTGAGTCCCTCGGGAGACGGTGCGGTATATAAATTCGAGATAAAATAAAATAAAAATAAATAAAATTTTATTCCTAACAAAATCCAAGTGACTTCTTTTGAGGTTGTCATACTTTCTAGTTTTCCAAGACTCACTTTTCTGTAACGGCAGAGGATGGAAACTAATCAAGGAGAGAATCAACCTAGAATGAAGGATAAATTCCCTGACTGTGAAAACAATTAATCAGTGGAACGGCTTCCTTCCAGAAACTGTGGGTGCTCCAACACTGGAAGCTTTTAAGAAGAGACTAGACAGCCATTTGGTACAGGGTCTCCTGCTTGAGTAGGGGGTTGGACTAGAAGACCTCCAAGATCCCTTCCAACTCTGTTATTCTGTTATTCTCCCCTTTCGCTAGGCCAGTCCACCATTTTGTCATTATGCGTTTCTGTTTGTGCTGGTAGTTATTCTTACTCTCTGTTTAAACTCTGCCCTTTCCTCGAGGGTCAAGGTGTCCGCTTTGGCGATGACCGGAACCACATTGGTGATTTTACTGAGACGTCTCATGAACTCCAGGTCCAAGGGGCGGAGCCTGAGGGGAAAGAAATGCAAGAAGGCCTCTGTGTGATATGAACAGAGCTGCTATTCCCAACGAAGCCTATTGTTCTGACCCAGGCTCCCTTAAAAAGCAGGAAGCAGAGACTTGGTCCCTGGCAAAACCCCTTTTATTTACACGACTGTGAATTCCTTTCATTCACAGTCAGCAAGGCCTGGCAAGCAGTCTTTCAGAGGAATATTTATCAACACAGACCTTATCCCGCTTGGAAAGCTGCCAGGTAACTAGTTTCCAAACACAGTGTAAAGCAAAACTTGGCACAGAGTCTCTGAGAGTCACAGACAGATCTTCCCACTCTCTTGAAACGACCGAATGAACAAATTGTTTCTTGCAAAAGCCCCCTCCCCGTTCGCTCCTCTTTTGTTTCCTATGGGAGGGGCCAATCACCTCCAAGGTGTGGCTTTACTCCCAAGTTGACCCTGCTTTCTTAGTTGTTCTTGTCTTCTGGCAGCTTTGCGCATGCACACACTGGGAACGGGCTCCAGCTGTTCCTCTGCCTTGCTGCTGTCTTATCTCCCTCCCTGTCTTCAATGCAGAACCCTCGTCTGAGCTTTCCCCAGCCCCAGGACTGGCCCATGTTCCTCCCCAACCTCTTCACTGTCCAGCTCCTCTGGCGACCAGCAGGCCATAACACCTCTTGGAGGATTCATCTTCCCTGGAGAAGCTGACTACGCAACTGCTCAAATGTCAAGTTCGAAACAGATCTGGGCTGCTGCAGCCATCTTTTCGTTTCTCAGCTTGCCACACAGTATGGGAGGGAGGGGAAGAGGCTGGAATATCAGACCAAACGACAACAACAGATCATCCTGTGAGAACCAAGGTCATCTCAACAGGTGCTAGCTGGAGACTGGAAGGAGTTACCAGAGAACACAGTTCTCTAAAACAGTTCTTTGAGAAAGCTGTCCGTACTCGGAGTGCTGAATTGGTTGGGTTCATCAGGCGGAACCTTGACATCAAACACATTTGGGGGTGGGTTTCAAAGATCACCTGTCACAGGTTTGGTTTTGGATTAAGAAAAGCCTTCTCCCCCGCTTTTGATGGGAGGTATAATCTAAAGACCATCTAGATAAGATGCTATGTCTATTTGTCTTGGCCTGCTGTCTAAAGGTTCTAGGTTCTATCATATCTCAAGACCTAACATGGACACCTAACATCAAAAACGTCATCAAAAAAGCACAACGAAGAATGTTCTTTCTGCGCCAACTCAGGAAGACTCAAACTGCCCAAAGAGCTGCTGATCCAGTTCTACAGTGGAATTATTGAGTCTGTCATCTGCATCTCTATAACGGTCTGGTTTGGCTCTGCAACCCAACAAGACAGACACAGATTCCAGAGGATAATTAGAACTGCAGAAAAAACAATGGCTACCAACCTGCCTTCCATGGAGGACCTGTATACTGCATGAGTCAAAAAGAGGGCTGTGAAAGTATCTACAGACCGCTCGCATCCTGGACATAAACTGTTTCAACTCCTACCCTCAAAATGATGCTATAGAGCACTGCACACCAGAACAACTAGACACAAGGACAGTTTTCCCCCGAATGCCATGACTCTACTAAACAAATAATTCCCTCAACACCGTCAAACTAGTTACTAAGTCTGCACTACTACTACTATTAATCTTCTCATTGTTCCTATCACCCATCTCCTCCCACTTATGGCTGTATGACTGTAACTTGTTGCTGTATCCTTATGATTTATATTGATTGTTTCCTAGTATGATTTGATTCAGAGGTGGGTTTCAGCAGGTTCTGACCAGTTCTGGAAAACCGGTAGCGGAAATTTTGAGTAGTTCAGAGAACTGGTAGTAAAAATTCTGACTGGCCCCACCCCCGTCTATTCTCTGCCTCCCAAGTCCCAGCTAATTGGGAGGAAATGGGGATTTTGCAGTATCCTTCCCCTGGATTGAGGAGGGAATGGAGATTTTACAGTATCCTTCCCCTGCCACGCCCAAGCCACGCCCACCAAGCCATGACATACCCACCAAGCCACGCCCACAGAACCGGTAGTAAAAAAAATTGAAACCCACTACTGATGATTGCTTATTGTACCCTATGACTATCACTAAGTATTGTACCTTATGATTCTTGACGAATGTATCTTGTCTTTTTATGTACGCTTGAGAGCCTATGCACCAAAGACAAATTCCTTGTGTGTCCAATCACACTTGGCCAATAAAGAATTCTAATCTAAGCTCCTCTAAGATGAGTAACCTTCTCCATGCTTTGTTCTGAATAGAGCTGGCCCATCTTTCTATGATCTCCTTTTTGGTTATAATGATAGGTGGGGGGATGGACTCTCATAGCAAAGGAGGACTTACCAGTGACCTGTTGGGGGGACAAAATACACACAGGCGTGTACACGGGTATCTGGGATTTTCTGCTTGCGATTGATCAGGATTTCCTCTTTCAAATAACGCTCATACTGGTCATTGATATATTGAATTATCGGTACCCAGCTATGAGAAAGGAAGAAATAGAGTTTCAGTTTCCTGGACCATCGTGAGCAAAACTTGCTGTTTATTGCTTAAAGCAAACTAGCAAACAAATAAAGGATGAAGTTCTTTTGAGAAAATACCTTCACTGTAAGAACATCAAGGTCAAGGGTGAAATGCTCCCGGTTCGGTAGCGATGGCAGTGGGTGGTTCGGAGAACCGGTAGCAAAAATCCCTGCCTGCCCCCCCATGCCCAGCTGAGCTGTGCGATCATCAGAGGCTTTTATTTTTTTACTTTTAAAAGCATTTTTTCTAAAACCTCTTCAGCCGAAAGTTTTAAAACTTTAAAAAAAAAAATGTTTAAAAACTTTTAAAAGTTTTTTTAAAAAAAGCTCTGATGATCGCGCTGCTCAGATTGGATTGTCAGAGCCTTTTAAAAGCATTTTTCTACAACCTCTTCAGCCAAAGAGGTTGTAAAAAAAATGCTTTTAAAGGCTCTGACGATCCCAACTGAGTTGCCTAATCATCAGAGGCTTTTGTTTTCTTTTAAAAGCATTTTAAAATGAACTGGCAGAGACATAGTAACAAGGTCAGCCAATGAATAGGCAAGCAACTAAGTCAGCCAATTGGGAGCTGAGATAGACTGGAGCCAGGGCATGTCTTAGTCTGCAGCTTCTGAGTCTGTGCAGAGAATTGAAACTGAAACTAAGCAGTCTGGGCATGCTTGTCTGCTCTGCTGAAATGATACTAACTGTTCTCTCCTGCCTTGTGTGCTTTCTGGATTTAATTTCTGCAAGAAACTCTGCTAAGCCACTGTTCCAGGAGGATGGTCTTTAAAAAGAGACATCTACATTGAATGAATGAATGAATGAATGAATGAATCATCCAATCAATCAATCAATCAATCAATCAATCAATCAATTAATATTGAAAAGAGGAAATCAATGCCAGATCTTCCATGTAAGGTGCTAGTGGTCCATCCCCCTTCTTACCAGTTTTGATTGTTAATCTGGTCCCCAAATCCCGGGGTGTCTGTGACCGTCAGCTTCATCTTCACTCCTTTTTCTTCAACGACTGTCAAAAGAAGAGGAAATTGGGTTAGGTCATGTTTCTGAATCCAGATTCAGACTCACCTGCTTCCTTCTTGCTTTTCAACCGAGGGGGAGGAGACGGGGAACATTCTCCCACCACCCTAAAAGTCAAGTAAACTCCATCTTTCTCTTGAAAAGTCCCTCCAGATCTGCTTATGTTACCGGACTTGGGGTCCCAGGGAATTAATCACGTCTCAAGGTGGCTCCTCTATTGATATATTATTCCTTCTCTCCACACCTGTGGTTTGTATAGTTTACTTTGTAATCTATTTTAAGTTTTAAACAAGGATTCTTTTAGATTTATAGAATGATTGCATTTGTATGAGTGTTGTTTTTATTTGATTGTTGTAGGCCACCCAGAGTCCTTTCTCGTGAGATGGGTGGTTAGATATATTTGCTAGATAGATTGATCGATAGGTAGATAGGTAGGTAGGTAGGTAGGTAGGTAGATGGATGGAAGGATGCATGGAGAGAGAGTAGAGTAGAGTAGAGTAGAGTAGAGTAGAGTAGAGTAGAGTAGAATAGAATAGAATAGAATAGAATAGAATAGAATAGAATAGAATAGAATAGAATAGAATAGAATAGAATAGAATAGAGCAGAGCAGAGCAGAGCAGAGCAGGGTGATTCATTTGTGGGAGGGAGGGAATAAGAATAAGAACAGAGTTGGAATGGACCTTGGAGGTCTTCTAGTCCAACCCCCTCCTTAGGCAGGAAACCCTCCACCATTTCAGACAAATGGTTATCCAACCTCTACTTAAAAACTCCCAGTGTTGGAGCATTCACAACTTTTGAAGGCAAGCCCTTCCACTGATTAATTGTTTCTAACTGTCAGGAAGTTTCTCCTTAGTTCTAGGTTGCTTCTCTCCTTGTTTAGTTTTCACCCGTTGCTTCTTGTCCTGCCCTCAAATGCTTTGGAGAATAGCTTGACTCCCTCTTCTTTGTGGCAACCCCTGAGATATTGGAACACACACACAGAGTGAGTGAGTGAGAGAGAGAGAGAGAGAGAGAGAGAGAGAGAGAGAGAGAGAGAGAGAGAGAGAGAGGAAGGGAGGGAGGGAGGGAGGGGGAGAGAGATGATAGCTAGACAGACAAATACATTAGCTATATAGACAGACACAGACAGATAGATTAGATGATAGGTAGATGGGTAGGTAGGTAGGTAAGTAGCTAGGCAGACAGACAGACCCTTAGATATGATGAATAGATCTAGAAATAGACAGAGACGGACAGACCCCTAGATATGATGGATAGATCTAGAAATAGACAGACAGACGGACAGACCCTTAGATATGATGAATAGATCTAGAAATAGACAGACAGACGGACAGACCCTTAGATATGATGGATAGATCTAGAAATAGACAGAGAGAGACAGACAGACGGATGGACGGACAAACAGACCAGACCCTTAGACATGATAGATAGAGCTAGAAATTGATTGATAGATCAATAGACAGACAGACAGGCAGATAGATAGATAGATAATTCTGATTGTCAGGATGAGGAGTGGGTTAGCAGCTCTCCTTGAACCTTTCAAATCAATGCCAGATGCAGACAGACTCCTGATGGGCTTTAGAACTGGGAGGGCAAAGGCACGCTAATTCCTGTGGCCGAGGCTGGAAGGCTGCAGAAGGCCTTCTGAAATGAGACACCCACAGTCCATCAAAGATCTGTGGTTGCCTGAGGTAGGGAATGATGGATCCATTCCCCCCCCCTCTACCAGTGGTGAAATCCAAATTTTTTACTACCGGTTCTGTGGGCGTGGCTTGGTGGATTTGGTGGGCGTGGCATGGGATACTACCAAATCCCCATTCCCTCCCCACTTCAGGGGAAGGATATTGTAAAATCCCCATTCTCATCCCATTCCTGGAGGAAGGATACTGCAAAATCCCCATTCCCTTCCCGCTCCTGAGGGAAGGATACTGCAAAATCCCCATTCCCTCCCCACTCCAGGGGAAGGATACTGCAAAATCTCCATTCCCACCCCACTCTGGGGCCAGCCAGAGGTGGTATTTGCCGGTTCTCCCAACTACTCAAAATTTCCGCTACCGGTTCTCCAGAACCTGTTAGAACCTGCTGGATTTCACCCCTGCCCCCTACTCCATGTGCAACTGGACAGACCTTACTGACTCTTAGCATCTTCCCTTGGATCCTGAAAAGAGCCCTTCAATTTTGGGTAGGATACCATTTCCACCACCACCCCGTGCCCCCCTACAACGAGTGCTGCCTTTGAAAATCTCTTCCCTTAGTCTCCTCCCCAGGCTGGCTCTGGGAAACCGAGCCCCTTTCTTGGAGAATGGGTGGGGAGGGGATGTCTCTGATCTCAAAACTATGAGGCCAGTGGTGGGCTCTTCCCTTTTGGAAGAATGACAGCATTCCCCCCACACCCCTCTTTTGAAAAGCAGCATGAACTTCCTGGGAGGGTAGCTATGGCGACCGCTTTAATGGGTCAGTGGGAGTCTTGCACAAGACTCCTTTTGTTCCCAGAGAGCTGAAACGGACGGGCCCAGCTCCTTTCACAATCCCTGCTGGGTAACTGAGGAGTGGGAGGAGGAGGAGGAGAAGGGGGAGTTGAAGGATGTGGAAGAAGAATAGTCTAGTTTAGATACAGCACAACAACCCACCCAGTAAGCCTTCGACCCCTTCCGGTTTGCCCTGAGATCGCTTCCATCACACAATCCCTTTGCTGTGCAGTCAGTCAGCCAGCAGTCCATCTATTTTTCAAAAGGAAATAGTTATCCCTCCATTCTTATTAAAAAAAATGTGGGCGATTTCCTCCAGTCCTTGAAGAGAAGTTCACCAGTTAGGAACCATCACCATGTTTCTACTACTGCTTTTAGAACACAGAATCATAGGGTTAGAAGGGATTTTCGAGGTCTTCCAGACCAACCTTCTGCCCATTGCAGGAGACCAGGGGTGAAATTCAGCAGGTTCTGGAGAACCGGTAGCGGAAATTTTGAGCAGTTCGGAGAACCGGCAAATGCCATCTCTGGCTGGCCCCAGAGTAGGGAGGGAATGGGGATTTTGCAATATCCTTTCCCTGGAGTGGGGAGGGAAAGGGGATTTTGCAGTATCCTTCCCCTGGAGTGGGGAGGGAATGGGGATTTTGCAGTATCCTTCCCCTGGAGTGGGGAGGGAATGGGGATTTTGCAGTATCCTTTCCCTGGAATGAGTTTTTTTCCTGGATATTTTACCCTATTGAATTTCTCATTAAATTAACCAAATCACTGGATCTAGCGTTCGCATTCACACATTCTGCTTCTCTGGGTTTGTAACAGAATAATGTGTTGGAGGTATCTCCATATACCTTTGCTTATTTAGGTTGGGTATCCTGGCCCAACTCAGACAATCCAATCTCCAGATTAAGTGTGTTGGATGAACACATGTATATGTCATCTTTTGAACCAGCTTAAAAAAACTAGAATAGTTTTATCGTGCTAAGGGTGATGGAGAAAGGGATGGAGAAGAGTATAAAATCCCTAGTGGGTTTTTCTAGACCTTTGATGGTTCTACTGGGATGAAGATGGCAAAAAGGGAGGGGGAAGTGATACCATACTTTTCAGAGTATAAAATGCACCTCCCCCCCACCCCCACTAAAAGAGGGTGGAAATGTTAGTGTGTCTTATACACCAAATACACCATTTTTACCACCCATACGTCCCATTTTCTCCAAAAACAGGCCCGTTTTTCGCAGAAACAGGATGTGCAGAGGGTTTGGGAGGCCTGCAGAGTACTCCTGGAGGCTGGGGAGGGCAAAAATGCGATGTGTGGGGGGTTTGGGAGGCCAAAAACGGGCCCATTTTTCACAAAAACGGGACGTGCAAAGCAGGGGTGAAATCCAGCAGGTTCTGACAGATTCTGGCGAACTGGTAGCGGAAATTTTGAGTAGTTCGGAGAACTGGCAAATACCACCTCTGGCTGGCCCCAGAGTGGGGTGGGAATGGAGATTTTGCAGTATCCTTCCCCTGCCACGCCCACCAAGCCACGCCCACAGAACCGGTAGGGAAAAAATTTAGAATTCACCCCTGGCGCAGAGGGTTTGGGAGGCCTGCAGAGTGTTCCTGAGGGCTGGGGAGGGCAAAAAACTATTTTTTTCCCTTGTTTTCCTCTTTGAAATCTTGGTGCGTGTTATACTCCGGTGCGTCTTATAGTCCAAAAAATGGGGTACTTTCTCTTGAAAACAGAAGCAAGGAGCTCGCTTTTTCATATTACTTACTATGGGTGACAGAGAGCAGCTGCACAGTTTTGGGAATACGTTCCTCGTACCCGGAACAGGCTGATTTCCGACTGATCTTAGATTTAAAGAGGGTGTTGACCATGGTGGACTTGCCAAGACCACTCTGTCCTGCAAAGGAGAAAGGAGGAGGAGGTGGTAAAACATTCCAAACTCTGTTAAGTAGCGGATTAACGAACTCTTAACTCTTAAAGAACTCTTGCATATTCAATATAGAGACGATGATTGCTTAAAAAGGTAAAGGTAAAGGTTCCCCTTGCACATATGTGCTAGTTGTTCCTGACTCTAGGGGGTGGTGCTCATCTCCGTTTCAAAGCCGAAGAGCCAGCGCTGTCCGAAGACGTCTCCGTGGTCATGTGGCCGGCATGACTGGGGGTTCGCAGGGGTTCAGGAGAACCTCTAGCTAAGATTCTGTGCAGTTCGGAGAACCCCCAAATCCCACCCTTGGCTGGTCCCTTCAACCCCGCCCCTCCCCTCCCCTCCCAGGAGTCCCCACACAGCCTATTTTGGATGCACGTAAGTGCAGGGCACGCCCAGAGACTCAGGGAGGGTGAAAAACAGGCCTACGGGAAGTTCTCCGGAGCCATGTGACACAGGTGGACGCGGAGCCATATTTGTAGGCACGAGAGCATTGCCGTAGCTCAGCTGCAGTGCGCATGTGTGCGCTGGCCAGCTGATTTTTGGGCCTTCCAGGCCCACTGGAGGGGCCTCTGGAGGGCCTCCAGGGGGTGGGGAAGGCCATTTTCACCCACTCCAGGCTCCAAGAAAGCCTCTGGAGCCTGGGGAGGGCGAAAAAACAGGCCTACTGGGCCCATCGGTAACCTTTTTGCCATTGTGTGCCAAAAGCGGGTGGACTGCAGGGGGGGTCATGCGTGCATGTGCGGTGTGTGTGTGGGGGGGGTGCAGGGGATTGAATTATGGGTGTGGGCACGCACAACCCCCCCACAGTCCCCACACTTTTGGCATGCAACGGCAAAAAGGTTAGCCATCACTTCTCTATACAATTTCAGACAAATAAATACACACACACACACACAATACATATACATACATCAGAGGTGGGTTCTAAATTTTTTTACTACCGGTTCTGTGGGCGTGGCTTATTTTGTGGGCATGGCTTGATAGCCATGTGACAATTCTTTAGGATTTAGCAGAGGTACTGGTCTACCAGGCTTTTAACTGCTTGCAGAGCTGTACCGGTCTACCCATTTGTTTTTGCAGGCACTGGTCTACTCATTTGTTTTCTTTTAACACTGATCAGCTGTAGGGCAGCCCTTTGAAGCCCCGCGGCAATAGTTTAAACAGTTTTTTTTCCCTCTAGCCATCAGCTGGGATTCAGGAGGCAGCAATAGATTGGGGGTGGGGCCAAATAAAAGGTAAGAATAATGCGGGGGTGGTGTGACCAGTTCGGTGACATATCGTCACCACTACCGGCTCGGCCGAACTGGGCTAAACCGGGAGGAACCCACCACTGACACACAGCTGTAATTTGCAATTTTATTGCAATTTGCAATAAAAGAGCCTTGATAGTACAGGGGTTTAGTGCACCCTGTTATTAACACAGCTGCCTGCAATTTCTGCTGGTTCGAATCTCTCCAAGGCTCAAGGTTGACTCAGCCTTCCATCCTTTCTAAGGTAGGTGAAATGAGGACCCAGTTTGTGGGGGCAATAAGCTGACTTTGTATAAAATATACAAAAGAATGAAGGCTATTGCTTAACGCATTGTAAGCCGCCCTGAGTCTCCGGAGAAGGGCAGCATATAAATCAAATTAAAAAAAAAAAAAATAATGGCTTCATTAATATATAAAATGGTTTTATTCAATTGCTTTATAGGAGATTGCTTGATCGGTAGACCACCTAGTATATCTTCAAGAGGAAGAACTGTAGGATAAGTTAAGTCAGAATGAGAATGTCTGCTCTTCAAATGAAACCAAGCCCTAGGAAGCCTGGAGCTCCTTCTCAGAATACAAAAGTTGCTTTCTCCCCCCCCCCCATTCATGAACACCGATGGCCCACTGGGGCCTTCTAGACACAGAGCTGTCAAGCAGAGAAGGTCCTCATCAAAGCCTCTTCTCCTTCTGACTGACAGCAAACCGTTGCCCATGGCAGGCTAAAAAAAAAAAAAAAGGAGAAGACGGTGTCTAATAAAACAGTGGCTCCTTTCTTGCATCTCTTAGTTCTTTCTCCTCCAGGACATAGGACCTTCTCACCTTTGGCCTCAGCTGGTCGAGATGTAGTCGCTGGAGGCCTCCTAACTAGGTTTGGATAGAAGGGAGATTTCTACATTCTCTTGCAAAAGCAAAGGGATGAAGGAAAACTTTTGATAAATTAAAAAAGACAGTGAGTGTTTGGGCTGCACAGGGGCACAAGAGCTAGAGCATAGTAGGATGGATACCAAAGGCGAGGAGAGGAAACAACCAAAAATAGATGAACATCTCAAACAATCTTCATGTTGACATTTGCTTATGTATATAGATAGGTGCACATTATAGTTCTGATTCATTAAAGGAATGGGCTATCTGAGATCCTTGGCTGACATGTACTGTATTTCCCAAATCTACCTACCTATCTATCTGTTTTGGTCCACCAGCAGTTTGCAGAGCTGGCAGTGGAGTCGGACAGTGAGGAGGCTGGGGAGGAACATGGGCCAGTCCTGGAGTCTGGGGAAGGCCCGGATGAGGGCTCTGCGTCGGAGGCAGAGATGGGGCCAGGGCCATCTGGGAGTGATGCATGGACTCCCGAGCCCCCAGAGTCGGACAGGAAAGAAGCAGAGGAATAGGAGGAGCCTGTTCTTAGTGCACGCATGCGCAGAGCTGCCAGAAGGCAAGAGCAGCTAAAGCAAAAGGGACGATTCAGGAGTAAGGCCAGGAGATGATTGGCCCTCCCATAAGGCTTAAAAGAGAAACAGAGGCATTTGGGCCTTTTGCAGGAAAGCAACGTTGCTAACTCTGTTTCCAGTCAGCGTCTTTTGTTTGTTTCTGAACTTTGTGGGGCTTTGCCAAGTAAGGCCTTTGGCAGGGTGTCAAAGAAGATAAAGGTTGGTGATTATCCCAAAGGACTTCTTCCGAAGGACTTGTTTTGCTACTAATTAGGACTCAGCTGGGAATGAACATAATTCTCAGCTGTTACAATAAAATAGATTTGTTTGGGACTAATTGTGTATTGTAATGGCTCAGTAAGCCTAGGTCAGAACTCTATCTATCTATCTATCTATCTATCTATCTATCTATCTATCTATCTGTCTGTCTGTCTGTCTGTCTGTCTATCTATCTATCTATCTATCTATCTTCTATTATCTATCTATCTATCTATCTATCTATCTATCTATCTATCTATTTATCTATCTATTTATCTATCCATCCATCCATTCACAGTATCTATCTACAATATCTGTCTGTCTGTCTGCCTGTCTGTCCATCCATCTGTCCGTCCATCTGTCCGTCCGTCCATCCATCCATCCATCCATCCATCCATCCATCCATCCATCCATCTACAGTATCTATCTATCTATCTATCTATCTATCTATCTATCTATCTATCTATCCATCCATCCATCCATCCATCCATCCATCCATCCATCCATCCATCATCTACCAATATACTCTACTCTACTCTACTCTACTCTACTCTACTCTACCCAACCCATCAACCAGCACCTTGAATTGCACCTGGAAACACACTGGCAACCAATACAGCTCACAAAGCAGTGGTGTTACATGTGTCAAGTACCCAACACATTATTACACCTCTATTATCAACATGTTATTTCCTTGGGAACTGATATCTCCATGCCCTGGAATAAGCACACAATCTCCATTGGTCAACCTGAGGTGGGACACAGAGGTTTTCCAGAGATGGCAGGCCTCTCACTCATCCCAAATTATTCATTTTATCTGGGTAAATCTACTGCCTGTATTTTGGGGGGGAGGGGAGAATGGGACGAAGATGGGAAATACAGCTGCTGCCCAAAGCTGTCATTATCTAAGACCCATGAGATGGAACAGTCTTCTTAAACCAACTCTTAACCCCAAATCCTTCAGAGCTTCATTTTGTTTCTTGCTTGTTTATCTCACATCTGGTCAGAGAGATCTTTATCTGGTTTGCGGGGGCTTTTCTCCTCCCTGCCCAAAACATTTCTGGTCTTCTCCCTCCCTCTCTCCCCAAACACACACACACATACACACACCCCTTTCAAATTCGACAAAGTCAAACCCTCTCGGCATGGGAGGGAGAAAAGAGATTCCCAGGCACGATCAAAACCAGATGCGTGCAACCAGATGTTCAAGGGTCAAAGGAGCCACAGCTGGGATGTCTTCCTGCCTTTCCACTCCTGGTCTGCAATTGGTCAATGCAGCACCCCAGGAAGGGGGCTCGGGGCAAGCCACCGGAACAGCCGCCCCCCACTGCCGGAGCAAAACCGGGGCAGGAAAGCAGGAAAATAGAGGGGAAAGGACACGCAGGGTCTTGAAAAGAGTACTCTTAGGTTGGAAGAAGGTACAATTCCAGCCTTTCGCGGAACAGGAGGAGAATTAGATTTTTCTCCTCGGATAACTGGGATAATTAGAAAGCGGTGGCTAGCTTTTTAAACTGTGGAGTATACAGTAACGGAAAAGGGGAAGGCGGTGTGTTTTCTTAGGGGGGAAGGAAAGTCATCTCAAATTCAGGGTCAACTTCTTTTCAAGTGCATATGGTTTTACATTTTTCTGGAGAACCTTCAGGCAACCAGCAAAGAGGGAACATCTGGAGCAGTGTTTCTCAACTTCTTGGCAAGTCTTTAGATATGTGCACATCGACTCAGAACTCTCCAGAATAATACAATAACAGAGTTGGAAGGAAGGAACCTTGGAGGTCTTCTGGGCCCAACACCAGAAGACCCTATACCAGGGGTGGGTTCTACTTACGTTTACTACTGGTTCGCATTGGGAGCGCGCGCTATGATGACACGCTCCTTATGATGACGTCCGGGTCGATGGGTGGAGCCTCCCGCCGGTTTTACTACCGGTTCTTGTGAACCGGTCCGAACCGGGGGCAACCCACCAGTGGTGGGTTTCAAATTTTTTTACTACCAGTTCTGTGGGCGTGGCTTGGTGGGCATGGCAGGGGAAGGATACTGTAAAATCTCCATTCCCACCCCACTCCAGGGGAAGGATACTGTAAAGTCTCCATTCCCTCCCCAATCCAGGGGAAGGTTACCGCAAAATCCCCATTTCCTCCCGATCAGCTGGGACTCGGGAGGCAGAGAATAGATGGGGGCGGGACCAGTCAGAATTTTTACTACTGGTTCTCCGAACTACTCTAAGTTTCCGCTACCGGTTCTCCAGAACTGGTCAGAACCTGCTGAAACCCACCTCTGCAACCCACCACTGCCCTATACCAGTGATAGTGAATCGTTTAGACACGTGCCCAAACTGCGCACACGCACATGCCCAAATGGAGATGTACGCATGTGCGTGCGAATGCACACATGTGTGGACATGTGTGCGCACATGTGAGCACACATGTGCAGACATGCACGAACGTGTGTATGTGCTGACATGTGCACAGCAGCGACCCGAAGACCAGCTGGCCGGTGGGAGGCAGGGCATCCCAACACCGGCAGCGCAGCAAGAGGTGAGATCTTTTTCTTTCGTGAGCGTCTGTTTCGTCGTTTGCAGGGAAGCAGAAGCTCACGAAGGAAACACCATGGAGATCTGACCTGGGGCGACAGATCATGCCAGCAGAGAGGGCTCTACGTGCCACGTAGGTTCGCCATCACGGCCCTATGCCATTCCAGAAAAGTGACCGTCCAGTCTCTTCTTAAAAGCCTCCAGTGATGAAGCACCCACGACTTCTGGAGGCAGGCTGTTCCATTGTTTGTTTGTTTGTTTGTTTGTTTGTTTGTTTGTTTGTTTTTGTCAACAAGTACAAGGAAACAAGTAACAATATAGACATGGACATGGACACATGAAAAAAAAATTGGCAGAAATAAAAGGATATAAATAGGCAAAACATAGCCGTGAATACATAGACTGAGTACATATAAATGGGGACAGTAGGACAGGGACGGTAGGCACGCCGGTGCGCTTATGCACGCTCCCTTAGGGACCTCTTAAGAAACGTGAAAGGTCCACGGTAGACAGTTTAAGGTCAAAGGCATGGGGGTTAGAGAGACTAACAACAGGATCAGGTAGAGTGTTCCAGACCTTTCTGGATCGGGACTCGTTACGCACGATCACTCATGCCCTCGTCACCTCCCGCCTGGACTATTGCAATGCTCTCTACATGGGGCTCCCCTTGAGGAGCACCTGGAGGCTCCAACTGGCGCAGAGTGCGGCCGCGCGGGTGGTAATGGGAGCGACATGGCGCTCCCATGTAACACCTCTCCTGTGCGAGCTGCACTGGCTCCCGGTGGTCTTCCGGGTGCACTTCAAGGTTTTGGTTACCACCTTTAAAGCGCTCCATGGCTTAGGACCTGGTTATCTACGGGACCGCCTACTACCACCAATAGCCTCCCACCGGCCAGTACGCTGTCATAGAGAGGGACTCCTCTGGGTGCCGTCAGCCAAACAGTGTCGACTGGCGACCCCTAGGGGGAGAGCCTTCTCTGTGGGGGCACCTACCATCTGGAATGAGCTCCCCCCGGAGATACGGAGGATCCCAGATCTGCGCACCTTCTGCCACGCTGTGAAGACCTTTTTATTCCATCAGGCGGGCTTGGACTAATCTCTTCCCTTTTTTAAATATCTAAATTTTAATCTGTTTTTAAATTATTGGGGTGTTTTAATCTGTCTGGGCCAAAATGATTTAATTTGATTTGATCTGGTTTTTAAATTTTTTGTATCTATGTATTTTATTGTTTGGCTGTTCACCGCCCTGAGTCCTTCGGGAGTAAGGCGGTATACAAATCAAATAAACTAAACTAAACTAAACTAAACATTTACTACTCTATTGCAGAAGTCATATTTCCAACATTCAAAGATTAGAGCGAATTACATTGAGTTTGAATCTATTGGTAGCCCTTGTGTTATTTCGGTTGAAATTCAAGTACTCATTTACAGGTAGGACTTTTTGGTAAATAATCTTATGAACTAAGCATAAGTCAGAACGTAGACAGCGTAGTTCAAGGCTATCCAGGCTTAAAATAATTGTCCTGACTGTTAGGAAATTTCTCTTTAGTTCGCTCCATTGTTTTCGTCCCTTGTTTCTTGGCAGCTCTTAAGATATGTGGACTTCTACTCAAGAATTCTTCAGCTAGCAGGTTGACTGGGAAATTCTGGAGCTGAAGTCCACACCTTTGAAAGTTGCGGATGTTGAGAAATGCTGTTCTCAAAGCCAATGGCCAAAGAGGATATGAAGAGAAGCAGAAGCTGAAGTGGCCTCAGGAAATCCTGAACGTTTTGGTTTCTGACCGGCCATCTTTGCTCTTGAGCTTCTGCTGGAAGCAAAAGTCCTGAATCCAGAGTTAACTTTCTGGAGAGAGGAGACTGATTGCTGTATCTGGCACCAAAGCACAACCTTCAAAGCAACTGTGTCAGGCTTCTAAGAAATATGGTTTCAAGGAGAGCAATTTAGTTGTGCTAATATGTTCTACTAAGCTCCTTTTCTGGAAGACTTTGCACAGACTTAGTAAACTGCCAGATTCGCCACGATTGTCGATGCATTATTGAGAACTGGAAGATGTCAAAGCATCTGAAGCAGGGGTGAAATCCAGCAGGATCTGACAGGTTCTGGAGAACCGGTAGCAGAAATTTTGAGTAGTTCGGAGAAGCAGCAAATATTACCTCTGGCTGGCCCCAGTGGGGTGGGAATGGAGATTTTGCAATATCCTTCCCCCAGGAGTGGGGAGGGAATGGAGATTTTGCAGTATCCTTCCCCTGGAGTGGGATGGGAATGGAGATTTTGCAGTTCCTTCCCCTGGAGTGGGGTGGGAATGGAGATTTTGCAGTTCCTTCCCCCAGGAGTGGGGAGGGAATGGAGATTTTGCAGTATCCTTCCCTGGAGTAGGGTGGGAATGGAGATTTTGCAGTTCCTTCCCCCAGGAGTGGGGAGGGAATGGAGATTTTGCAGTATCCTTCCCCTGGAGTGGGGTGGGAATGGAGATTTTGCAGTTCCTTCCCCTGGAGTGGGGTGGGAATGGAGATTTTGCAGTATCCTTCCCCTGGAGTGGGATGGGAATGGAGATTTTGCAGTTCCTTCCCCCAGGAGTGGGGTGGGAATGGAGATTTTGCAGTTCCTTCCCCCAGGAGTGGGGAGGGAATGGAGATTTTGCAGTATCCTTCCCTGGAGTAGGGTGGGAATGGAGATTTTGCAGTTCCTTCCCCCAGGAGTGGGGAGGGAATGGAGATTTTGCAGTATCCTTCCCCTGGAGTGGGGTGGGAATGGAGATTTTGCAGTTCCTTCCCCTGGAGTGGGGAGGGAATGGAGATTTTGCAGTATCCTTCCCCTGGAGTGGGATGGGAATGGAGATTTTGCAGTTCCTTCCCCCAGGAGTGGGGTGGGAATGGAGATTTTGCAGTATCCTTCCCTGGAGTAGGGTGGGAATGGAGATTTTGCAGTTCCTTCCCCCAGGAGTGGGGAGGGAATGGAGATTTTGCAGTATCCTTCCCCTGGAGTGGGGTGGGAATGGAGATTTTGCAGTTCCTTCCCCTGGAGTGGGATGGGAATGGAGATTTTGCAGTATCCTTCCCCCAGGAGTGGGGAGGGAATGGAGATTTTGCAGTATCCTTCCCCTGGAGTGGGGAGGGAATGGAGATTTTGCAGTATCCTTCCCCGGGAATGGGGTGGGAATGGAGATTTTGCAGTATCCTTCCCCCAGGAGTGGGGAGGGAATGGAGATTTTGCAGTATCCTTCCCCTGGAGTGGGGAGGGAATGGAGATTTTGCAGTATCCTTCCCCCAGGAGTGGGGAGGGAATGGAGATTTTGCAGTATCCTTCCCCTGGAGTGGGGTGGGAATGGAGATTTTGCAGTTCCTTCCCCTGGAGTGGGATGGGAATGGAGATTTTGCAGTATCCTTCCCCCAGGAGTGGGGAGGGAATGGAGATTTTGCAGTATCCTTCCCCTGGAGTGGGGAGGGAATGGAGATTTTGCAGTATCCTTCCCCGGGAATGGGGTGGGAATGGAGATTTTGCAGTATCCTTCCCCTGGAGTGGGGAGGGAATGGAGATTTTGCAGTATCCTTCCCCGGGAATGGGGTGGGAATGGAGATTTTGCAGTATCCTTCCCCTGCCACGCTCACCAAGCCACGCCCACCAAGCCACACCCACAGAACCGGTAGTAAACAAAATTTGGATTTCACCACTGACCTGAAGGCAGAACAAGAAGCAACGGATGGAAACTAATCAAGGAGAGAAGCAACCTAGAACTAAGGAGGAATTTCCTGACAGAACAATCGGTGGAATGACTTTTGCCTTCAGAAGTTGTGGATGCTCCATCATTGGATATTTTTAAGGAGAGATTGGACTACCGCTTGACTGAAGTAATATAGGGCAGTGATGGAGAACCTATGACATGCGTGCCGGAAGTGGCACGCAGAGCCATCTCTCCGGGCACGCGACCCATCGCCCGTTGCTCATCCGGATTCCAGCATGTTGGCCAGTTTGTCCTCACATGCGCTGGAGTGCCAGAAACTGGAAAAATAGCCACCCGGTGCGCATGCGTGCGCTGGGAAGATGATCTTCCAGTTTCCACCATGCGCATGTACACCGGCCACCAGGTCTTCCGTTTTTTGGCCCGCATGTGCACATGAAGACTAGCTGGCCAGTGCTCATGCACATGCCAGAAACTGGGAAATCATCTTCCCAGCACACACATGTGCACCGGGCAGCTGCTCTTCTGGTTTCCAGCGCACACTCGCGCTCCCATTTCAGCACTCGGTGCTGAAAAGGTTCGCCAACACTGATATAGAGTCTCCTGCTTCAGCTGGATGTGTGTGTGTGTGTGTAGACTAGAACCTCCAAGATCCCTTCCATCTCTGTTATTTTGTTCTTCTGGAAGCTGACTTTTCAGGTTCACGAGGACTAGAAACGTTGTCCTTGTTTTTGAAAACCTGAAATGCCTAGGAGAGTAGGGGTCTGACTAAGTAGGTTCAGCCAAGGGAGTGTTTTCAAAGGGAAATCTATCTTTCTTCTATGACAAAATCCAAATGATGGGTCAGTTCGTTTCTTTCCAAGCAATTTCTATAATTTCCAATGCACCTCCATAACTGTCTGGTTTGGTTCTGCAACCCAACAAGACAGGCACGGACTTCAGAGGATAGTTAGGACTGCAGAAAAAAAACAATGGCTGCCAACCTTGGTGATGCAGGGGACTAAAGAGCTGTTAAAGTAGTACTTAGCTGCCAGCTGCCTGCAATTACTGCGAGTTCAAATCTCACCAGGCTCAAGGTTGACTCAGCCTTCCATCCTTTCGAGGTAGGTAAAATGAGGACCCGGTTTGTGGGGGCAATAAGCTGACTTTGTATAAAAAAGAACACCGCTGGGGGGGGGGGAGGGCGAAAGCCCTACTAAGCAGGTATATACAAAAGTATGAAGGCTATTGCTTAAAAGCATTGTAAGCCGCCCTGAGTCTCCGGAGAAGGGCGGCATATAAATCGAACCAATAAATAATAAATAAATAAACCTGCCTTCCATTGAGGACCTGTATACTGCACGAGTCAAAAAGAGGGCTGTGAAAATATCTACAGACCCCTCGCATCCTGGACATAAACTGTTTCAACTCCTACCCTCAAAACGATGCTATAGGGCACTGCACACCAGAACAACTAGACACAAGGACAGGTTTTTCCTGAACGCCATCACTCTGCTAAACAAATAATTCCCTCAACACTGTCAAACTATTCACTAAGTCTGCATTACTATTAATCTTCTCATCGTTCCTATCACCCATCTCCTCCCACTTATGACTGTATGACTGTAACCTTGTTGCTGGTATCCTTAAGATTTATATTGATTGTTTTCTAGTATGATTTGATTGCTTATTTGTTCCCTATGACTATCATTAAGTATTGTAAGCGTTGTACCTTATGACTCTTGACAAATGTATTTTTTCTTTTATGTACACTGAGAGCATATGCATCAAATTCCTTGTGTGTCCAATCACATTTTGCCAATAAAAAAATTCTATTCCTGTCCCTGTCCCTGTCCCTGTCCTATTCTATTCTATTCTATTCTATTCTATTCTATTCTATTCTATTCTATTCTATTCTATTCTATTCTATTCTATTCTCACCATTTTAGCCAGAAACCTACCAGCTAGCTCATATCTCTTGAAACTAAAATCCTTCAGGGTCAGAAGCAATTGCAAAATTGCTTTATTCATCCCTTGTTCCACCATTTTATTTTATTTTTTATACTAGGAAACCTGGAAAGCTGTATCGGAGTTAGGGTTACGTCCGCAATTGAGCGTAAAATTTCTGTTGTTAAGCAAGAGTGTTGTTAAGTGAGTTTTGCCCTATTTTATGACCTTTCTTGTCACCGTTGCTAATTGAACCACTACAGGTGTTAAGTGAGTAATACGGTTGATAAGTGAATCTGGCTTCCCCATTGACTTTGCTTGTCGGAAGGTCACAAAAGGAGAACCACATGACCCCAGGACAATGCAACGGTCATAAATATGAATCAGTTGCCAAGTGTCCGAATTTTGATCACACAACCATGGGGATGCTCCAGTGGTCATAAGTGTGAAAAAGAGTCATAAGTCACTTTTTTCAGTGCCGCAATAACTTCAAACGGTCGCTAAATGGGCTGTTGTAAGTCAAGGACTACTTGTATTTTACTCTGCTTTTGCTTAAGCTCTTTGAAACAATTTCCCTTAATCCTTCCCCTTGGAAGGATGCCGAAGCCCTCAATGAAATCAGCCTTCTTACTCGAAGTTGCTTTCTGGCATCTCCAAGCTGGCTCATGGCTTTTGATCTGGGAATATTTACTGCCAAGCGCAGGGGAGAGTCATGACTTCAAGAAGAGAATTCTGTGCAAAGGTTTGAACTGCGTTGAGGAGGGGAAAGAGGGCAAGGAGAGAATGTTTGGGGAGGAAAGAGGGTGGGAAAGAGAACAAGAGTTGCTAGGAAGGAGATGGTTCCCAGAAATGAATATCAAAGAGTAACGTGTACAGGGTGCAAAGTTTTTTGGAAAGCAGGTAGTTCTTGGAGAAAAGCAACCCACAGACTGGGAATTGGTGCAATGGAAATGCACAGCAGCCCCAAAGGAAAAGGAATGACGCTTGCTCCTGGGGAGGAAAGCTATGGCAAATCTAGACAGCATACTAAAAAGCAGAGACATCACCCTGCCAACAAAAGTGTGTATAGTCAAGGCTATCATTTTCCCAGTTGCAATGTATGGCTGTGAAAGTTGGACCATAAGAAAGGCTGAGCGTCAAAGAATGGAGGCCTTTGAACTCTGGTGCTGGAGAAGACTCCTGCGAGTCCCTTGGACTGCAAGGCGATCCAACCGGTCAGTCCTAGAGGAGATCAACCCTGACTGCTCCTTAGAAGGCCAGATCCTGAAGATGAAACTGAAATACTTTGGTCACCTAATGAGAAGGAAGGACTCACTGGAGAAGAGCCTAATTCTGGGAAAGATTGAGGGCAAAAGAAGAAGGGGACGGCAGAGAACGAGGTGGCTGGATGGAGTCACCGAAGCAGTCGATGTGAGCTTAAATGGACTCCAGAGGATGGTAGAGGACAGGAAGGCCTGGAGGAACGTTGTCCATGGGGTTGCGATGGGTCAGACATGACTTCACAACTAGCAAGAACAATGTGTACAGGGTGCAAAGCAGGGGTGAAATCTACTTACCTTCCTTACCGGTTCGGAAGCACGCACATGCATCATATGCGCACATAGACCTTCTGTGCATGCACAAAACCTTCTATGCATGCACAGAAGGTAAAAAAAGCCACATTACTTCCTGGTTAAAACCAGGAAGTAATAACACCTGGGCGGGTGGGTGGAGCTTCGCTACCGGATCGCTGAACCACCGGCCAAGATTGCTACCGGATCAGTGATCCAGTCCGATCTGGCAGCATTTCATCCCTGGTGTAAAGTTTTTGGAAAGCAGGTAGTTCTTGGAGAAAAGCAACCTACAGACTGGGAATTGGTGCAACGGAAATGCACCGCAGCCCCCAGGAAGGAATGAACTTAAAGGTGTCAGCTTTCCCAGGTCATTCAGACAGGAAACACGACCAAATGGGCCAACGCTATTTTATTGCAAGGCTACGCTTAACAGAACCTTGCAACTTTCAAAGTTACTCTACGAGAATCCTCCGCTGTCTCCTTAACCACCTGAGAAAGCTAGGGAGGGTTCCTCAGCCCATCTCTCAAGGGCTTTTTCACACACCGTTACGAAAGGCCAACCAATAAAAAGTTAGGCAGCTCATTCTCAGGAACTGGGAATGGTGCTTGACAGAAAAACACAGCAGCCCCATGCAAGAATCATCACCCAAAGGTTAAACCAGATAGGAAGCACGAGAAGATGGGCTAATGCTATTTAGTGTTATGGCTACATTAACAGAACCTTGCAATTTTGAAGTGGTGGTGGGGAGGTGCGCAATGGCTCAGCAGTTGAAGACCCTGGGCTTGTCGGTTGGAAAGCTGACAGCCTGGGTTCGAGACCCGAGTGCTGCACGATGGGGTGAGTTCCCGTTACTTGCTCCAGCTCCTGCCCATCTAGTAGTTCGAAAGCATGCAAATGGAAGTAGATAAATAGGTACCACGTTGGTGGGAAGCTAACAGTGTTCTGTGCACCTTTGGCATCTAGCCATGCTGACCCTCGTGACCACGGAAAATGTCTTCGGACAATGCTGGCTGAAATGGAGATAAGCACTGTGCCCTAAAGTAGGACAGGACTGGACAGGGAAGCCTTTATCTTTACCTTTACTGAAACCTTGAAGGTACTGAATAAATCCTCAAGTGTCAGTATGAAACGAAATTTCATTTTAATGTATGCTGATTAATGTACATTCAAAGCAGGGGTGGGCTTCAATAATTTTAGCAAGGGGTTCTCTGCCTGATTGCTGGGTGGGCGTGGCCATAGTGGGCGTGGCCTAGTCGGCCTCCTTCACCATGGTGGGAGGGGCGTTTTTGTCCTCCCTGGGCTCCAGAGGCTTCTTTCGAGCCTCCGGGAGGGCATAAATGGCCTCCCCAGGCTCTGGAGGCCCTCTGGAACTTCCCGAACTTCTGGTAGGCCCATTTTTAGCCCTCCCCGAGCCTCCACGCACACCCCGCACTTACCTGCATCCAAAACGGGCTGCGTGTGAATTCCTGGGAGGGGAGGGGCAGGGTGGGAGGGGCCAGCCGGATGTGAGATTTGGGGGTTCTCTGAACTGCATAGAATCTTAGCTAGAGGTTCTCCCGAAGCCCTGCGAACCCCCAGCAGCCCACCCCTGATTCAAAGTAACAATAAAGTTATTCTAAGTCTCTTTAACAGGCTAAGGAACTAGGGAGGGTTCCTTCTGGGTTTCTTTCAATCAGAATAGAGCTGGAAGAGACTTTGGAGGCTTCTAGTCCAACCCCCTGCTCAAGGAGGAGACCCTATGCCATTTCAGATAGGTGGCTGTCCAGTTTTTTCTTAAAAACCTCCCAGTTATGAAGCCCCTACAACTTCTGGTGGCAAGCTGTTCCACTGGTTAATTCTCCTCGCTCTTAGGAGGTTTCACCTTAATTCCAGGTTGCTTCTCTCCTTTTGTTAGTTTCCATCCATTGTTTCTTGTCCTGCCCTCTGGTGCTTTGGAAAATAAATGAACTCCCCACAAAGTTTTCCACGTCCATTAGGCAGCTCAGGCCTACACCGTCTCTTATTTGACAATTCCCTAGGCAACATTTCCTCACCCCGTCTTCTCAAGGTCAATAAAATAAATAAATACTGTGCCGCATTTCAACCCCGCCAATGGCCCTCTTGCTGAGCTGAAGATCTCTCGGCAATTTTTTCCTGTTGAGTTGGCCCTCCTTGGCAATGAACTCTTCAGCTAACTCTGGAAGGGATGGTCCCAAGTGAACTGTGCTTTGAAAAGTGGGACAACCTGGCCACCTCAGATGGAAGGACCTTGAGTGGAGGCCATCAGGTCTAATCTACCCCCAAAGCAAACAGGAAACTAGGAACTCTAATTCAAGGCAGATGTTCTCCCTTGCATGGAGAAACAATAGCTCACAATTAACTTCTTCTCTGAGGAGGAGGGGGCGTTGCTTGGCCGAAAACCTCAAGTCATACTTTCTGTTCTCCAGACAGATTGGGAAATTCAAGGACCCAGTCTGGGAGAATCAGCTGGGGCTGGGGGTGGGGAGAGAAAGCCATTTGATCCACCATAACTGAGCAACTTTCCAGTTTTGGGAGCTATACTTTCCCAAATTATTTCTTTTTTTAGGATATTTAGCAGGGGTGGACTTCAAAAAATTTAGCAAGGGGTTTTCTGCCTGGTTGCTGGGTGGGCGTGGCCATAGTGGGCATGGCCTAGTTGGCCTCCTGCACCACGGCAGGAAAGGGGGTGTTTTTGCCCTCCCCGGGCTCCGGAGGCTTTCCTCGAGACTTCGGGAGGGCGAAAACGGCCTCCCCAGGCTCCAGAGGCCCTCTTCCCGAACTTCCAGTAGACCTGTTTTTTGCCCTCCCCGAGCCTCCGTGCATGCCCTGCACTTACCTGCATCCAAAACGGGCCGCATGGGGACTCCTGGGAGGGGTGGGGCAGCCAAGGGTGGGATTTGGGGGTTCTCCAAACTGCACAGAATCTTAGCTAGAGGTTCTCCCGAACCCCCGCGAACCAAGGGTGAAATCTACTTACCTTCTGTACCGGTTTGGAAGTGCACACCCTCACGAATGCACGCTGACCTTCTATGCATGCGCAAACCCTTCTGCGCATGCGCAGAGGGTAAAAAAAAAACAGGTTACTTCCTGGTTAAAAGCAGGAAGTAATGACGATTGGGTGGGTGGGCGGAGCCTCGCGCTGCCATCGCTACCAGTTCTCTGAACCACCCGCCGCCATCGCTACCGGTTCGGTCGAACCGGTCAGAACCGGTAGCATTTCACCCCTGCTGTGAACCCCCCGCAGCCCACCCCTGCTCCTTACGATTCTCACAGATACCTGATCGAGGGTGACAGAAGGGGAGGAGAGAAGAGAAGACCAACCTTTCCAGCTTTTGGGGGAGAGGGGGGATTGCTTTGGGTTATTTGGGGGTGAAGGCACTGCACTCATGTTTTCCTAAAACAAACATATGTGTGAAGAGAAGGGATCTCTCTGCTGAAAAAGGGCCAAATTCCAGCTATGCAAATGTGGGGTTTCTGAAAGACTGTAAAATCAGGGTGTGGGAACCAGATGCACAATCTGAAGGTCATACAGTCTTATGTTCCTTCGCAACGTTGATTGTTTTCCTTTCTGCTTTTTATCAGTTGGCTTTTGATCTCGTTCTTGATGAGTATCTCCCGTTTATCTATGTATGTGTGTGTGTGTTGAAATCCTCTTATTCCGACCGAACCCTCCTATAAATATTTATAAGGCCTATCAGTTCTTTAAACAAAAGGCCAGAAACCCCCTCAAATGTACAGAGGGGAACGATGCTTGGCTCGTCCAGGGCCATCCGTGCTCGATGAGATCACTGTCTTGAGGCTCAATTAATCCCAGACTGGCTTTGGCCGGAACTAAATGAGCTTCGATCTTACAGCATTTTCCATAAAGGGAAGGCTAAAAAGGGCCACATTTTTCCCAATAAATATATTCTGCTGGACCAGATGGAAAGCCTATCTAGTTTGGCTTTCTGTTGCCACAGTGGCTGCTAGATATTTTATTTATTTATTTGTAGTGTCCTCGGTGCTCTCTGATCTTGGTGGCTTTCTTGCAGACCTTTCATTACCACACTAGATAACGTCATCAGCTCTAGAAGGGAGCGGGGGTTTTCTCCCTGTCATTATCCTTTCCAGTTCTGATGATGCTACCTACCTTGGTAATAAAACATCTGCAAGAACACAACCAAACTCAGAGAGCAGTAAGGAACCCACAATCCTTCCCCTCCCCTAACAACAAAGCTGGTCTACCCGGCAACAGGGGCTGGACTAAGAATTATTGGTAGACTCAGTCCTTCAATCTGAGTGGGCGAGTACTACCCGCACTGGCTGCTGTCTCCACTCTCAATGGAGAATGGGACAGGATCTCGTGCTGGAGCCCATCTTCAGGGAACTTCTCTCTAGCAGTGTGTGTGCTGTTCAGTGTGTGGTATTTACCGTATTTTTCGGACTATAAGACGAACCTGAATTTAGAAGAGGAAAACAACAACAAAAAGTTTTCGGCCTCTCTTTTTTTGGGCCTTTTCCGGCCTTTTTTGGCCTATTTTTCAGGTCTTTTTTGGCTTTGTTTCGAGGCTTTGTTTTCCAAAACATTTTTTCTACAACCTCTTGTAGAAAAAAATGCTTTTAAAAATAAAATAAAAGCCCCTGATGATCGCGCGGCTCAGCCGGGCATGGGGGCGGGGCAGGGATTTTTGCTACCGGTTCTCCAAACCACCCACTGGCATCGCTACCGGATCGGGTGATCCGGTCCGAACCGGGAGCATTTCACTCTTGATCCAGGCCCGGGGGCTGGATCTGGCCCACAGGGTGCTTAGATCCGGCCTGGGGGTTGCCCTGGAAACAGTGAAGGACCGGCTCACAGTGCCTCTGCCAGTAAAAACGGAGCTTGCGAGGGCCACAGGCGGCATTCCCAAGCTCCATTTTTGCTGGCAGAGGGTTGCAGGATGCCGTCGCAGCTAAAGATGGAGCTCGGGAACCCATTTTCACTGGTAGAGTGCTCCGGCCACCACAGGTGCCCCCGACATGAGTGACGTCAAGCCGGCCACCCCCCAGTCGCCCCCCCCCCCGAGGTCAAACACAGTCCTGATGCGGCCCTCCATGAAATCAAGTTTGACAGCCCTGCTCTAGACTTTCACTTCCCACTTCCCATTCCAAAAGACGCAACTTTCAGATCTGTTGTGTCCTTCCTTATTATTTTGTCTCCGGCGTTCAACGTCATCTCAGCTTTTCTAGATTTACTTTCCCCCCTCGATTTAAGCTCTTTACCATTTATTGCTTCGACGTGCCAAACCATCCTTTTCTTTACTCCGTGCTTGTCAGGAGGTGTTGAATTCTGATGCTTATCAGAAGCTTTGCTCAATTTAGGGTTTCAGATAACGCTTTCTAGCAAGTCAGAAAAGAGTTTAGAGACCGCCCAACAGTCGTTTGTGTTCCTTTGCCCAGGCAACATTTTCGGTGAATGATATCACTTTTACAAGCCGCCCAATTACCTGCGTTTCATCCGTTAGGAGGTTACATGCAATGTATTGCCAGTTATTCTCACCCACGAATTACAATAAATGGGTTGCAATTTGCCTTGGTGGATGTATTTCTCACGTTGTACGAGTAGTCCTCAACTTACAACAGTTTGTCCAGTGACTGTTCGAAGTTACGATAACACTGAAAAAAGTGACTTATAACCAATGGTGGGATTCAGCCGGTTTGGGACAGTTTGGGCCAGTTCAAGCGAACCGGTAGTTAAATTGCTGGCTGGCCCCACCCCTTCCAGGAGTTCCCACGCGCCCCATTTTGGCTCCCAGATAAGTGCAGGGAGGCCTACTATGCCCAAAATGTGGCACGGGAGGGGTGCGCCCCCCTGTGGCCCGTTTTTACTCCCAGGAGGCTCCATGGAGGCCTACTAGGCCCAAAACGGGGCACAGGGGGGCAGTGAGTCCCCCTCCTGCAGCCTGTTTTTGCTCCCGGGGGTGCAAGAGACTGAGTGCAGCCTGTCACACCCCCTGGCCACGCCCACAATGGGCACGCCCACCCAGCCGGTCATTAGGGCAGAGAACCGGTTGTTAAATTATTTGAATCCCACCACTGCTTACGAGTGTAAGTAAGAAGGATGATTTCGTTGAGGGCCTCAAACATCCTCCCAAGAAGGAGAAGAGGAAGGATTAAGGGGAATTGTTTTAAAGAGCTAAGCAAAAGCAGGAGCACAAAATACAGGCAGTCCTTGACTTACAACAGCCCATTAAGTGACCATTTGAAGTTACAGCACTGAAAAAAGTGTCTCATGTCCATTTCTCACACTTACATTCATTGCCACATCTCTTGTGTCCATGTGATCAAAATACAGACGCTTGGCAACTGACTCACATTTACGACGGTTGCAGTGTCCCAGGGTCACTTTTTACGACCTTCGGACAAGCCAAAGTCAATGGGGAAGCTGGATTTACTTAACAAACGTGTTACTCAATTAATAACTGCAGCGATTCACTTAACAGCTGCGGCAAGAAATGTCGTAAAATGAGGCAAAACTTCACATAACAACTGTCTCACTCAGCAACAGTGATTTTAGGCTCGGCTGTGGTCATAAGCTGAGGACTATCTATACATGGGAAAGGCAAAGAATACTGCAGTTTTTCCTCCAAACTCAAGAAACCTGGTCCCAAGTGGAGTCATCCAACTCATTGTTTTTCCAAAAGTGCCTTTTCAAAAGGCAACTGGGCTTTGTTTTATCTTGAAGACATTTCGCTTCTCATCCAAGAAGCTTCTTCAGATCTGACAGGCAGAATTGAAGAAGCTTCTTGGATGAGAAACGAGACATCTTCAAGGAAAAACATAGTCCAGTTCAGTGGTGAAATCCAATTTTTTTTTTACTATCGGTTCTCTGGGGGTGGCTTGGTGGACGTGGTGTGGCTTGGTGGGCGTGGCTTGGTGGGCGTGGCCGGGGAAGGATACTGCAAAATCTCCATTCCCACCCCACTCCAGGGGAAGGATACTGCAAAATCTCCATTCCCACCCCACTCCAGGGGAAGGATACTGCAAAATCTCTATTCCCTCTCCACTCTTGGTGGAAGGATACTGCAAAATCCCCATTCCCTCCCCACTCCAGGGCAAGGATACTACAAAATCCCCATTCCCACCCCACTCCAGGGGAAGGATACTACAAAATTCCCATTCCCTCCCCACTCCTGGGGGGAAGAATACTGCAAAATCTCCATTCCCACCCCACTCTGGGGCCAGCCAGAGGTGGTATTTGCCGGTTCTCCCAACTATTCAAAATTTCCGCTACCGGTTCTCCGAACTGCTCAAAATTTCCGCTACCAGTTTCCCAGAACCTGTCAGAACCTGCTGAAATCCAGTTTCACCCCTGATCCAGTTGCCTTTTGAACAAGCACCTTTGGGGGAAAAAACTGATCCAACTATTGATCTGAATTTTGATGGCCCAGAATTGGTTGCTCAGCGTTTCGTGGAGCATTTAGGAAAACGGTTTTACTGATTACAAAAACCTGCCCAGATGCAGTCTCTGTAAGTCTGAAAGCTCCTGAGACAGAGAGAGATTCATGCTCACCTACAACCATGATGTTGAACTCAAATCCGGTTTTCATGGTCTTGATACGCATCTGGTCCAGGACGGCCTCAATCCCCACGTAGCCGAATAGTCCGCCGTCCGTGGTCTTGAGGGCTGGGCCATCCTGGGGAATTGGTTCTCCTGCTAGATCGTCCTCCATGCTCAGCTGCTGAAGCTTGGGATGAATCTCTGCAAAGAGGAAGAGAAAATATAAGTTATAGGCAACCTCCTCCTTTTTCTTGCAGGCTTTGTTGCACTTCTATATATTAAGTTTGGAGTAAGAACGAAAGCGAAAGATAAAACACATTTTTCCCTTTGGAAGCAGAAATGCAGCCTTGAAAGAGAAACAACATCTGTCTAAAGTTGGGTGTTGCAAGAGACGGTGGAGAGGCTGGGACAGGAATGGAAGAGAGAGGAGACCTAAACAGCCAAGAAAACAGAAGGGGAAACCATACTGGCAGCTTATCTCATAAACAGCAACTCAGCTCAATAAGACAACAGAATAACAGAGTTGGAAGGGGCCTTGGAGATCTTCTAGTCCAACCCCCTGCTCAAGCAGAACACCAGACAAATAATTGCCCAGGCTCTTCTTTAAAAACTTCCAGTATTAGAGCACCCACAACTTCTTTTTTTTTTTTTTTTGTAAATTTTTAAATATTTTTTTACACAAACACATAATACATCAATCCTTCCGTGTGTCATCTCGGTGTTTCTTCAGTAACTTCTTCTCCTTTTTCATTACTCCTCCTATCTTCATTTCTTCCCTTATAATTTCCATTTCTCTATTACAATATTCCCCCCCCCCAAAGTACAATACATTTAATATAATATTCTCCTATTTTGTTATCAAAATCTTTATCGATTTCTCTTTTTTAACCAATCATAAAATTTCCCCCATATCTTAAAATATTCCGTATCTTCTCTCTCTTTAATCACCAAGGTTAATCTATTCACTTCTGCACAGTCTAATTTTTTTTTTAATTACTTCCCCTTCCAACGGAATTTTCTCTACTTTCAATTGAGCTCGATAGATGGCAACAGTTATGGGAAAGGAACTATAAACTAACAATATCCACTGCACACAAAGAGAATCAATATGTTTTACAGATGGCATATGCCCCCTGAAAAATTGGCAAAAATGTTTAAAGACAAATCAGCTAAATGTTGGAAATGCCATCAAATACCAGGAACTTATTATCATATGTGGTGGACATGTTCAGAAGCTAGAGTCTATTGGAACAGAATTAAGATTTGGTTATTATTTATTTATTTATTTATTTATTTATTTATTTATTTATTTATTATATTTCTATACCGCCTTTCTCCCGTAGGACTCAAGGCGGTGTACAGTCAAGAAAAATACAGACACACAAACATCATAAAATTGCTAATTAAAATTATTACTTAGAGGAAATGACCCAACAACATATTGATTTAAAACTGGAGCTGTTCCTACTGGGTATCCTACCAGAGAAAATTAGTAAAGAAAATGTATATTTGATTATTCATAGAATAACTGCAGCGAGGATAGTATTTGCGCAAACTTCTGAAGGCAAGCCATTCCACTGATTAATTGTTCTGTTAGGAAATTTCTACTTAGTTCTAGTTTGCGTCTCTCTCCTTGATTAATTTCCCTCCATTGTTCCTTCTCTTGCCTTCTGGTGCTTTGAAGAATTTGGTGATCCCCACTCTTTTTTGTGCCAGCTCCTCAAATATTGGAATACTGCTATCATGTCACTCCCTAGTCCTTCTTTTCACTAGATATATCCATTTCCTGCAACCATTCTTTGTATGTTTTAGCTTCCGGTCCCCTAATTATCTTTATTGCTTTTTTTCGACACTCTTTCCAGAGTCTAACTACAGTAGTGGCCAAAATTGTAGAAATCTTATGGGGAAAGTGTCTTTTTGATGTTTGATGGCTAATAACACCACTTTTTTTTTTTTTTTTTTTGGAGTTTCAAGATAATCCTATTCCATTGCTGGAATGGCCTGGGAATAGCCCAGATTTTAACCCAATTGGAAATCTATGGAGCCGACTAAAGAAAGTTGTTAGTCAGAAGCGACCCAGCAATGAAACCCAGTTAATAGAAGCAATCCTTCAATCTCGGTTTCACATTAGAACAGCTGCAGAACTCAAAGACTTGGTTCACTCCATGGGAAGACATGATAAGGCCGTAATTCATGCTAAAGGTTACCCAACTAAGGATTAACTGACATGGGGATCATTTTTGAATATCTCTTTTTTTCTATGGTGATCATTTTTGTATATCTCGGTTTTTTTCTATGTGTTTCACTTTTCTTCTTTCTACTGTAACCGCTATTCTAATAGCAAATCCTTCCTAAAAGTTACTGCATTACATTCTTGATTAAATTATCTTTCCATTGATATATAATTTTATGGTACTACTCCCCAAAAAAGTGGTGTTATTAGCTAGTTTTAGAAAATACACTTTTCCCAAAAGGTTTCCACAATTTTGGCCACTACTGTATCTGAAGCATCTTCCTTGACATGAGCCGAGCCTCCATTGCGCTGAGTTTCTCATGCAGCATTGCATCCGGGTTATATTATGTTTGTCTTTGATAGCCATTAGGCCAGGGAGAAAAAAAAGAGAAAGAGAAAAGTGAAAGTGAATTCAAATGCACAGCAACGTCTCTGACAAAGGTCAGACCTTAAAGAGTAGCTCAACCAAAGAGGCTGGAGGGGTGCCTCCATTAGGGATGGGAAGGGGTGGGGAAGAGGGTTGGCACCCAGCCCAAAAGTTGGGAAGCTTTGCAGAGGAACTGTGGGAGGGAAAGGGGTTAGTTTCTTCCCCCACCTCCCCAAATAAAGAGTGGAGGGGAGGGAAGTCTCTTCTTAACTGGGTTGGTAATGAGGGGAGTTGTTCAAAAGTCTGGGAAGTTGGCGGGGGGGGGGCTTCAAAAATTTTAGCAAGGGGTTCTCTGCCTGGTTGCTGGGTGGGTGTGGCCATGGTGGGCGTGGCCCAGCTGGCCTCCTACGCCACGGGGTGTGTGTGTGTGTGTGTGTGTGTGTGTGTTTGCCCTCCCCAGGCTCCGGAGGCTTTCCTCGAGCCTCTATTTCCCCTATCCAGTTTTATTTCTGCATCTTTCAGCTTACAACCCAGACTTCTTTAATATTTACCGGGCAATTCTTTCTATCCATCATCTCTTCTCCTCTTCTTCTCCATTCTTCTCCATTTTTTAATTCGCCTCCCACACTCATCTTTATCTCTATCTGCCTCTATATCGTTCTTGTTCAATCTAAACATTTCTCCAAGTACAATCTTGTATTGCCAATTCTGTCTGCCCATGTCCAGGGATGGGCTTCAAACATTTTAGCAAGGGGTTCTCTGCCTGGTTGCTAGGGGGGCGTGGCCATGGTGAGCATGGCCTAGTCGGCCTCCTGTACCACGGCGGAGAGAGGGCGTTTTTGCCTTCCCCAGGCTCTGGAGGCTTTTCTCAAGCCTCCAGGAGGGCAAAAATGGCCTCTCAGGCTCTGGAGGCCCTCTGGAGGCTGGAAACCGGCCCATTTCCAATCTCCCTGAACTTCCGGTAGGCCCGTTTTTCACCCTCCCTGAGCCTCCGCATGCGCCCTGCACTTTCCTGCATCCAGTCCATGTGGAGACTCCTGAGAGGGGCAGGGCAGGGTGGGCGGGGCCAGCCAGGAATGGGATTTGGGGGTTCTCCAAACTGCACAGAATCTTAGCTAGAGGTTCTCCCGAACCCCTGCAAACCCCCAGCAGCCTACCCGTTTATAACAGAGATGCAGTGTTCAGCGTAGGCAACTTGAAGATGGGGGGACTTCAACTCCCAGAATTCCCCAGCCAGCCATCTTCAAGTTGCCTACGCTGAGGAACACTGGTCTAGAAGGATAAGGACTTCCAGATTCCCCACCCGCTCCAAATCTAAGGCAACTGATATTTAAGAAGGAGGAAAAAAGAGCCAGCCAGAGTTTGGTGACCCTCAAAAGGCCAAAGAAGCCAGAAACCTTGAATCTCACATCTCCCTTTGCTTTCTCTGGCCAAGCAGATTTTAGCCTTTCATCCTAGCCTTGGGGGGCAGCTGCTTACAATTATTCAAGAAGAAGAAGAAGATGATGATGATAGAAATCCTGCCTTTATCTCTTTTCCTGTCCACCCCCTTTTCCCAGAGGGTGTAAGGATCAATCCATCTGCTCTTGGAACAGCGTGGGAGCAACTTCCTGTTGTTCTCCCGAGCATACGGCTCTTGGCTATATCCTTCAAAAGAAAAGACGTTGGCTAGGATCAAGGACATCCATCTCTTCTCCTCCTCTTCTTCTTCCTCCTCCCCATCCAATATTCCCAGCTGGGCCAGAGCCACGCAAGCAAAGATGAGCATCTGAAAGTTTCCTTAGATGATTCCGTCATGAAGAAACCCTTCCGTCAAAAGATACTTTTGGAAGGGAGATAGGGGCCTGGGTAGAAATTTTGGAGACTAGGCAGTGGAAAGGGATAGAGGTGGGAGAAATACCTAGATTGAACAGCCAAGAAGCAGAGGCAGACAGAGAGGAATATGGGAGGGACCATTCAGAGGTGGTAATTTACCGGTTCTCCGAACTACTCAAAATTTCCACTACCGGTTCTTCAGAACTGGTTAGAACCTGCTGAATACCACTTCTGATTCCAGGCCACAAGAACACAATTCCAGGGTTGTTTTGCAGCCTTGACATTTCCTACTACAGAGGGACCCCCGTTTCATCAATCTAGGGTGGTCTTCTCAGATGCAAAAAGAGATTGCAGGGATCTTTGGCTTCAACACTGCCCTTGACTTGGTGTGGCTTGCCCTAATAGCCATACCTATTGCACCATTAGTAAGAAAGGGATGATAACCCTTGAGGTTCCTCATCAACACACATCATCTGGGGAACAAACTATTGGATAGGTGACAGTCTTCTCCATCATGGAGTATCTCTTACCTACGTTCCCACGTAGGCTACAATGGGGTGGTGTTTATAGTCTACTAAGTGATAGGAAAACCAGCTATTACTTTTATAGGCTGTGCAAATTAAGTCACCCTGTGAAACCCTCACCCCATTGCAGTGGTGAAATCCAAATTTTGTTACTACCTGTTCTGTGGGCGTGGGGAAGGATATTGCAAAATCCCCATTCCCACCCCACTCTGGGGCCAGCCAGAGGTGGTATTTGCCGGTTCTCCGAACTGCTCAAACTTTCCGCTACCAGTTCTCCAGAACCTGTCAGAACCTGCTGGATTTCACCCCTGCACTGTTGGCAGTACATAGTCACAACATGCTTTGTCCTTGCTTAACCCAAGTGAGGGGTTTAAATGTATTGTGTGAATCCAGTTCTTGCTTTTCAATTTAAATCAGGAGGGTGATTCATTTGTGGGAGGGAGGGAATAAGAATAAGAACAGAGTTGGAAGGGACCTTAGAGGTCTTCTAGTCCAACCCCTTACTTAGGCAGGAAACCCTACACCACTTCAGACAAATGGTTATCCAACCTCTTCTTAAAAACTTCCAGTGTTGGAGCATTCCCAACTTCTGGAGGAAAGTTGTTCCACTGATTCATTGTTCTAATTGTCAGGAAATTTCTCCTTAGTTCTAAGTTGCTTCTCTCCTTGATGAGTTTCCACCCATTGCTTCTTGTCCTGCCCTCAGGTGCTTTGGAGAATAGCTTGACTCCCTCTTCTTTGTGGCAGCCTCTGAGATATAGGAAGACTGCTATCATGTCACCCCTAGTCCTTCTTTTCATCAGATTAGACATACCCAGTTCCAGCAACCGTTCTTTATATGTTTTAGGAAGGCTGCATTGATCTGGGAACTGATGGTCAATCTCCCAAAGATATACTCCGTGCGTTTAATCCTCATCCCAAGTGAGAATTTGTTAGTAACACTGAATCTGCAGTGATTCAGACTTGCACATCAGACGCTACAGATGGAGGGGAAAGATTGCAGTTTAGGCACTTCCGATTCAAATGAAAACATCACCCACATTCACACTTACATGTTTGCACCAGCAAATGTCACACGGATGAATCTCGCCTTCGTTCTTGGCACAAGTACAAAGACAAACTTGTTTCTAGACATGCCACTCTAGATAGCACTACTCGGATAATAAGCATATTGGGAGAACAGTTCCCAATTCAACCTGTCCTACGCTGTGGTTAGGACACTAACTTTTACTTTCAGAAGACTCTAGTTCTGAAATTACATGGAGAAACCTTTATTTATTTTATTTATTTATTTTTATTTTTAATTTGATTTATATGCCGCCCTTCTCCGGAGACTCAGGGCGGCTTACAATGTGCTAAGCAATAGCCTTCATACTTTTGTATATTTATACAAAGTCAGCTTATTGCCCCCACAAACTGGGTCCTCATTTAACCTACCTTAGAAAGGATGGAAGGCTGAGTCAACCTTGAGCCTTGGAGAGATTCGAACCAGCAGTAAATTGCAGGCAGCTGTGTTAATAACAGGGTGCTTTAAACCACTGTAGTACCAAGGCTCTTTAGTACTACAGCTAGTTCAGAAAAGAAGCAAGTGAGAGCAATCAACCCATGGAACAGAAGTTACCTTCAGAAGTTGTGGGAGCTTTAGACAAATCAGCTAAATGTTGGAAATGTCACCAGTTACCAGGATCTTATTACCATATGTGGTGGACATGCCCAGAAGCTAAAAACTATTGGAATAAAATCAAGACATGGTTGGAAGAAATGACACAACAACGTATTGATTTAAAATCAGAGCTGTTCCTACCTGGTATCCTCCCTGAGAAAATTTGTAAAGAAAATGTTTATATGATTATACATGTAATATCAGCTGCATGGATTGTTTTTGCACAAAATTGGAAAGCAGAGAAAATACCTTTGGAAGGAGAAGTAATTAAAAATTTTTTAGAATGTGCAGAAATGAATAGATTAACTTTGATGATTAAAGAAAGAGAGGATTCAGAATATTTTAAGATATGGGATCAGTTTTACCATTGGTTAGAAAAGAGATATAGACAAGTTAATTAATAGTAATGTAAAAAAATGGTATAATTAGGATATTGTACCTTTGGAGATATGTTGTAATAGATTGGGTGATAAATGAAGACAGAAGAAGCTACAAAAAGATGAAGTCATGGAGAAAACACCACCGAGATGTCGCATGGAAGGAATGACTGATGTATTAAATGTTTGTTTGTGTATAAAATAAAAAAACTTTTTCAAAAAAAAAAAAGTTGTGGGAGCTTCATCACTGGATGAAGCTTCATTTCAAGAAGAGACTGGACTGCCATCTGTCAGAAATGGGTCTCCTCCTGGCCGGGGTGGGGTGGCGTTTAAACACCGTGCGGGGTGGATCTGGCTGACAGGCCTTGACTAGAGACAGCATTGCCTTCTGGATATATTAAAGGTAAAGGTTCCCCTCGCTCGTCGTTCCCAACTCTAGGGGGCGGTGCTCATCTCCGTTTCAAAGCCGAAGAGCTTGACTTCTAATAAAACTATACCTTTCTCAACAAACGAAACCAAGGATCTTTTCTACTTAGGGGTTTAAGTTGTGACAAGATTGACACCCACCTAAACAACCTGTCATGACTCCAACTAACGAACCCAAGCAAATCAGAACTCTGAGACTAGAATCCTCCTCAAAGAACTTCTTTATTGGGTACATTGTATCGGCACAGACAAGGGTAAAACCAACTCTAACTATTCCCTGCGGTTTCGGTATAATTAAAATAGTAAATGATCCCCTCCCCAAGTGTCACTAGTCACACTGTCCAATTGTGGCAATTGGACGGCATGCCAGGGTATAGCCAATGACCTCAAAACCTTAGATGACCCACAATGTAGATGATTCTGCTACTGCTAATGATCCTACTCATCAAGTCATCTGTCCAACATGAAAAGGGGAGAGAAGATCTGGATGATGATTTTCATGAAGCAGAGCTACAGGCCCAAGACCTCTGGCAGCAAGGACCTCACCTACCTGCCCTCCAGGTAAAGGTAAAGGTTCCCCTCGCACATATGTGTTAGTCGTTTCCGACTTTAGGGGGCAGTGCTCATCTCTGTTTCAAAGCCGAAGAGCCAGTGCTGTCCAAAGACGTCTCCGTGGTCATGTGGTCGGCATGACTCAACACCAAAGGCGCACGGAACGCTGTTCCCTTCCCACCAAAGGTGGTCCCTATTGCATTTTTTACATGCTTTCGAACTGCTAGGTTGGCAGAAGCTGGAACAAGGAACGGGAGCTCTCCCCGTTAAGCGGCACTAGGGATTCGAACCGCTGAACTGCCGACCTTTCGATTGAAAAGCTCAGCATCTTAGCCACTGAGCCACCGCATCCCTCCGGATATATTAGGCTTAACCAATTCAGTTAAAAAACCAACAGCTGCATTCATACAACATCCCCCACTCAATGTTTTAATCTTGCTTAGATCAATTAATCAATTATTCAGTGGAAGGTGTTGCTTTTAGAAGCTATGGATGTTCAATCACTGGAGGTTTTTAAGAAGAGATTGGGCAACCACTTGTCTGAAATGGTCTCCTGCTTGAGCAGGGGGTTGGACTAGAAGACCTCCAAGGTCCCTTCCAACTCTGTTACAGGTAGTCCTCGACCTAACAACCGTTCATTTAGCGATCATTCAAAGTTACAACGGAACTGAAAAATGTGACTTTTATGACCGTTGTCCACAGGTATCCCCATGATCATGTGATCAAAATTCAGACGCCTTGGCAACTGCTTCAGATTTATGTCCTTTGCTGTGTGAGAAGATCACGTGATTCCCCTTTTGCGACAAGCAAAATCCATGGGGAAGCCAGATTCGCTTAACGACCGGGTTACTAACTCATCAATTGCAGTGATTCACTTAACAACTGTGGCAAGCAAGGTGGTGAGATGGGGCAAAACTCAATAGATGTCATGCTTGGCAAGAAAAATCTGGAACTCCAATTGTGGTCGTAAATCGAGGATTACCTGTATTCTGTCAATCCCTCACTCTGAAGATCCGTTCATGTCTGTACAAATGAACAAGTCAATATTTGCAAGGATGGTTCCTTTAAAATCCCAGAAAATAATAAATAATAATAATAATGAGCTGAGGTGGCGCAGTGGTTAGAGTGCAGTACTGCAGCTACTTCAGCTGACTGCTAGTTCATCAGATCAGCGGATCAAATCTCACCGGCTCAAGGTTGACTCAGCCTTCCATCCTTCCGAGGTGGGTAAAATGAGGACCCAGATTGTTGGGGGCAATATGCTATTTAGTATACTGTCTTTGGTGTAAGCCGCCCAGAGTCCTCGGAGAGTGAGCGGCATAGAAATATGACAAATAAATAAATAAATAAATAAATAAATAAATAAATAATAACTTTATTGTCATTGTATGTGTATATACAGTATACCCATACAACGAAATTCACTTAACACCCAAAGACCAGGTCCAACACACACAACAATCCCCAAACACACTCCCACCCACCACAATTCCCCACCCCTAAACCACCCAAACATCCACACAACAGACCAAGTAATGCTGTCCAACAGCTCACCGATAGTAGCCCTTTAGTTCATTGTTAATGCCATTATAGCTCAGGTCCACCCACCACGCTAAGCCATGGAACATCTAAACACCAACCCAAAAAGAAACATTTTGCTTCTGTCTGCACACTAGGATCTAGATTGATGGATAGTTACTCCCTTATTCCTCCCTGTTTGCTACACAGGGGCTTGATGTCATTTCTAGACTTGGATCCCAGAGATCAGGAATTCTGGCACCCTTTTTTTTTTCCGCCATGGATTCAATTTCAGGCTTTGGGCAGGTGATAATTTCCTAGCCTTTGTCCCCGATTTGATGGAGGAAATCAGCCTGCCGCCTTCCTCACACAATGGCAAGGATGAAAAAACCAAAACCACAGCAACGAAACCCTTGCCAACCATGCACATTTTCTCTCTCTCTCTCTCTCTCTCCGTTCATCATATCCACGTCTCTTTTTTTTGAATGGGTTTTGGAGGCCAGCTCAATATCTACCTCTCCCTGAGGACAATCAGCAACCAGAAAAGTCTGCAGAGGTGCAGGAAAAAAAAATAACAAGGAGCTGAACGGATAAAAAAAAAGAAAAGAAAAAAAAGCAGGAACCGGGAGAATCTCCACGCCCACCCAGGCGTTACAACTCAACTAGAGAAGATGGCTTGCTCAACCACCAGAAAGGAAGAAATCCAGGGAGGATCAGAAGTGAACCAGAGCATACGTCTGTCCGGGGTTCCCATCAACTCTGCCATCGTGACCCAATCCAACCAGCCTTCCTCCCTCCTGCCAGGCCTTAGAACACCCTATAGCTTCTTTCCCACCCACCCACCCTCCAGCCTACCACTCATGTTCTTGAAGTCTTCTCCGAGATGACCCACCAGCAGCATCTCGTGGTGGCCACACCATACAACCTTGAAGGTGGGCAGGAGAAGACTATGTGCCCTTAGAGAACAAAGCTGCTGCCAGGGAGGGGAAAACAAGCCAAAAAAACCCCCCCTAATAAAAACCCACCAGTCCTGGAGACAAAGAAGATGCGGACGAGATTCAACCTTTGAATCCTGATTTCCTTGAATTCGGTCTCTGCCAGCCTTCTCTGCAAGCTTGCCTTTCCTTCGCTGGGGAGATGCCCCTCCAGAAAAAAGAGCCAGCTATTGTCCAGGTTGCACTTCTCCCTTTCAACCCAAGACAAAAGCTATGGCGACTCCAAGGATCCCACCTACCCCCTCCCCAAATTCAGGTGAGCAGCGATATCTGTGTTATCCTTACCTTTGCTTTCAGCTGCCCATCATGCTTCTGTCTCTTTCAGGGGCTTGGGCAAAAAAAAAACACAAAAAACCGGGCAGCTCCTCCCTTCTGCCAGTTCCCCTTTTGGGTTTCACACCCAGAGCGCCAGCGAACGCACCAGGCTGCTTCCAAGCACATGACCAGAATGGCAATCAGTCCCTCCCTCCCCTCCCCTCTCCTTCTCTTTCCTGGGACCCCCTTCTCCCCTTCAAAAGGTGACCGGGGGGGGGGGGGAATGAGGAAGAGTGGGGGGAGACACAAGGCCATTCAGCAGCTTTGCCCAATAGCCTGGCCAGGTTTGCTTCCTCCTTTCCAGCAAGCAAACCCTTTTGCATTTTAAAGAAAGAAAGAAAGAAAGAAAGAAAGAAAGGGGGAAGGGTGCCAAAGGGGGGGAGGAAAGGAAAAGAAAATTCAGCTCTTCCGGGGAGGAGGAGGAGGAGGGAGGGGGGAAGAAGTTAGGGGCCAACTGGCCAAACATTGCACAAATCCCCCCCCCCCCCAGTTTTTGGAGAAGGGCACATGTGAGACTATGTTTCTGAGCCTCCTGGGTGGAGGAAGTTTTTTTCCCTCTTCCCAAATAAAAGTAAAAACCAGAATTGAAAAAAAAACACCACCACCACAATATAAAAGTAGAAAACTCGTGTGCCCCCTTCCCTCCGCAGCCTCAAAAGCTGCATTACACACTCATCCCTTGGCCACCCAGTTTTCTGCCCTTGAAATGTTCTACTTCCATAGGGATAAAATGTTTGTCTACGGGTAGTCCTCAACTTGCGACCGCAAGGGAGGGGGGGCAGCGTTTCTGTCGCTGGGCAAGACGGTGGTTGTGTGAGAGATGCTCCATGTTACATTGTAACTTAGAAGAAGTCAGGAAATGAAGGGTTGTAAGTTGAGGACTATCTTTGCCCTTGTTCAAGGGGATGCCCTCTAGATGCACTGGACTACCGTCCCCATTTTACACGAGGATGCCACCTGTGGATGATGGGAATTGCAGCCCCGACCCATCTGGAGGCTGCTGAGTTGAGGAATAGCAAAAGCACTTAGACTTATATACCACTTCATACAGGGGTGAAATTCAGCAGGTTCTGACAGGTTCTGGAGAACCGGTAGCGGAAATTTTGAGCAGTTCGGAGAACCGGCAAATACCACCTCTGGCTGGCCCCAGAGTTTATTTTATTTATTTATTTATTAGTCATATTTCTATGCCGCCCACTCTCCAACAACTCTGGGCGGCTTACACCAAAGACAGTATACTAAATAGCGTATTGGCCCCTAACAATCTGGGTCCTCATTTTACCCACCTCGGAAGGATGGAAGGCTGAGTCAACCTTGAGCTGGTGAGATTTGATCCGCTGATCTGCTGAACTAGCAGTCAGCTGAAGTAGCTGCAGTACTGTACTCTAACCACTGTGCCACCTCGGCTCAATAGAGTGGGGTGGGAATGGAGATTTTGCAATATCCTTCCCCTGCCACGCCCACCAAACCACGCCCACAGAACTGGTAGGGAAACATTTTGGATTTCACCCCTGACTTCATAGTGCTTTTACAGCCCTCTCTAAGTGGCTTTACAGAGTCAGCTTGTTGCCCCCAACAATCTGGGTCCTCATTTTACCAACCTCAGAAGGATGGAAGGCTGAGTCAACCTTGAGCCTGGTGAGAATTGAACTGCTGGCAGTCGGCAGAGTTAGCCTGCAATACCGCTTTCTAACCACTGTGCCATCACGGCGCCAGGGAAAGTGGTGTCAAGGGTTTGTAGAGCAAAGAGGATGTCAGAACTGTTAGCTAATGTGCAGGACATCACATGTGTTTTGTTTCTGCAAGCCACAACTATTTCAACATCCTAAGAAGAATATGAAAAACGGCTGCAGGATTCGGGTCTGGCTAGTCTAGAGAAAAGAAGAATTGGGGGCGACATGATAGCAGTATTCGAGTATTTGAGGGGCTGCCACGAAGAAGAGGGGGTCAAATTATTCTCCAAAGCACCGGAGGGCAGGACAAGAAACAATGGTTGGAAACTGATCAAAGAGAGAAGCAACCTGGAATTCAGGAGAAACTTCCTAACAGTGAGGACAATTAACCAGTGGAACAGCTGGCCTCCAGAAATCGTGGGCACTCCATCACTGGAGGTGTTTAAGAAGAGTCTAGACAGTTACATCTGAAACAGGTGTGGATTCTACTTACCTTTACTACCAGTTCGCATTGTGCCCGCACGCACAATGCATGCATGCACAGATTTACTTTGATGACGTCCAGGTGGGCAGAGCCTCCCACCGGTTTTACTACCGGTTCTTGTGAACCGGTCTGAACCGGGGGTTCACTGATCTGAAATAGTATACATTCTCCTGCTTGAGTAGGGGATTGGATTAGAAGACCTCCAAGGACCCTTCCAGCTCATCCCATTCCCATTCCCATTCCCATTCCCATTCCCATTCCCATTCCCATTCCCTTCCCTTCCCCTCCCCTCCCCTCCCCTCCCCTCCCCTCCCCTCCCCTCCCCTCCCCTCCCCTCCCCTCCCCTCCCCTCCCTTCCCTTCCCTTTCCTTTCCTTTCCTTTCCTTTCCTTTCCTTCCCTTCCCTTCCCTTCCCTTCCCTTCCTTTGCTCACTTAATCCCTCCTTTTGGCACCCAGAAATGTCCTTTAGACACAACCTTCCAACTTTGGCTTAATCGATGGAAAATAGGTCTTAGCCATTCATGGTAAGGAACCTACTTAAGCATAGAAGGACCATGAGTGAAAACTCAGCATCTTCTCTGTTACATCACTGAACAGTGACTTGGTTGGCCACATCACAGTGAGCTATGATTTGCTTAACCCATGACTTAACTAAACCAACGTGAATTGGTTAGGGGTCAGACACGGATCACAGTAAGCTATAAATTATGGTTTACAGTGTACAATAGTTAGGCTCATTCAATATGCTATGTTCAGATCATCCAACCCACCCGAGATAATTGGACATGCGTAAGGATGATTCATAGATCGGTTTTTCCTGGGTTGGCTAAATTGGCTTGGTCTCTTAGGAGATGATAAGAGAAAACACCAAGAGGAAATATCTCTTTGGCCTTGAAGATGTGAGATCAGCTAGGGAAGCTTCAGAGGAATAGAAAGACATATCATGGATGATGGATAGATGGGTCTTTTTTTTTGTCATTCTGATTTGCCTCTCCCTTTCTCTCTCTCTCTTTTAAAGCATAACAATTAAAGTACTGAAGCGGGCAAGAGACGATGGATAGATGATTTCTCCTTTTTGTTCTGTTTTTTTTTTCTTCTCTCTTGGTTTTTCTTTTTTTCTTCTTTCTTTTTAAGTGGGTGACATGCTTAGAAATTAGATAGGATAGAAAGGAAAAGTTTTTCTAATAAAGGATAGCAGGATTAAAAGCTAGAATAAGTGACAGAAATAAGAGAAGGGGGAATACTAGTGTATACATTTTTATATAATAAAATAAAAGTAACAACAAGGGGAAAGATGGAACAATTGAATAAAGATGGGTTGCAACATAAAATAAATGTGCATTATTATTAGAAAAATATAAGTTGATTGAATGTAATAGTTATGATTTATTTTATTAGTTTTGCTTATAATAAAGACACCCAGTTCACGCATTGATTAGATATATTTGTAAAAAAATAAAAAATAAAAAACTTGAAGAAAGACATATCACAAAAAACCACACCAGCACCACGAGATCCCCTGAGTTGCCAGCTCCAAAACATCTTTAAGAGACGTTCAAAAAAAATTCTTAATGATATGGCAGGTTTCAAACCAGCACTGAATAGATGAAATGACAATTTGGAAACAGCAATGAATTATAAGGAGCTAAGGATCTAGGGAGAATATGAAATGTAACAATTTGTTAGCATATTCTTGCTTTTGATTTGTGAATGCTATACCCTGTGCTTGTTCTGGGAAGTCTAGGGAGGCGGGGGGGGGGGGGGGAAGGAGGGAAAGGGGGGGTGGGAAAGGGGAGGGAGGGGTTGAGGGGGGAAGGGGGGGGTGAAAATGTTTGTACTTTTTATAAAACTTTTCAATAAAAAAAAAAAACAGCGATATTCCAAAATTACAAATAGCATCTGATTCCATACAAAACGGCCAGGAAATTCCATATTTGGAATATTCATTGCCACAAATTATAAAAAATCTCGACTGTCTTTAATAGGTTTCTGCTTCTTATGCTTCCAGGTGGTCGAAATGTCATATCCAGAGAATCTGCTCCCAAACATTTGCTATTGCTACAGTTGACTGTAAAATTATTTGTTAAGGCGGGAATATTTGGAAAATGGAATTGGAGAAGATATCCGGGTCAATGGCATCCCAGTTAAAGAAAAAATCTCACTGTCCGTTCATTCCATTTAGCACAAAGGTGACGAGTGGTGGGTTTCAAATTTTTTTAGTACCGGTTCTGTGGGCGTGGCTTGGTGAACGTGGCACGGGAAGGATACTGCAAAATGCCCATTCCCTCCCCACTCCTGGGGGAAGGATATTGCAAAATCCCCATTCCCTCCCCACTCTGGGGCCAGCCAGAGGTGGTATTTGCCGGTTCTCCAAACTACTCAAAATTTCTGCTACCGGTTCTCCAGAACCTGTTAGAACCTGCTGGATTTCACCTCTGCTTCTGGCCCAAAGTTATCTGAAGTTTGGCTGTCTCACAATAAGCTTAGAATTGTCCCAACTCCACAGGGTTCTTTGTTGGTGTGAAGTTTCAGTTTCATACGTTCTGTTTGTGGTTTCTTCTTCCTCTTGAGAGTGCTGGGTTGAAGGGAAAACATGATGAAGCATGACAGCTACAGGAATGGGTGTGGAAGGAAGGAATACCCCAAGCTGCAGAGAGTAGAAATTGCTAAATCTGGAGGACAGTGTTATGGACGAAGAAGGGAGTCCTTGGGTCGAGTCTGCCACTCCAGGATTAGGAGCTTTTCCTTACTCCATGACTCTTTTTGATAAGGAGACTGGGACATGGGCAAGGGGTGGACTGCTGGGGGTTCGCAGGGGTTCGGGAGAACCTCTAGCTAAGATTCTGAGAACCCCCAAATCCCACTCCTGCAGTGAATCACTGCAGCTGATAAGTGAGTAACATAGTTGTTAAGTGAATCTGTCTTCCCCGTTGATTTTGCTTGTCAAAAGGATCGCAAAAGGGGATCGCATGACTTGGGGACACAGCGACGGTCATAAGTCTGAACTGGTTGCCAAGCGTCCAGAATTCTGATCACATGATCATGGGGATGCTCCAAAGGTGGTAAGTTTGAAAAAATGGACATAAGCCGTTTTTTCCCCCAGTGCCATTGAATGGTCATTAAATGAATTGTTGTAAGTGGAGGACTGCCTGTATTTCAGCCACAGAAATAAAAGTAAGATCTGATTTTGAATCAAAGTAACTGAGAAATGTCCAATCTGATCAGTAGAAGAGGAAGAGGACTAGCAGATGAGTTCAGGGATGGGCTCCTGGGGGTTCGCAGGGGTTCGGGAGAACCTGTAGCTAAAATTCCGTGCAGTTCAGAGAATCCCCAAATCCCACTCCTGGCTGGCCCCACCCAACCCGCTCACCCCATGACCATCTCATTCCTAAATCAGAACTAATCCACCACATACCACCAGGAGGGTACCTCTAAAATCCCTTTCTCCTTCCTTTTCCAGAGCTGGCCCAAAAAAAAGGGGGGGGGCAATATTTCCTTGAAGAATTTCCTGCTATGAAAACACAAAGTGTTATCAGAATGGAAGAAGACAGAAGATGGGACTTTCTCCATCTAGACAACTGGAATACCTAGAGTACCGCATCCAGTTTTGGTCACCACACTATAAAAAAGATGTTGAGACTCTAGAAAGAGTGCAGAGAAGAGCAACCAAGATGATTAGGGGACTGGAGGCTAAAACATACGATGAACAGTTGCAGGAACTGGGCCTGGCTAGTCTAGTGAAGAGAAGGACCAGGGGAGACATGATAGCAGCCTTCCAATATTTGAGGGGCTGCCACAGAGAGGAGGGGGTCAAGCTTTTTCCAAAGCACCCGAAGGCCAGACAAGGAATAATGGATGGAAGCTGATCAAGGAGAGATTCAACCTAGAAATAAGGAGGAATTTTCTGACAGTGAGAGCAATCAATCCATGGAACAGAAGTTGCCTGCAGAAGCTGTGGGAGCTTCATCAATGGAAGCTTTCAAGAAGAGACTAGACTGCCATCTGTCAGAAATGGTGTAGGGTCTCCTGCTTGGGTGGGGGGTTGGACTAGATGACCTACAAGGTCCCTTCCAACTCTGTTAATGTTATCTGGAATCAGCTGATCTGTGTTACCCCTCTACTAAAGTGTGATATCTTTTTAGTTAACTGATCACCTTTTATACTTGTCCATCAATATTTGCAACTTTCATGCAGATTTGGCTCCTATTCAGATCGATGAATTTCCCTTTTCACTTCACAAGATAGAAGCGATCCTTGGAGCTACCAAACATTCAAACCACAGACCTTCTTCAGGAAGAGGAACTGAGTTTAAGCCATCCTGTTTAAGCTGGTTTGCTAATCAGTGTGTTGCATGAACCCGGTCCTTGTGTTTTGTAAGCTATGATTTACGGTTTATATACCAGATGGACCTACCCTAATTTATTCAGTAAATTATAATTAAGACAAACCATTTTTTCCTAATCTTTTTAGGTTGAATGAATAGATTCCTAGTCGAAGCTGAGAGAAAGCCGCTCCTTAGTCTAGTTTAAGATTAAACTCATTGAACCAATTTTCAGAAAAATCCTGGAGAGAACCTGCCTTACTGGTTTTGCATGGACATTAAACCAGGGTTTATTCGTGGCTTGATGAATAAACTACAACTGACTAGGTTGGCATAACACAGTGGTTGGGGTGTCACAGAGTCTCCAGAGGTGGAAACAAGCAAAGCTGGTTTGTATGTCTTTTAACTCTCTTGCTCTCTTGGTGGTCCATGTCTTCTCACGTTGGAGAAGACCTGCTTCTCCAAAGTCCAACTGTTTCTTTCATAGAGTATCTCCTCTTCTTCAAAGTCCAGTTGTTGCTCCATAGAGTATCTCCTCTTCTTCAAAGTCCAACTGTTACTTCCATAGAATATCACAGGGAAAAATCACTGTTTTTAGGTGTCTCTTCTTGGTAGGTATAGACCAGAGCTGTCTTAATGCATGGGCCTGATGGGCATTTGCCCATGGGCCCCACAAGCATAGGGGCCCCATACTAATCTGTGCATGTTAACCCTTCAATGTACCTTGTATCATATAAATACAGCAACGTATTTATTATATTTTACTGCATTTTTTAAATTAATACTATCATGCCAATAAAATAAATGTTTAATTTTATCGACCATTTACATTTTTATTCCTCTGAGTAGTAGTCGTAGGGGCCACATTACACTGCTTTGCCTGGGTAGGCCCATAATGCTGTTAAGACGGCCCTGAATATATGAGCAGTTTATCATAACTGATGGGCCAGCTCCAGGGGTGCTATTCAGCAGATTCTGACAGGTTCTGGAGAACCGGTAGTGGAAATTTTGAGTAGTTTGGAGAACCGGCAAATACCACCTCTGGCTGGCCCCAGAGTGGGGAGGGAATGGAGATTTTGCAGTATCCTTCCCCCAGGAGTGGGGAGAGAATGGGGATTTTGCAATATCCTTCCCCACACGAGTGAGGTGGGAATGGAGATTTTACAATATCCTTCTCCCAGGATTGGGGAGGGAATAGAGATTTTGCAGTATCCTTCCCCTGGAGTGGGGAGGGAATGGAGATTTTACAGTATCCTTCCCCCAGGAGTGGGGAGGGAATGGAGATTTTGCAGTATCCTTCTCCTGGAGTGGGATGGGAATGGAGAATGGAACCAAGCCACGCCCATCAAGCCACGCCCACCGAACCGGTAGTTTAAAAATTTGAATTCCACCATTGCCCAGCTCCCTTAAATTCCATAAATGTCTCACCTTCAAGTAGGGATATTTTTTTTTATTGTTCTCCTTTTTATTTTATTATATAAAATACAGAGAAGAAAAGAAAATAGGAAATTTAGGGAGGGAAAGAGAAAGTGGAGAAGAGAAAGGGGGTGTGAGATACAAGGGGAAAGAGAGAAAGAAAGGGGGCACTGACTTCCAACTCCTCCTAGCACAGTACAAGATAAGCACACTCCAACTTCCACTTTTTGCTTTTACACATTAATACATAACTAGCCATTTCTATAACGCCAAATCTTTCTAATCAACAAAACCAAAATCAAAGTTCCCTTTTTTATCTTTTCTTCACAAGCACAAATTCCAGAAGTGATATCCAAACAAGAACATATTTTCCTCTTTAAGTAATCAAGTTAACCATTCCTGCTTTGTCTTCCTTGCTGTGGAAATAATGTGTATTTCCATTTGCACCTAATAATCTTTGTGAGTGGTCACCATTTTTAATTTACAAAGTTTATTGTATCCTTTCAAATTCTTTGGCCTTACTGGGGGGGGGGGGGAAAAGAGGGGGAGGAAGAAAAAATAGCCTTTCCTTTCTTTTTCACTGTCACCTTATATTTTTATAACACAAATGTTCTACGTTTTCTGCAGGACAAAAAAACATTAAATCCATGCCTTTATATCCAAGGGTCATCCACAAGGAATTTACAAAGTCAAGATGGTGGACACATCTAAGAAAAGAGGACGGAACTTCAATCCTGAGGTTGTGGCAGCCATCTTGACCTTTTTAGCTCCTCGTGGAGATCCTGCCTGCTTAGACCTAGGATTTTTGGGGTATGAAGGTCAACCTGTTTTGGTCACCCCTGCCCTTTCCTTCTTAGAATAGAATAACAGAGTCGGAAGGGACCTTGGAGGTCTTCTAGTCCAACCCCCTGCTTAGGCAGGAAATCCTACCCTACTTCAGACAAATAGTTATCCAACATCTTCTTAAAAACGTCCAGTGTTGGAGCATTCACAACTTCTGGAGGCAAGTTGTTCCACTGATTCATTGTTCTGTCAGGAAATTTCTCCTTAGTTCTAAGTTGCTTCTCTCCTTGATGAGTTTCCACCCATTGTTTCTTGTCCTGCCCTCAGGTGCTTTGGAGAATAGCTTGACTCCCTCTTCTTTGGGGCAGCCCCTGAGATATTGGAAGACTGCTATCATGTCTCCCCTGGTCCTTCTTTTCATTAAACTAGACAAACCCAGTTCCTCATATGTTTTAGCCTCCAGTCCCCCAAATCATCTTGGCTTAGTCCAATGAAGAAGCCTCAGGCAACTGAACGAAGCTCCTTTTTTGTGGTCTCTCCTTGGCTTTCTGGTCACAGAGAGCAAGTCAAGAGCCAGTGATGGTCAGAAGGAGCAACTTTAAGAAAGAGCTCCCAAGACTTGACAATAAGTGTCTAGACACAATAAAATGTCTAGTCATAGTTACCCTGACGCATTAGCAGTTTTTGCCTCTCCTCTTCCCAAGCCTTCAACATTTCCTACCTTCCTTATTTTAGGGGACCCAGAGAGGACTCCAACCACAGAAGCTCCTGGAGATGGCCAGTTATTAAAGGCTGGAGGAAAAGGGCTGGTAAGAAGGTTGCAGAAGCGATGATTCAACAGCTGTTGAGAACCTTGAATGCCTCTACAGTTGCTGAGATTCTTGAATGACCTCTTAAAGGGAGACCAACCAGTCCTGAGTCCTCAAGATATCAATCAAGCACAAGAGGATGGATTTATGGTTTCTGGTTTCTCCTGATGCTTTCTGTACAGCCAGGAGCATGACTGAATGTGTCTCTCTTAATGCATGTGTGTGTACACAGTACACTGCATGTATATGTACGTGGATACACACCAGTGGTTGGTTTCAAAGTTTTTTTACTACCGGTTCTGTGGGTGTGGCAGGGGAAGGATACTGTAAAAGCTCCATTCTGTCCCAAATCCAGGGGAAAGTTACTGCAAAATCCCCATTTCCTCCCGATCAGCTGGGACTTGGGAGGCAGAGAATAGATGGGGGCAGGGCAAGTCAGAATTTTTACTACCGGTTCTCTGAACTACTCAAAATTTCCGCTACCGGTTCTCCAGAACTGGTCAGAACCTGCTGAAACCCACCTCTGATACAGACATGCCCTATGCTGAGCAATCCTATCAGCCCTTTGAGGTAGGCCAGACCAGGAAACCAAAGCTATGAGTGCTAATCCAGGTAGTCCCTGATTTACGACCACCGAGCCCAAAATTTATGTTGCTAAGTGAGATAAGCTTATTCCTACAGAGGCAGAAATAGTCCTTGACTTATGACCACAATGGAGCCAAAAATTTATGTTGCTAAGTGAGAAATGTGTTAAGTGAGTTTTAACAAGAGCACTTGGACTTATATACTGCTTTTTAGTGCTTTTACAGCCCTCTTTAAGCGGTTTACAGAGTCAGATTGTTGTCCCCAACAATCTGGGTCCTCATTTGATCTGCCTCGGAAGGATGGAAGGCTGAGTCAATCTTAAATCGGTCAGGATCGAACTACTGGCAGTTGGCACAATTAGCCTTCAATACTGCATTCTAACCACTGCACCACCACAGCTAATCAGCAATAGTCTTTAGACTTATATATCGGTTCACAGTGCTTTACAGCCCCTCCCTAAGCAGTTTAAAGAGTCAGCCTCTTGCCCCCAACAATCTGGGTCCTCATTTTAGCCACCTACTCTATTCTATTCTATTCTATTCTATTCTATTCTATTCTATTCTATTCTATTCTATTCTATTCTGTTCTGTTCTGTTCTGTTCTGTTCTGTTCTGTTCTGTTCTACTCTACTCTACTCTACTCTACTCTACTCTACTCTACTCTACTCTACTCTACTCTACTCTGTATTCTATTCCATTCCATTCTATTCCATTCGACTCTATATTCTATTCTATTCTATTCTATTCTATTCTATTCTATTCTATTCTATTCTATGCTATGCTACGCTACTCTACTCTACTCTACTCTACTCTACTCTACTCTACTCTACTCTACTCTACTCTACTCTGTATTCTATTCCATTCCATTCTATTCCATTCGACTCTATATTCTATTCTACTCTACTCTACTCCGCTCTACTCTACTCTACTCTGTATTCTATTCCATTCCATTCCATTCCATTCCATTCCATTCCACTTTCTATTCTATTCTATTCTATTCTATTCTATTCTATTCTATTCTATTCTATTCTATTCTATTCATTCTCTTTTCTACTCTACTGTACTCTACTCTCTATTCTATTCATTCTCTATTCCACTCCACTCCATTCCGTTCCATTCCACTCTATATCCTATCCTATCCTATCCTATCCTATCCTATCCTATCCTATCCTATCCTATCCTATCCTATCCTATCCTTCTTAAAGCCACCAGCCACAGGGCATGCGTAAGGCATAGGAAGGCCAACTTCCTTCCTCCCCTCCCGTCCTTCCGCAGGTGAAGAATGAGCTTCCGGCTTTCTGCATCCCTCCCCTGCTCCCTCTCCAAGCAACCCCATAAATCACTGTGATGTTGAAAAAACAAATCTCTAAAACTTTTATTTTAAGCCGAGGGTAAAAAAAAAACACACACCCAATAACCACAACCCGCCTGTCAAGAGCACAAACACACATTTGAACTGATGACTCATGGGCTCTCCCTTTATCATTCTCCTGGATCGCAAGAGAGGTCTTTACTGTCTCTTGTTCTCCAAGGATATGATTAATGAATAGCAGATTTAAAAAAAAAAAAAAACCACCGCAGCTTATGTGGATAATGAATTGGCAGAACAAGTTCCTCATCCAACCGGCACGTCTTGCATGGAACTGAAAGTGGGGTCGTAGAACCCCCGAAGCACACGGGTCTCATCCATTTAGATAAATACATGTTAACAGAGTTGGAAGGGACCTTGTAGGTCATCTAGTCCAACCTCCTGCCCAAGCAGGAAACCCTACACCATTTCTGACGGATGGCAGTCCAGTCTCTTCTTGGAAGCTTCCCAGTGATGAAGCTCCCACAACTTCCACAGGCGACTTCTGTTCCATGGGTTGATTGTTCTCACTGTCAGGAAATTTCTCCTTATTTCTAGGTTGAATCTCTCCTTGTTCAGTTTCCATCCATTGTTCCTTGTCTGCCCTTCGGGTGCTTTGGAAAATAGCTTGACCCCCTTCCTCCTCTCTGTGGCAGCCCCTCAAATATTGGAAGACTGCTATCCTGTCTCCCCTGGTCCTTCTCTTCACTAGACTAGCCAAGCCAAGTACTTAACAGATTAACAGAGTTGGAAGGGACCTTGTAGGTCATCTAGTCCAACGCGATGGGTGGAAACTGATCAAGGAGAGAAGCAACTTAGAACTAAGGAGAAATTTCCTGACAGTTAGAACAATTAATAAGTGGAACAACTTGCCTCCAGAAGTTGTGAATGCTCCAACACTGGAAGTTTTTAAGAAGATATTGGACAACCATTTGTCTGAAGGGTTTCCTGCCTGGGCAGGGGGTTGGACTAGAAGACCTTCAAGGTCCCTTCCAACTCTGTTATTCTATTCTATTCTATAAGAACCCAGCAAATGTATTATCACTTGCATCGATGGTTATTTATTGAGGATATTAATTTAATATTAAAGACATGATATATGGTTGTAATGTCTTTTTATATTTTTCACTGTATAGGTAATTGTAATTATCAGAATTACCCCATGGTTAGACGGGCGGCCAATAAAATGTATAAATAAACACAGTAAAAGAAATTAAAAATATTTGGAGGAATGCTTCAATATGTATAATTACAACATTTTCATTCTGGTTTTAATTTTTCTGCCCGAAAAATGTACTGATTTCAAAAGGCTTAGACAACTTAGAACTACACCAACTTCAGTCTGACCTAAGCATAGTACATAAAATTATTTGCCACCATGTCCTTCCTGTCAATGACTACTTCAGCTGCAACCACAACAATACACGAGCACACAATAGATACAAACGTAAAGTGAACCCCTCCAAACTCGATTGCAGAAAATACAACTTCAGTAACAAGAGTGGTCAATGCCTGGAATGCACTACCTCAGGGATCCCCAACCTTTCGGACCTCAGGGACCACTAAATTCATAATTTTAAATCCCACGGACCACTAATATGATCTGCCTAATGACTGGCTGGGTGGGCTTGGCTAGGTGGTCATGTGACTGGGTGGGCGTGGCCAACTCAATGTCACTCACATCGAGGGGCACCTTGCCAGCCTCTACTCACTACTCCTCGCCTGCCCGCCTGGGCATCTTAGGACCCCAACAGGAAGCAGTTGCTGGAGCTAAGCAGCCACCATGAGAAAGAGTTGGCAAAACAGCTCAGTTCAGATTGGATCTGACCAAGAAGGAGGCTCAGCAGAAGCACCTCACTGAGGACTAGGAGCATAGGCTTTCCAAGCAGAGGGAAGACCTGCGGGAGTGCAAGGCCAGGTACCGGTGCCTGGAGGCTCAGTGGGCTGAGATGGTCAGCCAGTTCCAGGCCATGAGGCAGTCCCACTGGAACGAGGCCCTCCGGCTCTTTGCCACCAGCGGCTCTTCCCTCCAGCCTTCGCCCAAAGCCCCACACCAGGAGGCTGAAGCAGATCCCAAGTCAGAATTTCTGCCCCCCTCTGACCCTCACAAAAAGACCCTGAAGGGGGAGACTCTCTGTAGCAACACAAACGTTCATTGCACGTATCTGTCCCAGGGGCCGTAGTTTGAGGACCCCTGATTTAGTGCAATATAAAAAATGCAAATAATTTTTCTGCGGAGCATCAAAATTTTCTTGCGGATCACCAGTTGTCCACGGACCACCTGTTGGTGACCCCTGGTATAAACAGAGTCATAGAATCAAGATCACATGAAGTATTAGTACTGTTTTATAAAACCCTAGTAAGACCACACCTTGAATACTGGAACCAATTTTGGTCATTCTTCAAAAAAGATGTTGAGATTTTGGAAAAAGTTCAGAAAAGAGCAACTAAAGATGATCAAAGGCCTGGAGACTAAAACAGATGAAGGACAACTGTAGGATTTGAGTTTGGCTAGGTCTAAAGAAAAGAAGAGTTAGGGGCAAAATGATAGCAGTATTCCAGTATTTGAGGGGCTGCCACAAAGAAGAGGGGGTCAAATTATTCTCCAAAGCACCAGAAGGCAGGACAAGAAACAACGGATGGAAACGAAACAAAGAAAGAAGCAACTTGGAATTAAGGAGAAACTTCCTAACAGGGAGGACAATTAACCAGTGGAACAGCTTGCCACCAGAAATCATGGGTGCTCCATCACTGGAGGTTTTAAAGAAGAGACTAAACAGTCCCTTGTCTGAAATGGTATAGGTTCTCTTGCTTGAGCAAGGGGCTGGACTAGAAGACCTCCAAGGTCCCTTCCAGCTCAATTCTAATTCTAATAATTCGAATCCTAGCAATTTTAATCATTCAAAACTGCAACCGACATCAGGAGACTGGATCCATTGTACGGAGAGTCGGTTGCCAAGCGTGCAAATTTTGATTGCGTGATCATAATTGCATGATCTTGCAACAATCATAAGGGTGAGGATCCGTTCTAAGTCAGTTCCCACCCCCCCCCCCCAGTGCCATTATGAGTTTGAACTGCCTCTAAATGAATGGTTGTAAGTTGAGAACTACCTGCAAGGGGTGGGAGGGGCTTCACACAACACTTCAGCAGCTCAGAGACGGACCACCTGCCCTATTTACCCAAGAGGTTGAAATGGGTTGGTTCTGACCTTTTTTTTTTTAGCCTTTTGCACGTTAGTGCACTGGGTGAGCCTAATTAATCATTAAATGATTTATAGCTCAATGAAGGATGCAGATGCAGAAAATGGATTAATTCATTAACCAGATTCTGGGGTGTCGACAGGGTGTGGTCAAAAATGTCAAGAAAGCGGTTATGCAATGCAATCCAAATTCCACCTATTTTTTTTTTATGTGCTGTGCACATGTAACACCACACACAGCTAGCCAGAGCTCTAATTATGGTTGCTATCTTAACTTTTTGAACTTTTGGGGATAGCCCTGGTTCTAGATTATCCGTGTCATGTGAATATGCCCAATCTCTGCCAATAATGGAGGTGCAGGTGGAGAGAGAAGGAGAAGGAGAAGGAGAAGGTGTTGTGGTCCGCCAGCAGCCTGCGGAGCTGGCAGCAGAGTTGGACAGTGAGGAGGTTGGGGAGAAACATGGGCCAGTCCTGGAGTCTGGGGAAGGCCCGGATGAGAGCTCTGCGTCAGAGGCAGAGATGGGACCAGGGCCATCTGGGAGTGATGTGCGGACTCCGGAGCCTCCAGAGTCGGACATCAGAGAAGCAGAGGAACAGGGGGAGCCTGTTCCCAGTATACGCAGGCACAGAGCTGCCAGAAGGCAAGAACAGTTAAAACAAAAGGGACGACTCAGAAGTAAGGCTTGGAGATGATTGGCCCCTCCCATAAAACATAAAGGAAGAGCAAAGGCAGGTGGGCCTTTTCAGGAAGCAACGTTGTGGATGGTGTCGGTTTGTACTTTGAAGCTCCGTTTTTGACTCTGGGTTTTTGTGTGGCCTCGCCAAGATCATTGCCAATTAGGTCTTTGGCAGTGTGTCAAAGAAGTTGAAGGTGGGTGCCTTATCCGAAGGACTGTGGCAGACTTCTGTTGGACTATTGATAAACTCTGGGTGATTCAGCACATGCTGTGAATGAAAGGAATTCACAGCCATTAAAATAAAAAAAGGGAAGGTTTGGGGACTAATTGTGTGCTTTTTACTATATCAGGAAGCCTAGGTCAGAACAGGAGGAGGAGGAGGAGGAGGAGGAGGAGGAGGAGGAGGAGGAGGAGGAGGAGGAGGAGACATGATAGCAGGAGAGACATGATAGGGGAGACATGATAGCAGTGTTCCAATATGTCAGGAGCTGCTCCAAAGAAGAAGGAGTCAAGCTATTCTCCAAAGCACCTGAGGGCAGGACAAGAAGCAATGGGTGGAAACTCATCAAGGAGAGAAGCAACTTAGAACTAAGGAGAAACTTCCTGACAGTCAGAACAATTCATCAGTGGAACAACTTGCCACCAGAAGTTGTCAATGCTCCAACACTGGAAGCTTTTGAGAAGATGTTGGATAACCATTTGTCTGAAGTGGTGTAGGGTTTCCTGCCTAAGCAGGGGGTTGGACTAGAAGACCTCCAAGGTCCCTTCCAACTCCTATTCTATTCTATTCTATTCTATTCTATTCTATTCTATTCTATTCTATTCTATTCTATTCTATTCTATTCTATTCCATTCCATTCCATTTCATTCTTCATTCCAATATTCTATTCTATTCTATTCTATTCTATTCTATTCTATTCTATTCTATTCTATTCTATTCTATTCTATTCTATTCTATTATTCCATTCCATTCCATTCCATTCCATTCCATTCCATTCCATTCTTCACTCCAATATTCTATTCTATTCTATTCTATTCTATTCTATTCTATTCTATTCTATTCTATTCTATTCTATTCTATTCTATTCTATTCTTCACAACAACAATAACGACGACGTGTGATGGGCCGGCACAAGAGGTGGCAGTTTTAATAGCTGCTTTTCTTGCAAGAGACTTTTCTTGCTTCCATGTCTAAAAGAGCCGCCTTGTAGAGCCACACCCCCAAACATCCCCGCTCCCTCCAAACGATTGTACAGCTGCCTGCTCCTTCCGTCCACTTCGGGTTAGTCTCGAACATCGTAAAATTAACAGATTTTGGCCCTTTGCCACTGCAGGGTGGAGCAGAGAAAGGAGCAGAGGCAGCCTCAAGAATTCAGAAGTGGGGCCAAAGTCAAAAAAAAAAAGAGAAAGAAATAAGGAGAAAAATCAAAAATAATAAAATAAAACAGGAGGATGGAAAGACGAACGGAGGAGAAAGAGAAACACAACATAATGACTGCTTTGGAGTCGAACTGATTCAACCTTAAACAACCAATCGCTGGTTTTCCCCTTCCATTCCCATCTGCAGAAACACACAAAAAACACACAAACACACACAGCACCTCTGGTTTAGTTCCAACTTGCCTATTTTGGTCAAAGCAATTAAGGGGAAGAGTTTCTTTCAGGATGGAGGGAGGCCACCCCCCACATTGTATTTATTTTCAGGGAGCGACCGGCGAGTTGAAAGTCCCTCCGCCTTCAAGTAGCTCCCCTTGAAAAACAGGATTTTTCCCTTCCCTCCAAGGGAAGAGAGAGAGGTGTTAGCACATCGCACAGAGGCATTTCTAGGCAGTCACGGAACATTCTCTACTTTATAAACTTTATAAGGCAATGGCTTAAGGTGGTGCAGGGTTCGCACAGCACACTATGATGATGGCTTGCTTTCTCACAATCTTTCTTCTTTCCCTCTCTCTCTCTCTGTCTCTGTCTCTCTCTCTCTCATTCCTTCCTTATCCATCTATCAGTATCTATCTATGCAGCCATCCATATTCATCCATATCCATCTATCCATCTCTGTACTCGCTCTCTTTCTTCCATCCATCCATCCATCCATCCATCCATCCATATTCATCCATATCTATTCATCTGTCCTCTATCTTTCTTGCTTTTTCTCCTTCCCTCCCTCCCTCCATCCATAGCTATCTATGCATCCATCTATATTCATCCATATCCACCTATCCATCTCTGTACTCGCTCGCTCTCTTTCTTCCATCCATCCATCCATCCATCCATCCATCCATCCATCCATCCATCTTCATCCATATCTATTCATCTGTCCTCTATCTCTTTCTTGCTTTTTCTCCCTCCGCCTCCCTCCCTCCTTCCCTCCATTCATCCATCCATATTCATCTATATCTATTCGCCTGTCCTCTATCTCTTTCTTGCTTTTTCTCCCTCCCTCCCTCCATCCATATCCATCTATGCATCCATCCATATTCATCCATATCTATTCATCTGTCCTCTATCTCTTTCTTGCTTTTTCTCCTTCCCTCCCTCCCTCCATCCATAGCTATCTATGCATCCATCTATATTCATCCATATCCATCTATCTATCTCTGTACTCGCTCTCTTTCTTCCATCCATCCATCCATCCATCCATCCATCCATCCATATCTATGCAGCCATCCATATTCATCCATATCTATTCGTCTGTCCTCTATCTCTTTCTTGCTTTTTCTCCCTCCATCCCTCCATCCCTCCCTCCATCCATCCATATCCATCTATGCATCCATCCATATTCATATATATCTATTCGTCTGTCCTCTATCTCTTTCTTGCTTTTTCTCCCTCCCTCCCTCCCTCCCTCCCTCCCTCCCTCCCTCCATATCCATCTATGCATCCATCCATATTCATCCATATCTATTCGTCTGTCCTCTATCTCTTTCTTGCTTTTTCTCCATCAATCCATCCATATCTATCTATGCATCCATCCATATTCCTCCATATCCATCTTTCTTTCCATCCATCCGTCTACCCATCCATATCTATCTATGCATCCATCCATCCATCCCTATCCCCCTCTCCCAATTTAGAAACCTCTCACCTCCCTGACAGAGGAATACGCTGGATCACCCATCGTAGAGAAGATGGAAGGTGACCTTGATAAAGATATGCAAGAAATGTTCTCTAGGGCTGAAATATTTTTTAAGTCTAGAGAAATGAGATAAAATTCAGAAATAGCTTGATACCTGTCAGCTCTTGAAGATAGAACGGACCAGGAAACCAAAGTCACGCATCCTATTTTTAAGAGAAGCCTACAGAAACAGGACCTTGCCAGGCAGAATGCTTCTCCGTCTCTCCTTTTATTGACACAAAAAATACTAAGGAGGGTCTTGTCTGAGATGGCTTTCTCAAATTACACTCTGGCCCAGACTCAAATTTCTCTTATCTGACTGTTGTTTTGGCTGTGGCTCTTCCTTCTGTTCCTCAAGGTTATTCCTTCTTCCCATGACATCGCTTTCCCAATTCACTGGGGTATAAGGAGGGAGGTAGAGCACAATCGGACTTGTGAGAGATTCTATTATCTCAGTAAAAGTAGTTTTAGCTTCCCGGTGGAATTGTTTTCCCGGTTTGATCTATCTAGTGGGGCTGACCCAAATAATCCAGATGAATGAACAATTTGGAAAAGGAGTTAAAGTCTCCTTAGGGTCCTATGTCGGGGTGGGCTTCAAAAATTTTAGCAAGGGGTTCTCTGCCCAGTTGCTGGGTGGGTGTGGGCATGGTGGGTGTGGCCTAGTTGGGCTCCTGCACCATAGTGGTGGTGAGGGGTGTTTTTGCCCTTGAAGAAGGCCTCCAGGAGGGCGCAAATGGCCTCCCCAGGCTCTGGAGGCCCTCTTGGAGGCCAGAAATGGGCCCATTTCTGGCCTTCCCAAACTTCCGGTAGGCCTGTTTTTCGCTCTCCCTGAGCCTCCGCGTGCGCCCTGCATTTACCTGCATCCAAAATGGGCCACGTGGGGACTCCTGGGAGGGGAGGGGCAGGATGGGCGGTGCCAGCCAGGAGTGTGATTTGGGTAGGGGTGAAATCCAAAATTTTTCCCTACCAGTTCTGTGGGCGTGGCTTGGTGGGTGAGGCAGGGGAAGGATATTGTAAAATCTCCTTTCGCACCCCACTCCAGGAGAAGGATACTGCAAAATCTCCATTCCCACCCCACTCTGGGGCCAGCCAGAGATGGTATTTGCCGGTTGTCCAAACTGCTCAAAATTTCCAGTACCAGTTCTCTGAACTGCTCAAAAATTCCGCTACTGGTTCTCCAGAACCTGTCAGAACCCCTGGTGCATACGTGTGTGTGTGTCTACACACCTCCACAGCCCTATTGGTTCATCCCTCCACAACAATCCCAGTTTCTCATGTGGCCCCCTTGGGAAAATTAATTGCCCACCCCTCTTTTAACCATAACACCAAACTCGCTTTCAGCAATGAAGAAGAGGAGTTTAGTAAATGATCGGCATGGAGTGTCAAAGATGGCAGAGATGCTACAATCCTGGATTTGAAAAAGTTGCACGATTGTGCAACAGAGCCTCCATGTTTCAAGGCAGTGTATCAGGGTATTCTAGCTTGCTGAGGGGAGCGGGGAAATGGAGGGTGGAGGACAAACATCATCATTAGACCTTGCCTTCTGATGATTCTCATAAATGCTCTTTGGGTTTTTCTCAGATGCTTTGGAGCGTTTCATCGGAAAGGGGCCCAGTGCATTCCAGAGCCAGAGGGGACGAGCGGCTTGACCAACTGGATGGCAGAGAAAACTGAAACAGAGAAGAGCTTTGTCTTCTTGGTGCCACAAAAATGAGGAAGCTCTGGGGAGTAAACTTCCTCTGGTTTCCAGACACCAGCAAGAAGAACTGCCGCATCGAAGGGGCTGTGGCCAAACCCTCCAAAAAAGAATGGTGTCCCAAGGGTGTGTTGAGATGGTCCCCTGGCTGAGACATGGTCCATAGATCATATGTCCTCTACAGAGGGAGAATGGAATGGAATGGAATGGAAGGGAAGGGAAGGGAAGGGAAGGGAAGGGAAGGGAAGGGAAGGGAAGAGAATTAGGAAAGAATGGAATGGAATGGAATGGAATAGAATAGAATAGAATAGAATAGAATAGAATAGAATAGAATAGAATAGAATAGAATAGAATAGAATAGAATAGAATAGAATAGAATATTAGAATGAAGAATGGAATGGAATGGAATGGAATAGAATAGAATAGAATAGAATAGAATAGAATAGAATAGAATAGAATAGAATAGAATAGAATAGAATAGAATAGAATAGAATAGAAACTATGGAATGGAATAGAATAGAATGGAATAAAATAGAATGGAATAAAATAGGAATGGAATGGAATGGAGTAGAGTAGGATAGGGTAGAGTAGGGAAAAGAAAAGAGGAGAGGAGAGGAGAGGAGAGGAGAGGAGAGGAGAGGAGAGGAGAGGAGAGGAGAGGAGAAGAGAAGAGAAGAGAAGAGAAGAGAAGAGAAGAGAAGAGAAGAGAAGAGAAGAGAAGAGAAGAGAAGAGAAGAATATACTCTATTTGGCCAACTGTGATTAGATACACAAGGAAACACAAGAGGAGAAGCAATTTAGAGGATGGCTGATCTTCTGTACCCTGGTTGGATTCGTAAAACATGCTAATTTAGGGCAACATGTGGTTGTGTGGTTGTGGGAAACCTAACTCTTAATCCATCTGATGTACGTTTCTTTGATGATAGCAGGTTAGATGAGTGCAGCCATTCTGTTAAGCCATGTTTTGGGAGATCCAATATGGGCCGATCACCAGGACCAGAGGTTTTGCCGTTTGCTTGTGCTGCCCAAACAGCAGGCAACGACTTAATAGTCAACCATCAACACACCCCAATCAACATCTAAAAAGCCACATATAACAGGCACCGTATAAATACCACACAGAGAACAGGACACACACTATTAGAGAGACTTCCCTGAAGATGGGCTCCAGCGCAGATCTGAAAACTCAGAAGACAAAACTATGGTCTCGGTGACCGACCCAGATAGGATCCTACAATATTATCCTGGGACACGTACATTCGCCTTCATTATGTTTTGTGAGTTGTATGTCATACGAGGTTTGGACTGACCATCCTGGAGTTTGATCGAGATTAGTTTAATGATTATTGACGTTGGAAGGACATGACTTGCAATTGGGTTGCTATCAGTGGTGAAATCCAATTTTTTTTACTAACGGTTCTGTGGGCGTGGCTTGGTGAGCGTGGCTTGGTGGGGAAGGATACTGCAAAATCCCCATTCCCACCCCACTCTGGGGCCAGCCAGAGGTGGTATTTGCCGTTTCTCCAAACTACTCAAAATTTCTGCTACCGGTTCTCCAGAACCTGTCAGAACCTGCTGGATTTCACCCCTGGTTGGCATGCTTTCTTGTGGTACGGGAAGAATAAGATACATGGTTACTTTCAAAGACATTATACAAGAAATGCATTAATGTTAGTATGGGAGAAAATTAAAGAGCAACTTTATCTGAGGATACCAGTTTGGCTTTCAACAATGGAAGCACGGATTCAGCCAAATGTTATTAACCTGGGAAATATTGTTAGATATAAAGATATTTTGAATGAAAAGGGGGAACCCAAAACTGAACAAGAACTGAGTGATCAAGGGATCGATATGGCATGGTAATATATATACCAAATCGGTATATATATCAAACCATGGTATGGTTTGGCTCTGCAACCGAACAAGACAGACACAGACTTCAGAGGATAATTAGAACTGCAGAAAAAACAGTGGCTACCAATCTGCCTTCCATTGAGGACGTGAATACTGCACAAGTCAAAAAGAGGGCTGTGAAAATATTTACAGACCCTTCGCATCCTGGACATAAACTGTTTCAACTCCTACCCTCAAAACGACGCTATAGAGCACTGCACACCAGAACAACTAGACACAAGGACAATTTTTTCCCGAGCGCTATCACTCTGCTTAACAACTAATTCTCTCAACACTGTCAAACTAGTTACTAAGTCTGCATTACTATTAATCTTCTAACCGTTCCCATCACCCATCTCCTTCCACTTATGACTGTATGACTGTAATTTTGTTGCTTGTATCCTTACGATTTATATTTATAATTATTGTTTCCTGATTGCTTATTTGTACCCTATGACTATCATTAAGTGTTGTACTTTATGATTCTTGATGAACATATCTTTTCTTTTATGTACACCGAGAGCATCTGCACCAAAGACAAATTCTTGTGCGTCCAATCACACTTGGCCAATAAAGAATTCTATTCTATTCTATTCTATTCTATTCTATTCTATTCTATTCTATTCTATTCTATTCTATTCTATTCTATTCTATTCTATTCTATTCTATTCACAAGTGCAGATACACTCTAGATATGAGAACGATGCTAAATTATATGGATTTTATAAAGAATTAACAGTATTAGATATGATATTAACAGAAACAGAAGATAGATAAAGAAATTGTACAGCTACTTATTGGGCATAAAACTGGAAGACAAACAAGTGAAGGAGACAATGATAGCACGGGCAAAAAAATTTGGTCCTACAATAGAGTTAGACAAATGGCAGAAACTGTGGGACAGGAATTACAAATTAACAACGTCGACTGCATATAAAGAAAATTTGTATAAGATGTTTTATAAATGGCATTTTATAGATGGTGAGGTTGGCAAAGATGTTTAAAGATAAGTCAGCTAAATGTTGGAAGTGCCACCAGATACCTGGGTCTTATGATTATCATATGTGGTGGACATGTGTAGAAGCAAAAAATATTGGACAAAAATACATACATGGCTGGAAAAGATGATAAAACAAAACATTGAGACTAGCTTAATGAGTTGTGTAGCCTCACCATTCTAAGTTTGTAAAAAGGTGGCTTGAACAGGCCATTATGTTATTTCAGAGGGCATCTAAGGCACAACTTGACTAACCTTCTTTTAGTAAATTCCTCTCTGCAGACTCTTCCTTCTTCTCAAAGATCTCCAGAGGCTGGTCTCCGGACTCTTCCCCTGGGCCAAAAGACAGTTCTGGATTCGAAGTCTTGGAAGCATCTTGACAGGAGATGGAACCAATCAGAGCGGGACAGTTTTCTCTTTGGTTGGGCAAAGCTGGGCTCCCTTGGGGAGTTGGCACTGTCATTGGAGACCCAAGAAAAGAGGACTGGGAAGTAGAGTGACCAGTTGGAGATGGAGAGACAAGCTGGAAAGAGTCAGACTGAGGATGAGGACCTGTTCTCTCTGTTTCTGATATCTCTGGTGGGTTTCCATAACACGTTGTTAGGGAAGTGTCATGGGTTATGATCACTTGATCTTTGTTGGTCAGTTCTGGAGATGGATGAGACAGGCTGTGGCCAAGGTTGATCTGAAGCTGGGCCTTAGGCAAAGATTTGAGCCCAGGATCACCCACCGAAGGGAGAACATAACCAATTGGTGAGTTTCCGATGAACTTGTCCAGGCTGGTGGGAAATGTTGGAAGCTTTGTGGTTTGCTTGGAGGCCAAAGAAGCCATAGAAGTCACGTTGGCCAACTGGCCTACCCCCATGGCAGAGAAAGGGGAATCATTTCGCAATAATGTTCTATTTTCTGGAAGTGGCAAGATGGAATTTTGGTCTTGGGAGGTCCACCTGTTGGTGGGGTCCCTGTTCAAGGTGGAGCAAAGGATAGGACTGGGCCCCTGGTCTTCCGCGATATGCAAGTCAAGGGACGGCAAGGAGCTGTGATTCACGGTAGCCTTGGAGACCTGCCGGATGGGACGGTCCACCTCAGCATGGAAGACATTCCCATGGGATGAGAACTTCTTCAGCAAAGGGCTAGATAGCTGAGAGATCTCAATTCCAGAGGGCTCAGCTTGCCGAGAGGGATTCGGAGGGCATCTTGTGGGTGTTGGGCACTCCAAGCTGGAAGAAGAACTGTGAAGGCTCTCATCGCTTCCTGGGCCTAAAGATGACGAGAATCCATTGGGATTCAGCCAAGTTTGGAAGGAGGACACCCTCATGAGGTTGGTTCCATTAGCCCGAGGCAAATGAACGGTACCTCGGTTGAAAGACAGGCTGTTCGTGACCCTGGTTTTGGGGATCGGACTGTGCGAAGGACTGGAGATGTTGCTCAGGCCAATGGGAGATGGGTAAGTGCTCTGCACGGGCCCTCTGGTTCTTTTTCCCTCTCCATTTTCAGAGGGGCAGGGATTTACAGAAGATCTGGCTGAGCATGAAGGAGCTTCTTCCACATCTTCCATCTCAAAGGACCTCTTTAAGGCTGCAGAAGAAAGCAAGAAAGGACACAAAAACCAGCCATGATTAGACCAACAGTGCTCAAATATGTTGCCCTTGTTATACAGATTCCTTTGAAACTGTGGGGCTGTTGAATATATCAGTTCTCCAGCTTGGTCTCAGCTCTATCCAATCAAAGGCTATTTCTGTTCTTACATTTGAATGCTCTTTACTGTTTCAGCATTATATTCTCTGGTTTCTCTTCAGCTCATATAAACTTTTCACCTTTTACTAAAGATTTCTGGGGAGAGACACATGTATGTGTATATAACTAATTTTTTTGAGGGTCTCCTCCCTTCCCTTCTTTTTTAGCTAGGGTTGTGTATTTTGTATTATTATTTAGCTCCTATTGTGTATAGATTTTGTAAAATGTTATCTTTTTAATATTGGAAATCTCCCAGAATTACTTGTGGCAGGAGTGGGTTGTTGGGGGTTCGCAGGGGTTCGGGAGAACCTCTAGCTAAGATTCTGTGCAGTTCGGAGAATCCCCAAATCCCACTCCTGGCTGGCCCCGCCCACCCTGCCCCTGCCAGGAGTCGCCACATGGCCCGTTTTGGATGAAGGTAAGTGCAGGGCGCGCACGGAGGCTCGGGGAGGGTGAAAAACGGGCCTACCAAAAGTTCAGGAAGGCCAGAAACGGGCCTGTTTCTGGCCTCCAGAGGGCCTCTGGAGCCTATGGAGGCTGTTTTTGCCCTCCCGGAAGCTTGAGAAAAGCCTCCAGAGCCTGGGGAGGGCAAAAATGCCCACCCCCCACCGTGGTGCAGGAGGCCAACTAGGTCACACCCACCATGGCCACGCCCACCCAGCAACTCAACAGAGAACCCTTGCTATAATTTTTGAAGCCTACTCCTGCCTTGTGGTAAGACAGATAGTTAAGAAATTTAACAAACAAACAATAATTTTTTTAAAAAAACCACCAGGCTCATTTTACAAAAAATACACATCTGATGATAGGCTACCGAGCTGGTTTCCTTTAAGAGACACATTTTCAGGGAGAAGATCGGAGGCTGCCTCAGCATCGGATTACGAAAATGCGTACAGATACTCCTCAAGTTACGACCATAATTGAGCCTCGCAAGGATGGTTATAAGTCATAAATAACCTTTAGGACATGGCAGTCATAAAGGTCCAATCACATGATTGGATCCGATTTTATGACCAACCTCCCTATCTTTTTGAAAACTATTATTAAAAGAATCCTTTCTAAATGAAGCGGAATGAACTGGACTGGACTGGACTGGACTGGACTAGGATAGGATGGAATAGAATAGAATAGAATAGAATAGAATAGAGTAGAGTAGAATAGAATAGAATAGAATAGAATAGAATAGAATAGAATAGAATAGAATAGAATAGAATAGAAATAAGAATAAGAATTAGAATTAGAATTAGAATTAGAATTAGAATTAGAATTAGAATTAGAATTAGAATTAGAATAGAAATAAGAAGTAGAATGGAATAGAAATAAATAGAATAGAATAGAAATAAGAAAGAATAGAATAGAATAGAATAGAATAGAATAGAATAGAATAGAATAGAATAGAATAGAATAGAATAGAATAGAATAGAATAGAATAGAATAACAGAGTTGGAAGGGACCTTGGAGGTCTTCTAGTCCAGCCCCCTGCTTAGGCAGGAAACCCTACACCACTTCAGACAAATGGTTAACCAACATCTTCTTAAAAACTTCCAGTGTTGGAGTATTCACAACTTCTGCAGGCAAGTTTTTCCACTGATTAATTGCTCTAACCGTCAGGAAGTTTCTCCTTAGTTCTAGGTTGCTTCTCTCCTTGATTAATTTCCATCCTTTGCTTTTTGTCCTGCCCTCAGGCGAATGAAGCAGAGAGTTCCGTGGGCACCAAGGGAAGGAGCCCCAATCTACAGGTCGCCTATTTCAGCCAAAGGTTTTGCCACCTTGGGCCAGATGCTGCATACAGCTGTTTCTTCAAAGACACGGGCTCTACAAACCCTCCCTCATCACAACCTGTGAAACCCGATATTCCTTTAATAAGGTGGTTTGGGGAATCTTTGATGTGGGCTCGAGGTGGAAATCCTGTTGCCTGCTGGAGATGTGGGAGATAAAATCGCTTCTCCTGAAACAAACAGACAATTGGAGACAGGAGAGCTAAATTTCAACGATTGCTGTCTTCTCCAGCTGGTGGAAGGAGCCCAGAGAAAAATGCTAATATTTCAAATATATTCTTATTCTTATTTCTACTTTACAAAACATCAGACTCCTACCTTGCTTTGGTTGGACTTTGCTCTGGATTTTGCAGGGTTTCCCATATAAGGACACGAAACGCTGCAAATCAGGACTACAAACCTGACGTTCTCCAGAAGTTTTGGACACCCCTTTTTCTTTTTTTATCTTCCTTTCAACAAGACAGACACAGACTTCAGAGGAGAATTAGAACTGCAGAAAAAACAATGGCTACCAACCTGCCTTCCATTGAGGACCTGTATACTGCACAAGTCAAAAAGAGGGCTGTGAAAATATTTACAGACCCCTCGCATCCTGGACATAAACTGTTTCAACTCCTATCTTCAAAACGATGCTATAGAGCACTGCACACCAGAACAACTAGACACAAGGACAGTTTTTCCCCCGAACGCCTTCACTCTGCTAAACAAATAATTCCCTCAACACTGTCAAACTATTTACTAAGATTGCACTACTATTAACCTTCTCATTGTTCCTATCACCCATCTCCTCCCACTTACAGTCATAACTGTATGACTGTAATTTTGTTGCTTGTATTCTTACGATTTAGATTGTTTCCTAATATGATTTGATTGCTTATTTGTTCCCTATGACTATCATTAAGTGTTGTACCTTATGATTCTTGATGAACGTATCTTTTCTTTTATGTACGCTGAGAGCATATGCACCAAAGACAAATTCCTTGTGTGTCCAATCACACTTGGCCAATAAAGAACTCTAATCTAACCTAAAAGTGAATACTGTTCTGAATTAATTTAATCAGGTATAGCCCAACCATCGCAGAAGTGAGTGGATAACCCGGAGGTATTTATGAAAGCTTGCTTACAATTCAAACAGACCAATTATCTCTCCAAACAGGAGGAGGAGGAGGAGGAGGAGGAGGAGGAGGAGGAGGAGGAGGAGGAGGAGGTGGGCAGCAGCAAAGGGATTGCTTGCAGCAAATGGCACAACCCCCAAAAGCATTCAAAACAAGTCAGTTAGGTGACAAAGAAGAATGTGAGATTGTACCCCGAGGACCTGGGCAATCTCCTGCAAGAGTGTTTTGTTCCTTGGTTAACCAGAATTATTGTGGCCTAAAAAAACCGGTTCTTTAGTGGAGCAATCAAAGATGACTTCCCTCTTTTGCGGGTCTGTGACGGACGTGGTGGCTCAGTGGCTAAGATGCTGAGCTTGTCGATCGAAAGATCGGCAGTTCAGCGGTTCGAATCCCTAGTGCCGCATAATGGGGTGAGCTCCCGTTACTTGTCCCAGCTTCTGCCAACCTAGCAGTTCGAAAGCACGTAAAAAAGTGCAAGTAGAAAAATAGGGACCACCTTTGGTGGGAAGGTAACAGCGTTCCGTGCGCCTTTGGCATTGAGTCATGCCGGCCACATGACCACGGAGACGTCTTAGGACAGTGCTGACTCTTCGGCTTTGAAACAGAGATGAGCACCGCCCCCCAGAGTCGGGAACAACTAGCACATATGTGCGAGGGGAACCTTTACCTTTTACCTTTAAGCACCAGCCAATCTCAACACATGGACAACTTAGTCTAGAACAACTAGACACAAGAACAGTTTTTTCCCAAACGCCATCACTCTGCTAAACAAATAATTCCCTCAACACTGTCAAACTATTCACTAAGTCTGCACTATTATTAATATTCTCTTTTTTTTTCTTTTTTTTTTTTTATTGAAAAAGTTTTAAAAACAAACATATTTTCCCCACAACCCCCCCCAACCCCCCTCCCCCTCCCCGACTTCCCAGAGCAGAACACAAGGTATTTCTATTGATCTTTAACAATAATCTAAATTGCATAACCAATCATTAAACTAACATCCCTATAAAAAAAAGTTCTTAACCCCCCATATATAAAATCCTATTTCTTAAACATAATACTTCTAATGTCACTTATATAACGCTTATACAAATAAAAGAAATCATTCATAAGCTATTTGATATTTTTTGGTCTGATACTTATTTTGTATATAATCTATCCATCTTCTCCAGTCCTGTATGTACCTTTCTTGTGTGTGATCCTTCAGATATGCTGAAATTTTAGCCATTTCAGCTAAATTAGTTACTTTCAATATCCAGTCATCAATAGTAGGCAAAAAGTCCTTCTTCCAGTATTGTGCTACCAACAATCTTGCTGCTGTTATCAGGTTCAAAATCAATTTAGTCTCTGCAACTGTACAGTCCGTAGTTATACCCAGTAAAAACAACTGTGGAGTAAATTTCAGTCTCTTTTTGAGAATATTCTGCATCACCCACCAAATCTTTATCCAAAATGCTTTGATTTTTCTACAAGTCCACCATATATGATAATAAGTTGCATCATCACAGTCACATCTCCAACATTTAGCTTGCACATTAGAATACATACATGATAATTTTTTAGGATCTAAATGCCATCTATAAAACATTTTATAAAAATTTTCTCTTAAATTTTGTGCTTGTGTAAATTTCACATTTCTAATCCAAATCTTTTCCCAAGTTTCCATCATTACTGGCTCTTGAAAATTTTGTGCCCATTTAATCATACAGTCTTTAACCAATTCCGTCTCAGAATCTATTTCCAATAAAGCATTATACAACCTTTTAATATGCATTTGTTTTTGATCTCTAATTTGTTTTACCAGATTCTCCTCATTTTGCACAAAGCCAATTTTTTGATCTTCCTTCCATCTAGCTTGAAGTTGACCATACTGAAACCATGTATAAGTTATACCTTCTTCTCTCAGTATATCTAAAGATTTCAAGTACATTACCCCCCTTTCCATAATAAGAAGCTCTTTATAGGTAATCACCTCCTGTTTTTGTTCTATACTTATATTTTCTATTGCGTGTCTAGGATTTGCCCATAAAGGTATCTTATAATTTAACTTATATTGATATTTTTTCCAAACCCTTAACAAAGCATTTCTTAATATATGAACCTTAAATACTTTATCCACTTTTTTGTCATATAACAAATAGGCATGCCATCCATATAACAAATCATAACCTTCTAAATTCAAAATTCTCCCCTCAGTTAAATTAAACCAATCACTGATTTGTGATAAAACCGCTGCTTCATAATATAATCTTAAATTAGGCATTTTAAGACCCCCTCTTTCACGTGTATCTTGTATAATTTTCATTTTTATTCTGGGTTTTTTCCCAGCCCAAATAAAAGTATTAACACCTTTCTGCCATTCTCTCAGATTTTCATCTTTCTTAAGCACAGGTATATTAATATTCTCATCGTTCCCATCACCCATCTCCTCCAATTTATGACTGTATGATTGTTGCTGTATCCTTACGATTTATATTGTTTCCTAGTATGATTTGATTGCTTATTTGTACCCTATGACTATCATTAAGTGTTGTACTTTATGATTCTTGACGAATGTATCTTGTCTTTTGATCTAGACCGAGAGCATATGCACCAAAGACAAATTCCTTGTGTGTCCAATCACACTTGGCCAATAAAGAATTCTATTCTATTCTATTCTATTCTATTCTATTCTATTCTATTCTATTCTATTCTATTCTATTCTATTCTATTCTATTCTATTTTTCATAGTGCTTTACAGCTTCTTTCTTACCGATTTACAGAGTCAGCCTATTTTCCCCCAACAATCTGAGTCCTCATTTTTCCCACCTCGGAAAGATAGAAGTCTGAGTCAACCTTGAGCCTGGTGAAATTTGAACTGCCGAACTGCAAGCCAGAACTAAAAAGAACTAAGATGGTGGCACACAAGTTGTTATTGTAATACCACACTGCATGGGCCAGAAGTGGTCAGAAGGGGAGTAAGGTATATGGTGGATCTTCTTGTCTACCACACATTCAAGCTTGAATTCCTTTCCGAGAAAGTGCCCGTTGGTGATGTCCACCAAGAAAATGGACCTGGGCAGTTGGAAAGAGGTTCTCAGATTGCTAGCCAAATGTCAGCCCTAGAGGCCATCTTTTACTTCAGGGCTGTCACATTTAGAGCTGTGGGAAACTGGGAGTGGGGGGTGTTATTTGGAACCCTGACCCCAAAAGGCAAGGGAGGAAGACAGAAGGTGGGATGCAAAAGAAGGTTAACCCATCTCTGTGTAAACACCAATGCATTGTTCCAAAGTTTACAGGAAGATTTGTTTCCAAATGGGAAACCTGTAAATGCTCAGGTTTAGTCACAAAGTGAGGCCAGGAAGTGGCCAAATCCTTCCTTATGATCTATTCCTCCAGCCTTACTCTTTCAAACAATAAAGTCCTCTGAATTCAATTACTCGATCTGCCCTTCCACTTAATCAAACAGGAGAAGCCAAGGCTAAAAATATGTTAACTACTTGGTCCTTCTGATTTTTTTTTAACTAAATCAACTGCCTTCCCCCCCAAAGGGAAGAGACTTAATACAATCAATTCCTTAAAGGGCCCTGATTTGCATGTTTGCACTTCATGTTATCTCTTGGTCTCTGGCTTAAGAAAAGAGATTTTAATGCAATCTGTGGCTCCAGGCTCTTTTTTTTTTTTTTTTTTCATCTTTAATGGATGTTCTGTGATCACGAAGAAATCAGAAGCCCTGGTGAAAATATGACTCACAAATGAAAAAAGTCACACACACTTTAGAGTGTTCACCCGTCAGGATCCTAGTTCAGCATTGTCTTCACAAAGAACGTGAATTTAAGGATCATGGTTTTTTGGCTTAGTTTTTTGGCTTGGATTTAACAGTCCAACCTATCAAAAACAGCACCACAAAAAACAGATTAAGGATTAGGAACACGTTAAAATAGGGAAGAAAATGGTAAGTGAACACCTGTCTACCCTAGATTGAGTTCAAATCACCAGGATCAGATGGATTACACCCCAAGGTTCTGAAGGAACTGGCAGACGAGATCTCAGAACCACAGAACTATATCTTTCAAAGATCCTGGATCACAGGGGATTGGAAAAGAGCTGGTGTAGTTCCCATCTTCAAAAAAGGAAAAAAAATAGATCCAGGAAACTACAGACCTATCAGCCTGACCTCAATACCAGGGAAGATTCTGGAAAAGATAATCAAACAATGAATCACCGAACACCTAGAAGCAAACCAAGTAATAAACAAAAGCCAACATGGGTTTGTCAAAAACAGATCATGCCAGACTAATCTTATTGCATTCTTTGACAAAGTGACAAAATTAGTGGACCAGAGGAATGCTGTCGATATAATTTACTTGGACTTTAATAAAGCATTTGATAAAGTAGACCATAACCTACTACTAGATAAAGTAGAAAAATGTGGGTTAGACATAGGGGTGAAATGTAAAATTTGTTAATACCGGTTCTGTGGGCGTGGCTTGGTGGTGGTGGGGGTAATGTGACTGGGTGGGCGTGGCCAACTTTTTTTAAAAAAACTTTTCAAAACATTTTTTCTAATGCTTTGAAAAGCTCTCTGCCAATCAGGGAACTCAGCTGGGATCATCAGAGACTTTTCAAAGCATTTTTTTTACCACCTCTTCGGCCAAGAGGTTGCAGAAAAAAATGCTTTGAAAAGCCTCTGACGATCCCAGCTGAGCCGTGCGATTATCAGAGGCTTTTTTTTTTTACTTCTAAAAGCATTTTTTCATCGGAAGAGGTTGTAGAAAAAATGCTTTTAAAAGTTTAAAAAAAAAGCCTCTGATGATCGTGCGGCTCAGCTGGGCATGGTGGGAGGGTGGGGGTGGGGGGCGCAGGGATTTTTGCTACCGGTTCTCCGAACCACCCGCCACCATCGCTACTGGATCGGGCGATTTGGTCCAAACGGGAGCATTTCACCCCTGGTTAGACAGCATCACCACCAGATGGATTCGTAACTGGCTGACCAACCGCACTCAACATGTAGTCCTCAATGGAACTGCATCTACATGGAGGGAAGTATGCAGTGGAGTACCCCAGGGCTCTGTTTTAGGCCCAGTGCTCTTCAACATCTTCATCAATGACTTAGACAAGGGGATAGATGGGGAACTCATCAAATTTGCAGATGACACCAAACTGGCAGGAATAGCCAACACTCCAGAAGATAGGCTCAAGATACAGAAGGATCTTGACAGACTTGAACATTGGGCACTATCTAACAAAATGAAATTCAATGGTGAAAAAACCAAGGTTCTACATTTAGGGAAGAAAAACAAAATGCACAGGTACCGTACATGTGGTACCTTGCTCAATAGCAGTAACTGTGAGAGGGATCTTGGAGTCCTAGTGGAAAACCATTTAAATATGAGCCAGCCATGTGCAGCAGCTGCCAAAAAAGCCAACACAGTTCTGGGCTGCATAAACAGAGGAACAGAATCAAGATCATGTGAAGTCTTAATACCACTTTATAATACTTTGGTAAGGCCACACTTGGAATACTGCATTCAGTTTTGGTTGCCACTGTGTAAAAAAGATGTGGAGACTCTAGAAAGAGTGCAGAGAAGAGCAACAAAGAGGATTAAGGGACTGGAGGCTAAAACATATGAAGAACGGTTGCAGGAACTGGGTATGTCTAGTTTAATGAAAAGAAGGACTAGGGGAGACATGATAGCAGCATTCCAATATCTCAGGGGCTGCCCCAAAGAAGAAGGAGTCAAGCTATTCTCCAAAGCACCTGAGGGTGGGACAAGAAGCAATGGGTGGAAACTAATCAAGGAGAGAAGCAACTTAGAACTAAGGAGTAATTTCCTGACAGTGAGAACAATTAATCAGTGGAACAACTTGACTCCAGAAGTTGTGAATGCTGCAACACTGGAGATTTTTAAGAAGATGTTGGATAACCATTTGTCTGAAGTGGTGTAGGGTTTCCTGCCTAAGGAGGGGGTTGGACTAAAAGACCTCCAAGGTCCCTTCCAACTCTCTTCTCTCTTCCCTCTTCCCTCTTCCCTCTTCCCTCTTCCCTCTTCCCTCTTCCCTCTTCCCTCTTCCCTCTTCCCTCTTCCCCCTTCCCCCATTCCTATTCCTATTCCTATTCCTATTCCTATTCCTATTCCTATTCCTATTCCTAACTCTAACTCTAACTCTAACTCTAACTCTAACTCTAACTCTAACTCTAACTCTAACTCTAACTCTAACTCTAACTCTAACTCTATTCTATTCTATTCTATTCTATTCTATTCTATTCTATTCTATTCTATTCTATTCTATTCTATTCTATTCTATTCTATTCTATTCTTCTAAAGAGTTGGCCCTGAGTCTTAAGCATGGCAGCAGCTCAACAGCTAGAAGCGAGCCGAGAAAAGCCAGCCTCAGTTCATTTATTTGCTTGACCTCTGCCCTCCAGCTGTTTCCTCCAGCACCTGCTTGAGCTCCGAGTGTCCATCACAAAGGAGAACCTTTTCCCACCTCCCTGGGGGTGTGAAGGAGCCCTTTGCTTCTGCACTTTGCCCCTGCTGCCCTTCATCCCCCTCCCCTCCAACACCTCCAGCAGCTGACCCCCTGAACCAAACGGAGAACATGGCAGCAAACACTCCGTCACTGTCACTGGGGAATCAAAAGGCTGGCTGGAGGGACTCCAAACATCCGTGCAGCTGGAAGGGTCCTGGTGCAAAAACTGACCCAGGGAGAGAATGAAGGCAGATGATCCACAATTGGCTGAGGGCCAAAGGTACGGATCTGATGCTATCCTCCAACCCCAAACATTGGGCTTTTAGTCCTGCGCTGGAGAAGTTTTAGCAGAGGAAAATAGATAAGAAGGGAAGGAGGGTTTCAACGATCTGTAGAGATTCTCAATCATCCAGGTCGTGGTTGTCTCAACAAAGGTCACTCTCTCCCTCCCCCCCAAAAGGAATAGGAATAGTCTTTATTGCTAATCTCGAGATTAGCGAAGATGTATCCGAATTTAAATCCAATTTGCTGGAAATGCAAACAGGCACAGGGCACTTTTTTTCATGTCTGGTGGCTTTGCCCAAAAATTAGGAAAGTCTGGGAAAAAAATAAAAACATGGCTAACAGAAATAACAGCAGAGGAAATAGAGTTTAAACCAGAAATTTTTCTATTAGGTATAATCAAAGAAAACTATAGGAAAGAAATAAAATATTTAATATTACATATAATTACGGCAGCTAGATTGGCATTAGCTCAATATTGGAAAACGGATCAATTGCCAACAGATCACCTAATAATCCAAAAAAATTACAATTGTGCTGAAATGGATAAATTAACATTTGAGTTAAAAGATAAGGTAGACTCAAAATACTACACGGCATGGAATAGATGGTACGATTGGATAAATCAAAAAGAAAGGAGAGTAAATGTAAAATTAGGTAAGACAACAACATTAACAAACAGGCACCTTCAACAAGATAAAGGATGTGATAAAGTGACAAAGTCACTTTCTATATTTTGTTTTTTCGTTTTTTGGTTTTCTTTTTTTTTCTTTCTCTCTTCTTTTCTTTTCTTCTTTTTCTTTTTAATTTTGTTTTGTTTTCTTTTTCTATATTTTGCTGTGAGTAAGAAATGTCGTTCGGATTAATATAAATGTATTTTGTATATACTGTATTTTATCTTTTTAAGTTTAATAAAGTTTGTTTTTAAATTTTTTTTAAAAAAGCAATATTCTTTATTGGCCAAGTGTGATTGGACACATGAGAAATTTGTCTCCGGCGCATAAGCTGCTCTCAGTGTACATACAGACAACAAAGTGGTAAGTCATAGATCATAAGTCATAAGACACAAACAACAAGTGATAGATCATAAGATACCAATAGGAGGAGGTAGTAAGAAGGATGAGAAGATGAGAAAGACAAGAAGGTAACTTTCTTCGACTTTCTTGGTTTGAGGAAGTGAAGAAGCTTCTTGGATGAGAAGCAAAACCAGGGGTGAAATCCAGCAGGTTCTGACAGGTTCTGGAGAACTGGTAGTGGAAATTTTGAGTAGTTCGAAGAACTGGCAAATACCACCTCTGGCTGGCCCCAGAGTGGGGTGGGAATGGAGATTTTGCAATCTCCTTCTCCCAGGAGTGGGGAGGGAATGTGGATTTTGCAATATCCTTCCCCTGCCACGCCCACCAAGCCACGCCCACCAAGCCACACCACGCCCACCAAGCCACGCCCACAGAACCGGTAGTAAAAAAATTTGGATTTCACCACTGAGCGAAACGTTGTTGCTCTTCTCTGCACTCTTTCTAGAGTCTCAACATCTTTTTTACATCGTGGCGACCAAAACTGAATGCAATATTCCAAGTGTGGCCTTACCAAGGCTTTATAAAGTGGTATTAACACTTCACCTGATCTTGATTCTATCCCTCTGTTTATGCACACTGCTGGCTCATATTTAAATGGTTGTCCACTAGGACTCCAAGATCCCTCTCACAGTTACTGCTATTGAGCAAGGTACCACATATACGGTACCTGTGCATTTTGTTTTCCTTCCCTAAATGTAGAACCTTGCTTTTTTCACTGTTGAATTTCATTTTGTTAGATAGTGCCCAATGTTCAAGTCTGTCAAGATCCTTCTGTATCTTAAGCTTATCTTCTGGAGTGTTGGCTATTCCTGCCAACTTGGTGTCATCTGCAAATTTGATGAGTTCCCCATCTATCCCCTCGTCTAAGTCATTGATGAAGATATTGAAGAGTACTGGGCCTAAAACAGAGCCTTGGGGTACTCCACTGCATATTTCCCTCCATGTAGATGCAGTTCCATTGAGGACTAGACATTGAGTGCTGTTGGTCAGCCAGTTACGAATCCATTTATTTATTATATTTCTATACCACCTTTCTCCCGTAGGACTCAAGGCGGTGTACAGTCAAGAAAAATATAGACACACAAACATCATAAAGTTGCTAATTAAAATTAATAATTAGTTTGGTCAATTAAATAAAACCCAGAATTAGATAACATTTAAAAATCATTCACATGTTCATATGTTTAGCCCCGCCTGTTGGAACATCAGGGTCTTGAGGGCACGGCGGAAAGCACGGAGATCAGGGATATTCCGTATCTCCGGGGGCAGTTCATTCCAAAGGGTTGGAGCCCTCACAGAGAAGGCCCTCCCCCTGGGAGTCGCCAGTCGACATAATTTGACTGACGGTACCCTGTGTAGTCCCTCCCTGTGAGAACGAACTGGTTGCCAGAACGCACTCTGGTTTCCATCGGTGTTGTGGTCTGCCAGCAGCTTGCGGAGCTGGCAGCAGAGTTGGACAGTGAGGAGGCTGGGGAGGGCCATAGGCCAGTCCTGGAGTCTGGGGAAGGCTCAGATGAGGGCTCTGTGTCGGAGGCAGAGAAAGGGCCATCTGAGAGGTACGTGCTGCCTCCGGAGCCTCCAGAGTCGGACCTCAGCGAGGCAGAGGAACAGGGGGAGCCTGTTCCCAGTGCGCGCATGCGCAGAGCTGCCAAATGGCAAGAACAGTTAAAACAAAAGGGACGACTCGGGAGTAGGGCTTGGAGATGATTGGCCCCTCCCATAAGACTTAAAAGAGGAGCAAAGGCATGTGGGCCTTTGCAGGAAGCAACATTGTTAATTCTGTGCAGTTTAAAGTCTGAAGCTCTGTTTGATTCTGGACTCCGTGAGGCTTTGTCAATTAGGTCTTTGGCAGCGTGTCAAGGGAGATAAAGGTGGGCGATTATCAGCCTTATCCCGAAGGACTCTTTACAACTATTGGGGACTCCTCTGTGAATGAACAGAATTCACAGCTGTTGAAATAAAACAGGTCTTTGGGACTCTTCGTGTGTTTTATTGACTCAGGAAGCCTAGGTCAGAACAATTGGTAAGAAATTATGTTGGTCTATCATTCATTACAACCCTGATCATGAATCACATTTCCATCTCACTTGGGGGGGATTATTCCAGCAGCACCGAAGAGCGAGTGGATTGGAGGAAATCTTGTTCTCAATCTCCAGTCTAGCAGGCTTCAGGCCCACCCCACCACCCACTTAAGAAATGTCTATTCATAATTTCTAGGCTAGGGAAACAGCTGGCAGCTATAAGCCCAGCCCGCCCCCCAGATCTGTGGGGGAGGGATAGGAGGAGAAAAGCCCACACCGGAATTTCTCCGCTCCCGCTGCCACTTTCATAGAAACAGCCAAGAGCATTCCTCATTGGAGGAAGTACAGGGTCCCCATGTGAAAAGTACCACCGAACAACCCAGATTTGAGAAAATAGAACAATAGGGTTGGGAGGGACCTTGGAGCAGTGGTGAAATCCAATTTTTTTTACTACCGGTTCTGTGGGCGTGGCTTGGTGGGCATAGTGTGGCTTGGTGGGCTTGGCAGGGGAAGGATACCGCAAAATCTCCATTCCCACCCCACACCAGGAGAAGGATACTGCAAAATCCCCATTCCCTCCCCACACCAGGGGAAGGATACTGCAAAATCTCCATTCCCACCCCACTCCAGGGGAAGGATACTGCAAAATCCCCATTCCCTCCCCACACCAGGGGAAGGATACTGCAAAATCCCTATTCCCTCCTCACACCAGGGGAAGGATACTGCAAAATCTCCATTCCCACCACACTCCAGGGGAAGGATACTGCAAAATCCTCATTCCCTCCCCACACCAGGGAAAGGATACTGCAAAATCTCCATTCCCACCCCACTCCAGGGGAAGGATACTGCAAAATCCCCATTCTCTCCCCACACCAGGAGAAGGATACTGCAAAATCCCCATTCCCATCCCACTCTGGGACCAGCCAGAGGTGATATTTGCCGGTTCTCCGAACTGCTCAAAATTTCCACTACCGGTTCTCCAGAACCTGTCAGGACCTGCTGGATTTCACCCCTACCTTGGAGGTCTTCTAGTCCAGTCTCCTTGCTCAGCCAGGAGATTCTATACCATTTCAGACAAATGGCTGTCAGATTCTTAGGGCTGTTTCTTCTGAAAAACCTCCCTTGGTAGACTTTCCACAACTTCTGGAGGCAAACCGTTCCACTGATTAATTGTTCTGACTGACAGGAAATTTCTTCTTAGTTCTAGCTCGGATCTTTCTTCAGTAGGTTTCCATGTGTTACTTGTTGTTGTGCCCTCATGTGCTTTGGAGAATAGATCCACCCCATCCTCTCTGTGACCACCTCAAATATTGGAAGACTCTGATCAGTCACCTCTTGTCCTTCTCTTTAGACGTTCCCAGTTCCCACAATCGTTCATTGTACAATTTAGCTTCCAGCCCCCTTATCAGGGGTGGGCTGCTGGGGGTTGGCAGGGGTTCCTCTAGCTAAGATTCTGTGCAGTTCAGAGAATCCTCAAATCCCACTCCTGGCTGGTCCCGCCCGTCCCTCCCAGGAGTCCCCACACGGCCCGTTTTGGATGCAGGTAAGTGCAGGGTGCACACAGAAGCTCGGGAAGGGCAAAAAATGGTCCTACCGGAAGTTCGGGAAAGCCGGAAACGGGCCTGTTTCTGGCCTCTAGAGGGCCTTCAGAGTCTGGGGAGGCTGTTTTCGCTCTCCGTGCGGCTCGAGGAAAGCCTTGAGTATGTAGCTAAAAGCCTCCAAGTGGCCTCAATGATTCTAAAAGGATGCAAATGACCAGCTGTCTGCAAGGAATACAAATCCTTCCATTCCCCGCCATCCAATCAGAGCTGAAGAAGCTTCTTGGATGAGAAGCAAAATGTCTTCAAAGAAAAACCAGAAAGTCCAGTTGCCTCTTGAAAAAAAAAAAAAAGCACCTTTGGGGACAACCATGACTTGGAGGACTGAGAATCTCCACAGACAAGTTAGTTAGGTTCTTCTGCTAAAAATTACTAGGTCAAAAGTGTTCCTGATCCTTCAAGTCCTGCAGATGTTCGGAGAAGGCCTTCTCATCAACACCAACGAGATCTGTCTCAGAGGTAGGAGCCCTTGATCACCATTGAGTCCCATGGGTTTTTATCAGGGATGGGCTTATCAGGAGAACCTCTAGCTAAGATTCTGTGCAGTTCGAAGAACCCCCAAATCCCACTCCTGGCTGGCCCTGCCCACCCCACCCTGCCCCTCCCAGGAGTCCCCCCGCGGCCCATTTTGGATGCAGCTAAGTGCAGGGTGCGCACGGAGGCTTAGGGAGGGCGAAAAAGGGGCATACCGGAGGTTCAGGAACGCTGGAAACGGGCCCGTTTCCGGCCTCCAGAGGGCCTCTGGAGCCTGGGGAGGCTGTTTTCACCCTCCCAGAGGCTCAAGGAAAGCCTCCGGAGCCTGGGGAGGGCAAAAATGCCTCCTTCCCCCCACCGTGGTGCAGGAGGCCGACTAGGCCACATCCACACTGGCCCCTCCCACCCAGCAACTGGGCAGAGAACCCTTTGCTAAACTTTTTGAAGCCCACCCCTGGTTTCTATGCATTGTGGAGTTCCTCCCCCACACTTCTTCTCGTGAGTTCCGGCTCCAAACTTTCCTTAATTACAAACTGTGAAATGTGGGAAGAGAGACAGGGCTACAGCAACAGCTGGTAACTGGAACCCTTAAGCAAAAAAAAAAAACAAAAACGAAAAAAAACCCTAGCAAAACTTGTTTCTCCTTCTCTCTCTTTCTCTTTCTCTCTCTCTCTCTCTCTCTCTGCGGGAGGCACACGCTAGTGACTGCAGCCTGTCCGTGTTCCAGCTCAGAGCTGGCTGTCTCTCCACAGAGGTTTCCTGAAGGAGCTTTTAGAATAAAAAAAAAACCCTCTATCCTTCTGTCACGGTGGGGTGGCCTGAATTATCTCAATTTCAGCTTTGTGTGGGAACAAAGCAGCTGCTCTGAAGTGAGGCCAATTGCCGAAGAACGCCCGGTTTTTGTATTTTTGTATTTTTTTGTTTTTGCTCTCGCTGCTTCTTGCAAACTCTCAGCGCTTCTCAACATACAGGGTGGAAGGGAATAGAACCGGAAGGGACCTTGGAGGTCTTCTTCAAGCAGGAGACCACTTCAGACCAGCGGTTGCCCAATCTCTTCTTAAAAACCTCCAGTGATGGAGCACCCACAACTTCTGGAGGCAACTTCTGTTCCACCGGTTGATTGTTCTCAGCGTTAGGAAGTTTCTCCTTAGTTCCAAGTCACTTCTCTCCTTGATTAGCTTCCATCCAGGGATGGAATTCAATTTTTTTTTTTTTACTACCAGTTCTGTGGGCGTGGCTTGGTGGGCGTGGTTTGGTTGGGTAGGCGTGGCTTGGTGGGCATGGCAAGGGAAGGATACGGCAAAATCTCCATTCCTACCCCACTCCAGGGGAAGGATACTGCAAAATCCCCATTCCTACCCCATTCCAGGGGAAGGATACTGATAAATCCCCATTCCTACCCCACTCCAGGGGAAGGATACTGCAAAATCCCCATTCCTACCCCACTCCAGGGGAAGGATACTGCAAAATCCCTATTCCCTCCCATTCCTGGGGGAAGAATATTGCCAAATCTCCATTCCCACCCCACTCTGGGGCCAGCCAGAGGTGGTATTTGCCGGTTCTCCAAACTACTCAAAATTTCCGCTACCGGTTCTCCAGAACCTGTCAGAACCTGCTGAACAGCACCCCTGCTTACAACCATTGTTTCTTGTCCTGCCCTCTGGTGCTTTGGAGAATAATTTGACCGTCTCTTCTTTGTGGCAGCTCTTTAAGTATTGGAATCCTGCTATCATCCTTCTAGTCCTTCTTTTCTCTAGACTAGCCGAACCCCAAATCCTGCAACTGTTCTTCAAATGTTTTAGTTTCCAGGCCTTTGATCCTCTTAGTTGCTCTTCTCTGCACTTTTTCCAAAGTCTCAACATCTTTTTTGTAGTCCTCCACTTACAAACAAACTGTTTGATGTTACTGAAAAAGGGACTTACAACCGAGTCCTTGCATTTACACCATTGCAGGATTCCCATGGTCATGTGATCAAAATTTGGGCACTTGGCAACCACTAAATCTTTTCACAAATGATCCCCATTGATAATAATAACTTATTACTTTTAGCTTATAGCTTAACAACGGCAGTGATTGGCTTATCAACCGTGGCAAAGCAGGTCATAAAATTGTTCTCGACTTACTTAGCAAGCACTTTGGAACTTCTGGTCCCAGTTTTGGTGGTGGACTGACTACCCGTATCCATTCTCCAGAGCAGGGGTCTCCAACAGAGGTCGGTTTCACATATTTTTACCACCGGTTTGCCCCGCCCATGCGCACGCTTGCTTCATGTGCACATGCGCCTTCCACGCATGTGCCCGGCCTCAAAAATGTGGCTAAATAGGGCGGCATAGCAGCATAGTCGCTGCTACCAGTTCACCTGAACTTGTCCGAACCGGCTGAATATCACCACTGGTCTCCAACCTTGGCAACTTTAAGACTTGTGGACTTCAACTTCTCCTTCCCTCCCTCCCTTTCTTACTAGTCTTCCTTCCTTCATCAGCTTTCCTTCCTTCCTTCCTTCCTTCCTTCCTTGTTTTCCTCCCTTCCTTCCTCTCTTCTTCCTTCCTTCTTTCCTTCTTTCTTGTTTTCCTCCCTTTCCTCCCTCTCTTCCTTGTTTTCCTTCCTCTCTTCTTCCTTGTTTTCCTCCCTCCCTCCCTTCCTATCTCCCTCTTTTTTCCCTCCCTCCCTTCCTCCTCCCTCCCTTCCTTACTTCTTCCTTGTTTTCTTCCCTTCCTTCCTCTCTTCTTCCTTGTTTTCCTCCCTCTCTCCCTTCCTATCTCCCTCTTGTTTCTCTCCCTCACTTCCTCTCACCCTCCTTGTTTTTTTTCCTTCCTTCCTTCCTTCCTTCCTTCCTTCCTTCCTTCCTTCCTTCCAGGGTTCCCATCCCGGATGGATTTTTCTGTGATTCCTGAACCTGCAAATATAAATATATATATATATATACACACCTGTCTCTGCTCTGGGAGGACTGGGATGCAGGTTGAGCAACAAGCCAACTATCCTGGCTGCTGAATGGTGGAAGCCATAGTCTAACCCAGGGGTATGCATCCTTAAACGCTCTAAGAGCCATTTGGACCCGTTTCCCACAGAAAAGAAAACACCGGGAGCCACAAAACCTGGTGGGCGTGGCCAACTCAATGTCACTCACTTCCACCAGTCACATGACACCCCCCAGCCACGCCTACCCAGTCAGTCATTAGGGCAGAGAACCAGTTGTTAAAAAACACCGGGAACCACAAAATCCTTTTGACATCTCTCTCTCTCCCCTTCCTCACCCCTCCCTCTCTCTATGTGTCTCTCCCCCCCCCTCTGTATCTCTCTGTCTCTGTGCTGGCCGCTTCTCTATCCCCCGCTGTCACCCTTACCTTCTCAGGCCAGGAGATCAGTGACTGGGAGAGGAGGGGAGGGCGAGGGACGGGGACAGCCAGTGGTGGGATCACCTGACAGGGAGCCACAGCAGAGGGCCCAAAGAGCCGCATGGGGCTCCGGAGCCGCAAGTTGCTGACTCCTGATCTAACCTATTTGGAGGGCCACCAAGTTGGAATGATACTCACTAAATTGGATCAACATTCCAATTCCTCATTTAGCAGTCTTTGTAGCACAGTGTTTAGATACACATTGTTTGGGGCCATAAATATGGTTCCTTGATTGCAGGTTGTGCGAACATAGCCCTATCAGATCATGGTCAAGCACAGCAGGGCGTAACGTGAAGTCCTGGAGCTGGGTCTGCCAACCATTTATGCTCGGTTCGGTTTTGGCTTAATACTAGCATTAACCAGGCCAATATGGAACAGAAACCATGTTTTATGGCTTACCGTGTTGTGTAAACCAGGACTATGGCTTAAAAAGTCTGTAGAGATTCTCAGTCATCCAGGTCATGGTCATAGACTGAGAATCTCAGTCAGACTTTGAGCTATACAATTTGGGATGAACATCCTTGGAATGGCATGGGAGGAGGAATGGATTTCCAGAGGGAAAAATTGCAGACTACAGGAACCAGGAGCGCTAACTCAGGTAACTCTGAAGACACAGATAAACCTCCAAGTGCTTCAACGTCCCTCTAAAAGGATGCAAATGACCAGCTGTCTGCAAGGAGTATAAATCCTTCCACCCCACCACTATCCTGTCAGAACTGAAGAAGCTTCTCGGATGAGAAGGGAAATGACTTCAAAAGAAAAAAAACAAGGAAGTCCAGTCGCCTCCTGAAAAAGCACCTTTGGGACAGGATCATGGCTTGTTCCCCAAACTTTGGTTAAAGCAAGCCATTGCTTAGCAGCTTATATGAATCTAAGTCAATCCCTGGTACATTGTCTAGAAATGATGAAGACTTTTCATAGGGAATCTATTACAGAAATCCAGTTTTGCTCTGCCTGGTTAAACAAAGTAAAGTTGAAGATAAAAATTTTATGGTTTGAAATGTGGGTGTGTTTGGGGAAAATGGAAAGCCAGAAAGGGCTTATATGTGTATGTAAAATAATTTTATGGCTGTTTCACGCCACTTATGTTAGCTTGAATTCCAACTTTAAAAGTACCTCTTCAAAGGGCCCTTAGCATACCCCAACCCTTATATAAACATGTTAAAGTACATAAGGGAAGGTATATCTTAGGTACTCAGTAAATTTTTTCACCTTATATACATTCACCCATTCAAATATACTGCCATATATTCTGCATTTTTAGCTTAACTTTCTCTGGTTGGTTCACCAGTTTCTACTGGTGGAAGCAAGGAAACCTATAGAACTGTGCTTCTAAACTTATCAGATGTGTAGACTTCAATTCCCAGCATTCCCCAGTCAGCATGCTGGCTGGGGAATGCTGGGAGTTGAAATCCATATATCTTAAAGTTGTCAAGATTGAGAAATTCTGCTTATGAAAGGTATGAAACTTCCTTGGGATTCCTTTTTTGTTAATCGGTTCACATGCAAGAGACCAAATCTTTCCTAAGGGTAAAAGTAAAGGTTCCCCTCACACATATGTGCTAGTCGTTCCCGACTCTAGGGGGCGGTGCTCATCTCCGTTTCAAAGCCGAAGAGCCAGCGCTGTCCGAAGACATCTCCGTGGTCATGTGGCCGGCATGACTCAATGCCAAAGGCTCACAGAACGCTGTGACCTTCCCACCAAAGGTGGTCCCTATTTTTATACTTGCATTTTTTAAATGTGCTTTCGAACTGCTAGTTTGGCAGAAGCTGGGACAAGTAACGGGAGCTCACCCCATTACACGGCACTAGGGATTGGAACCGCTGAACTGCCGACCTTTCGATTGACAAGCTCAGTGTCTTAGCCACTGAGCTACCATGTCCCTAAATCTTTCCTAGGGGCACTTATTTTACAAATACCGTATTTTCCGGCATATAAGATGACTTTTAACACAGGAATATCTTCTCAAAAGTCATGGGTCATCTTATACGCCAGGTATAAGCCTACCCAGGTTGGTTTGACAGACTGACGGAAGCGGTAAGAGTGGCTAATACCATCTCTAGTCATTGCTAGAGATTTCTAACCCGAATCTGAGTTGCCAGCGCTGACTGATGACGCTACGGGAGCGCTGACAACATTGAGGGGAAGCTGTGCCGATCTCGTCAAGGCTGCATGCTGCTCAATGCTGGACCCAGCTGGTTGCTGCGTGGAGCTCAATACTCACCTCATCCAGGTGAGTATTACCGATGCTCCAACTTCCCCAGACAGCTGGGGCTCGCCATTAATGGGGGTCTGGGGAAGTCGGAGCATCAGTAATATCCACCTGGATGCCTGGGATGGTGGGGGAAGCTCCACGCAGCAACCAGCTGGGTCCAGCATTGAGCGGCATGCAGCCTTGAAGAGATCGGCACAGCTTCCCGAATCTGAGTTGCCGGCGCTGACTGATGACGCTACGGGAGTGCCGACAACATTAAGGGGAAGCTGTGCCGATCTCATCAAGGCTGCATGGGTGACAGGACAGGATGACAGGAAAAAAACCTGGTACGGAATAGCTCTCTTGCCGCTACCCGTGGCCCGTTACCTTGACAGATGGGCAGCCTGGCTCGTAGGTATCTGTACCGGTTCTGTTAAGAAAACAAACAGCATGGCAGCTCCCATGGGTTTATTGTCTTATCTTTCCTTTCAGCTTTAGAGTGAATTAGGAAAAGTTTAATCCAATTGCACTGTTTTATGTTTACATGTTTGATGACAAACAGCCTTATATTTATAAGTGACAGTTTTCCTGCTAAGTACTTGCATGTCATAAGCATTTGAATTAAAATTACCATATTGAAATCAAATCTGATGTTTTTTAATTTTTATTTGGTGTGCGTTGGAAGAGGGGTAGTCTTATACGGCGAGTATAGCCCAAACCCTATATTTTAACAGGAAAAGTAGGGGGTCGTCTTATACGCCCAGTTGTCTTATACGGCGGAAAATACAGTAAAATAAGAGACTGTCTAGAGTCAGTAAGTAGATGAAGGAGGAAAAATGTTGATAAAAATGTGAGTTCATTTCAGTTTATGTCTGCTGTGTATTCTGTTTATATTTCTGAATGTGATCCGAGCCTAAACTTTACAGTGTGTGTTTTCGAATGCGTATTTCGAACTTGTATTTGAATACAAGTTCACAAATCACGCTAAAACATTGTTGATTTGTTTTCTCGGGTTTATATTATACGCTCCTGTAGTGACAGAGTTGGAAGGGATCTTGGAGGTCTTCTAGTCCAGCCACCTGCTGAAGCAGGAGACCGATAGCATTCCAGACAAATGCTTATCCAATCTTTTCGTGAAAACCTCCAGTGATGGAGCACCCTCAACTTCTGGAGGCAAGTTGTTCCGCTGATTAATTATTTTCATTATTTCACTATCATTTTGTTGATAGTCTAATAATGGGTAAATTCATCTAACATGTTAAAGCATTGTTAACAAACTTCAAATTCTGGAGTTAACCACAAATCATCCCACTGCCATCTTTCCTGGCCCCAAATTAATGAATAGATAAATAGATAAAACCAAATTGTTTCTGGTCATGGGCAGGTTATACTTTTCTCCCAGTTCTAAACGAGTTCATACATCCATGCCTTTAAACCAGTGGTGAAATGTAAAATTCATTACTACCAGTTCTGTGGGTGTGGCTTGGTGTGTGTGGGGGTAATGTGACTGGGTGGGCATGGCCAAGTTTTTTTTTTTTTTACTTTTAAAAGCATTTTTTTTCTACAACCTCTTCGGCCGAAGAGGTTGCAGAAAAAAATGCTTTTAAAAGTCTCTGACGATCAGGCTACTCAGCTGGGATCGTCGGAGGCTTTTAAAAGCATTATTTTCTACAACCTCTTCAGCCAAAGAGGTTGCAGAAAAAATGCTTTTAAAAACCTCTGACGATACCAGCTGAGCCGCGCGATAATCAGAGGCTTTTTTTTCTGACGATCCCAGCTGAGTTGCCTGATCGTCAGAGGCTTTTAAAAGCATTTTTTTCTGCAACCTCTTCAGCCGAAGAGGTTGTTAAAAAATGCTTTTAAAAGCCTCTGACGATCCCAGCTGAACCGCGCAATCATCAGAGACGCTTTTTTTTTTTTACTTTTAAAAGCATTTTTTTGGCTGAAGAGGTTGTAGAAAAAATGCTTTCAAAAGTAAAAAAAAAAACCCTCTGATGATCGCGCGGGTCAGCTGGGCATGGGGGGGTGCAGGAATTTTTGCTATTGGTTCTCTGAACCATCCACCGCCATCGCTACCAGATCGGGCGATCCGGTCTGAACCGGGAGCATTTCACCCCTGCTTTAAATCATCATCCGATCAGTTTAGTTTAGTGCATTATTTGCTTTACAAACCATCATTGATAGCTTACTGGGTTGTCTGAAGCTGGCCAATGTGGTGTATATACCACAATTTATGGGTGGACATCGAGATGGATAATTCCATTGTTCAGGTCATTTTTTGAGGGGTCCTTGGTGCTCTCTGAGCTCAGTTGTTTCCTTACCAAATGTTTCATTACCAAACTAGGTAACATCATCAGTGCTATTAAAGGAATAGGGTTTACCCCTCAGTTTAGATTCTAGCAGCTTGCCCTGTCAGTGTTGGTGGGAGTGATCTTGGAAAATTCTTTGGTTGGGCTGTTTACTGTTAGCCTGTTTAGCAGTTCCTTGACTGAACATGTTGTGGCCCACCAGCGGCCTGCGCGGATTGTGGCTGATCCCGACGACGAGGAGGCTGGTGTGGGGTCACGCCAGCAGCCTGCGCAGCCAGCGCTCGCATCGGACAGCGAGGAGGCTGAAGAGGATGTGGTGCCAGAGGCAGAGACTCAGTCAGGGCCTTCAGAACCTCCAGAGGCTCCTTCAAGTGGAGAGAGCAAAGTGGAGGAGCTTCTCCTCAATGCTCGAGCACGCAGGGCTGCCAAAAGGCAGGAGTGGCTACTCAGGAGGAGGAGGTCTCCTCGAGAGTAAGGCTTGAGGATAATTGGCCACTCCCCTAGCCTATTTAAGTCACATGCCGCTAGTAAGTTTCTTGCTGGAAACAACTTGTAATTATCATCAGAGCATTTTTGGAAAAGTCTTATCGTATCTTGGTTTCTGGGCTGGTTGCCAACCTTTGCCGGACTTTGGTTTATTCTTGCTACTTAATAAATTTGATAAGGACCATTGGTGTGTGTCAATATCCTCGGGAATCCGGAGCTGGGGCAGAAGAGAACGTGTCATTTTCGTTTTGTTTCTTTCTTAGATTGACTTAGGCTAACCAAAATAAGTATTGTTGGGATGCTGAGCTGAGAAAGTGTGGGGAGGGGGGAAGGTTGAAAGACAAAAGGGTCGTTTTTTTATTTGGTTTGCAAGGGGGAAGCCTGCTTGTTTGTTTTTTGTTTCAATCAAGAAGCTTCTCAGATGAACTGCGCTACCATCTTCTCAAATGTCCTACCTCAAAACTGGGCAATTAGCCAGAGTTTTGCAGCTCTGCAGGCTGCAAAAAAATAAGCTTGGGGGTCACAGACAGCCCTAAGGGGCACAGCTGGCCCCCTTAGCACCAGCAAAGTGTGACTTATCCCCACCCTGGCTTTGCATGATAGAAGAAGCCATGCATTCTGTCCTTTAACCATCCAGCTTGCTCTGCGGCCTTCATCTGGGATTCAATCCAGAAATGTAAATGAGCAGAATACATTTGCAACTGGAATAACTTCCTATTCTTCTCGTTATCTTCCTATTGTGTTGGTTCTCAGCAGACCTCAGGGCCGAAAGATTTCAAAACACGGTCCGGATTGGAGGCAAGGGCTCAGGGGTACTTTAGAGCAATGGTGAAATCCATTTTTTTTTTACTACCGGTTCTGTGGGCGTGGCTTGTTGGGCGTGGTGTTGCTTGTTGGGCGTGGCTTGTTGGGCGTGGCATGGGAATGATACTGCAAAATCTCCATTCCCACCCCGCTCTGGGCCGAGCCAGAGGTGGCATTTGCCGGTTCTCCGAACTACTCAAAATTTTCGCTACCGGTTTTCCGAGCCACTCAAAATTTCCGCTACCAGTTCTCCAAAACCTGTCAGAACCTGCTGGAATTCACCCCAGCTTTAGAGGTGAGCTCAGGTAGATCCCTGGAAAGCCTCAGAGAGGAAAACTCCTTTCCCAAACCTTGTTCAGGGTGGACTGCTTTGAATTAGATCCATGCCACGTTCAATTCACAGCCCCGTGCATTCTACAGCTTCAGATATTTAAAATTCTGCAACCTGAGCAAGTCAAATCCTGTAAGGGAGAAAGCAACAGGCTTTGCGGTCCAATTAAATTATTCAAGGGACTTACAACGGTTCGTTTAGCGACCGTCTGAAGTTACAACAGCACTGGAAAAAAGTGACTTATGACCCTTTTTTTCAAACTTGCAACCATTGCAGGATCTCCCTGGTCACATGATTGGAATTCGGATACTTGTTGGCAACTTGGCTCACATTTATGACAGTGGCAGTGTCCTGGGGTCATGTGATCCTTTTTTGCGACCTTCTGACAAGTAAAGTCGATGGGGAAACCAGATTCACTTAACAACCATGTTACTAATTTAAGATTTAAGATAAAGTGGCGAGAAAAATTGTAAAATGGGACAAAACTCCCTTAACAAATGTCTCACTTAGCAATATACATTTTGGGCCTCGATTGTGATCATACGTTGAGGACTACCTGTACACCTTGAGGATCCATTTTTGATCTTTGAAATAGATTTCGAGGTCTATTGATGACTTCCCCCCTCTAGAAATCTGATTTAACCAACTCTCTGGCTTGAGATTTGACCATGTCCCCTTGAGATGCAGTTCTGCAACTTTACAATCTAGAAATCTTGTTAGGAAAAAATATTTCCGCACAATAACTGAAACATTCAGTGTTATAAATCTTTACTCTCTTCAACGGGTCGGATTTAGAACAGAAAAACTGCCTCCCGAATAAGAAGGGGTTAAAACCGTATAAAACACTTTAAAAGAAGATAAAACTCATTTCTAAGATGGGAAGATAGGTGAGGAGGGAGGAAGAAGAATGAAAAAACTGGAAACGGATAGACTCAGTAAGAGAGACAAGGAGGTCATGCAGTGGTCTAAGGCACCCTGTTATTAAGCTGGTTATTAAGACCAGCTGCCTGCAATTATTGCAGGTTCGAATCTCGCCAAGGCTCAAGGTTGACTCAGCCTTCCATCCTTTCTAAGGTAGGTAAATTGAGGACCCAGTTGTGGGGGCAATAAGCTGACTTTGTATAAATATACAAAAAGGATGAAGGCTATTGCTGAGCACATTGTAAGCCGCCCTGAGTCTCCGGAGAAGGGCGGCATATAAATCAAATTTTAAAAAAAAGGAAGGAAGGAAGGAAGGAAGGAAGGAAGGAAGGAAGGAAGGAAGGAAGGAAGGAAAGAAAGAAAGAAAGAAAGAGAAAGGAAGGAAGGAAGGAAGGAAAAAGAGAAAGAAAGAGAGAGAGAGAAAGAAAAAAGGAAAAAGAGGAAGGAAGGAAGGAAAGAAAGGAAAGAAAAAGAGAGAAAGAAAAAAAGAAGGAAGGAAAGAAAGAGAGAGAAAGAGAGAGAAAGAAAGAGAAAGAAAAAGGAGAGGAAGAAAGAAAGAAAGAGGAAAAAGAGGAAGGAAGGAAGGAAAGACGGAAGGAAGGAAGGAAAGGAAAGGAAAAGAGAGAAAGAAAGAAGAAAGGAAGGAAAGAAAGAGAGAAAGAAGGAAGGAAGGAAGGAAGGAAAGAAAGAAAGAAAGAAAGAAAGAAAGAAAGAAAGAAAGAAAGAAAGAAAGAAAGAAAGAAAGAGTGTGACTGATATGGTATCTACCTAAATATGTTAAACCGGTGCTTCTTATTTTTTTCTCTCTCAAGACCCTTTCTCACTTCTAAAAATTACAGAGGACCCCAAAAGAGCTTTATCAATATTTACCACATTAAAAATAAAAGCGGACACATCCGCTGCTGTTCCTGCTTCTCATAATTATTTAATGGCATCTTAATACTGTATGGTTGGGAGTTTTTTCAATGTAGGCTGGTAAATAATTGTGATTTTGCAGACAATGAGACTGCCGGGGGGGGGGGGGGGGGACTGCCAGGAATCCTAGGACCACCCTTTAAGAAATATTATAGTAAATAATGGTTAATGCCAGCTTGCGATAAGTGGGTTGTCAAAAATGCAGCTTTATGGAACTCTGTATTTAGATATATAATTTAACAGTAACAGAGTTGGAAGGGGCCCTGGAGGTCATCTAGCCCAACCCCCTGCTCACGCAGGAGACCTGTACTAGAGATTTGAACCGCTGAACTGCGGACCTTTCTGATCGACAAGCTCAGTGTCTTAGCCACTGAGCCACCTAGTCAGTCATTTGATATGTATATATTTAACGTCTCCTTTAGAAGGTGACTTGGTGACAACATCAACAGTTCTTTCACTCCGTCAAATGCCAGCAGATTTCTACCTTCATAGCCTCTACAGAGAAGTGAAAGACATACAGTACAGGGGTGGCACTGAACAAATGGGGTATGAGCTGTTCTCCAGATTTTTTAAAGAGCTTTTCCTTCCGAAAATTTGCGCTTGGGTTCCTCTTACCCCACCTCCCAGGATTGGGACCTGACCTTCTTTGCACTAATTTTCTTAAACCAAAGAAACCGGTTGCCTTTCTTTCTTTCTTTCTTTTTTCTTTTAGAAGACTCTGGAGGCTTACAAAGTGATCGACATTTTAACCCTTCCTTCGACAATATACTTCTTTTTTTAAAAAAAAATCTCTCAGCAACTTAGAAACTCAGAAGCTCCAGAGAAAAGGCGAGCAACGATCTTTGGGAAAGCAGTCAACGAAATGCCCATTTGCCTTGTTTCTTCTGCGGCACTTACCTTCGAAGTCCGAAAGGATCCCATCCAGATGTTCTTTCACTGACAGTTGAGACATCCTCCTTTCGAGGAGCTTGCTCGTTCACGCTTGCCGGGATCTGGTCCAGCTGCCTTTTCCCCCAGCCCAGCCCACCCCTCAGAGATCCTGCAGAAAACAGCAACAGCGAGATTTAGACTCACAAGCGTGCAAAGTTCGTAACTTTGGGTTCAGTGAGCTTCTGTGTCGGTGATGGTGGTGGGAATAGATTATTATTATTATTATTTTGCCCTGTCCTCTCTGGCATGCTCACCTTCCAAAGTTGCCCGCCTGGCTCAGAAAGGAGCAAAAGCAACACAGAGTTGACTTCCCTTCTGTCCCCCCACCCCACCCCTCACTTTCCAGAAAGCTCGCCCCCCTCCTCAATCCTCCCCAGCTCAACTCTTCCGGGGATTACATTGGCTGGTTGGGTTTGCCTGGCCCTTCTTTTACAGGAGAAAGAGGAGATGAGGGGAGGAGAGACAGCTAGGCAGGGAGGGAGGGATGGAGGGAGGGAGGGAGAGAGGAGGGATTGATCAGGGCAGGGGGCTCCGAGGTGCTTTCGGCAGACTGGAAAGCAAGAAGAGGAGCTGTGGAGTCCAAGAAACAAGGAGAAGCCGCAGCTGGCGTGGGACACGGCCCTTTTACCCACTTCACTTCTGTCCTCCTTGCCAGATTTTCCCATCTTTCAGGATTTGGGTTTGGCTAGTCTACAGAAAAGAAGGATGGGGACGGGACATGCCAGCAGTATTCCAGAGTATTTGAGAGGTTGCCACAAAGACGATGGGGTCAACATATTTTCCAAAGCACCCGAGGGCAGGACAAGAAACAATGGACGGAAACTGTTCAAGGAGAGAAGCAACCTTGAATTAAGGAGAAACTTCCTAACAGTGAGGAGGATTAACCAGTGAAACAGAAGTTTTTTATTATTTATTAGTTAGACTTCTATACCGCTTCAAAGTGCTTTACAGCCCTCTCTAAGTGGTTTACAAAGTTAGCATATAGCATATTGCATATTAACTTATTGCATTAGCATCTTGCCCCCAACAATCTGGATCCTCAGTTTACCCACCTCGGAAGGATGGAAGGCTGAGTCAACCTTGAGCCGGTGAGATTTGATCTGCTGATCTGCTGAACTAGCAGTCAGCTGAAGTAGCTGCAGTACTGCAGTCTAACCACTGTGCCACCTCGGCTCAAGTTGCCTATAAATATTCAAATATATATCTATATCTATATGTTGGAAGTCTGAAGGAAGCAAGGAAGTTATAACATAACTGTCATAACATTACTGTGATTGGTGGAAAATTTTGAGAAATACTTAACCGAGCCATCTCTCAGAACTGGCTCCAGGTAGTGGCTTATCTGATAAACCATGGTTAATCCCCTCATGGTTTAAATTTGATAGAGATGAAGCAGATCAAAGCCTTTTTTTCAGCATGGGTCAAAAAAAAAAAAACCCTGCTAATTGTTAACCAGCCTCCTGCCTTAGGTAGACTTCCCAAAGTGGGCAGAGCAAGTTGGGCCTTTGACGAAGTCCTGTATATTCAAACACAAACACTTTTATAAAAAAAAAAAAAGAAAAGAAAAAACACCAAAAAAAAAAAAAAAACACCAATCCAACTCTTCAACAGAAAAATGCAAAAAACGTATGGAATGCAGCAATAACCCAAAATCAAAATGAGATGCTCCATCAATTTGGATCACTTTCTGTTATGATCTAGAGATGATTGAATCTACAGCCCTGTGGGAGACACACACACACACACACACACACACACGCACACAGAGGGAATGTGCAAAAGGATTTCCCCCCCTCCTACTTTGTTGTGTACCTGGAACTGATCCCACCAACTGAAAGTGTCAAAGGGAGAAGGGCGAGCCATTTGAAAAAAAGCTTTTGCTTGCAGAAGGATTTAGAAAATATTTTTTTTTCCTCCATCCCAACGTTGTTTGGGATTTGATACCTAAGCGGGGCAATGAGACAATTAATTATATCTGGATGGGTGTGCACAATCTGCAAGTCCTGGTTAACAAAGCCAGGGTTGACTCAATGAATTTTCTGGGTTCGTATGGACACGGAATCAGATAATCCTTATGGATGAAGTTAACAGATTAACAAGGGTTGGAAGGGACCTTGTAGGTCATCTAGTCCAACCCCCTGCCGAAGCAGGAGACCCTACACCAATTCTGGCAGATGGCAGTCCAGTCTCTTCTTGAAAGCCTCCAGTGATGAAGCTCCCACAACTTCTGAAGGCAACTTGTGAAGTTTCTTCTCCAGTAATATTGTACTGCAAACTAGGGCATACAAAACCTTTGCTAGACCAATTCTCGAATACAGCTCGTCTGCCTGGAATCCGCACTGTATATCGGACATTAATACAATTGAGCGAGTCCAGAAGTATTTCATGAGAAGAGTCCTCCACTCCTCTGCTCGCAACAGAAATCCCTTATGCCCCCAGGCTTGAAATTTTGGGCTTAGACAATTTAGGACTACTCCGCCTTCGGTCTGACCTAAGCGTAGTGCATAAAATTATCTGCTACAACGTCCTACCTGTCAATGACTACTTCAGCTTCAACCCCAACAATACACGAGCACACAATAGATACAAACTCAAGGTAAACTGCTCCAAACTCGATTGCAGAAAATATGACTTCAGCAACAGAGTGGTCAATGCCTGGAATGCACTACCTGACTCTGTGGTTACATCCTCAAACCCCCAAAACTTTAACCTTAAACTGTCTACTGTTGACCTCACCCCCATTCCTAAGAGGTGTGTAAGGGGGCGTGCATAAGTGCACCAGCGTGCCTACCATCCCTGTCCTACTGTCCCCGTTTATTCGTATTCGTTTCCTGTATTCATAATCGTATTTATACTTATATCTGTTATACATGTTTGATAAACCAAATAAATAAATAAATAAATAAATAAATAAATAAATAAATACTTCTGTTCCATTGGTTGATTGCTCTCACTGTCAGAAAATTCCTCAGTTCAGTCCAATTTGATTTAGAGCTGGGGTGTCTAACCTTGACAATTTTAAGACCCATGGACTTCAACTCCCAGAATTCCCCAGCCAGCTTCTGGGAGTCGAAGCCCACAAGTTTTAAGATTGCCAACGTTGGACACCCGTGACTTAGAGACTTCTGCTGGGAGAGATTCAATAACTTGCCTTTCATTTCTTCAACCCACTAAGACATCTGGGTTGGTCTTTCAAGAGAGTGGAGAGAGACTACAAATGCATTTCAGATAGTCTTTGACTTACAAGCCCTTGTTTAGTGATAGCAATAGCACTTAGACTTATAAACCGCTTCACAGTGCTTTTTCAGCCCTCTCTAAGCAGTTGACAGAGTTAGCCTTTTGCCCCCAACAATCTGGGTCCTCATTTTACCTGACCTCGGAAGGATGGAAGGCTGAGTCGACCTTGAGCCGCTCAGAATCAAACTCCTGTCAGTGGGCAGAGTTAACACTGAACTCTGCCAGCAGTTCGAATGTTACCAGACTCAAGGTTGACTCAGCCTTCCATCCTTCCATCCTTCCATGAGGACCCAAATTGTTGGGGGCAATATGCTGACTCTGTAAATGGCTTTGAGAGGGCGGTAAAGCACTGTGAAGCTGAATATAAGTCTAAGTGCTATTGCCCTTCCTTCCTTCCTTCCTTCCTTCCTTCCTTCCTTCCTTCCTTCCTTCCTTCCTTCCTTCCATGGTGTACAATGGTTAGAATGCAGTATTGCAGGCTAACTCTGCCAGCAGTTCGTATCTCACCAGGCTCAAGGTTCACTCGGCCTTCCATCCTTCCAAGGTCGGTAAAATGAGGACCCAGAATGTTGGGGGCGGGGGGGTCAGGCGGTAATACGCTGACTCTGTAAACTGCTTAGAGAGGGCTGGAAAGCACTGTAAGCGGTATGTAAGTCTAAGTGTTATGGCTATTGGCAAAAAAGAATGTAAAATTGGATATGTCTCACTTAACAAACATCTTGCTTAGCACCAGAAATTCTGGGCCAAGTTGTGGACGTAATTCGAGGATGACCTGTACTCCAATTTCCTGGTTTTGCTGCAGGTGAGGCAGGGAAAGAATTGCCCTTTACACATCATTCTCCAAGGGCTTTTTCCAGGGATGAGAATAGAATAGAATAGAATAGGATAGAATAGAATAGGATGGGATGGGATGGGATGGGATGGGATGGGATGGGATGGGATGGGATGGAATAGAATAGAATAGAATAGAATAGAATAGAATAGAATAGAATAGAATAGAATAGAATAGAATAGAATAGAATAGAATAGAATAGAATAGAATAGAATAGAATGAAAATAGGATGGGATAGAATAGGATGGGATGGGATGGGATGGGATGGGATGGGATGGGATGGGATGGGATGGAATGGAATGGAATGGAATAGAATAGAATAGAATAGAATAGAATAGAATAGAATAGAATAGAATAGAATAGAATAGAATAGAATAGAATAGAATAGAATAGAATAGAATAGAATAGAATAGAATAGAATAGAATAGAATAGAATTCTTTATTGGCGAAGTGTAATTGGACACACAAGGAATTTGTCTTTGGTGCATACAGTCTCAGTGTACATAAAAGAAAAGATACATTCATCAAGAATCATAAGGTACATAAAAAAAAAAATACAATAGAACTTAAAAAGCATTTGAAAGAATTTTTTGAAATAAATTTGAATAAAGGTACCCCAATTGAAATTGTTTGGGACGCAAGTAAAGCTTATATGAGAGGGGTACTTATCTATATGAATTCTAAACATAGACTGCTCCGACAAAAGAAAAGATCTGAGTTGGAAATGGAAATAAAGAATAAAGAACAGTTACTTATTAAAAACCCAACAGATGAAAGAATACGAAGTGCTATAAAACTTTTGAAAGACCAATTTCAAATGCTTATGGCGGAACAAGTTGCAACAAGCCTACAATACGCGAAGCATAACACATTTTGCAACGCTAATAAACCGGGCACATGGTTGGCTTACACATTGAGGAAAAAACAAAGTGCACGGATTATCGATAGTATTGATATTGGAGGGAAAGAAATCTTTCAACAAAAATTAATTAAAGAAGCTTTTGTGGACTATTATACTAAACTATATGCCAAAGAAGAGGTGCAGAATGGACTTATAGAAAAATATTTAAATGATAAGAGAGTTACAAAAATTACTGATCAACAAAAGGAAAGAATGAATTATCCTATAACAGAGGAGGAGATAACAGCAGCAATTAAACAGCTAAAAACAGCCAAAGCTCCTGGCACGGATGGTTTGACTGCAGTGTATTACAAAACTTTACAAGCTGAAATGGTGGGACAACTTAGAGATTTATTTTGCAATATTCAACAAGGGGGTAAAATACCCCCATCTTGGACAACTGCTTATATATCTTTGATACCAAAAGAACAAGTTGGTCCTAAAAAACCAGAGAATTATAGACCAATATCTCTTTTGAACACAGACTATAAAATTTATGCGAAGGTATTAGCCAACAGGTTGATGCCAGTAATCCAAAAGGTGATTCATGAGGACCAAGCGGGATTTATTGAGGGCAGATATATGAAGGACAATGTAAGGCAAGTAATAGACTTATTGGAATATCTTGATAAGAATAAACAGATTCCTGCAGTGCTGGTTTTTTTGGATGCAGAGAAGGCCTTTGATAGAGTGGATTGGAATTTTCTACTAAAGACTTTAAAAAAGATGGGCTTTGGGGACCAATTTATACAGGCGATCTCAGCAATTTATCAAGAGCAAAAAGCACAGATTATTATTAATGGAAGTTTGACGACAGAGTTTAAAATTGAAAAAGGAACAAGACAGGGATGTCCGTTGTCCCCACTTTTATTTATTTTAACATTGGAAGTCTTGTTAAATACAATACGGGACTCTAAAATTTTGAAAGGCATAATGATAAGGCAAGAGGATTATAGAATAAAGGCATTTGCAGATGATCTGGTTGTTACCCTATCACAACCAATGGAATCAACAATCCTGATGAACGACATTATACAAGACTATGGTAGAGTTTCAGGTTTTAGACTGAATTCAAAAAAGACTAAAATGATAGTTAAAAATATGACACAAGATCGTAAACATGAGCTTGAAAGGAGGGCAGGTTTTGAAATTGTACCTAAGGTAAAATATCTTGGAGTTCAGGTTGCAGAATCAAACATGAAATTGTTTCAAAATAATTATGAGGTGTTGTGGCGAGAGGTCCAGAAAGACATGGAGACTTGGAAAAAGCTGCAACTGTCTTTACTTGGAAGAATAGCAGCAGTTAAGATGAACATTTTGCCAAGATTTCTGTTTTTGTTTCAAATGATTCCGGTGCTTAAAAGTGATAAACAACTGAAAGTTTGGCAGTCGGGTGTGAATAAGTTTGTCTGGAACGAGAAGAAGCCGAGAGTGAAATTGAAAATTATGCAAGATGTTCCAGAAAGAGGAGGCCTTAAACTCCCAAACCTACAGTTATATTATGATGCAGCAGCTTTAACTTTAACAAGTGATTGGTTTGGAAGTAAAAAGACTGGAATACTGAATGCAGAAAGTTTTGATCTTGAATTTGGATGGCATGCTTATTTATTTTATGACGACAAAGTAGATAAAGTATTTAAAAGTCATATACTTAGAGACTCTTTGATGAGAGTTTGGAAGAAGCACCGACTCAAATGGGATTACAAAATACCGTTATGGCTGGATCTTGGTCATACTATGTGGAATACAAATATAATGTCACTCGGGGGGGTTTTATATAAAGAGGTTCTTTTCACAGATGCGGGCAGATGGCAGTTGAAGACACTACAGATACTGTTGGATGAAGGAATTAATTTAACTTGGCTACAATATAATCAACTACAATTGAGATGGAAAGAGGACCAAAAAACTGGTATTATGTTGCATGAGGAAGAATTGGTTAGACATATAAGAGAGAAAGGTCCAATGCATATTAAAAGGCTTTATAATGTTTTGCTAGAAAGGGATTCAGAAACTGAATTAGTTAAAGATTGTATGATTAAGTGGGCACAAAATTTTGAAGAACCAGTGATGTTGGAAACATGGGAAAAAATTTGGGTTCAGAATGTTAAATTTACACAGTCACAGAACCTGAGGGAAAATTTTTATAAAATGTTTTATAGATGGCATTTAGATCCTAAAAAGTTGTCATGTATGTACCCTAATGTTCAGCCAAAATGTTGGAGATGCGAATGTTTGGATGCTACGTATTATCATGTTTGGTGGACCTGTAGGAAAGTTAAGGCTTTTTGGATAAAAATATGGTGGGTCATGCAGAATGTTTTGAAGAAAAAAATTCAATTCTCTCCACAACTGTTTTTATTGGGTATAGTTAAGGGTTTTACACGGGGTGAAATAAAACTAATATTGCATATGATAACAGCAGCAAGATTGTTGATAGGTAAATATTGGAAGAATGAAGCTTTGCCTACTATCGAGGAATGGACTTTGAAGATGGCTAGTTTTGCAGAGATGGCGAAGATTTCAGCATATTTAAAGGATTGTTCACAAGAGACTTATGAATGGGAATGGAAAAGGTGGATAGAATATGTTCAGAACAAATATCAAACTAGAAAGTATCAAATAGCTTTTATTTGAAAATAATGTATTAGAAATATCTTAATGTAAAGAGACAAAGAGGAAAAATTATATAAGGGGAGGGATGGGTTCAAGTTTATATATCAGTGTTATTAGTTATGAGTACATAATAAGGAAGTCTGGGGGGGAGGCTTAGGGAGGGTTAGGGAGGATGGGAAGTCTGGGGAGGGAGGTGGGGGGGTGAAAAAAAAAGGGGTGAAAATGTAATTGTAAAACTTTTGCAATAAAAAAAAAAGAATCATAAGGTACAACACTTAATGATAGTCATAGGGTACAAATAAGCAATCAAATCATATTAGGAAACAACCAATATAAATGGTAAGGATGCAAGCAACAAAGTTACAGTCATGCAGTCATAAGTGGGAGGAGATGGGTGATAGGAACAATGAGAAGATTAATAATAATGCAGACTTAGTGAATAGTTTGACAGTGTTGAGGGAATGATTTGTTTAGCAGAGTGATGGCGTTTGGGGGAAAACTGTCCTTGTGTCTAGTTGTTCTGGTGTGCAGTGCTCTATAGCGTCGTTTTGAGGGTCGGAGTTGAAACAATTTATGTCCAGTGGTCTGTAAATATTTTCACAGCCCTCTTTTTGACTCATGCCGTATACAGGTCCTCAAACCAGGTTGCCTTGAGCTGAGAGCTCCCCATGTTGCTGCACTCAGCCTTAGCTCTAGCTGGAAGGGATAAGAGCTGACACCCACATCCGGAGGGCGCCACGTTGAAGAAAGACCAGCTGGAACAATGCAAAGCAGCTGGGCTGATGTGGCACCACAGTCCTGTTTCTTCCTAAAGGGTGGTCCGCCCTCGCTCGAAGGTATATATTTTATCTAATTACACCTCTGGCTGACAAGGCCGTTTGCATGTTCCCTCTTCTAGTGGTTTTGGGGAGAGACACTTTGGTCATATTTTAAGGACTGGTAATGTAAACAGAAGGTAGTTTGGCCCAGAGATCAAATCTGACTTTTTCTCCTTTCTTTTCTTCTTTGATTTAAGGACCACGTAGCAGAGCTGGCTGGAGAGAGAGCCAACGCCTCCTCTGTCCTGGGCGAATTCCTAACAATTGCGCAATTCCAGCCACATCCCGAGGATCCAGTCATTGAGGGAGAAGGAAGGGTCCATGGGGGTTTCACACGTTGCCCGAAGTCAAGTTTCTTTTAAGATATGCTTTGTTGAAGTATGTCTTACTGTTGGCTAGGTAAAAGTAAAGGTTCCCCTCGCACATATGTGCTAGTCGTTCCCGACTCTAGGGGGCAGTGCTCATCTCCGTTTCAAAGCCGAAGAGCCAGCGCTGTCCGAAGACGTCTCCATGGTCATGTGGCCGGCATGACTCAACGCCAAAGGCGCATGGAACGCTGTTCCCTTCCCACCAAAGGTGGTCCCTATTTTTCTACTTGCATTTTTTACATGCCTTCGAACTGCTAGGTTGGCAGAAGTTAGGACAAGTAACGGGAGCTCACCCCATTATGCGGCACTAGAGATTCGAACCGCTGAACTGCCGACCTTCCGATAGACAAGCTCAGCATCTTAGCCACTGAGCCACCACATCCCTACTGTTGGCTAGGTCCATGCAATAATCTGGCTTTGGATGTGGTATGGCACATGGATTATATACTGTACACCTGATATGGGAAGCAGGTTTATGTGGTACAATCTTGCACATTTCCATGTGACAACTCACTTTTCATTCCTTCCATTATGTTCCTTATAATGACAAGGTCGCCACGATGTAAAAAAGATGATGAGACTCTAGAAAGAGTGCAGAGAAGAGCCACAAAGAGGATTAGGAGACTGGAGGCTAAAACATATGAAGAACGGTTGCAGGAACTGAGCATGTCTAGTTTAATGAAAAGAAGGACTAGGGGAGATATGATAGCAGTCTTCCGATATCTCAGGGGCTGCCACAAAGAAGAGGGAGTCAGGCTATTCTCCAAAGCACCTGAGGGCAGGACAAGAAGCAATGGGTGGAAACTCATCAAGGAGAGAAGCAACTTAGAACTAAGGAGAAATTTCCTGACAGTTAGAACAATTCATCAGTGGAACAACTTGCCTCCAGAAGTTGTGAATGCTCCAACACTGGAAATTTTTAAGAAGAGGTTGGATAACCATTTGTCTGAAGTGGTGTAGGGCTTCCTGCCTAAGCAGGGGGTTGGACTAGAAGACCTCCAAGGTCCTTTCCAACTCTGTTATTCTATTTTCTATTTTTTTTTTGGACAAACAATGAAAAATTCAGATCTCCGTTAAAAACTGCTGCCAGTTTTTATAGTTTTTTATAGTTCGCTTTACAATAAAGAAAAACACCTATCCTACCAGGAATTGTTGGATGCCCAAGGCTGCTTAAAAACAAGAACTGAGTTAGAGCTTCAAGGAATAAAATTGGATTGGTGGTCTTATGCCCAGATCAGCTCTAAATATAAGAAAGACAAGGAACAAAGTGGTATAGATATGATCCAGCAAGAAATAGATAGTATTATACTAGGAAAGGAGGAAAGAATATTATTTAAGATCTATAAATTCTTAATAACCTATTGGATAGGGATGAGATTGATAAAGATTCAATGATTGCCTGGGGGAGAAATATTGGTTACTCAATTGAACTGATAAAATGGGAAGAAATATGGACGAAACAATTGAAACTCCTGATGGCAACCACTTACAAAGAAAACTTGTATAAGATGGTGTATAGATGGCATCTCCCTCCTGCTCGATTAGCCAAAATGTTCCCAGGACTCTCCCCAAACTGCTGGAAGTGTGGGGAGATAGGTACTTACTATCACGTATGGTGGACCTGCCCTAAGGTAATTGAATTTTGGAGATTTATACAGATTTATACAGAGGTGGATATTAGAAATCACGGGATATAAATTACAATTGAAACCAGAATATTATCTATTAAATATTAGGCCAGATAAGATAGGCATGAATATATGGTGTCTGATTACATATATCACAACCGCAGCAAGAATATGTTTTGCTCAACATTGGAAGGGGAAAGACCTACCAGCTGAAGATTTGATTTTGGGAAAAATTATCGAATATGCGGAAGCTGACAGGTTAACAAAAACTCTGAGAGATCAAAAGGATTCCGTATATTTTCAATGTTGGGACCAATGGTATATCTGGTTGAATAATAGAATAAAAAAAGGATAATGTTAATGTAGATTTTATTTTTTATTTGTATATCTTGACTGAAGTTAATATACTGTGTAAAGCTCCCGTCGCGATCTGTGTGTGAATAAATATTTTTTTAAAAAAAAAAAACCTGCTGCCAGAAGACTCAGGGAGCTGAAGCTGAGATCCATTACATAACAAGCAGAGTTCCAAATTGAAGAGGAGACCTGATACATGGCAGAAACACACAATTTGAAAAAGGGAAGATCATGAAACATCATGAGGCAGGGAGTTCCACTGCCGTTATGGAAAAAGAGCTTTTTGCAGCCGAGGCACTGATTTTAAAAAAGAAATCTGAGCCTGTTTCCAGTCTTCTCCAATTTACGAGTAATATGGGTGAGCTTGTCTCAGTTGGGAACGTGATGTAAGGTGTGTGGGGGGGAGGAAGAGCAGCTCATGTGACAGTCTTATCCAGAGATGAAAAGCTAATGCATTCCTGGGTTGTATAAACAGAGGGATGGAATCAAGATCACGCGAAGTATTAGTACTGCTTTATAAAGCCTTAGTAAGACCACACTTAGATACTGCATCCAGCTTTGGCCGCCACAACATAAAAAAAGATGTTGAGACTCTAGAAAGAGTGCAGAGAAGAGCAACAAAGATGATGAAGGGCCTGGAGACTAAAAACATATGAAGAACAGTTACAGGAATTATGTCTAGTCTAGTGAAAAGAAGGAATGGGGTGACATGATAGCAGTGTTCCAATATTTGAGGGAAGGCTGCAAAGAAGAAGGATCAACCTATTCTCCAAAGCGCAAGAAGTCAAGACAAGAAGCAACGGGTGGAAACTCATCAAGGAGAGAAGCAGCCTAGAACTAAGGAGAAATTTCCTGACAGTTAAAACAATTAACCAGTGAAACAGCTTGCCTTCAGAAGTTGTGGGTGCCCCAACACTGGAGATTTTTAAGAAAACTGGGCAGCCACTTGTCTAAAATTGTGTGGGGTTTCCTGCTTGAGCAGAGGGTTAGACTAGAACTCCAAGGTCCCCTCCATCTCTTGTTATTCTGTTTCTGCAGAAACAGTTCTGCGACTGGGGAGGGGGAGAAGTTCTTGCTGTTGAGCTAATGGGTGTGTAATCGATGTGTAATGGGCAGTGACAGTAACCTTGGGAAACAGGAAGAAGAGCTGCAGTCTAGACAACAGCCTGATAAGAGATATCTCAGCCCGCAGAAAGAATAAGGGTAGAGGAAGCATCTCCGAATGGACTCACCCTAGTTCTCCCGAAAGTAAAAGTGAGGGAGGGGAGACGTGCTTTCAAACAGAAGAGAGACAATCAAGAAGACAAAAAGGGAACAACAACAACAACAACAAAAGATGAAAACGTTTCTCCACCAGCAATCAGCATCCCAGATGAGGATAGATTATTTCCAAGATTAACATCAGGCCGACAATGAAATAAACAATACCCCAAACTGACTGTGACTGTTCTACAGAGGAATGATTTGAGTCTGTCATCTGCACCTCTATAACTGTCTGGTTTGGTTTTATATGATGAAGGGACTATATATATAGTCCCTTCATCATAGCTTTCTGCTATTATACCTAACAAAAATATTTCTCTATATTTTGTGATCAGGCAGCACAGCAGCTGCTCCTCAAGGAAATTGGGGGGCACTTATCCAGAACCAGACCACCAACCACACAACCGTGGGCTGTGAATCTACTTGCAAAGACACTCCAGGCTAATGTAAATAAAGGACTGAAGTAATGCTAACTGACATTACGTAGGGATGGGAATTTCCAGCTGCTGAAGGTGTGTCTCCGTACATGCGTTTATTTATGTATTTATTGGCTTGAGAAGCAGGACGGGCACCACTGAGGGACCTCGGCTGGCTTCTGTCTCCTGCCAACTGTTGAAGAAAGCCACATATTGTCCCTCGGATGGAGACAAGAAAGGACAGCCCTTCGGAAACAAAGATCAAGCCATGCAACACTTCAAATGAAGTGCAGTGGACAACCAGCTAAATATGAGCCAGCAGTGTGCAGCAGCAGCCAAAAATGCCAACGCAATCCTAAACTGCATTAACAGAGGGATACAATCAAGATCAAGGGAGGTACTAATACCACTCTATAAAGCCTGAGTAAGTCTCCACTTAGAATACTGCATCCAGTTTTGGTCACCACACTATAAAAAAAGATGTTGAGACTCTAGAAAAAGTGCAGAGAAGAGCAACCAAGATGATTAGGGGACTGGAGGCTAAAACATACGATGAACGGTTGCAGGAACTGGGCCTGGCTAGTCTAGTGAAGAGAAGGACCAGAGGAGACATGATAGCAGTCTTCCAATATTTGAGGGGCTGCCACAGAGAGGAAGGGGGTCAAGCTATTTTCCAAAGCACCCAAAGGCCAGACAAGGAACAATGGATGGAAACTGACCAAGGAGAGACTCAACCTGGAAATAAGGAGAAACTTTCTGACAGTGAGAACAATCAACCCATGGAACAGAAGTTGCCTTCGGAAGTTGTGGGAGCTTCATCCCTGGAGGCTTTCAAGAAGAGACTGGACTGCCATCTGTCAGAAATGGTGTAGGGTCTCCTGCTTGGACAGGGGGTTGGACTAGATGACCTCCAAGGTCCCTTCCAACTCTGTTAATCCGTAAATCTGCAGTGGGGCCCTCCAGATGTTGTCTTGATCACAAGATGGTCATCCAACCAGGGGAAAACCTGACTTCCTGACCCTGGAGGTCCTGCCAACATCTTCATCCTGCAGAAATCAGTGGGTGGGACTTACCAGGGCTGGCTAAGAAGTTCTGGTATCTCTTAATACCTGCAAAAAAGGTACGATTTCAAGCTCAAAGCTTGAAGAACATAGGAGGTGACGTTGCTGTGTCTGCTGGCTTTGTCAGCGATCTGTTTCTTCCACTCCAGTCACTTCTGTTTCCTCCCAACATCAGGATTTAATCTCAGTTGTTAGCAGACTTAAGCAGCCCCTGAAGGGGTTCTGTCAATCACTTGTCTTACTGCCAGGTTCTCTCGCCAACGAGAGGGGCTTAAAAGTGTTTCATTTTCAGGCAGGCCCTGATTTTCTTCTTCGTATCAGGAAGGTTCTTATAACCACTTGGGGGCAACCGAGCACTTACGTCAATTTTCAATCTGTATGCCAGACGAAGGGATTTTTTTTCCCGCCCCTTTTCTCTTTGGCCTCTGATTTGGGCAATATGTATTGCCTTTTCCTCATTTAAAATGCAGAAATTCAACCCTGTTGCATTTGAGGCTTCTCACTGAGTGGCTTGAGGTCCTCGTGCTGCTGCTTAGAGGACCTCAAGTGGAGAATAAAGATTTCTCCATTTCCCATTGATTACTACCCTGAGGAGATCTCTTGTCTCTACAATTACAGTTGCATGAAGAAAAAACTCCGGAGGAGGAGAGGGAGGGAGGAGGCGAAGGGAGGAGGAGAAGAAGAAGAACAGAAAAGAGAGGAAGAGAAGGAGGAGAGGAAGGAGGAGAAGGAAAAGGAGAAGGGGATGAGGAAGAGGAAGAGGAAGAGGAAGAGAGGGAAGAGGAGGACAACAGAAATGAGAAGGAAGAGAAGGGGGAGAGGAAGGAGAAGGAAGAGGAAAAGGATAAGGTGATGAGGAAGAGAAAGAAGAGGGGGAGGAGGAGAACAGAGAAGAGGAGGAGAGGAAAGAGGAGGAGAGGAGACAAAGAGAGAGAAGGAAAAGGAAAAGAGGGAGAAGGAGAAGGAGAAGGAGAAGAGGAGGAAAAGGAGAAGAGAAAGGAGGAGGAGGAAGAGAAAGAAGAGGGAGGGGAGGAGAACAGAAAAGTGAAGGAAGAGAAGGAGGAGAGAAAGGAGGAGGAGGAAAAGAGAAGATGATGAAGAAAAGAACGAGAAAGAAGAGAGGGAGGAGGAGAAGGAGAAGAGGAGGAAAAGGAGAAGAGAAAGGAGGAGGAAGAGAAAGGAAGAAGAGAAAGAGAAAGAATAGGGAGGGGAGAAGGAGAACAGAAGGAGGAGAAGGAGGAGAGGAAGGAGGAGAGGGGGAGGAGGAAGAGGAAAAGAAGAAGGTGATGAGGAAGAGAAAGAAGAGGGGCAGAAGGAGAACAGAGAAGAGGAGGAGAGGAAGGAGAGGAGACAAAGAAGAGAGAGGAGGAAAAGGAAAAGAGGGAGCAGAAGAAGACAAGGAAAAGAGAAGAGAAAGGGGGAGGAGGAGACGGAGAAGGAAAGGCAGGAGAACGTCAAGAGCCATATTGTTTTATTTAGAAGTGCAAAAATGAAATGAGAAGAAAACAACCCTGAAGGAACCAGGGTTGTATCTTTTACCCCCATCAGTATTCTACTCTTCTCCCTACTCTATAGATAGTTGTAACAACGACTGTGAAGCAGCAGGAACACGTTGGAAGTGCCTTATCCCAAGATCCTTCCATAAGCCAAAATCTTAACTCAGATCTTCACCACCATCACAGATAAAATACAGTGAACTGTGAATTCACAATGAGCTACAATTATTGGGTTTTGACTTAGCGCATTGAATGATCCTAGTGTACTGTTGTATATTTAACAAATTGTAGATCGGTAAATCGTGATTTTTATCAAGACGCCTCCTGTCATAACTTGAAGGTGTCTTCTTCTACTTCTCACGCTTCAAAACTTCAAAAGGTCATCGTTCACCTTCTAGGTAATGTAATTTCGGTTGTTTCTTTCCAGAAATACACTGTCTTGCTTTCCCCATAATTATAGTCTCAGTGGGGTGCGTAGAAAATCACCATTTAGAAGGCTACTAACTAACTATGTTTGCCCAAGTTATCTCTTCCCCACCAACAGGGAGGAGACCGCTTCAGATCGAAGATGTCAAGATAATTTACTTAACTTGTAAATTGAAGTGACAGAATGATTGATTTTTGGTCAAATTGAATCATACATGGAGCCTAATAGAACATTTTGAACACCTCTTTTTATCACCTTTCAGAGACACTAAAACTTCCTTAGATTTAATCAACTGACTCATTAAAAAGGGAGCTTGTAGAATAGTGCCTTCTCCAGCATGTTAGTTTTCTATTTTATTTGTTAGACTTTTAAGTCATTGATTGATAATGTACCATTGAGTTGGTGTCAACTCTTATTACCTCTGGAGCAGGGGAGGGGTCCATCCTTGGCAACTTTAAAACTTGTGGACTTCAACTCCCAGAATTCATGCTGGCTGGACATCCTTGACACTGTTTTCTCCAGGAAGAATAGCCTCCAACCTAGTCCTTCAGGTCTGTCCGTGGTGCAGTCATAGTTGTTGTAGAAAAGGTTTATTTATTTATTTATTCGTTTGATTTATATGCCTAAAGGTTAGATTAAGGGGTGCAGTGGCTCAGTGGCTAAGATGCTGAGCTTGTCGATCGAGAGGTCGGCAGTTCAGCGGTTCGAATCCCTCACCCCGTAACGGGGTGAGCTCCTGTGACTTGTCCCAGCTTCTACCAACCTAGCAGTTCGAAAGCAGGTAAAAAAAAATGCAAGTAGAAAAATAGGGACCACCTTTGGTGGGAAGGTAACAGCATTCCGTGTGTCTTTGGCATTGAGTCATGCCGGCCACATAACCGGCATGACTAAATAATAATAATCTTTATTATTTATTTATTTATTTATTTATTATTAATAATATATAAATAAATAATCTTTAGGCATCTAAAGATTCGATTCAATTGATTTAATACAATTTGATTAGATAAGATTTGATTTGATTTGATTAACAGAGTTGGAAGGGACCTTGCAGGTCATCTAGTCCAACCCCCCATCCAAGTACGAGACCCTTCACCATTTCTGACAGATGGCTGTTCAATCTCTTCTTGAAAGCCTCCAGTGATGAAGCTCCCACAACTTCTGAAGGCAACTTCTGTTCCATGGGTTGATTGTTCTCACTGTCAGAAAGTTTCTCCTTATTTCCAGGTTGAGTCTCTCCTTGGTCAGTTTCCATCCATTATTCCTTGTCTGGCCTTCAAGTGCTTTGGAAAATAGCTTGACCCCCTCCTCTCTGTGGCAGCCCCTCAAATATTGGAAGACTGCTATCCTGTCTCCTCTGGTCTTTCTCTTCACTAGACTACCCATGCCCAGTTCCTGCAAACGTCCTTCGTGTGTTTTAGTCTCCAGTCCCCTAAATAAATCCATCTACATTGTAGCTGCTTGTCCTCATTATCTCTTTCCTTCCATCCTTCCCAGCATTATGGATCTCTCAAAGTGTGGTAGGCCTTTCCATTTATTGAGCGAGTGGTTGATTGATGTGCCATTGAATCTGGGTCAACTCTTAGTGATCACATAAATAGATTTTTTCCAAGGGGATCTGTAAGATGGTTGGACTGAGAGAGTGAAGGATCCTGAAGACCCTCAAGGAATATCTGCTGCTGAAGCTGAGTCTCCCCAGATTTAGTGTGACAATTTCACCACTGTACCATGCTGGCTGCTGATTTAACATGGAAGAACATTAAACCCTGCGTGCCCCACCGAGCTATCTAAAATAATACAGTTCAATCAGGAATCACCTTTACCAAGATAAAATTTTGTTCTATTTGAAGCTCAAAATGGTTTAGTATTTTAGGGCTCAGAAGCTCCAATTAGACACGGACTAGAAAAATGGGACACACAAACAAAATGTTCTCATACGTCATATTTCATTTGAAAAAAAAGGAGCTTTTTCTTCATAAGAGAACTTCAGATTTACTTGTTGACTAGCAACATGCCTTGGTAAGGCCACACTTGGAATCCTGCATCCAGTTTTGGTCGCCACGATGTCAAAAAGATGTGGAGACTCTAGCAAGAGTGCAGAGAAGAGCAACAAAGAGGATTAAGGGACTGGAGGCTAAAACATATGAAGAACGGTTGCAGGAACTGGGTATGTCTAGTTTAATGAAAAGAAGGACTAGGGGAGACATGATAGCAGTCTTCCAATATCTCAGGGGCTGCCACAAAGAAGAGGGAGTCAAGCTATTCTCCAAAGCACCTGAGGGCAGGACAAGAAGCAACGAATGGAAACTCATCAAGGAGAGAAGCAACCTAGAACTAAGGAGAAATTTCCTGACAGTGAGAACAATTAATCCGTGGAACAACTTGCCTCCAGAAGTTGTGAATGCTCCAACACTGGAAGTTTTTAAGAAGATGTTGGATAACCATTTGTCTGAAGTGGTGGAGGGTTTCCTGCCTAAGCAGCGGGTTGGACTAGAAGACCTCCAAGGTCCCTTCCAACTCTGTTATTCTATTCTATTCTATTCTATTCTATTCTATTCTATTCTATTCTATTCTATTCTATTCTATTCTATTCTATTCTATTCTATTCTATTCTATTCTATTCTATTCTGACATGTGCTGTCTCCAAGATATCTGTTCTCCTCCATCTCTTTTCCATTTATCTTTTCAAAGTGACTTTAAACCATCTGTAGCCCCCCCTGTTTTGTCCAATTCTCACCTACCCAGGTGTTATTTCAAGAGAGAGAGTGATATTTCCCTCTTGTTTTTCACTAGCCCTCTTTTTGCCTATTTTTTTTTTTTTACCATGACTTTGGGAGCCAGCTATATCGTCTGAGGCTGCATCAGAAGAAGAAGGAAGAACAAATTTTCACCCCGAAAATTGCTACAGGAACCAGCGAGTGAGTAAGACATTACGTCTGTAGAAGGCTTGCTTTACAGATGAACATGGCTGTAGTAATCAAACATCATTCGCAGCAAATTCCCTTTTGCACGGAAAATCTTTTAAAGAAGCCAGTTTCTCAGATAAGTCAAATTGTTCGGAGTGGCAGTGTCAAAGGCAATTGCAGTGGAAATGGGATGAAATGAGGCATAGGTGAACATTACGGGATGAGAATCCTGCAGCCCATACTTGCGTCTGTGTGGCGGGATTCAGGATGATGGAATGCCTTTAAGGTTAAAGGTATCTATATATACCGTATTTTTCGGAGTATAAGACGCACCTTAGTTTTTGGGGAGGAAAATAAGAAAAAAGATGATTGGCAGGTGGATCGGCCTCCCGGAATACCCCCAATCAACTGTTCCCAGAGGTGAATTTTAGCAACAGGTTCCTTGGTTGTGAGCTCTGTGCCTTGCTTTTTTTGGGGCTTTTTTTTCTGCCTCTGAAACTTCTGAAACTCTGTTTCAGAAAAAAACTTTTTTTCCTGCCTCTGAAAGCCTCCGAAACAGAGCTTCAGAAAAAAAGCCTCTGAAGCTCTGTTTGGAGGCTTTTTTTTTTTGACATTTCGTTTCTGATGCTTTTTTCAGCCTCCGAAACCTCTGTTTGAGAAGCTGGGTGGGGTTACATTCGGAGTATAAGATGCACCCAGATTTTCACCCTCTTTTTTGGGGGGAAAAGGTGCATCTTATACTCCGAAAAATACGGTAGTCTCCAAAGGGACGCAGTGGCTCAGTGGCTTAGATGCTGAGCTTGTCGATCAGAAAGGTCGACAGTTCAGCGGTTCAAATCCCTAGTGCTGCGTAACAGGGTGAGCTCCTGTTACTTGTCCCAGCTTCTGCCAACCTAGCAGTTCAAAAGCAGGTAAAAAATGCGACTAGAAAAATAGGGACCACCTTTGGTGGGAAGGGAACTGTGTTCCGTGCACTTTTGGCATTTAGTCATGCCGGCCACATGACCACGGAGACGTCTTTGGACAGCGCTAGCTCTTCGGCTTTGAAACGGAGATGAGCACCGCCCCCTAGAGTCAGGAACGACTGGCACATGTGCGAGGGGAACCTTGACCTTTATATAGCCCCAAAGGTGCTTTTTCAAAAGGCAACTGGACTTTGTTTTTCCTTGAAGACGTTTCGCTTCCCATCCAAGAAGCTTCTTTTGACTTCAGAGCCAGAACTGAAGAAGCTTCTTGGATGAGAAGTGAAACTTCTTCAAAGAAAAAACAAGAAAGTCTTTTGGAAAAAAAAAACATCTTTGGGACAACCATGACCTGGATGGATGACTGAGAATTTCCATAGATATCTCTAGATAGGTAATCCTCGACTTACAACAGTTTTGTTTAGTGATCCTTTGAAGCTACAACAGCACTGAAAAGAGTGACCTAGGACAATTTTTTCACACTTAAGACTGTTGGCAGCATCCCAGCATCATGTGATCAAAATTCAGATGCTTGGCAAGTGGCACGTATTTATGACGGTTGCCGTGTCCCGTGGTCAGGTATTCAACTTTTGTGACCTTCTGATGAGCAGAGTTGATGGAGGAGCCAGGTTCACTTCACAACCGTGTGACTAACTTAACAACCGCAATGATTTGCTTAATGATGGGTGCAAGGAAGGTCGTAAAATGGGGCAAAGCTAGAACTAAGGAGAAATTTTCTGACAGTGAGAACAATCAACCCATGGAACAGAAGTTGCCTTCGGAAGTTGTTGGAGCTTCATCACTGGAGGCTTTCAAGAAGAGACTGGAGTGCCATCTGTCAGAAATGGTGTAGGGTTTCCCACTTGGGCGGGGGGTTGGACTAGATGACCTACGAGGTCCCTTCCAACTCTGTTAATTTAATCTAATAATTGTCTCTCTTAGCCACAGAAAATTTGGGCTCAATTATGGTCATAAGTCAAGGACTACCTGTACTATTAAAATTCTCCTGTCTGTTTGTCTGTAACCTTCAACGAAATAGTTCTTGAACCAAGATAAAGACAAATTGGCTAAGGTACAGAATTCTGGGACCCAAAGTTCCTACGGGAATAAGAATTTGGGAGGTTTGGACTTCTTTAATGCCACTGGACTGCTGCTGCTTCAGATCCAGAGATGAGATTCAGCTGGTTCGGATGGGTTCATGTGAACCAGTAGTGGTAATCTGTGGGGGGGGGCATTCCTCCCACCCACCTGGGTGCAATCCCATCCTATATTGCTATGTTTTTCAAGTTGCATGCATGTGCGGATGGCGCACGCAAGCGAATTGCCGTGTTTTATGACACTGCATCAGTGGTGGGTTGCCCCCAGTTCAGACCGGTTCGCAAGAACCAGTAGTAAAATCAGCGGGAGGCTCCGCCCCCTGATCCGGACGTCATCATAGGTGATCTGGGCATGTGCATCAGAGGTGGGTTGCAGCAGGTTCTGACCAGTTCTGGAGAACCGGTAATGGAACTTTTGAGTAGTTCGGAGAACCGGTAGTAAAAATTCTGACTGGCCCCACCCCCATCTGTTCTCTGCCTCCCAAGTCCCAGCAGATCGGGAGGAAATGGGGATTTTACAGTATCCTTCCCCTGGAGTGGGGTGGGAATGGAGATTTTACAGTATCCTTCCCCTGCCATGCCCACCAAGCCACGCCCACAGAAATTTGAAACCCACCACCGATGTGGGTGCACCTGGGCGCAATGCGAACCGGTAGTAAAGGTAAGTAGAACCCACCCTTGCGCTGCATGCATGCATGGATGGCGCATGCGAGTGTGTGAATGTGCACGCACACATTTCCAGTGCTGGGCAAACCGGTAGCTACAGTATATGAAGCCCACCTCTGTTCAGATCCACTGACATGCTGCCACAGTCAATGGTGATCATGTGATCCTCGTTTCCAAAGCTCCCTGACAGTTTCCCAGAAGTGAGTGGAGAACCCAGCAAGATCTGTAAAATCGATTATGGTTGCTAATGCTCCCTGCTACTTTCCCACTCATCAAACCCTTTGCTTATGCGAAGGCTTGCAGGGAGAAAGTCAATGGGGAAGGCTTGCAGGAAGGGCGCGGGGTTGCTTGGGTAAGTCTACCCCACTGAGGCAGCCTCCCCCCCCCACTGTGTGTGAGAAGGAGGAAATGAGGAACAGGGAGAGAGAGAAGGAAAGAAAGAAGGAGGACAAGGAAGAGGAGGAGGAGGAGGAGGAGGGATGGAAGGGAAGAGAAGAGGGAAGGAAAGGAAGGGAAGAACAGGGAGGGAAGGAGAGAAGGACGCAAGCAAGGAAGGAAAGAGGAACAGAGAGGGAGGGAAGGAAGGAGGGAGGGAGGGAGAGGGGGGAACAAGGAGAGAGAGAAGAAGGGAGGGAGGGAGAGGAAGGGAGGGAGGGAAGGGAGGAGGAAAGAAAGAACAGAACAGGGAGGGAGGGGGAGAAGGAAGCAAGCAAGGAAGGAAAGAGGAATAGAGAGGGAGGGAGAGGGGGGAACAAGGAGAGTGAGAAGAAGGGAGGGAGGGAGGGAGGGGAAGGGGAAGCAGTGAAGACTGCTTCTTATTAGGACAACGTATGAGATTGGTACTGTGAGATGAGACTAATAGATGATACAGGTGTTAGGGAACTGTAAAAGGGGAGTATTTGAGCTCATTGTAACAGAGATGAGAAGTGCAGGTTCTGTCTCTTTGTAAACCAAGTTCTAAAATCATGTTTCACCTGACTCTGGGCTTTATCCAAGTTTAGCATACGTGCAGATTGGAGGAGTTAGCCCTTCCAGGTGTCCAGCCGAAAAGCACAACTATCAATAGTAGTAACTCTATCATAAGATTACATTAACAGAATCTTGAAAGGCTAAAAGTATTTCTTCCCTCCCTTTGCTTTTACTCTCCAGAAAACCCAGGTGGTGGTGGTGGGGGGGTCCCTTCTAAAATGCTTCCCACATAGCCTCGGTTTCTGTGGGCTGAGTTATCTTTTGCTTCCATGGTTGTCCTTTGCAGCTCTTTCTTCTGTCTCCCAAGGCAGGGGTGGGCCGGTGGGGGTTCGCAGGGGTTCAGGAGAACCTCTAGCTAAGATTCTGTGCAGTTTGGAGAACTCCCAAATCCCACTCCTGGCTGTCCCCGCCCCACCCACCCTTCCCAGGAATCCCCACGCTGCCCATTTTGGATGAAGGTAAGTGCAGGGCATGTGCGGAGGCTCGGGGAGGGCAAAAAACGGGCCTACTGGAAGTTCGGGAAGGCCAGAAACAGCCCATTTCTGGCCTCCAGAGGTCCTCCAGAGCCTGGGGAGGCTGTTTTCGCCCTCCCCAGAGTCTCAAAGAAAGCCTCCGGAGCCAGGGGAGGGCAAAAATGCCCCCCAGCTGTGGTGCAGGAGGCTGACTAGGCCACACCCACCATGGCCACGCCCATCCAGCAACCAGGCAGAGAACCCCTTGCTAAAATTTTTGAAGCCCACCCCTGTCCCAAGGTTAGCCTCTACAGGAAATGAGCCCACCGTGAGCCTGGTCATCTGTTATTGTTATTGTTTGGTGGTACCTATATTTTCAGAATTAATTGGGCTGGGGATTCATTTCTTCCCATTTCTTTATGCCGCTACTTCAATCAGAAGAGTCATGATCTAGTGTTGATTGAGACGGAGTCAAATTTTAGCCTGAGAAGCACGTTCATAATTCCAGAAGGTACTCAGAATGAGATTCTCAGAAAATAAGACTGCCCAGCCACCAAGGAATGGACATCCTTGTTAGTGGGAAATTGTGTGCTATGCTGCAAAACACTTTTGATTTAGAAAAAAAGAAAAAATCAAGCACCTCACTGTTACTCATACAAGTTGAATATCTAATGATCACGTTAGAGGCTATTTGGGCTCCCTAAACAAGTTTTGAAGGCTTCCGAGAAGGTAATGACTGGAAAGAAATGCCAAGATATTCAAAAGCATTTCAGCTGCTCATTTTGTCATCTTCTCATTTTTTCCTACTACTTTCCCCTATTGGTATCTTACGATTTGTCACTTGTTGCTTGTATCTTACGACAATGATCGTATCTTAGATCGTGATCTATGACTGATCACTTTGTTGTTTGTATGTACACTGAGAGCTTATGCACCGGAGACAAATTTCTTGTGTGTCCAATTATACTTGGCCAATAAAATATTCTATTGTATTCTGTTCTGTTCCGTTCTGTTCCATTCCATTCCATTCCACTCCATTCCACTCCACTCCACTCCACTTATTCTGTTCTGTTCCGTTCCGTTCCGTTCCGTTCCATTCCACTCCTCTCCACTCCACTCCACTCATTCTATTCTAGAATAGAATATTTATTTATTTATTTATTTATTTAATTAAATTTCTATACCGCCCTTCTCCAAATAGGACTCAGGGCGGTGCACAGCCAAGATAAAAACAAAGCATACAAAATTTAAGAACAATATTAAAATAATTAAATGTTTTGGCCGAAATTAAGATAACCCAATTTAAAAACAATTTAAAATTTAACTCAGGCCAGCCCAGCTTGTTGAATAGAATAGAATAGAATAGAATAGAATAGAATAGAATAGAATAGAATAGAATAGAATAGAATAGAATATTGGAATGAAGAATAGAGTAGAGTAGAGTAGAGTAGAGTAGAGTAGAGTAGAGTAGAGTAGAGTAGAGTAGAGTAGAGTAGAATAGAATAGAATAGAATAGAATAGAATAGAATAGAATAGAATAGAATAGAACCAACATCTCAACCAACAAATACTGTCTTACACATTGGCAAAAAAAAAATAAAAAAAAAATCAGAACACCAAATACAAGCTGGGCGGATATGACCTCGTAGACGACCCTCACTCTGTCAAGGACCTTGGAGTACTCATCTCAAACGATCTAAGCGCCAGAGCTCATTGTAACAGCATTGCCAAAAAGGCTTTAAGAGTTGTCAACCTAATCTTGCGAAGCTTCTTCTCCAGTAACATTGTACTGCAAACTAGGGCATACAAAACCTTTGCCAGACCAATTCTTGAATACAGCTCATCTGCTTGGAATCCACACTATATATTGGACATTAATATAATTGAGTGAGTCCAGAGGTATTTCACGAGAAGAGTCCTCCACTCCTCTACTCACAACAGAGACAACCTTATGCCACCGGGCTTGAAATTTTGGGCTTGGACAACTTAGAACTACACTGCCTACGGTCTGACCCAAGCGTAGTACACAAAACTATCTGCTACAACGTCCTACCTGTCAATGACTACTTCAGCTTCAACCTTCAATAATACATGAGCAAACAATAGATACAAACTCAAGGTAAACTGCTCCAAACTCGATTGCAGAAAATACGACTTCAATAACAGAGTGGTCAATGCCTGGAATGCACTACCTGTCTCTGTGGTTTCTTCCCCAAACCCCCATAACTTTAACCTTAGACTGTCTACTGTCGACTTCACCCCATTCCTAAGAGGTCTGTAAGGGGGCGTGCATAAGTGCACCAACATGCCTATTGTCCCTGTCCTACTGTCCCCATGTATTCGTACCCATTTACTATGTTCATATTTATGTTGATACTTATACCTGTTATCTTTTACATGTTTGACAAACTAACAAACAAACTAAAGTAAACCTTGAGGTGGCAACAGAGAGGCAGGAAGCATCGGAGACCAAGAGAGAGAAAGAGGGAGAGAGAGAGAGAAGGGCGAGGGAGGGAGATAGGGAGATGGGAGTGGGAAAGGCACTGATCTGCCTGCAAGACTTCCTCTCATCTTCACAGAGAAGAAGCATCAGAGGAAGAAAAGAAGGAGCAGTGACTCACAAAGGAGAGCCAACAGCATCCCTTCTGTGCCAGCCCAGAAAAACAAGGTAGGTGGAATCCTTTGACAGGGCTTTGATGAAGCTTGTTCTGCGCAAGTTCCAAGACAGATCATGGTTAAATCAGGGACTCAGGCTTGGAACATCAGGAATCGGGGTAGCAACTTTCCAAATCTCATGAGCTTATGTCTTGGGGGCAACTGTTACTGTGGGGTCTGGATGGCTGCTGTTAAGACTCCTTCTGATCAGTGGCTTCTAGAAAGTCTAGAACATCTACAATCTTTGTGCTCCTTAGCAGGATTTTAAAGATCATTCATTGTTCAGAGAGAGGAAGATTTGTGTTTCGATATGTGTGTATAAGAGGGTGAGTGGTTCGCTGTGATTGATGTAGGGCTGCCCTTGAAGCTGGCACCTTCAGTTGCCTGTCAGCTTCAACCAATGCAGATGTGCAGAGACACATAACCCACCTCTGAAAAAGAGACACGGCATCTTTTAAATATGGAGCATTTGCCCTGGATGCCTTATTTTGTCCAGTTCCAAGCAGCTGGATTGCAGCCTTTTATTGTGATCTGATGTAGCAGAGACAGATAAAGATTAACAGAGTTGGAAGGGACTTTGCAGGTCATCTAGTCCAACCCCCCACCCAAGCAGGAGACCCTACACCATTTCTGACAGATGGCAGTCCAGTCTCTTCTTGAAAGCCTCCAGTGATGAAGCTCCCACAACTTCCGAAGGCAACTTGTGTTCCATCGGTTGATTGTTCTCACTGTCAGAAAATTTCTCCTTATTTCTAGATTGAATCTCTCCTTGTTCAGTTTCCATCTGCTATTCCTTGTCAATCTTTCGGGTGCTTTGGAAAATAGCTTGACCCCCTCCTCTCTGTGGCAGCCCCTCAAATATTGGAAGATTGCTATCCTGTCTCCTCTGGTCCTTCTCTTCACTAGACTCGCCAGGCCCAATTCCTGCAACCATTCATCGTATGTTTTAGCCTCCAGTCCCCTCATCATCCTGGTTGCTCTTCTCTGCACTTTTTCTAGAGTCTCAACATCTTTTTAATAGTGTGGTGACCAAAACTGGGTGCAGTACTCTAGGTTTTATAGAGTGGTATTAGTACCTTAGTAGTAGCATTTCAACCTAAGGAATGCGGTGGTTCAGTGGCTAAGACCCTAAGCTTGTCAATTGAAAGATCGGCAGTTCAGCGGTTTGAATCCCGAGTGCCGCGTAATGGGGTGAGCTCCCGTTACTTGTCCCAGCTTCTGCCAACCTAGCAGTTCGAAAGCACATAAAAAATGCAAGTAGAAAAATAGGGACCACTTTTGGTGGGAAGGAAACAGCGTTCTGTGAGCCTTTGGCATTGAGTCATGCTGGCCACATGACCACGGAGACGTCTTCGGACAGCGCTGGCTCTTTGGCTTTGAAACGGAGATCAGCACTGCCCCCTAGAGTCAACTAGCACATATGTGTGAGGGGAACCGTTACCTTTACCTTAGTAGTGTTTCGAAGATGCCTTGCGCTTTAGCTGCTAGAATTCTTAGCAACACTAAGACTCTTCTCCAAGTCAAGAGCAGGGAACATGTGGATGAACAGATGTTGATTAATCATCATTGCCAGCAAAGCCAGAGAGGAGAGAGGAGACTGGGAATTTTAATTTTGCACGGTCCAACATCTCCTGTTTTCTTCTTATCCCTGATCTAGATTCTTTTATCCAAACCTAAGGTTGGCTGTTCACTTTTAAGAGTTTGGTGTTAAAACTTGTTCTAGCTTTTTCCAGTTTAATTCTATCTGTTGGTAGAGATCTGCCATGGACATTTCAACACATGTGCAGGAAGAAGACCACATACCATGCTGGCTGGGGAATACTAGGAGTTGAAGTCCATTTCTTTGAGGTATTGTATGTACTTGTGGATAAGTGAGAGGTTTGGGTCCCAAAAATGCCCCCAAAGTTGGCTTATCTGTGGACCAGGATTCACATTTTTTAAAGCCCATCATGGTCCAACTGCATACTATTGCAATGCTCTCTACATGAGGCTCCCCTTGAGGAGCACTCGGAAGCTCCAGCTGGTCCAGAACGCGGCCGCGCGGGTAATTATGGGGGCGACATGGCGCTCCCATGTGACACCTTGCCTGTGCGAGCTGCACTGGCTTCCGGTGGTCTTCCGGGTGCGCTTCAAGGTATTGGTTCTCACCTTTAAAGCGCTCCAAGGCTTAGGGCCCGGTTATTTGCGAGACCACCTTCTGCCACCAATAACCTCCCACCGGCCAACTTGGTCCCACAGAAAGGGCCTCCTTAGGGTGCCGTCGGTCAAGCAATGCCGACTGACGATCCCCAGGGGGAGAGCCTTCTCTGTGGGGGCACCCGCCCTCTGGAATGAGCTACCCCCAGGAATACGACTAATCCCGGACCTCCGGACCTTCTGTCGAGCTTTGAAGACCTTCCTATTTCAGCAAGCTGGGCTGGTTTAAAATTTTAATGAGTTATTTTAAGGGTAATGGGTTTTAATGTTTTGGGAAGCCAATTCGATTTAATTCTGCTTTTAAATTATTTTAAATTTTGTATTGTATGTATTTTAATTTTGACTGTGCACCGCCCTGAGTCCTTCGGGAGAAGGGCGCTATACAAATTTAAATAATAAATAAATAAATAAATAAATAAATAAATAAATAAATAAATAAATACACAGCAGCCCAATACCTGCTGTATTTAGAAAGACACCTATAGTGTCTTTCGTTGTATTCCAGATCAGTTGTTCTGCCACCCTCTCTCTCTAGGAATGGAATGGAATAGAATAGAATAGAATAGAATAGAATAGAATAGAATAGAATAGAATAGAATAGAATAGAATAGAATAGAATAGAATAGAATAGAATAGAATAGAATAGAATAGAATTCTTTATTGGCCAAGTGTGATTGGACACACAAACCTTTCTCCTGGGAGTACTACAGAGAAAAAAAGAGATACTTAATCATACATATCATTACGGCAGCAAGATTAACATACGCACAACACTGGAAAGAAAAGGGAACACCACCGGAAGAACATGTAATTCGGAAAATCCTAGAATATGCCAAGATGAGGAAACTAACATATGAGATTAACGAGAAAGAGGATTCGGAATACTATACAGTGTGGGGACTTTGTTATAAATGGATGGAAGATCGAATAAGGAAGGGATAAGAGATAGTGTAAATACTAAAATAAGTGGGAGACTTATTAATAAAATAATAAAATAATTAAATTAGGAGACACTATAATAAAAGAACGTATATAACCTGTATATATATTATCACTGTCAAACTCATACCTTTTGTATTGTATTATAATGTATTTAACTTTTGTATTTATGTATTTATGTATTTTATTTTGTGCCTGTTCACCGCCCTGAGTCCTTCGGGAGTAGGGCAGTATATAAATTTAATAAAACATAAACAAACATAATATAATCTAAAAAAAATCTAAAAAAAGAATAGAATAGAATAGAATAGAATAGAATAGAATAGGAAATTCTATTCCATTCCATTCTATTCTATTCTATTCTATTCTATTCTATTCTATTCTATTCTATTCTATTCTATTCTATTCTATTCTATTCTATTCTATTCTATATTATTATTATAAATTTCTGGTATTATACCTAACAAAAATATTTTAAGGTTATCTCATGAGCGTTTATGAGTTCTTCAACCTCCCTCTTGTTCTTCTCCATCTCTTTGCCCCCAGATTGTTTGGGGGAAAAAATATGTCTGAACAAGAAGAACTTGCCGATTTTGCCGGACCTTGGAATTCTTCGGCGCTCAACCAGTTCAGCCCCACCAAGATCGCCATTCCAGTGGTCTTCTCCATCATTTTTCTGTTGGGCACCGTTGGCAACAGTCTGGTTTTGGCTGTGCTCTTGCAGAACAGCCAGAGGGCCTGCAGCCAGACCAACCTCTTCATCTTCAACCTGAGCTTGGCCGACTTCTTCTTCATCGTCTTCTGCGTGCCCTTCCAGGCTACCATCTATTCCACGGAAGGCTGGGTCTTTGGCGCTTTCATGTGCAAAGCTGTCCATTTCTTCATCTACCTCACTATGTATGCCAGCAGTTTCACCTTGGCGGCTGTCTCGGTAGACAGGTAAATGGGATCTTCTTCTTCTCTATGACCCAGATTTGGTTCCCGGCACTACTGTGAGGACCCATGGGGCTGGTTTGCGGCAGTGTGAGTGTTCTGTCCCCCCACCTCACATAGGCAGACACACGAGCAAAAGATGTCTACCAATAATTTATTTTTAAAAGCCGACCTGAATCCCTTTGGCAGATAAAAGTTCCGGCAGCTACTTTCCGAATGCCTGCCAAGTTTCTTATCACCTCTAGAAACAGGAGTCAGCGAATCTCCAGTCCTTTGCTGGGGCAACCAAGAGTTCACAAGACACAAAAGTGTAGTTAGAAGTCATTCACAAAGTCCAAGCCTTAATTCCGAAAAATATCCCATCCGAAGCTCACGATATGCAGTTTTTGTCCAGCCTGCAGAGCAACCCCACCCACTTTTATCCCCTGTGGGGCATGGCTCAGTGACTCAACAATCTCTGGCCCTTCCACACCTCTTCCTTTGCTGTGCACGCCTCTCCCTCCGACGCTGCCTGGGATCAATCCAAGATTGATCTTCATCACTCCCTACTAGTGGGTGCTCCGACATGCCTTCCTCCTGGCCTTCAGCTGGAACCTGAGGCGTTGCCAGAAAGGAGGGTCCTGGAGAGGGAGGCCTTGTCAGTTCCTCCCCATCACTTTCAGAGTCATCTTCCTCCGTGAGGACAGGCTCGGGAACCGGAGTCACAACAGTGAGCTCTGCCATTGAGGTTTCCACACTGTAGTTCGGAGGTGTCCAACCTTGGCAACTTTTAAGACTTTGTGGACTCCAATGCCCAGACTTCATAGCTGGCTAGGGAATTCTGGGAGTTGAAATCCACAAGTCGTAAGTTGCCAAGGCTGGACACCCCTGCCATAGTTTAGGGCTTAGCATATCTGAGGATCTGGAAAAGTGGGTATGGAACCAGTGGTGAAATTCAATTTTTTTTTTACTACCGGTTCTGTGGGCGTGGCTTGGTAGGCGTGGCAGGGGAAGGATACTGCAAAATCTCCATTCCCACCCCACTCCAGGGGAAGGATATTGCAAAATCCCCATTCCCTCCCCACTCCAGGAGAAGGATACTGCAAAATCCCCATTCCCTCCCCACTCCTGGGGGAAGGATATTGCAAAATGTCCATTCCCACCCCACTCTGGGGCCAGCCAGAGGTGGTATTTGCCGGTTCTCCGAACTACGCAAAATTTCTGCTACCGGTTCTCCAAACTGCTCAAAATTTCCGCTACCGGTTCGCCAGAACCTGTCAGAACCTGCTGAATTTCACCCCTGTACAGAACCCGTAAAGTGGTTGTATTGCTAGCGAAAATGAGTGTACTGTCCCGCAGATCCCATTTTTAACTAGTTTTTATTGTTCCTTAAACTTCTGAAATGATTTTTGATGCTGTGATTTTGTTTATTTTGTGGCATTGTGGTTTTTTTAAAAAAAAACTTTGTACAGGTAGTCCTTGAGTTACGACTACAATTGAGCCCAAAATTTATGTTGCTAGAATAGAACTGAAAGGAACCTTAGAAGTCTTCTAGTCCAGCTCCCTGCTCAATCAGGAGACCCGATACCATTTTGGTCAAGTGGTTGTCCAATCTCTTCTTTAAAACCTCCAGTGATGGAGTGCCCATGATTTCTGAAGGCAAGCTGTTCCATTGGTTAATTGTCCTGATTATTAGGAAGTTTCTCTGTAATTCCAGGTTGCTTCTCTCCTTGATTAGTTTCCACCCATTACTTCTTGTCCTGCCCTCTGGTGCTTTGAAGAATAATTTGACTCCCTCTTCTTTGTGGCAGCCCCTGAGATATTGGAAGACTGCTATCATGTCACTCCCTAGTCCTTCTTTTCTCTAGACCAGGGGTCAGCAACCTGCGGCTCTGGAGCCGCATGTGGCTCTTTCCCCCCTCTGCTGCGGCTCCCTGTCACTCAAAATATGCGTCACAACCACCAATGTGCGATACCCACTGGCATGAGATTTAGTGAGCTTTTCAACCCCCGTTAGGCCAACCATGGATAAATCCAAGAAAAGAAAAGTTTCAGAAGAAAACAGAACATTTAATTCAACTACATATGCTAGTTTTGTTTGTGGCCGCTCAAGAAATAGTCAGGCACTGGAAGGGTTTTGTGGCTGCCGGTGTTTTCTTTTCTGTGGGAAATGGATCCAAATGGCTCTTTGAGTGTTTAAGGTTGCAGACCCCTGCTCTAGACTGACCATACCCAGTTCCTGCAACCATTCTTCATAGTTTTTAATCTACAGGCCTTCAATCCTCTTAGTTGCTCTTCCCTGCACTTTTTCCAAAGCGCATATAAGATAACATGACTATGTTTAGCAATTCCTAATGCAGTTGGCTTTTTGATAGGTATTTGGCCATTCGCTACCCGTTACACTCCCGGGAATTACGTACTGCCTACAGTGCGGTGGTGACCACGGTGATAATCTGGGGCCTCTCCATGATCTTCTCAGGGCCCTACCTGAGCTGCTACGACTTGGTTCAATGGGAGGAGAGCTACATCTGCGTGCCAGGCTGGGAGGGATGGAAACGCAAGATCTTGGAGACCAGCACTTTCATCTTTGGCTACATCATCCCAGCTCTTGTTGTCAGTCTCTCCTACAGCAGGACAATTAAACATCTCTGGACATCAGTGGATCCTTTAACGGACATGTCGGAGTCCAAGAAGTCTAAGTGGAAAGTGACTAAAATGATCATCATTGTGACCATCCTCTTCTGCTTCTGTTGGTTGCCCTACCACGTGATTGTCCTCCACTACCTCTATGGGGACTTCCCATTCAACCAAACGACCTATGTTTGGCGCCTGCTCTCTCACTGCATGGCGTACGCCAACTCTTGCCTCAACCCCATTGTCTATGCCTTGGTCTCCAAGCACTTCCGCAAAGGGTTCAAGAAGGTCTTTAGATGTCTGCTGAGGAGGAAACCATGGAACAAATTCCGAGCAGTCCATAGCACTCTTACCGAACCTGGTATTGAAGTGGTCTCCACAGACAGGTCCTGAATGAATGAAGATAATGGACCACTGAATAGGTGTCAAGGTCCATCATGTCCCATCGTCCCCTGCATTTCATAAACCAAACTGGAAAGGGACTTCAGCAAAGGGGTGCCGAATGCGTCCGATAAGGCCATCATGAATGGTTTATTTTTGCTTTTTTCAGTCTACATCGCAACCATGCCCACCCTTCATAACCAGAGTATCTTTTCTTCTACAGAGGACACAGAATTTACTGTATCTTTGGGAATTGTGGGAAAAGTCTCATTAAATTATGGAAAAATCTCTATCCTTGAATTAAGAGATGCACAATGCTTCGAAGAGGAGTCCTGCCCTTACTGATCTCATTGCCTGTTTCTTACCAAAAACATATCCTGTGTTCATCCACAATGATGTCAAAATAATGACATCCGCATTATTGTACAAGATGTAATTTATGATGCGAATCACGTCATTCTCATGATGGTACCAGAGGTGGGTTTCAGCAGGTTCTGACCAGTTCTGGAGAACCGGTAGCAGAAATTTTGAGTAGTTCAGAGAACCGGTAAATACCAGTTCTCTGGCCCCGCCCCCATCAATTCTCTGCCTCCTGAGTCCCAGCTGATCAGGAGGAAATGGGGATTTTGTAGTATCCTTCCCCTGGAGTGGGGAGGGAATGGAGATTTTACAGGATCCTTTCTCTGAAGTGGGGTGGGAATGGAGATTTTACAGTATCCTTCCCCTGGAGTGGGGAGGGAATGGAGATTTTACAGTATCCTTTCCCTGAAGTGGGGAGGGAATGGAGATTTTACAGTATCCTTTCCCTGAAGTGGGGAGGGAATGGAGATTTTACAGTATCCTTCCCCTGGAGTGGGGTGGGAATGGAGATTTTACAGTATCCTTCCCCTGAAGTGGGGAGGGAATGGCGATTTTACAGTATCCTTCCCCTGGGGTGGGGTGGGAATGGAAATTTTGCAGTATCCTTCCCCTGCCATGCCCACCAAGCCACACCATGCCCACCAAGCCACGTCCACAGAACCGGTAGTAAAAAAATTTGGATTTCACCACTGCTCTGGGCATCCTGGCTGGAACACAGAGCAAAGGTCTTCTTTGGACCATCATCTCCAGGCCCATGAACTCTACCTCGCCCAGCCCTTTCTCAACCTTGATGACTTTAAGTTGTGTAAGATTTCACCTCCCAGAATTCCCTGGCCAACGTGCTCCTTTTTTAAAAATCTTGCCTATAAGGTCTTCACTCCTTCTTCTGCTAATCAATGAGGAACACTGCTCCAGCTAAGAGGGAAGGCAAACTCGCATCGATGGGTTAGTTGCAGTTAGTATGATTAGTAGTAAACATAGGTAGTCCTCGACTTACAACATTTAGGGACCGTTCAAATTTACGACGGCTCTGAAAAATGGGATTGATGACCGTTTTTCATAGTTACGACCTCTGCAACATCCCCATGGTCACGTGATCAAAATTTGGTTCATATTTATGATCTTTGTGGTGTCCCAGGGTCGCGTGATCCCCCTTTGCGACCTTCTGCGAGCAAAGTCAACATTCATTTAACGACCAAGTTACTAACTTATCAACTGTAGGGATGCTCTTAAAAAACTGTGGCAAGAAAAGTCATAAAATGAGGCAGAAGTCACTGAACAAATGTCTCACTTAACAGCAGAAATGATGTGGGGGCTCGATTGCAGTCATAAGTCAAGGACCGCCTGTGGTATTTATTCAGGGGTGGGCTGCTGGGGGTTCGCAGGGGTTCGGGAGAACCTCTAGCTAAGATACTGTGCAGTTTGGAGAACCCCCAAATCCCACTCCTGGCTGGCCCCACCCCACCCCACCCACCCCTCCCCTCCCAGGAGTCCCCACGTGGCCTGTGCAGGGCACACACAGAGGCTCAAGAAGGGTGAAAAACAGGCCTACCGGAAGTTCGGGAAGGCTGGAAACGGGCCTGTTTCCGGCCTCCAGAGGGCCTCCGGACCCTGGGGAGGCCGTTTTCGTCCTCTTGGAGGCTCAAAAAAAGCCTCCAGAGCCCAGGGAGTGCAAAAATGCCCCTCCCCATGTGGTGCAGGAGGCCGACTAGACCGGGGTCGGCAACCTTATACACTCAAAGAGCCACAAAGGTCCTAACCGGAAGCTCCCCATTCAATTCTGGAGTCGACCGGAAGTCCGGTTCCCCCACCATAGAGTCTCCTCCTAACATGGCGTCCTTTTGTCCTCTGCCGACCGGAAGTCTGGTTCCCCCCACCATAGAGTCTCCTCCTAACATGGCGTCCTTTTGTCCTCTGCCAACCGGAAGTCTGGTTCCCCCCACCATAGAGTCTCCTCCTAGCATGGTGTCCTTTTTCCTCTGCCTATCCTAACTGAAAGCCCTATCAATTGTGGAGCCGACTGGTGACAAGGAGCTGCAGCAGAGGGATGAAAGAGCCACATGCGGCTCCAGAGCCACGGGTTGCTGAACCCTGGACTAGGCCACGGCCACCATGGCCACGCCCATCCAGCAACTGGGCAGAGAACGCCTTGCTAAAATTTTTGAAGCCTACCCCGTATTTATTCCTTTGGCTTTGGGAGTCCCTGATCATCGCTGTATCGGGAACAAGCTGGCACGTACATACACACCATAAAAAATGCTTCTGGCGCAATTGCTTTAAAGACACAAAACAGAGTACAATCTTTAAAGTATTTTGAAAACAGGCCAGCATTCTGGATTTCGCAGATGTGCCTGGTGGAGCAGAAGTTAGGGAGAGGTTAGTTTTCTAATTGGGGGGAGGGCTACCTACTCAATTTCATTTATTTGCCAATGTTGATGGCACCTTTCAGCAAAAGTATTCCTAAAATGATTTATGAGAATGTAAGTCTCATTATCAATCAATCATGGCTCCCTGCAATAAATATGCATCTGTCTGGATGTGGGGGGAGGGATACCTGAAAATATGGGGGAGGGGAGGGAAATATCCTTAGGGGAGGAAAACGAAGGTACAAAGTCAATTACTGAAGCGAAAGGAAGAAAGGAGATTGCTTGGAAAGGAAATAATGGTTTTGGCAGAAGCGTTTGCTCTGAAGGCAATCTCGTTGGTTTCGATTTATGCTGTGTTGAAATCTGTCTCCAAAGTCTCAACCTACTCTCAAAAAAAAAAAGAAGAAAAGAAAAGAAAAGAAAAGAAGAAAGCAGTTTCTATTTTATTTTTGGGATTTTTTTTCCTGATTCTCCAGAGGCTTCAGAATTGTTTTGAATTTCTTTGGGAGTTTTGTTCATTTGTTTCTGGAAGGGACACGGCTGTTAGAGGAAGGAGAGGTGTTCTACTCAAAAAAATCCTCGGGAAATAATTCAACCACATACAATCGTCCCAGGGGTGGGCTTCAAAAATTTTAGCAAGGGGTTCTCTGCCTGGTTGCTGAGTGGGCGTGGCCATGGTGGGCGTGGCTAGTCGGTCTCCTGCACCACAGTGGGTGGAAGTGCCCTCCCCGGGCTCCAGAGGCTTTCCTTGAGCCTCCGGGAGGGCGAAAACAGCACCCCCAGGCTACGGAGGCCCTCTGGAGGCTTGAAACGGGCCCATTTCTGGCCTTCCCGAACTTCTGGTAGGCCTGTTTTTCACCCTCCCCGAACCTCTGCATGCGCCCTACATCTGAAACAGGGCGCGTGGGGACTCCTGGGAGGGGTGGGGTGGGGGGGGCCAGCCAGGAGTGGGATTTGGGGGTTCTCCGAACCGCACAGAATTTTAGTTAGAGGTTCTCCTGAACCCCTGCGAACCCTCAGCAGCCCACCCCTGAAGACAGCCCAAAAAATGTGAACAGATTTCAAAAGATTAGAATAAGGTTGCCAGATGTCCACTATTTGAGCGGACAGTCCGCTTTTTTCACATTATGTTCACTATTTTTTTTCACAAAATAGTGGACATTTTTTTTATTCAAAAGCTTTATGATGAAATTAAAATGTAATTTAATATTTTACATATTATTATAATATATTTGATGTTTTGAATTTTAAGTAAAGTTTTGAAGTGATTATATTAATACGTGTTAAAATGTTTGTAAGAAAATATATAATTTAATTGTAAATTTTTTATTAATTTTTTTACTACTTAACCACCACCCCACCACCACCCTGCTTGTCCGCTATTTTTTGGAAGCAGACCTGGCAACCCTAGAAAGATGGCCTCCAAAGTAGAAAATGGAGTCCTGTGAGGAGAACCTCAAAGAATTGGGATGTTTTCGGCCTGGGGGAAAGAGGGGATGGAGGGCTGACACAAAAGTGTTTTCTTCCATTCTTGTAAGATCTACTGGCACAATGGACGCTCTTCAGCAGGATGGTTATTGATCAAAATCTCTCTTTTAATGACCGATGGGTATCTCTGAGGTGCTTACAGATTTTTGATGGTCAGGAACAAGGGCTCTTCAACTTTCTTGAACTTTCTCTGCTATCTGCAGAGATGGTCAAAAAGTCAATGGGCAAAGCACATAAAACACTTTCTTTCCAACAGAAGAGGATGTATCAAGCTCAGGATGGAACTGTGGAGTCCTTGATATTTCTATGAGCTTGGTTGTTTTCTTGAAGGCATTTCATTACCCAACTGGATAACATCATCAGTGTGAGTAAGTGTGGAGTTTGCTCTCTGTTTATATACAGTAGCTTAGCCTGCCAGTGTTAGTGGAGGAGGAGTTTTCTATTTAAACAGCAACTTGATCAAGATATTGTTTTCTGCTTGTTTGTTTGTCTGGCATTAATCTCTGTTTATCTGGGTGTTGGTTGCTAGACAGTCTTAACCCTAGTTTCAAGTGGGAAATTGAGCATCCTAGACCAACCAAGTTAAATTCAAAAATGCCAGGGTATTCCTGGAAGCCTGGCATTCAGAGAAATCAGCCATCAATAGGCATATAGTGTAAAACCTCAGCATCCACCCATCCTCCTAGACAATGAAATATTTTGGGGAATATTAAAAAGGCAGGATAGAATATTTCCCCTAAAGGGAAAAAAGTCTTAAGGGAGGCAGAAACCAGCACCAGTCACTCTGCCCCAAGCAGAAACTGAGTAGGCCAGCTTTTAGAAATACAGATTTGGTAATCCATTCAGAAAGACTGGGTCAGACAGAAATTCCAGATGAGCAGTTAGGCAAGACAAGATTAGCTCAGACAAACACCTAGGATTTACATTTCCTCTTTTGCCTATAGAGCCAGCCATGACCCCTACATCATCATCATCTTCTTCTAATGACCCCATAATCCCTTGTGGGATGGAGTCTGGGCTGAGTGTTTACTGGCCGGATGCCCTTCCTGTCACCAATGCGGAGTTATATTCAGCAGATATAATCTCAACATGCCCAGAGAGAGAAGTATCAGTCTCTACGTAGGATCAAACTCACAGCCTCCTGATAATGAGGCAAGAGCTCTACCTCTAGGCCACCGCACCACTCCATGACCCCTACATGACCCCATAGAAATCAAAAAGGTATAAAAACTCACCCTATTCTCAACACCATTTTGTCAGCTGCCCCAGAACCGCATGCTGTTGTTGGTTCTGCTTTCATCAATAAGCTTTCTTTCCAATCAGCCTCCTTTTTATTCCCGGCTTGGAACTGGACCTGGATTTTTCTTCCTACAATACAGAGAAATCACATTTACTCACCATTCAAAAGAGACAATAAAAAAGCTAAGAAGGGAACAAAAAGACCAGAACACATCCTTTCCAGCAGCCAGCATCCAGAGAAGCAGAGAATAGCAGCACTCAAGATTTCATATGAAAAACAGGAGCTTCAACCACATCATCAGCCAAGTTTGAAAAATATTGATGTAGATTCCTAAGGACTCCTGCCTTGGGCAGGGGGTTGGACTAGAAGACCTCTAAGGTCCTTTCCAGCCCTATGATTCTATGATTTATTGCATTAAAGTTCTTACAGAAATATTTATTTCCGGATGACTGTTCTGACCTAGGTTCCCCTAAAAAGCAGGAAGCAGTCTTGGTCACGGAAAAATCTCTTTTATTTACACAACTGTGAATTCTTTTCATTCACAGTCAGCAAGGCCAAACAGGTTTTCAAAGGAATATTTATCAACACAGACCTTATCTCGCTTGGAAAGCTGCCAGGTATCTAGTTTCTAAACGCAGTACAAGGCAAAACTTGGCACAGAATCTCTCAGAGTCACCGAACGAATTGTTTCCTGCTAAAGCCCCTTCCCCATTTGCTCCTGTTTTGTTTCCTATGGGAGGTTCAATCACGTCCAAGATGTGGCTTTACTCCCAAGTCGACCCTGCTTTCTGAGTTGTTCTTGCCTTCTGGCAGCTCTGTGCATGGGCACACTGGGAACGGGCTCCAGCTGTTCCTCTGCCTCACTGCTATCTCCCTCTCTGCCTCCGACGCAGCGCCCTCGTCCGAGCCTTCCCCAGCCCCCAGGACCAGCTTCCCCACTGTCCAACTCTGCTGCCAGCCCCACTGGCTGCCGGCGAGTCACAACAATGACACATGCTGCACACTTGGCCCATCAATGAGACCATGTTTTTTTGTTAAAGTTAGGAGGCAGTTTTTTCAATTCTGTGGAAGTTGGCAGCATAGACATATTTTGATTCTGTGAAGAATCTCATCAGCACTTTTTCGTGCGACTGTTGATAAAAATAGGATCGCCAACATCTGATGACGGATATGGCAGAAGAAGAAGAATCCGTTTCCTGTATCTATTTCCTGTATTCATAATCATGTTTATACTTATATCTGTTATCCTATACATGCTTGACAAATAAAAAGAAAGAAAGAAAGAAAGAAAGAAAGAAAGAAAGAAAGAAAGAAAGAAAGAAAGAAAGAAAGAAAGAAAAGAGGAGGAGGAGAGGAAGAAGAAGAGGGAGAGGGAGAGGGAGAGGAAGAAGAGGAGGAGGAGAAGGAAAAAGAAGAAGAGGAGGAGGAAGAAGAGGAGGAAGAGGAAGAAGAGGAAGAGGAAGAAGGAGAAGAGGAGGAGAAGGAAGAGGACAAAGAGGAAGAAGAAGAGGAAGAGGAGGAGGAGGAGGAAAAGGAGAAGGAAGAGGAGGTGGAGGGGATGGAAGAAGAATTAGAAGGAGGAGGAGGAGGAGGAGGAGGAGGAGGAGGAGGAGGAGGAGGAGAAAATGCATGGAATGGAGTTTTTTTCCCCCTCTGTATCCTTGCATAGTATCGCTTTAAAAAGCCCCTGTTTTAACATTACTTACCTGTTGCCTATGGCTCGGGGGTGGGCTACATTTGGCTGATTTTAATTAAGATCAGAATTAGGCATTCTGAGAATGAGATGTATGTTTTGGGTGCAAATCAGGAATGAAGAAGAATAAATGAATGCAAGGAAACTGGGGATGAGCCAAGGAAACTGATTGGCAGCCCCTCTGTCTGTGCACGCCACGCTGATATTTGGACTACTTCGTAGCGTATTGAGAATTTCTTGCTTCTGATGTGGCAAGACAATTGCCTGCAGAAAGTTGGAAAGGCCGTGAAATGTCTATTGTCAAGCACCGGGGAAAAATCAGAAAGTCCAGGTGGTTCAAAGTGGTATAAAGATGTATTGCAAGCTTAAATTCCCTACAAGAATCTGAACTACTAATGGTCCAAGCAAATTGATGGTAAGAGTCAATGGAATTCAAGGCGGGCTGTAGATTGCATATGCCCCCTGAGAAACTGGCAAAAATGTTTAAAGATAAATCAGCTAAATGTTGGAAATGTCACCAGTTACCAGGTTCTTATTACCATATGTGGTGGACCTGTCCAGAAGCAAAAAATTATTACACAATTAAGATATGGCTGGAAGAAATGATACAACAACGTATTGATTTAAAACCAGAATTGTTCCCATTGGGTATCCTGCCAGAAAAAAATAACAAAGAAAATATTTATTTGATTATACATGTAATAATGGCTGCAAGGATTGTTTATGCACAACACTGGAAAGCAGAGAAAATACCTTTGGAAGGAGAAGTAATTAAAAAAATTTTTAGATTGTGCAGAAATGAATAGATTGACTTTGATGATTAAAGAAAGAGAAGATTCAGAATACTTTAAGATATGGAATCAATTCTACTATTGGTTAGAAAAGAGATACAAATAAGTAAATTAACAGTTATATATAAAAATGCCATAATCGGAATATTTTGTTAGTGATGAATTGTTGTAATTGATTCGAGGAGAGCGAAGACAGAAGAAATCACAAAAAGAAGACCGAGATGTCACACGGAAGGAATGACTGATGTATTAAATGTTTGTTTGTTTAAAAAAAATAAAAAACTTTTTAAAAAAAAGGAATTCAAGGCGGGCTGGATTTAAATCTCTTGTGGGCACAAATGGATTCGAGACTGATGACGCCTTTCACCCCTCCTTCAGGCTCAGCCTGCTCATGTCCTACACCTACAGTGGAAGACTGGATTATAAAACATCCCTGGAGGCTTTCAAGAAGAGATTGGACTGCCATTTGTCAGAAATGGTGTAGGTTCTCCTGCTTGGGCGGGAGGTTGGACTAGATGCATTACCTGACTCTGTGGTTTCAACCCCAAACCCCCATAACTTTAACCTTAAACTGTCTACTGTTGACCTCACCCCATTCCTAAGAGATCTGTAAGGGGGCGTGCATAAGTGCACCAACATGCCTTCCGTCCCTGCCCTACTGTCCCCATTTATTCGTACCCATTTCCTGTATTCATATCTATGTTTATACTTATTCCTGTTATCTCATACATGTTTGACAAACTAACTAACTAACTAAATAAATAAAATAAACTGTTTGTACTACATAACATTGCATATACTAACAGCAGCCAGAATTGCTCTGGCGCAAATGTGGATACAGATCAATACACCACCCGAAGAACTAGTCATTAAGAAGATCCTCGAATGTGCTGAAATGGATAAAATGACAATGGAGATTAAAGAAAGAGATGATTCGGACTACTATAAGGTGTGGAATAGATTCTATACGTGCTAGAAAATAGAAATCAAAACAAGAAATAAGAATGTAACTTGAAATTTGATTAACTGGAATCTAAGAGTATTGAATACTGGTAAGGATAAAATTTTGACTATGTTAATAAATAGGATGTAAGTATATATATATCAATTTAGTCTATAAGAACACTCAATATGATTATACAGTACAGGAATAAGAATTATTAGGAAGATTGAATTTAAAAGTAAAGATAATTGTCGATGCAGAAAGTTGTAAAATATTATATAATGTTGTTGTTTATGTTTTGTATTTTACCGTTTGGTGTATGTGTATCTTCTCTTCTTCTTTTTTTCTTTTTTCATTTTTTGTCTTTTTCTATTATGATTTTGGTTTTAAAAATGTAAAATATTCAGTAAAAACTATTTTTTAAAAAATAAAATAAACTGCTAGATCTAGAAATAAACACCAGTAAGTACTGATTCCCTACCTATCCCTTGCAGTCTGCCCTATTAAACAAGACGTGATTTGATGCAGTATGTATTGGGTGTGGATGTGAGGTTGGATTAAATGACCTACAAGATCCCTTCCAACTCTGTTAATCTGAACTACCCATAAAAGAGGCAAAGAATCTCTTTGCATGATAAATATTGCAACATCGCCCTCTGCTGGATGTTCCAATAATCAAACCTACATTTTTTTTTTTCCTGATTCTCACATTTACTGTACTGGGATGAAAATGTTTCACATGCAATTTCAATGTTTTGTTTTGTTTTAATAGGAAAATGAGAAGCAGCTCTTTGGAAATGCAAAGGAGATGCATTTGTCAGGCAGGATTTGTTACAGCGCCATGCTGGAATGAGCTAATGCATAACTTGCAAATAGTAGCTTAATTGTTTCCCGGAACACCGTTTTCCAAACTTGGCCACTTTAAAAGATGTGTGGACTTCAACTTCTAGAATTTCCCAGTCAACAATGCTGGCTGGGGAATTCCTGGGGGTTGAAGTCCATCTTAAAGTGGCCAAGTTTGCAAAACATTGTTGGAAGAAAAATCCATCTGGTTCAGTTCCAAGCCGAGAGAAACACGCTGGAAACAAAATGGAGGCTGATTGGAAAGAAGGATTGTGTTTATTGATGAAGCAGAACCACCAGCACAGGACATGGTTCTGGGACAGCTGACCAAATGGTTGAATGAGTGGATGGATCTGTTGGAAGAAATGTCCATCTGGGTTCAGTTCCAAGTGGGAAAACATAGAGGCTGATTGGAAAGATGGTTTAATGGTGGACAGGACCACATGGTTTGAGGTCCTGGGCAAAAAAGCACATGGGTGTGTGAGAGAGAGAGAGATTTATACCCTTTGTTGGCCTTAGAACTTGCTTCCTCTTCCTGTGGCAAGAAATGTATCCTGATTGGTTATCAGACTCCCATGGGGCCATGTAGGGGTAACTTTGTAGGTTGTCTTGAGTCCCAGGCTTGGTTGAATTTTGCTGGGTGATGTAATCTTCTCAGGTGTCATGTGGTGAGATGGGTAGAGGGCTAATCCTATTATGTCCTGAGGGTGAAGGTCTTTTGTGTTGTAGATAAGCTGGCCCAGCCTTTTGTCTTGTAGATAGGTTGGCATCAGTCTTTCTGGGGCTGTTAGCAAATTGGGGGGGGGGCTGCTTTCCAAGAGTATGTTTCTCCTTTTCTCATCCAGGAAGGTATAATATCTTGCCTTTTTAATATTTCCTAGAATATTTCATTCTTCTAGGAGAGGTGTGGGTGCTAACTTCCTACAGATCTTTATAGGTTTCTGTGACTTTGAAGTTTGAACTCTTCGGGGTGGGGGGTGTTTGTGCAATGAAGGAGTTTGTGTCTTTTGCTAAATGGTCGTGGGTTAATCCTATTATGTCCTAAAATTATAATTATAATAAAATTATAATAATTATTATAAAATTATTATAATTATTATAACAATTATTGTTGTTGTTGTTGTTGTTATTATTGGTTAATCTTTAGTGAGATTCACAACCTTTGAGGCTGGTTAATAGCTCAGCAGCTCGAGTCCTAACCAAGGACCTAGGAACTGTTAAGGTCTCGTTGGAGGATGTTCCGAGTAAGGTGGTTTTTTGTAAAATCAAAATGTTCAAGTCCAGTAAATTTAGAATTTCTAAATAGCGGGGTAGCCCTTTGGGTATTGCTTCAAGGGCTCCAATTACAATCGGGACAACACACGATTTCTTTTTCCACAGCCGCTCAACTTCAATTTGCAGGTCCCGGTACTTTGTGATTGTTTCTTGCTGCTTATCTTCAATCCGTGCATCACCAGGTATTGCAATGTCAATGAACCATACTTTTTTCTTTTCCACTATTGTTATGATGATGATGATGATGATGATGATGATGATGATGATGATGATGATTTCCCTTGCCTTTCCCAGGCGGCTTATCACCTCCTCATTTGTGACTTTACTAACCCAACTTATACATAACAGCCGCCTGTAAATCCACATTTCAAATGCTTCTAGTCTCTTCAAGTGGCTTTTTGTTAGAGACCAACTCTCCCTTCCATAGAGCAGGAGAGAAAAGATGCAGCATCTGACAAGCCTGATTTTCAGTCTTAGCCTTATGTTTCTCCTTTAGGGAAATAAAATATTCTGCCTTTTATAATATTTCCCAAAACGTTTCATTCTTCTAGGAGAGGGGTGGGTGCTAACTTTCTATATAAGGAAGAGTAAGCTACTCTGATTAGAAGTCACCTTTAGACCTGCCTCTTTTCTCTCTCTCTCTCTTTTCCTAGGCTAAGAGAAGAGGGTGTGTCTACCTTGGGCTCTGTTGTAAATCAACCTCCTCTTTAAGCAGAAACAGGAACAAGGAAGCGAAAACAAAAAGAAGAAAGAGAGACGAACCTATCACCATAGGCACCACGGAAAAATAGTCCTAGAAAGAGTTGCATTTTATTATTTTGTTTTCAACCAAGATTTCCCAGGAATTGTGAGTGGTGGGTAGTTGTTTAATTCATTCCTTTCTTTTCGTTTTCTTTTGCAAGGCGTCGTCTCCAAGTCTTTTTCAATTTTGCTTTTTTTTTCCCAACTTCCTCGGAGCTCTCCTTCTCCAAGGAAACTTTCCCCTCTACTTCTTCGCCAGGCGTTGGGAGTTTTTAAGCTCTGGGGTACAAAGGGGAATCCATTGCAGCCCCTGGGATTAAAAAGGTAAAGGGAACTTGAGGAATGGATATGGGTCGTTCATTTTGAAGGTTTGTTTGGTTTTTAAAGGAGGAATCTGCAGGTATGAGGGATGCAGGAGGAACTGAAAACTTGGGGAAAGGATGGTGCAATTAGAAGGGACATGATAGTGTCTTCCAGCACTTCAGGGGCCGACACAGAGAAGAGGGGGTGGGGGGGGTCAACCTGCTCTCCAAAGCACCTGAGAGCAGGAGAAGAAGTAACTGGTGGGAATTGATCAAGGAGAGATCCAACCTAGAACCAAGGAGAAATTTCCTGACAGTGAGAATAATAAATCAGTGGAATGTCTTACTTCTAGAAGATGTGAATGCTCCATCACTGGAGGTTTTTTAAGAGGAGATTGGACAACCCTTTCTCTGGAATGGTAGAGGACAGTGATGGCTAACTTTTTTGCCATCGCATGCCAGGAGAGGAGGGGCGGGGGAGGTTCGCATGTGCACGTGCCCACATCCATAATTCTATGCACCCTGCCCCGCACATGCGCACGCAACCCCCCCTTCCCCCCACTCCTGGCACGCGATGGCTCAGTAGGCCCGTTTTTCTTTCTCACCTGGCTCCAGATCCTCTCTATGCATCTGGGGAGGGCGAAAACAGCCTTCCCCATCCCCTTGGAGCCCCTCCAGAGGCCCGAAACGACTCATTTTCCAATTTTCAGTTGGACAGGAAGTGACATTTTTTGCTGTCCCCAGCCTCCAGAGACTCCTAGAGAGGCTGAGAGCTGAGCTGGCATGCCAGGCGACATGGTTCCCGCGTGCCACCTGTGGCACACGTGCCATAGGTTCGCCATCACAGGTATAGAGTCTACTGTTTGAGCTAGAAGACCTCCAAAGCACCCGAGGGCAGGACAAGAAACAATGGTTGGAAATTAATCAAGGAGAGAAGCAACCTAGAACTAAGGAGAAATTTCCTGACGGCGAGGACAATTAACCGGTGGCACGGCTTGCCACCAGAAATTGTGGGCGCTGGAGATTTTTAAGAAGAGACTGGACAGTCACTTGTCTGGGATGGTATAGGTTCTCCCTGTTGGACTAGAAGACCTCCATGGTCCCTTCCAGCTCTATTCTATTCTAACTCTTTCTCCATTCTATTCTAAACTCCAAGAGGAGGAGTCTGGATAGCTCAACAGACAGAGCTCTGTAATTTAACGCCACCTGTCTTGCAATTAAAGTAAGATCGAATCCCGCCAGGCTCAAGGTTGACTCAACCTTCCATCCTTTCTAAGGTAGGTGAAATGAGGACCCAGTTTGTGGGGGCAATAAGCTGACTTTGTATAAATATACAAAAGTATGAAGGCTATTGCTTAACGCACTGTAAGCCGCCCTGAGTCTCCGGAGAAGGGCGGCATATAAATCAAATTAAAAAAAAAAAAAAAGACCCCTTCCAGTTCTGTTATTCTGTATTCTAAGACGGTGGCAAGCATAAATTCTTTCACGTGAAGTTGGCTCTCTCCATTCAGATGTAGCCTGATCCTCCTTTCCCCCCCCCCAATCCTTCCAGTCTTATAACAACCTTTCATCACGCGTGAACGATTGAACTTGAATGCTTTCCCGTGATTCGCAGAAGGGCAGTTATGTTGATAATCTGTTTTCCACTCTCGGCAGCTCAGACGGAATCGCCACAGTTGCGTGGAGGGACGAGATGGTGACTCTGGACAGAAATGTTGCTGAAGACATCAGCCAGCAGATCAACGATGCTCTGGGACGCCTGCAAAGCAAGCATCTCTTCCAAACCACCTGGGATATCGTCGCTTTTGCCATCTTCTTCACCTTCATGGGTAGGCGGAGGGGAGGAGAGGAAGAGTTTGGGTGGGCAGCCACGCTGCTTCTGGGGAGGCTTATTTGAAGTGGGCCTGTGCGGTGCAAACGGGTTGGGTAGGGCTTGAGTGCTCAGAAGAAAAGATGGCACCGGTGGTGGGATTCAAATTTTTTTTACTACCGGTTCTGTGGGCGTGGTTTGGTGGGCGTGGCAGGGGAAGGATACTGTAAAATCTCCATTCCCACCCCACTCCCGGGGAAAGGATACTGTAAAATTTCCATTCCCACCCCACTCCAGGGGGAAGGATACTGTAAAATCTCCATTCTCACCCCACTCCAGGAAAAGGATACTGTAAAATTTCCATTCCCACCCCACTCCAGGGGGAAGGATACTGTAAAATTTCCATTCCCACCCCACTCCAGGAAAAGGATACTGTAAAATCTCCATTCCCACCCCACTCCAGGGGGAAGGATACTGTAAAATCTCCATTCTCACCCCACTCCAGGAAAAGGATACTGTAAAATTTCCATTCCCACCCCACTCCAGGGGGAAGGATACTGTAAAATTTCCATTCTCACCCCACTCCAGGAAAAGGATACTGTAAAATCTCCATTCCCACCCCACTCCAGGGGGAAGGATACTGTAAAATCTCCATTCCCACCCCACTCCAGGGGGAAGGATACTGTAAAATTTCCATTCCCACCGCACTCCAGGGGGAAGGATACTGTAAAATTTCCATTCCCACCCCACTCCAGGGGGAAGGATACTGTAAAATCTCCATTCCCACCCCACTCCAGGGGGAAGGATACTCTAAAATTTCCATTCCCACCCCACTCCAGGGGGAAGGATACTGTAAAATCTCCATTCCCACCCCACTCCAGGGGGAAGGATACTGTAATTTCCGCTACCGGTTCTCCAGAACTGGTCAGAACCTGCTGAATACCACCTCTGGATGGCACCCCCCCCCCCCCCCCAAAAAGTGTAAGCAGAGATTTAGGAAGAAGCAAGAGCAACGAGGTCACAAATTAGCTTGGTGGAGCCAAACAGGCACAAGGTGCATCAATGGAAGAGAAAGATCCCATGGAAACTCCAAGTTTTCTACTATTCTACGCACTGCCCATAAAGCATACTGTTTTGCCTGCATCCTTCAGCAGTATCTCAATATCTATAGCTTCTTTGTCTACATGTCTGGTCTAGTGAAGAGGCTATAGGTGACATTATAGCAGTCTTCCAATATCTGAGGGGCTGCCACAGAGAAAAGGGGGGTCAACTGAAGCAACATCTTCAGCATGTTGAGACTCTAAAATGAGTGCAGAGAAGACCAACCAGGATGAATAGGGGACTGAAGGCTAAAACATACAATGAATGGTTGCAGGAAGTGGGCATGGCTAGTCTAGTGAAGAGAAGGACCAGGGGAGACATGATAGCAGTCTTCCAATATTTGAAGGGCTGCCACAGAGAGGAGAAAGGGGGTCAAGCTATTTTCCAAAGCACCCGAAGGCCAGACAAGGAACAATGGATTGAAACTGATCAAGGAGAGATTCAACCTAGAAATGAGGAATTTTCTGACGGTGAGAACAATCAACCCATGGAAGAGAAGTTGCCTTCAGAAGTTGTGGAAGCTTCATCCCTGGAGGCTTTCAAGAAGAGACTGGACTGCCATCTGTCAGAAAAGGTGTAGGGTCTCCTGCTTGGGTGGGGTGGGGTGGGTGGGTTGGACTAAATAATCTACAAGGTCCCTACAAAGTATCTGTATTATGAACTTACTGTGCAAAGTACCAGAAAGCAGGACAAGAAGCAATGGATGGAAGGTTACGATAAAGAGATTCAATTTAGAAGAAAAGGAGAAATTTCCTGACAGTGAGGACAGTTAACCAGAAGGTACAGGAGTTGCCTTCAGAAGTTGTGGGAGCTTCATCACTGGAGGCAGCCATTTGTCCGGAACCTCTGATAGGCAGGGGGTTGGATTAGAACACACCCAAGGTTCGTTCGAACCCTGTTATTCTATGTTCTGGGTAATGGAAGCCAGGATGGAGAAAAATCATCCTGGTCTCGGGATTGGTCATAAATTTAGAGACTGACCCATTTTTTTTATCCCCATACCAGGGATGGTTCTCTTGCTGGGCATCCTTGCATTGATCCGATGTTGCTGCTGTGATACTCCTAGTTCATACAAGAAGGTAAGCAGCTTCAAGGTCATGTTTCTCTCTCTCTCCCTCCTTCCCCCTCTCTCTCACACACACACAACAGGAAGTCCTCCTTCACTGTGTGTGTTCAGGCAGAAGTTGGACTATTGGTCCATCAGAGATGCTTGAATTAACATCGTTGTACTGAGCAGCGATGAAAATATAGAACTAAGTCATCCTTTCCAATGCGAGGGTCCTGCGAGAACCCAACTTTCAGAAGCAGTGGTGAGATTCAATTTTTTTTTACTATGGGTTCTGTGGGCGTGGCTTGGTGGGCGTGGCATGGGAAGGATACTGCAAAATCTCCATTCCCACCCCACTCTGGGGCCAGCCAGAGGTGGTATTTGCCGGTTCTCTGAACTACTCCAAATTTCCGCAACCGGTTCTCCAGAACCTGTTGAATTTCACCCCTGTTCAGAAGGCATCATTTCTTGAGTTTGTGACTCTTGCTTGTAAAAACTTTGCCATAACTTCATCCCCCTGAAGTTGCATCCTAAGTTGCTTTGGATGGTGACGTGGGTAGCATGCAAATTTAAAACAATGATATGTGTAGTCCTCTTTTTTCTCTCCATACAAAGCGGTAAAAATTTCAGACAGAAGACTAGGGTGCAGCACAGCTTCAACATCGACCCAACAGTGACACTTAGAAGACCCTTGGGAACAAAATCTTAACTGTTGTGGGGGACAAACTTAAGTTGCCTTTTTCTGTTTCAGCAAAATTTAGCTAGATACCAATTCTGGAATCGAATTGTGGTTTAGCCTAGGAGTGAATAAATACAATTCCTGTTGGACAAATTTACCTTTTGTCATATAATCAGGGGTGAAATTCAGCAGGTTCTGGAGAACCAGTAGCGGGAATTTTGAGTTCGGAGAACCGGCAAATACCAGCTCTGGCTGGCCTGAGTGGGGAGGGAATGGGGATTTTGCAATATCCTTCCCCCAGGAGTGGGAGGGAATGGGGATTTTGCAGTATCCTTCCCCTGGAGTGTGGTGGGAATGGAGATTTTGCAATATCCTTCCCCCAGGAGTGGGGTGGGAATGGAGATCCTTCCCCTGCAACGCCCACCAAGCCACGCCCACAGAAGGGGTAGTAAAAAAAATTGAATTTCACCACTGCATATAATGCTTTTTTTCTGATATTCTAAACCAGGACTGTCTAACTCACATTGTCACCACGTGACACATCACGATTTCCTTCCCCGCTTCGCTAAAATGGGGATGGGCGTGGCCATCGTGTGACGTATCCGGGCTGTGATATTTGACACCCCTGCTCTAAAACATTACTCTCTTTCATTACAGGTCAAGAAAAGAAAAGTTGGTATTGATAATATGGGCATGGAGCATTAGACTCCATATGACCAATTGCCTGACCACCCGGCTTTACTGATTTTCCTCTGCTGTGCTGGAATTTATTGTAAGAAATCAGATTTCTTCTGGGAGGAACTGTGAGACAGGTGAGCTCTCTAGAGCAGTGGTCCCCAACCCCCGGTCCGCGGACCGGTGCCGGGCCGTGGAGTACCTGGCACCGGGCCGCGCAGCGGCCGGGGGACAGGAACGCTGCAGCGCAAAGGCTCCTGGGCCGTGCGCAATGGGCCTGCGCAAAGGCTCCTGGGCCGTGCGCAATGGGCCTGCGCAAAGGCTCCTGGGCCGTGCGCAATGGGCCTGCGCAAAGGCTCCTGGGCCGTGCGCAATGGGCCTGCGCAAAGGCTCCTGGGCCGTGCGCAATGGGCCTGCGCAAAGGCTCCTGGGCCGTGGCCCCACCCCTGCGCGTGCTCAGCGGGCCGCGGCGATAAAAAGGTTGGGGACCACTGCTCTAGAGGCTTAGATGCTCAAAAGATGATTCTTAGTCCATGTCCGTCCGCCATAAGCTGGGGCGAAAAATTCAACCATTCTCACTGTTGCCAACTATCAGCTGCTTCTGATCATTAGTAACAAGGAAAGGGCTAACTAAATAAGTACCGTGTTTTCCCTGAAAATAAGACCCTGTCTTATATTTTTTTTTGAACCCTGAAATAAGCGCTTGGCCTTATTTTCGGGGAGGTCTTATTATTTTGGGGCGCATGGAGCAAGATGGGGCTCCTCTTGCCGTCTTACCTGATTTCCAGCTCTGCGTTTAAATATTTTTGGGGAGGGCTTATTTTCAGGGGGAGGCTTATTTTAGCGGATGCGCTCAAAAGCTCGATTGGGCTTATTATCAGGGGATGTCTTATTTTTGGGGAAACAGGGTAGTTTGTGAACAATGATCATCCTCTTTCGCAAACTCCTATCTTGTTGGTCTACCCGTTGGGTTTGTTAGCATGCGCTATAAAAATGGAGCGTCAATCACAATGTGTTTACTTCTTATTCCCATCAAGAACCAATAACTCATATCAATGTGTGAGCTGTTTTAATTGTCCTAAATTGGATTTTTCTATAGGAACAGCCCAGATCTTGTACCACCTTCGTATAGCATTATCCTTTTCGTTATTACTGAAAATATTTTTTATCAGTTCAGGATGCTTTGTACGAAGGGGTATCCAATCTTGGCAACTTTAAGACTTGTGGATTTCAACAGTTGAAGTCCGCAAGTCTTAAACAGTTGCCAAAGTTGGAACCCCGCTGATTTATACCTTCTTGTTCTAATATCCCAGATTTGTTACTTTTCCAAGATCGGTGTCCTAATTTTCAATGTAAAATGTAATCGCTGATTATTGTGAACCTCTTGTTGTGTAGAGGCACTTTCTAATTGTTGTTGAATAAATTTAGATGGCTGTATAAGTGACTGAAGTTTAAAAGGAGTTTTATTTTGAAGTTCCCCTTCCACCCAAAATTTAACAGACCCAACAGAGGGCGGGGAAAATCTGTTTTTTTTGCACAAGATTAAAAAAAAACACCAACTGGCTTGGATAAAGAATCGTTTTTTGTGTAGAAAATGGACATCTGGGTCATTTTGGCCAAAGGCCGAATTTAGCCATTCTGGAGCGAACAGAAATTCATTCCATTTTGTCCATCTCTCATGCATGTCCCACCACTTCTCCCATATTCCCAAAATCCTGTGTCAAAGGTTCTCCTCCCAAAACACCAAGCCACGAAGCACGATAATCAGGGAGGTTTATTCCACACACAATATTAGGAGCACGGACTAGAATTCACGTTATGTGTAGCAGCAACTAACTTTGTTACCGAGGCCACCTTGGACTTTTTCTACTGTTTGGTGGCCAGCGAAGATTCTCTGGAAGACCCGATGAAGCAGCAGTTGTCTATCTGCTTCTACAAAATAGGGGGGAGACCTACCACCAAAACCCAGCTGTCCCTTAACGCTTTTCAAAAAGACGACATTATGCAAGGGAACCGTCACTATGGTGCAAAAGGCTAGAGAAGGGGCAGGCACGAGGGAGAAGGAAACCCAAAAAGTGACAAGGATTTGCCAAGAAAGGAACAAGGTGTGACCCACCCAGTGGTGAAATCCTGCCAGTTTTGTCCGGCTCGCGCAAGCGCTGCGTGGTTCGGCGAACTGGTAGCGACGGCAGTGCGAGGCTCCGCCCACCTGCCCGGATGTTGTTACTTCCTGGTTTTAATCAGGAAGTAACCCATTTTTGACCCTCTGCGCGCGCATTTCCGAACTGGTAGGGAAGGTAAGTAGATTTCACCCTTGGACCTACCCCATATTTGGCCTTTCTGAGACGAGCCCAAAGCAGGTTCAGCAAAGGCTGCTCTTCATCCCCACTCTTGTTTGTAACCACTTCCCCCCCCCGCCCCTCAAACGGGGCACAGTTTGATCAGTTGTTTATTGGCTCAGCCTAACTTTGATGCCCACAGAAAGAAATGAACGTTACTTCTAAAGTGCTAATAAATAATGACATTCTGAATACAAAGATGCCAATGGCGGGCATTGCCTCCTGCCCATCGGCTACTACTACCCATGGAGTGGCAGAATCTGGATGTTCTTCGCAGGTGAGAGTTTATATCATGAGACCTTCACGGGAAGGGAGTGGCCTGAAACTGACCGGATCACTCTCTGCGGGAAGATCAATAGGGCCGGTAGTTCCAGTAGCCGGAAAACACAGCAATCTGGGAAAAAAAGAAGAATACAAAAAGGAGATCAAAAGTTGTCGGGCAATAGGTAGTTAGCTCCAGTTCTCCAGCAGAATCAAATCTGTAACGGGAAACGAATCCTCAACCGACATTTCCCAAAAAAGGAAGTACTGCCTTGTTTTTACGCAAAGAACCTTGATTTTTTCTGAATGGGTCAAAAGGGGAATCTCTTGTTCCTCTGCACTGCAGCACTGGAGATGTTACAAATGCAGGCCAATTGCCTAAAATGCAGCATCCCCCCTCTTTTTCCCCAGCATAATTTTCGTATATTTCTGCGCATTTTAATCAACAGTGTTATGGAAGCGACTGATAATTGGAGAGCTTGGATGGTAAGACAAGACAATGGCCTCTTGCTTTGCAATTATATTTTTTATAATTATAGAATGGAATGGAATGGAATGGGATGGGATGGGATGGGATGGAATGGAATGGAATGGAATGGAATGGAATGGAATGGAATGGAATGGAATGGAATGGAATGGAATGGAATAGAATAGAATAGAATAGAATAGAATAGAATAGAATAGAATAGAATAGAATAGAATAGAATAGAATAGAATAGAATAGAATAGAATTCTTTATTGGCCAAGTGTGATTGGACACACAAGGAATTTGTCTTTGGTGCATAGGCTCTCAGTGTACATAAAAGAAAAGATTCATTCGTCAAGAATCATAAGGTACAACACTTAATGATAGTCATAGGGAATAAATAAGCAATCAAATAGTATTAGGAAACGGTCAATATAAATCGTAAGGATACCAGCAATAAATTTACAGTCATACAGTCATAAGTGGGAGGAGATGGGTGATAGGAACAATGAGAAGATTAATAGTAGTGCAGATTTAGTAAATAGTTTGATAGTGTTGAAGGAATTATTTGTTTAGCAGAGTGATGGCATTCAGGAAAAAACTGTCCTTGTGTCTAGTTGTTCTGGTGTGCAGTGCTCTGTAGCGTCGTTTTGAGGGTTGGAGTTGAAACAGTTTATGTCCAGGATGTGAGGGGTCTGTAGATATTTTCACAGCCCTCTTTTTGACTCCTGCAGTATACAGGTCCTCCATGGAAGGCAGGTTGGTAGCCATGGTTTTTTCTGAAGTTCTTTTTTATCATTTATACTTTTGATATATAATATATATAATATGTAAATTTACAATATATAAATTTATAATTTATAATTATATGGCATTGCTTTACACAGAGGGGTCTGCGGGGTTTCGTCAACAAAGTCACAATTATGGCTGCCTGGGGCAACCAAAGCTCTCTGTCTGTGTGTCTGTGTGTGTGTGTCTGTGCGCGTGCGCACGCGTGCATACAGGTTGGGTGTTCACACAAACCCAGCCAACATCTGGACTTTTTTTGACCATACCTTGTAATGGTATATTGGGGAAAGACACAATACCCCCCAAACGCAATGTGAGGGCCCCCATCATGCTCATGCGCCCCCCCCCCCCGTTTTGGCTTCCAGGTTGGTGCAGGAGGCTTTCCAGGCCCAAAACAGGACGCGGGGCGCTATGCAAAGCCCCCCTCTCCATACCCCATTTTGGGCATTGGAAAGCCTTCTGCACCAAACTGTCCCCCCCCCAATGCATGCGCCCCACCCAGTAGTGACATTAAATTTTTTTACTACCTGTTCTGTGGGTGTAGTGTGGCTTGGTTTGCATGGCGGGGGAAGGATACTGCAAAATCTCCATTCCCTCCCCACCCCAGGGGAAGGATATTGCAAAATCTCCATTCCCACCCCACTCCTGGGGGAAGGATACTGCAAAATCTCCATTCCTTCCCCACTCCAGGGGAAGGATACTGCAAAATCCCCATTCCCTCCACACTCCTGGGGGAAAGATACTGCAAAATCTCCATTCCCACCCCACTCCAGGGGAAGGATACTGCAAAATCCCCATTCCCTCCCCACTCCAGGGGAAGGATACTGCAAAATCCCCATTCCCTCCCCACTCCTGGGGGAAAGATACTGTAAAATCTCCATTCCCATCCCACTCCAGGGGAAGGATACTGCAAAATCTCCATTCCCTCCCCACTCCAGGGGAAGGATATTGCAAAATCCCCATTCCCACCCCACTCCAGGGGAAGGATACTGCAAAATCCCCATTCCCTCCCCACTCCTGGGGGAAGGATACTGCAAAATCCCCATTCCCTCCCCACTCCTGGGGGAAGGATACTGCAAAATCTCCATTCCCACCCCACTCTGGGGCCAGCCAGAGGTGGCATTTGCTGGTTCTCCAAACTACTCAAAATTTCCGCTACCGGTTCTCCCGAACCTGTCAGAACCTCCTGGATTTCGCCCCTGCCCCCCGTGAATGCTCAGCAGAGATCCGAAGACTAGTTGGCCGGCAGGAGGTGCGTGCACATGTGCAGTGGAGCTGGGCTGGGGCGACGGCTGGCATGCCCGCAGAGGGTTCTGTGTGCCACCTGTGGCACGCGTGCCAGAGGTTTGCCATCACGGGTGTAGGGTCTCCTGGTTGGGCGGGGAAGAGGATCAGACTAGATGACTTACAAAATCTCTTCCAACTCTGATAATCTGTTAAAAACAACCTTCTCCCCGTTGACCTCACCTTATCCTTGAGCTGCTGGCAAAGCTGCAGGGAGACGGTGAAGAAAACGAGGGCATCGTTCAGCCAGGGTACCACACACTCCACCTTGTGCACGTGGCTGACTTCGTATCTTTGGTTACTGTACTCGCTGCGGAAGGAGAGAGAGAGAGAGAGAGGGGCTTCTGCTTTCGGTGACGCGACACAGTGAGAAAAGATCTGCTTTCTGCCCCCAAGGCAAGCCCTCCAGAAGGTGCTGTGGTACTTACAACATGGCCCCAGGGTTATGCAGGATCGACCCTCCAGCTGGCCGGAAGTTCTGAAAAAAACCAAATCAAATCAAAAGAATCCCATTTCTAGGGATTCGGTTTTGCATGGAGATCCTGCCTAGGTGACGCTGTTGTCAGCCCCAAGAGGTAGAGCAGGAAGATTAAAACTGCTTTTTATTGCAACTGGCTACAATCACAGAATCTTGCACATTTGATCATGTTGTATCTTCTCGTCCTCCTTATACTTCTGCGAATTAGGGAGGTGTCCATCTGAGCTAGAAGGGACGCGGTGGCACGGTGATGGCAAGGTGGGCCCGATAGGCCCGTTTTTTGCCCTCCCCAGTCTCCAGAGGCTTTCTAAGAGCTTGGAGAGGGCAAAAACAGCCTTCCCCCTCCCCTGGAGGCCCTCTGGAGGCCGGAAACAGCCCATTTGCTGACTTCCGGTGGGCCCAGAAGGCTCAAAAATCAGCTGGCCAGTGCACCAGGGGTGGGTTCTAAATTTTTTTTACTGCCGGTTCTGTGGGCGTGGCTTATTTTGTGGGTGTGGCTTGGAGGTCATGTGACTAGGTGGGTGTGGCTAGCTGGTCAGTCATTTCTGGAGGGTCATCGCACTTACGACCAGTCCTCGCACTTACGACCCGACTCATTTGTTTGCTTTTAACACTGATCAGCTGTAGGGCGGCCCTTTGAAGCCCCACGGCAAGAGTTTAAACAGTTTTTTTTCCCTCTAGTCATCAGCTGGGACTCAGGAGCCAGCAATAGATTGGGGGTGGGACCAAATAAAAGGTAAGAATAATGTGGGTGGGGGGGCAGGGGGGAGAACCGGTTCGGTGACGTCATATCGTCACTGCTACCGGCTCGGCCGAACCGGAAGGAACCCACCACTGCAGTGCACGCATGCATGCTGGAGCTGAGCTAGGGCAACGCTTGCGTGCCCACCAATATGGCTCCGTGTGCCACCTGTGGTACGCATGCCATAGGTTTGCCGTCAAGGGTGTAGGGTCTCCTGCTTGGGGAGGGGGTTGGACTAGATGACCTACAAGGTCCCTTCCAACTCTGTTAATCTGTCATTTGTAATCTGTAAGAAGCTTCTTCAGCTCTGACTGGATGAATCCTTCCACTCCCCACCATCCAGTCAGAGCTGAAGAAGCTTCTTGGATGAGAAGCGAAACGCCTTCAAAAGAAAAAAAACAGAGAGTCCAGTTGCCTCTTGGGAAAAAAAAGCACCTTTGGGACAACCAAAACCTGGATGACTAAGAATCTCGATAACCATCTGGGGAACTATCGCTCACTTAGGTTGCTTAATGCAGATCCTGGGCATAGCCCCACGCTATTGTTCTTGCTACTTCTGGCTTTCCCAGTTCTCCCCCTCCTCCGTTCCTCCCCACCCACCCAAAAACAGCGATCTTGTGAAATAGAGGGAGTAGCCAATGGAAGGGAGAGTCGTCCCTGAAGAGTCATCCAGTGTCAGCCTTTCCAAGAAAACCAGACAGGAAACAGATGTTAAGACAGATGTGTTAATTCAGCTTTACTGTACAGCTACGTTAACAAAATCTTGCAAGTTTGAGAGCTATGAATGCACCAAATCTCTCGCTGTCTTGTAGGAAGTTAGCACCCGCCCCTCTCCTAGGAAAATGAAATATTTGAGGAAATATTAAAAAGGCAGAATATTGTATTTTCCCTAAAGGAGAAACATGTTTCTAAAGACATAGAGCCTCGGCTCCCTGCCCCCCCCTCCACCCCCCGCTCTCCCCAGCAGATATGTTGGTGCCAATTTATCTACAAGACAAAGGCTGGGCCATCTTATCTACAACACAAAAGACGCGGCCCTCAGGACATGAGCGCACACTCCAGATCCAAACCAGGACAAAGCCATAATAGGAAGTGCCCAAAGCACCCTTCATTACATCATCACCCAGCAAGATTCAACCAAGCTTGGGACAACCTACAGAGTTACCCCTGCAATGGCCCCATGGGAGTCTGACAACCAATCAGAATACAAGCTCAAATTCAAAAAGCATCTCTCCCCTTTTTTTCTTCACCCAACATCTTCAAGGCATTTGATCCTGTCCACCATTAAAAACCACCTTTCCAAGCACTCTCCATGTTTCCAGTGTCTTTTTTTCTCCGCTTGTAACTGAACCCAGAAGGACATTTTTTCCAACAGTCTCTTTTTACAGCCCGGTAATTTGGAGAGGTTGTCTCTGTTTTTGCCTATCTTTCTCTGCCTGTTATGCAGCTGCGGGCTAGGCCTGCTCTTATCTGACTGTTCCCTAAGGCAGCATCTCATCCCTTCCGCCATTCCCTTGAGGTCATTCTCATCTGCCATTTCATCCAGGGAGCTTCTACGCGGTGGCTCAGTGGCTAAGATGCTGAGCTTCTCGATCGAAAGGTCGGCAGTTCAGCGGTTTGAATCCCTAGTGCCGCGTAAGGGGGTGAGCTCCTGTCACTTGTCCCAGCTTCTGCCAACCTAGCAGTTCGAAAGCACATTAAAAAAATGCAAGTAGAAAAATAGGGACCACCTTTGGTGGGAAGGTAACAGCGTTCCGTGTGCCTTTGGTGTTGAGTCATGCCGGCCACATGACCACAGAGACGTCTTTGGACAGTGCTGGCTCTTCGGCTTTGAAACGGAGATGAGCACCTGCCCCCTAGAGTCGGGAACGACTAGCACATATGTGCAAGGGGAACCTTTTACCTTTTCCTCTGTGCCAGATCAAAACCTTCACTGCTACATTGCTCCGACTCTCACCGAGAGGCAGAAGGTTTGGCTTGATTGGGCAAAACTGGTGCTATGCAGCCCTCCCCCGCCCCCACGTGCCATCATTATTCTCATTTTAGCAACAGGAAGTAGAAGAAATGAGGTTGAGAACTGAAGAAACGTCTTGGATGAGGAGCAAAATGCTTTCAAGGAAAAAAAACAACCACCAAGAAAAAAATCCAGTTGCCTTTTTGAAAAAGCAACTTTGGGACACTCGACGGATGATAAAAAAAGGAACGTTAAAGCCTTTGCTCCCTGTTTTTTTTAGAGAGTAGGACAGACTGTACCTACTTCCCGAATAACACTGATAAAATCTCCCTCTTGTGTGATGGCTTATTGATGGAAATTTATGCTGTTTTTTTTTTTTTTAAATAAATGAAAACTCTCTGAACCTTGTTAATAACCTCTTCTGGTTGCACATCTATTTTATGTCAGTCCGAACAAACAGAGTATTTAGTGTTTTTTTTGGCATTTTAATTCAGTCCTTATCTGTGTTACCGTTTCTTATTTCTTAAAAGAGCCAGAGACCACAAACTAACTAATCAGAGATTGGTTAACCATATTTATAATAGAGCCTTGGTGGCGCTGAAGATTAAAGTGGTGTTAAGTGACACCAGCTGCCTGCAATTACTGCAAGTTCGAATCTCACCAGGCTCAAGGTTGACTCAGCCTTCCGTCCTTTCGAGGTAGGTAAAATGAGGACCCAGATTGTGGGGGCCATAAGCTGACTTTGTATAAAAAAAGAACACCGCTGGGGGGGGGGGGGGCGAAAGCCCTACTAAGCAGGTATATACAAAAGTATGAAGGCTATTGCTTAACGCATTGTAAGCCTCCCTGAGTCTCCGGAGAAGGGCGGCATATAAATCGAACCAATAAATAAATAAATATTTCACAACATTCTGCAACGCAAGGTTGATATGGGACATATAACGAAATAGTGTAACTGCTTCTGGAAAGGTTCTTTTAACCACAGGTTATTTTTGACCTAGGTTAACATTGCTGAGACGTCATAAAATGGGCCCCTTCTTGCATAAAGGGCAGAAGGAAGAGGCCTCGAAGGACAGGAAGAAAAGCCGTTACCAAGGCAACGGCTAGATAAGAGGGGTTTGGACCAGAGAAAGTATCTTGAGAAAACATTTCAGATAAACATCTTACTAGTTCACATGAAGATAAAGACAGGGAGGGGAAATACATTCAGATCTGCAAGATTATGTTACCGCAGCTGTTACAACCAAAGGAGTCCTAACTTATATGACGTTAGAATATAGAATGATAGGGCTGGAAGGGAGCTTGGAGGTCTTCTAGTCCAGCCCCTCCCACCCCCACCCACCCCCATGGTCAAGGCAGGAGACCTTGTACCATCCCAGTCAAATGGTTGTCCAGTCTATTTTTGAAAACCTCCAGCAATGGAGGACTCACAAGTCCATATAAATTGAGGGGGGTCAACTTATTCTCCAAAGCACCGGAGGACAGGACAAGGATCGATGGATGGAAACTAACCAAGGAGAGACGCAACCTGGAGTTTAGGAGAAACTTCCTGACAGTGAGAACAATTAACCAGTGGAACGTCTTGCCTTCAGAAGTTGTGGTTGCTCTATCACTGGAGGAAGAGGAGGGGAGAGGGAGAGGGAGAGGAGAGGAAAGGAAAGGAAAAGGGAAGGAAGAAAGGAAAAGGAAAAGGAAACGAAGGGAAGGGAAGAAAGGAAAGGAAAGGAAAGGAAAGGAAAGGAAAGGAAAGGAAAGGAAAAGAAGGGAAGGAAGAAAGAAAGGAAAAGGAAACGAAGGGAAGGGAAGGGAAGGGGAAAAAGGGAAAGGAAAGGAAAGGAAAAGAAAAAGGGATAAAGGAAAGGAAAGGAAAGGAAAGGAAAGGAAAGGAAAGGAAAGGAAAAAGATGAAGGGAAGGGAAATGAAGGGAAGGAGAGGAGAGGAGAGGAGAGGAGAGGAAAGGACAGTCATCTATCTGTAATTGTATAGGGTCTCCTGCTTGGGGTTGGACTAGAAGACCTCCAAGGTCTCTTCCAGCTCTATTCTATTCTAAAAAACAATTCCAGGAGGCAAGTAACTCCATTGATTAATTATCCTCACTCTCCGAATGTTTCTCCTTACTTCTAGGTTGGATGATGTTGGTTTCTCAGTCTGGTTTTAAGAGTTTAGTCACTCTGTGTGTGTGTGTGTGTGTGTGTGTGTGTGTGTGTGTGTGTGTGTGAGAGAGAGAGAGAGAGAGAGAGAGAGAGAGAGAGAGAGAGAGAGAGAGAGAGCCCTCGACTTACAACCACAATTGAACCCGAAATTTCTGTTGGTAAGTGAGGCGGCCGTTAAGGGAGTTTTGTCCCGTTTCAACGACCTTTCTTGCCACGGCAGTTAAAGTGAATCTGACTTCCCCCATTGACTCTGCTCGTCAGAAGGCGATGAAAGGGGAAATCCCACGATCCCGGGGGGTGGGGGTGGGGATACAATGCGACCGTCATAAATCTGAACCCGTTGCCACAAGCATCCGAATTTTGACCGCGTGACCATGGTCGTAAGTGTGGGAGAAACGATCCTAGGGTGACCTTTTTTCCAGGGCCGCCGTAAACTTTGAATGATCATGAAACGAATGACTGTTAAGCATAGGACTACCTTTAATAGCCAAGTGCTGAGGAGGGTATCTGCTTCCATACCTTTGTGGAACTAGGCTGCAAAGGATGCAACTGGTAGACCGTTAGGCAGACCTTATTTAGGTTGATGTAGAAATTGATCAGGATGTCTGGAGGCAGAGATGGAGTGAACATTTTCTGGGGAGAAAGAAAGTGGACAAACCTAGCATTATTAATATACTTCAGCCAGCAGTCTGAATTATCAGTTTTCTCACACTCTAAAGCAGGGGTGTAAAACTCAAGGCCCGGTGGGGCCCTGGATCTGGCCTGTGAGGTGCTTAGAACTGGCCCTGGAAACAGCGAAGGACCGGTCCGCAGTGCCTCTGCCAGCGAAAACAGAGCTTGGGGGGTGGGGGGCTGCAGGCATGCGCCCTCCCCGAGCTCTGTTTTTGCTGGCAGAGGGCTAGCAAAACAAACTAAAATCAAAACAAAAGGAGAAATGTTTCCCCTTTTGCATTTGAGCGTGCAACAAGGGGAAGGAAAGGAGAAAGGAAAAGATGGGAAGAGAGCATAGAAGGAAAAAGAAGGAAAGAGGGGAAGGAAGAAGAAAGGAGGATGAAGAGGGAAGGAAAAGGAAGGAAGGAGGGAGAGAGGAAAGAAAAAGAAAAGAAAGGAAGCAAGCAAGCAAGCAAGCAAAATGAGGAAGGAAGGAAGGAAAATGAGGGGAAGGAAAGGGAGGAAAATGAGAAGGCAAGGAAGGAAGGAAGGAAGGAAGGAAGGAAGGAAGGAAGGAAGGAAGGAAGGAAGGAAGGAAAAGCAATAGCACTTAGACTTATATACTGCTTCACAGTGCTTTTACAGCCCACTCTAAGCGATTTACAGAGTCAGCATATTCCCCCCAACAATCTGGGTCCTCATTTTACCCACCTCGGAAGGATGGAAGGTGGGAGGGAGGGAGGCAGGAAGGAAGGAAGGGAAAGAAATAGGGGAAGGAAGAAAGGAGAATGAAGAGGGGAGGAAAAGGAAGGAAGGAGGGAGGAAGGAAAAAGGAAGGAAGGAAGGAAGGAGGGAGGGAGGGAGGGAGGTTATAATCAGAGGGAGCATCTGGGGGAACTCCTGCCATAGCACTTGGCCACCACAGGCACCCCCAACACAAGTGATGCCGAGCTGGCCACGCCTCCCACGGCCCCTGAGGTCAAACACAACCCTGATGCGGCCCTCAATGAAATCGAGTTTGAGACCCCTGTTCTAAAGGTTCACCTGCCCCCCCCCCCAATGTTACCGTGAGTCCACTGCTGGCGATCTCTGGCAAGCTCAGAGTGGCCGGAGTGGTCAGCCGATTCCGTGCTCGTGTCAGCTGCAACATCACAGCATCCATCAGCTGGGGCGGAGAAGAAGAAGAAAAAAAAAACAGCACACAGTCTTGCTTAGGTTGATCTGGGAATGGGGTTGCTGTTAGCCTCCCCCCCTCCCGAGATTACCCAGGCAAGGAAATCAACTTCACAAGATAATTAGCAGAATATCAGAGATGGAAGGGGCCTTGGAGGGCTTTTAGTCCAACCCTTTGCTCAAGCAGGAGACCCTATACCAATTCCAGTAAAAGTGGCTGTCCAGTCTTCTTCTTAAAAGCCTCCTTTTTTTTCTTGTTTTCCTCCCCCCAAAAGGTAGGTGCGCCTTATACTCCGGTGCGTCTTGTAGTCCGAAAAATACGGTATCTTGTTTTTTTTATGTACACTGAGCGCATATGCACCAAAGACAAGTTCCTTGTGTGTCCAATCACACTTGGCCATTAAAAACATTCTATTCTGTTCTGTTCTGTTCTGTTCTATTCTATTCTTTCCTAATTTCATTCTATTCTATTCTATTCTATTCTATTCTTTCCTAATTCTATTCTATTCTATTCTATTCTATTCTCTATTCTATTCTATTCTATTCTATTCTATTCTATTCTATTCTATTCTATTCTATTCTATTCTATTCTATTCTTTCCTAATTTCATTCTATTCTATTCTATTCTATTCTATTCTATTCTATTCTATTCTATTCTATTCTATTCTTTCCTAATTTCATTCTATTCTATTCTATTCTATTCTATTCTATTCTATTCTATTCTATTCTATTCTATTCTATTCTATTCTTTCCTAATTTCGTTCTGTTCTATTCTATTCTATTCTATTCTATTCTATTCTAGTCTAGTCTAGTCTAGTCTAGTCTAGTCTAGTCTAGTCTAGTCTAGTCTAGTCAAGTATTTGCAAGCCATTGGCACATGTATCATATAGACACCAGTGGAGGCAGAGAGTGTCTCCACCCCTATGTGGAAAGGAGGGGCTTACCCTGAGTATAAAACCCCCTCCAACCTTTTCCGCCTTGCTCTCTCCATCTCTCTCTTTTCATGTTTGTTCCTCATGAGACTTGATCTCTGTTGTACATAGTTAAAATGCTTTATCATATGAATAAATATGTTTAAGACATTCATTTATGCATCTGCCTCTGAACTCTTCTATGCTCCTGGGTGTTTCTACGATCCCAATTCCTCTATTCTATTCTATTCTATTCTATTCTATTCTATTCTATTCTATTCTATTCTATTCTATTCTATTCTATTCTATTCTATTCTATTCTAATTGTAGGCCAAATTAATTTAATCAGATTTTAATACTGTTTTTAAATTTTGTGTTTCTTGTGTTTTATCTGTTGGCTGTTCACCACCCCGAGTCCTTCGGGAGAAAGGCGGTATATAAATATAAACAATAAATATTCTATTCTATTCTATTCCATGTGGATTTGGTCATTTAACCATTTTTAGAGATTAGAAAGTTCCACAGCTAACAGTCATGGCCACAGTGGGTGAAAAGAATAAGTTCTATCAATTAAACATTCAAGCATGTTAACAATAATTAACAACATCCCGTGGTCACGTGACTATATTTTACAGCATTTTTAAATTCATTTAATGAATTTTATCTGCTGCCCATCTTGTAAATGAAGCCATTCTGGGCAGCTACCACAGCATTAAAAAGTTAAAATCAATAAATAATGAATAGGTATCTTTAAAAGAATAGAAGTAGAAATTCCAATTAAGGTAAAATTATAGTTAAAAGATGGAGGGAGGGAGGGAGGGAAACAGGTTTTTTTGCCAAAAGCCAGCATTTAGTTCTGGTTTCGGACAAAACCCACCCCTAGTGAACTGTGGGTTTGCTAAAACGACCATGGTGATTCATTTAACAACCGCCGCAAAAAAAAAGGTCTAAAATCATGTCAATCTGGTGACAACCCGTTTAACGACTGCCATGACTTACGACTGTAATTGCTGGCCTTAATTACGGTCATAGGTCGAGGATCGTGTGTCAGAAATTTGGGGTTCGGAACTGCTCAAACGTTGTCTGGTTTGGTCTGGTTGAAAGCTCGGAAGCAGAATCCTTGGCTCACCTTGAGAACCTCGGAACCTGTCTTGAACTGGTAATTGGTGCTCCGGTTGGTAAGCAGGTAGACCGCTTGGTTGACATGGTTCCTGGCATCCTGGATCTGAAAAAGAAACCAAACTCGGATAAGAGACAAACACACACACCCCTCTCTCTCACCAGCGGCCAGCGGATCTGGCAGCAGATTCGGACAGTGAGGAGGTTGGGGAGGAACATGGGGCAGTCCTGGAGTCTGGGGAAGGCTCTGACGAGGGCTCTGCATTGGAGGCAGAGAGAGGGCCAGGGCCGTCTGATAGTTGTCAGCTGCCTTCAGAGTCGGACATCAGTGAGGCAGACAAACAGCTGGAGCCTGTTCCCAGAGTGCGCATGCACAGAGTTGCCAGATGAAGGGAACAGCTAAAGAACAAGGGTCAACTTGGGAGTAAGGCCACAGGTGAACAATGAAGGCCCCTCCTCCCAGAGAGAATAAAAGAGGAGCGAAGGGGAGGGGAGTTTGCAGGAGACAATTAGTTCATTTGGGTGAAGATCTGTTCCTGCATTCTTGCCAAGTATTGTCTGTTACAGTGTGGAGTCTGAAAAGATATCAGCCTGGCCACTCTCCAAGCCTGATAAAGGTCGGTAATTGTGAACTATCTTGAAAGACTGTGGGAGAGGAAAGACTTTGCTGGAGAGGAATTCACTGTAAATTCAATAAAAGGGGTTTTTGTCGGGACAAGGATTCTGCTTCGTGGTTTGGGGAAGCCTAGGTCATAACACTCACTCACACATACACAGGGACAAAGCACAGGATGGTCCAGATTCAGTCTAGGACAGGGGCCTCCAACCTTGGCAACCTTTTAAGACTTGTGGACTTCAACTCCCAGAATTCCTCAGCCAGCTGAAGAACTCTGGGAGTTGAAGTCGCACAAGTCTTAAAGGTTGCCAAGGTTGGAGACCCCTGGTCTAGGAGACTCATTTGATATTTCTTGATCAAAATAACGGCCAATAAGGGTTTTTACTCTTTCCTTTAATATCATAGATGAGAAACATGGAAATATATATATATATATATTTGAGGGACTGCCACAGAGAGGAGGGGGAGTCAAGCTATTTTCCAAGGCATCCGAAGGCCAGACAAGGAATAATGGGTGGAAACTGATCAAGGAGAGATTCAACCTAGAAATAAGGAGAAATTTCCTGAGAGTGAGAACTATCAACCGATGGAAGAGATGTTGCCTTCGGAAGCTGTGGGAGCTTCATCACTGGAAACTTTCAAGAAGAGACTGGACTGCCATCTGTCAGAAAGGGTGTACTGTCTCCTGCTTGGGCAGGGGGTTGGACTAGATGACCTACAAGGTCCCTTCCAACTTTGTTAATCTTAATCCTTAAAAAGATCTGGATTTTTGACCTCCTCGTTCAGGAGAGCGGAAAAAGCAGGACTAACAAATGTATTGAACACGGAGAGAAAGGAGGATTCCAAAGCCCTTCTCTCTCTTGTCTGGATTCTAAACTTAACCGCTCTTGAAGTTTGTTCTAAACGGGGAGTCCTTGAGTTAGGAACGTTCACTGAGCAACCTTCTGAAGTTATTACAAGGACACTGGGGAAAAAAAGTGAGTTACGACTTAGTCCTTGCACTTACAGACCCCATGATCACAATCCAAAGATTTGGCAACCAGATTGCATTTATGTTTGCAGCGTGACCGGATGTGAGAGTGAGTGAGTGAGTGAGTGAGTGTGTGTGTGTGTGTGTGTGTGTGTGTTCTCTATTTGCAACCTTCCCAGCTGGCTTCCAACAAGCGAATAGCATTCTTCTTTTTGGTCAAGGTCATGGCAGTCCTGCATCTGGAGAAGGAGTGGTTGGAGCGATGTCTCGAGATGGGACGGATGGTGATTGGGCCATGTGATGGACTGATGGGTGCAGGGGATGGATTTGGGGGTTTGGATTTACTGAGGGAAAACCCGGAACTCTCAGATTCGGGTTAATGTCAGCGTTCCAGAAAAACCCAACTCCAATTAAAAACTCCGAGACAGGCTTCTTCTCAAAGTTCCATTTATTAGAGTAGGTATACTGGCACATCTGGGAAAACCAAAATCTGAGAGTTCGGGGTTTTCCCTCAGTAAATCAAAAAACCCCAAATCCATCCCCTGCACCCATCAGTCCCATCACATGGTCCAATCACCATCCGTCCCATATCGAGACATCGCTCCAACCACTCCTCCAAATGCAGAATTGTCATGACCTTGACCGAAAAGAAGAATGCTATTTTTTAAAAAAATTTATTTTTATATGCCGCCCTTCTCTGGAGACTCAGGGCGGCTTACAATGCATTAAGCAATAGCCTTCATACTTTTGTATATTTTATACAAAGTCAGCTTATTGCCCCCACAAACCGGGTCCTCATTTTACCTACCTTAGAAAGGATGGAAGGCTGAGTCGACCTTGAGCCTGGTGAGAATTGAACTCGCAGTAATTGCAGGCAGCTGGATGTTAAATGCTGCCTTAGTAGGAGGCATTAGCCTCCTACACCACTGAGTTTATCTAACTCAGTGGTTCTCAACCTGTGAGTCGCGACCCCTTTGGGGGTCGAACGACCCTTTCATAGGGGTCGCCTAAGACCATTGGAAAACACATATTTTCAATGGTCTTAGGAATAATTTTATGGATGGGGGTCACCACAACGTGAGGAACTGTATTAAAGGGTCGCGACATTAGGAAAGTTGAGAACTACTGGTCTAACTACATTCCCTTTACTAAATCCTTCCCCCCTCCTACTTCCCCACACAAAAGAAGGTGGCAGCTTGGAAGCTTCCGGTGCTAATATGGCTTCCGAAGCTGACACGAAGTCAATGGGGAATCTAGCAGGGAAGGTTGCAAATCACAGGATGCCTCTCTGAACTACCATATTGTTTAACAACGAATATTCGAGTCCCAGTTGTGGCTGTTAAGTTGAAAGCTACCTGTGATATTTTCCCCGGTCCAAAACTGCACCCTTCTGACCAGGATAAATTTCTCCAAACCTTAAGCATTCCCAACCAATAACAGGCAAGTTTGAATGAGGTTAGAGGCCACTGCAGCAGGATACAGCTGCCTTCTGGCTGATTTGAAAGCAAGTCAACAGCTCTCTTATGTACAGGATAACAAACGGAGAGGTGTTGTGTCAACATTTCCCTTCACGCCTGAGGTCTCTGTAGTTTCTTTAACTAGAGAGAAGTCTAAAAATCTGCGGTTCCCACTACTAGCCTAATTTTGATCTACTTTTTCATCGATGCAATATTTCAAATGCAGACTTCCATCTCCACAGCTTGAGGTTTGTATAAGGGGGTGAGAGACGGGTACCTTGGTCCATATACCAAACGAATGACCCATTGGGATCCCCATATCAAAACAACTTACTTTATGTGTGGCCAGAACATTTAACACAGCACAGGACTTGAGCAAAATGGTTCGGTTGAGATCTGCATACGTGGGACTGATTGGGGTAGATGGTAAGGGTGACACCGAAATATAATTTATGTCGTTTTATTCTATTTTATATATTTATGTATTAAATTATATTCTATCTTATCCTATAACTGTTGTATTTTACCCTACTTTTATTTTAAATTGTTTGTATAAGATTTTATTGGTGATAGGTGTTTGCACCTTGTGCTTTGATATGGCCTATATTGGCTAATCAAGGAGGGATGCGGTGGCTCAGTGGCTAAGACGCTGAGTTTGTCGATCAAAAGGTCGGCAGTTCAGCGGTTCGAATCCCTAATGCCGGCTAACTGGGTGAGCTCCCATTACTTGTCCCAGCTTCTGCCAACCTAGCAGTTCGAAAGCACCTAAAAAAATGCAAGTAGAAAAATAGGGACCACCTTTGGTGGGAAGGGAACAGCGTTCCGTGCACCTTTGGCGTTGAGTCATGCCGTCCACATGACCACGGAGACGTCTTTGGACAGCGCTGGTTCTTCGGCTTTGAAAAGGAGATGAGCACCGTCCCCTAGAGTCCGGAACGACTAACACATATGTGCGAGGGGAACCTTTACCTTTACTAATCAATAAAGCTAACTAACTAAAAAAAAAACATATCGAAGAATTTAGGTTTTGGGTAAAGGAGTTGAAAAAGCCCTGAGGGGAAAGAGTAAGAGTAATTTGGAAAATTCTTGGACGTTTGGAATGTGGGAAGTTCACCTGTTCTCTTTTCTCTTGGTTTTTATTCCCCCAAAACTAAGACACCCCTCCCCTCCCAATTCCTTTAAACAGGAAGAGAGATCCATCGAAGACCAAGACATGAAACATACTTGCTGGAGTTTCCACTGTTTGTCATCCCGGAAGGCAAAATGAACCAGCTGGTTATTTCTGGGCATTTTCAAGTTAATGTCCTGTTAAAAGGGAGAGGAGGGGGAAAAGACGCACAGAAACCTGTTAGATCACACCAGCTTCCTTCCAGAATTCAGATTCAGCAAACATTTTCCTTCTCATCTAATTTCTAGCAGGGGAAATTAAATCCCCAAACTTGACAAACGAAACGAAACGAAACGAAGAAAATAAAAGGACGGTGAGGGTGCTGGATTATCAAGCAAAGAACGCTGGAAATATTTCTTGAGCTGCATTTGCAAGGCGGTGCCTCTTGTTCTTTTGGGGTGGGGGAAAAAAAACCCAACAAGCAGCTTGGGGTAAACAAAAGATGCCAAGAGTTGTTCAGCTGATCCTTCTGACCAAGCCAGGTTCCCCAGAGATCTGTTGCCAGTCAAGAGATGAGAGAGATAAAAGATTCAATAACTTTTCTCTCTCTGTGTGTGTGTGTGCGTGTGTGTGTTTATATCTGTCTGTCTATCTGTTTCATTCTGTTTCTTTCTCTCTATGTGTGTATCTATCTATCCATCGATCCATTGATCCATCCATCCATCTACCTGTTTCATTCTGTTTTTCCCTCTCCCTCCCCCCCTCTTGTCTCTATGTGTTTCTGTCTATGTGTTTCACTCTGTTTCTTTTTATGTGGTGTATGTATCTATCTATCTACCTACCTGTTTCATTCTCTCTGTTTCTCTCTCTCTGGTTTTCCCTCTCCCTTCCCCCTCTTCTCTCTCTCTCTCTGTATGTTTCTATCTATCTGTTTCATTCTGTTTCTATCTCTCTATGTGTGTGTATCTGTCTACCTACCTACCTACCTACTGTACCTACCTGTTTCATTCTGTTTCTCTGGTTTTCCCTCTCCCTCCCCCCTTCTCTCTCTCTCTCTGTATTTCTATCTATCTGTCTATCTGTTTCATTCTGTTTCTCTCTCTCTCTCTCTCTCTCTCTCTCTCTCTCTGTATCTATCTACCTACCTACTTATCTACCTACCTGTTTCATTCTGTTTCTCTGGTTTTCCCTCTCCCTCCCCCCTTCTCTCTCTCTCTCTGTATTTCTATCTATCTGTCTATCTGTTTCATTCTGTTTCTCTCTCTCTCTCTCTCTCTCTCTCTCTCTCTCTCTCTCTCTCTCTCTCTGTATCTATCTACCTACCTACTTATCTACCTACCTGTTTCATTCTGTTTCTCTCTCTCTCTCTCTGTATCTATCTACCTACCTACTTATCTACCTACCTGTTTCATTCTGTGTGTTTCTTTCTCTGTTTTTCCCTCTCCCTCCCACCGTCTCTCTCTCTCTCTGTGTTTCTATTTATCTGTCTGGTTCATTCTGTTTCTCTCTATATATATATGTGTGTGTATCTACCTACCTGTTTCATTCTCTCTCTCTGTTTCTCTCTGGTTTTTCCTCTCCTTCCCTCCCCCCCTCTTCTCTCTCTCTCTCTTTTCCCAACATGAAAGCCTGCATTGAACTCACCGCTTGACACAAAGCATCTCCCTGGAGGGTTAGGACTCCTTTCACTTGGTCGACACTGAAATAAACACAGGGCATTAATGGGGCAAAATTAATCCCACCGTCCCTTGCCTTGCACACAAGCCATCGCACGATTGCACTGTTCCAATATTTGAGGGGCTTCTATAAAGATGAGAGGGTCGGACTAAAATCTCCATTCTCACCCCACTCCAGGGGGAAGGATATTGCAAAATCTCCATTCCCTCCCCACTCCAGGGGAAGGATACTGCAAATCCCCATTCCCACCCCACTCTGGGACCAGCCAGAGGTGGTATTTGCCAGTTCTCCAAACTACTCAAAAATTTCCGCTACCGGTTCTCCAGAACCTGTCAGAACCTGCTGGATTTCAGGATCGAACTCCTGGCAGTGGGCAGAGTTTGCCTGCAATGCTTCATTTAACCACTGCTCCACCAGAGTTAATCAGCAAGAGCACTTAAGACTTATATGCCACTTCACAGTGCTTTACAGCCCTCTCTAAGCGGTTTATAGAGTCAGCCTATGGCCCCCAACAATCTACATCCTCATTTTATCCATCCTCAGAAGGATGGAAGGCTGAGTCAACCTTGAGCCTGGTGAGATTCGAACTGCCAAATTGCAGGCAGCTGGCAGTCAGCAGCCTGCAGTACTGCACATTAACCACTGCGCCACCGTGGTTCATAAGAATGGTTGCTCCCAGCCCAGAGAATGCTGCTTAGCCCAATTTTTGCAAATAATTTCAGGGTACAGCAGGGAGGGGACGGTATGGGAAAGTGTCCCTAAATTTCCTTCCCCTCCTGGCTGGCTGTACTTGGCTAGGCCCGCTTCATGTCGTCTCCTTCTTGCCTGCTGTGAAAAAAATTGGTCACTCCATAAAATCCAATACTTACTTGGAACTCCCCAGGATAAAGTTTTCCTGTTTTATAGGCCCTTCTGTGCTGCTGGCTGGCAGATTAAAGCGGTGAGAAGCCTCCTGGGTGAAAGAAGGGAAGGAAGCGGATCAGCGACAGAGGTATTAGTACTGTGATGGCGAACCGGTGGCACGTGTGAGCCCTCTCTGTGGGCATGCAAGCTGTCGCCCCAGCTCAGCTCCACCGCGCATGCGTGCGAGTCTCCCGCCAGCCATCTGATTTTCGGGTCTCTGCCAGAGGACGAGGCGCATGCGAAGGAGGGGACTCATTGTATTATGGGTTATAAGTGCAGGGAGGCTTATTAGGCCCAAAACAAGGTGCGGGGAGGTGCAGTGCAGGGGTGAATTCTAAAATTTTTTACTACTGGCTCTGTGGGCATGGCTTATTTTGTGGGCGTGGCTTGATGGTCATGTGACAATTCTTTAGGATTTAGCAGAGGTACTGGTCTACCAGGCTTTTAACTGCTTGCAGAGCTGTACCGGTCTACCCATTTGTTTTTGGAGGCACTGGTCCACCCATTTATTTTTGCAGGCACCGGTCTACCCATTTGTTTTGGGAGGCACCGGTCTACCCATTCATTTTTGCAGGCACCGGTCTACCCATTTGTTTTGGGAGGCACCAGTCTACCCATTTATTTTTGCAGGCACCGGTCTACCCATTTGTTTTGGGAGGCACCAGTCTACCCATTCATTTTTGCAGGCACCGGTCTACCCATTTGTTTTGGGAGGCACCGGTCTACCCATTTGTTTTTGGAGGCACCGGTCTACCCATTTGTTTTGGGAGGCACCAGTCTACCCATTCATTTTTGCAGGCACCGGTCTACCCATTCATTTTTGCAGGCACCGGTCTACCCATTTGTTTTGGGAGGCACCAGTCTACCCATTCATTTTTGCAGGCACTGGTCTACCCATTTATTTTTGCAGGCACTGGTCTACCCATTTGTTTTGGGAGGCACCGGTCTACCCATTTATTTTTGCAGGCACCGGTCTACCCATTTGTTTTGGGAGGCACCAGTCTACCCATTCATTTTTGCAGGCACCGGTCTACCCATTTGTTTTGGAAGGCACCGGTCTACCCATTTGTTTTTGGAGGCACCGGTCTACCCATTTGTTTTGGGAGGCACCAGTCTACCCATTCATTTTTGCAGGCACCGGTCTACCCATTTGTTTTGGGAGGCACCGGTCTACTCATTTGTTTTGGGAGGCACCGGTCTACTCATTTGTTTGGGAGGCACCGGTCTACCACCACACTGCCTTTTAACACTGATCAGCTGTAGGGCGGCCCTTTGAAGCCCCGCGGCAAGAGTTTAAACAGTTTATTTCCTTCTAGCCGATCAGCTGGGACTCGGGAGGCAGAGAATAGATTGGGGGTGGGGCCAAATAAAAGGTAAGAATAATGCGGGGGGTGGGCAGAACCGGTTCGGTGACATCATATCGTCACCGTTACCGGCTCGGCAGAACCGGGCAGAACCCACCACTGCTGCAGTGCACCCCCGCGGCCCATTTTTGCTCCCAGGAGGCTGCAGGGAGGCCTACTAGGCCCAAAATGGGGCATGGGTAGAGCACGGGTGTGTATGTCTGTGTGTGCGCGCATGCACAGAGTTGTTACGCGCACATGCACAGGGGGCATGGCGCGGGGGTCACGGCCGCATTGCATTATGGGGGTCGTAGCTTTCGGCACGCGACAACAAAAAGGTTAGCCATCCCTGCATTAGCAGCTCTGAATAGTTCTTTTCCCTGAATCAAAGAGAGTGAAAGCAAAAAAAAAAAAAAAAAACCCCACAAAGCCAAGGATGCAAACCATCCATTCCAGCCCTCGGTTCCATTCGCAATCCGCAGCTTTTCACCGCTGCCGAGTTAAATTCAACTCACGCATTCAAGATGCGTTCTCTAGACCCGCCAGATCAATACACTGAATAAATCATTTGGAATCTGCTTAGAAATTCCAGCCAAATAATTTCACCCGCCCCCCACCCCCTCCCCCCCTGCGGACACGACGCAGCGGGCAAAGGAAGGAGGGAAAAAAAAAAAAAAGAGTCCAGCTTCAAAGCAGGCAAGATCAAAACCATAGCTTCGTTAGGGCTCTTTTAGAGTTTTTTTCCCAGGATGATGTGGCAGCTGTAATGGGCATCCTAAGGAACAATTCGTAAAGGGCAGCAGGCAATGAGCTACTTTCGTGAGCTCCAAAGCACCTTTTTTCCTAATTATTTTCAGGATGTTGTAGAGCAGGGTGTGTTGTGGCCCGTACGCGGCCTGCTGGCTGATTCCGACAGCGAGGAGGCTGGTGTGGTGCTGCGCCAGCAGCCTGTGCAGCTGGCACTCGAGTCAGACAATGAAGAGGCTGGAGAAGATGTGGTGCCAGAGGCGGGGATTCAGCCAGGGCCTTCAGAACCTCCAGAAGCTCCCATAAGTGATGAGGAAGAAGAGGAGGAGCCTCTTCTCGATGCACGGGTGCGCAGAGCTGCCAAAAGGCAGGAGTGGCTCCTCAGGAGGAGGTCTCCTCGAGAGTAAGGCTTTGGGCTAATTGGCCACTCCCGTTTAGCCTATTTAAGGAGGAACACCGACTGAAGCAATTTGCAGGGAACAACTTCGTTCACTCTCCTTCGCGTCTAGATCTTAGTTCTCTGCAAATTGCTTCTGGGCTTTCTGCCAGCCATAGTAAGATTACGATTATTTATTCTTTGGATTCTTGTAGGCTGTTAAGAAAGTTAATTAACAGCCTTTGTTTGGGAAAAAAAACTGATTTAATTTAGTAAACTAAGGTTTGTACAGACGTTGTGTGTGCTGCGTTCTTTGGGGTCCGTAGCTGGGGCAGAACAGGGTGTGAAACTCAAGGCTCGGAGGGGGGGGGGCCGGCTCCGGCTCCAGGGGTTCTTAGATCTGGCCCACAGGGCCGCCCTGGAAACAGCAAAGGACCAGCTTTCGGCTTTGAAACGGAGATGAGCACTGCCCCCTAGAGTCGGAAATGACTAGCACATATGTGCGACTTTGACTTTTTAAGTACACCAGGAGTACACCAGGAGCACACCTAGGTCGGATCTGAACAGCTGCACATCGTTTCAGCGATCAACAAGCCGAGGCCACAGCAAATGAAAAGCCCTCCCAAAAGAAGCCTTGGAAATGACCACAGGCAGTCCTCGACTTACGCCAGCTCATTTAGTGACCGTTCAAAGTTACAGCGGCACTGAAAAAAAGTGACGCACGACCACTTTTCACACTTAACGACCTTTGCAGCCCTCCCCAGGGTCATTCGTCTTTCAGATGCTTGACGATGGGTTCGTATTTATGACGGCTGCCGTGTCCGTGCGATCCCTTTTTTGCGACCTTCTGACAAACAGAGTCCAATGGGGGAAGCCGGATTCACTTAACAACCTTAAGTGGCTAACTTAACAGCAGCGGTTTGCTTCACCGCCGCGGTGAAAAAAGTCGTAAAATGGTGGCAAAACTCGCTTAATAAACTTCTCCCTTAGCAAGTTGAATGTTGGGCTCAATGGTGGTTGTAAGTCGAGGACTACCTGGATTAAAACAGCAAAACTGGAAGGAAAAGGCTACATGATCCACATAAAAATTTTGTTTGTAAGCACCTTCAGGATCTCTTGCAGCTGACGAAGGACGGAGTGAACTTCCTCTCCTAAAAGCCATTTAAATTCTTCTTCCTGAAGAAAGAGAGAGAGAGATCAACACTGTCGAACTATCTACTAAGACCATATTACTATTACTCTCCTCCTTCCTATTACCTATCTCTTCCCACTTATGACTACAACCTTGTTGCTTGTATCTTTACGATTTATATTGTTTTATTTAATTTTCTAGTATGATTTGATTGTTTATTTAGTATTCTATGACTATCACTTAAGTGTTGTATCTTGATTCTTGATGAATATATTTTTATGTACACTGAGCTTATACACCAAAGACAAATTCCTTATGTGTCCAATCACACTTGGCCAATAAAAAATTCTTCTCTTCCTCTCTTCTCTTCTCTTCTCTTCTCTTCTCTTCTCTTCTCTTCTCTTCTTTCTCTCCCCTCTCCTCTTCCTCTTCCTATCCTCTATTTCCCTGTCCTGTCCTGTCCTGTCCTGTCCTGTCCTGTCCTGTCCTGTCCTGTCCAGACCAGCATTATCACTGTCCCTTTCTGCAAAGGGCTAAAGGATTTCATAAGATGCAACTGAATAGGTATGGGATTTTATGCTCCGCAGGGAACAACTTTAGCTCCGGGCTCTTGCAGATGCTTGGCAACTGATTCAGACTGATGACCATTGCTGTGTCCAAAGATCACGAGATCCCCTTTTGCGATCTTCTGGCAAGCAAAGTCAACGGGGAAGCCCGATTTGCTCAACAACCGTGTTAGTAACTGAACTGCAGTCATTTGCTTAAGAAACGTGACAAGAATGGTCGCAAAACGAGGTGAAACTTGCTTAACACTCACTGCCTTGCTTAGCAGAAATCTTAGCTGGAAATCTTGGGCTCAGTTGTGATTGTTGAGGACATCTGAAAGACTTAGCTTTGAATCCCAACTCACGCCCTCCGACTCCCTTCCGTACGAACATCTCCTATCTTACAAAACCAGCTCTTACAGAACTTACCAAATTTGCAGATGATACTAAGCTGGCAGGAATAGCCAGCACCCTAGAAGATAGGCTCAAGATCCAGATGGACCTCGACAGACTTGAACACTGGGCTCAATCTAACAAAATGAAATTCAATGTAGAGAAAAGTAAAGTTTGACACTTAGGTAAGAAAAACCCAAAGTACACATATAGACTGGGGGAAACCAGGCTTAATAGCAGTTACTATGAGAGGGATCTTGGGGTCTTAGTGGACAACCAGCTAAATATGAGCCAGCAGTGTCCAGCAGCAGCCAAAAAAGCCAATGCAATCATAAATTGCATTAACAGAGGGATACAATCAAGATCAAGAGAGGTATTAATATCTCCCTATAAAGCCCTAGTAAGACCTCACCTAGAGTACTGCATCCAGTTTTGGTCACCACACTATAAAAAAGATGTTGAGACTCTAGAAAAAGGGCAGAGAAGAGCAACCAGGATGATTAGGGGACTGGAGGCTAAAACATACGATGAACGGTTGCAGGAACTGGGCATGGCTAGTCTAGTGAAGAGAAGGACCAGGGGAGACAGGATAGCAGTCTTCCAATATCTGAGGGGCTGCCACAGAGAGGAGGAGGGGGTCAAGCTATTTTCCAAAGCCCCCAAAGGCCAGACAAGGAACAATGGATGGAAACTGACCAAGGAGAGATTCAACCTGGAAATAAGGAGAAATTTTCTGACAGTGAGAGCAATCAACCAGTGGCATAGAAGTTGCCTTCGGAAGTTGTGGGAGCTTCATCACTGGAGGCTTTCAAGAAGAGACTGGACTGCCATCTGTCAGAAATGGTGAAGGGTCTCCTGCTGAGCGGGGGGTTGGACTAGATGACCTATAAGGTCCCTTCCAACTCTGTTAATCTGTTACCCAGTTTTGCTCTATAGTCAACATAGCATTTTGGGGGGGGGATTCCCACCCAGAGAGTTAAGTTTGGTGAAAATGCAATGACAGCAGCTCGCAGTGAGAGTAAAAACCAAGTCATTAGCTAGGAATGGCTCCCTAAACTACCCGTGGCAGCTGGTTTAGCCAGGTTTCAATCCAAGGGCACCTTGGTCCTTGTTCAGCTGGTAAGGACAAATAAATTCCTCCAGAAGGCTGTGATCCATGACAATTTAAACATCACTTTTTAATCATTAACTTGTGACTATATCCACGAGGATGAGGTCTTGGTTGAGACAGCAAAGGAACAAACTACAGGTTAATCCTCAACTGATGGGCCTCCCCCAGGCTACTTACAACCCCGGGATCAAAATTCACGATGGCAAAAAAAGATTTTGGGGCGAAAATGCATACCGTATTTTTCGGAGTATAAGACGCACCTTAGTTTTTGGGGTGAAAAATAAGAAAAAAGCTGATTGGCGTGTGGATCGGCTTCCCGGAATACACCCAATCAGCTGTTCCCAGAGGTGAATTTTAGCAACAGGTTCCTTGGTTGTGAGCTCTGTGCCTTGCTTTTTTTTCTGCCTCTGAAACTTCTGAAACTCTGTTTCAGAAAAAACTTTTTTTCCTGCCTTCAAAAGCCTCCGAAACAGAGCTTCAGAAAAAAAGCCTCTGAAGCTCTGTTTGGAGGCTTTTTTTCCTGAAGCTTCATTTCTGATGTTTTTTTTCAGCCTCTGAAACCTCTGTTTGAGAAGCTGGGTGGGGCTACATTCAGAGTATAAGACGCACCCAGATTTTCACCCTCTTTTTTTGGGGAAAAAGGTGCATTTTTATACTCCGAAAAATACGGTATGTGGTTAAGAAAAAAAATGTTAAGGTGGCATATTTTTAAGCCAGAACTATCTTTGTTAGGCATGATAATACCAGAAAAAATATGAGAAAGAAGAATTTATAGATTTGATATTGTATGTTTGAACAGCGGCAAAGAATTGAATTTGCGCAACTTTGGAAAAGGGAAGAAACACCTACGGAAGAAAATGTAATTAAAAAAAATATTGGACTGTGCGGAAATGGACAGATTAACACTGAAGATAAAAGAAGACACAGAATACTTTTGAAACTTGGGACTTATTTTACCAATGGTTGGACAACAGAGGTGGAAATTAGGAGACTGAGATGTAAACGAATTGATCCAGACAGTATACATTTCATCTCTCTCTCTCTCTCTCTCTCTCTCTCTCTCTCTCTTTCTCTCTCTCACCTATCCTGTAATCTATTCTATCTAATATATATAGATCTCTCTCTCTAATATATATAGATCTATCTATCTCTATATCTATCTATCTATCTATCTATCTATCTATCTATCTATCTATCTATCTATCTATTAATTCACGATGGCTCCTTCCTCCCTTCCCCAAGCAGTCATGGGATCATATTTTGGGTGCCCAGCAACTGGCTTTTGGCACTGTCCCGCAGTCCCGTGACAACAATTTACAACTGTTTTTTTAATCGGAACATTCACTTTGACATTTATTTCCTGTTTTTGCAAAAAAATGCCCGTTGCAGACAATGGGTTTCCTTAATGATCCCATTCATTTAATGACCATCATGATTCACTTAATGGCACCATAAAAAAACAAACCCAAAAAGTCATAAAATTGGGTGTGGTCCCTTGGGGTCTCAGACACTTAACGACTGGCACAATTTATTACCGTAATTCCGGACTCAATTATGGTCCTAAGTCTGGGACTACCTGTCACCATAACCCACCAGTGAGGATGCATTTGGAATTATTTCCCAAGGACAGAACTTGCTTTAAAAAAAAAAAAAAAGCAGATTCAGGCCTGATTGACATTCAGATGAAAAACTTGCAAAAAAAATCCCATGTTGTAGATAAAACTGGAAAGTGAAGGGGGGGGGGGGGGAATTCCACAATTTTTTTTTTTTTTTGAAAAAAGGAAGATGAAAACAACAAATCCTTTTGTGCTGCCGTAGGGGAAGAATAATTTCCTGGTAAATTCTTCCAACGTTCTTTTAACTATTCTTTCGCCCGTACGAATTATTTTAGCCAGTTGCTTTCACCCGTTCCAAAGCTTCTGGCCAATTTTAGCAGCTCCTCTCCTCCTAATCTGTAGGAAACAAGGACCGCCTGTACAAATACGACAAGACTGAACTGTACTTTCATTGTCTACTCTCAGACAGGAACGAGGTCAGCAAGAGATAAGTGTACCCAGGACTTGCCAAGATTCCCCCAAATACACAAATGAACGTCTGTTAGACCCATGATGGTGAACCTATGGCCCGTGTGCCAGAGGTGGCACACAGCACCCTCTCTGATGGCTCGCGAGCTGTTGCCCTAGTTCAGCTCTGCTGCGCATGGGCACGCGCCTCCCGCCGGCCAGACGGTCTTTGGGTCTCTGCTGCGCATGTGCAGGGCGCATGCAAGGTGCGCATGTGTGGGGGCAAGCAGGGGGCACGTGCAGATGCACAGAGGGTGGGGCACATGAACGGGGGTGCATGCACATTGTATTTGGGGGGTTCAGGGGCATGCATGCCCATTGTGCATGCACGAACATGCTTTGGATACTCGGTCTGGAAAAGGTTAACCTGTGTTAGAAGATGCCTTGAGTGATTTAGGCAAAAAACGTTAAATTAGGCTACCCCAATTCAACATAATGAAAGACCTCTCCTAATTACATTTTACTGTATACGGCGTAGCCTGCAAACAGAAAAAGTCATTTTCTACAGCTTTTGCCAAAAACGTCTGCCCTACTATTGCAGCGCCATTGAGAGTGTCCTGAAATACGGCATTCTTGCATGGTTTGGGAGCAGCTCTGTAGAGGACAGGAAAGCTCTACAGAGAATCATTAAAACTGCCCAGAATATCATCGGACTCCAGCTACCAGCCCTGGATGACATCTTCGAATCTCGCTGTTTGAGAAAGTTGCATAACATTCTCAGAGACTCTCCCCATCCTACTTACAATCTTTTTGGACTGTTGCCTCCTGGGAGAAGATAAAGAACAATTAAAACTCGGACCGTACGTTTTCTGAATAGTTTTTATCCCAGAGCTATAATTGCACTCAACAATGAACTAAAGGGCCACCATCCGTGAGCTGTTGGACAGCATTACTTGGTCTGTCGTGTGGATGTTTGGGTGGTTTAGGGATGAGGAATTGTGGTGGGTGGAGGTGTGTTTGGGGATTGTTATGTGTGTTGGACCTGGTCTTTGGGTGTTAAGTGAATTTTGTTGTATGGGTATACTGTGTATATACGTACAATGACAATAAAGTTATTTATTGTTATTTATTATTTAATTATACCAGCCTGCTGCTCTAAGACCAAAGATGAGCTTGGATAAAAATTATTATCATATGCCTTAGCACGCTATCCGGGGAATTATGTAAAAAAAGGAGTTTCCGAGCAGTTTTAAAAAGCTTAATGGACTTATTCCTGCACTAAAGCATCTACCTATGAGTCCAGCAATTTTAGAATTGAAATATAGAGTCAGTTTGGTCCAGTACTTAAGGCACCAAGCTAGAAGCTATCAATTCAATTTCAAATCTTTATTTTCAGTGCAGAACATAGGTACAATGAGATGGGTGGAGCTCCCTCAGTGCATCCCCCGCCCAACACAATACAACTCACAGTGAAGACAGAAAATCCCTAACCCAATAAATCATATTAACAAAACACCCAGTCCTATTGTACCAGTGTGAACATGTTACAAGTTGTGCCGGCCCTGCAAATCCATCATACTACGTAGTTATGATGCTATTTCTCATTCAGGAGTCTGACAGCCCACGGATAAAAACTGTTCTTCAGCCTGTTTGTGCGGCTGGCTATGCTTCTTCATATCTCCTTCTGGATGGTAGGAGGGTAAAGAAGTAGAGACCATGGTGTGAGTTGTCCTTGAGGATTTTTCTCACTCTTCTAAGGCAGCGAGCCCTAGTGATCTCATCTAGTGGTATCAGGGGGCAGCCCACGATTTTTGTGCTGTACTCACCACCAAGGGTGAAATCCAAATTTATTTTACTACCGGTTCTGTGGGCGTGGCTTGGTGGGCATGATGTGGCTTGGTGGGCGTGGCAGGGGAAGGATACTGCAAAATCCCCATTCCCTCCCCACTCCTGGGGGAAGGATATTGCAAAATCCCCATTCCCTCCCCACTCCAGGGGAAGGATACTGCAAAATCCCCATTCCCTCCCCACTCCAGGGGAAGGATACTGCAAAATCCCCATTCCCTCCCCACTCCAGGGGAAGGATAATGCAAAATCCCCATTCCCTCCCCACTCCTGGGCGAAGGATACTGCAAAATCCCCATTCCCTCCCCAGTCTGGGGCCAGCCAGAGGTGGTATTTGCCGGTTCTCCGAACTACTCAAAATTTCCGCTACCGGTTCTCCAGAACCTGCTGGATTTCACCCCTGCTCTGTAATGTAATGTTTTTCTATCTTCTGTAATGTTTTTCTATCCACGGCTGTCAGATCGGTGTGCCATACCATGATGCAATAAGTGAGGATGCTTTCTATTGTGGACCGGTAAAAGGAGATCATCAGTTGTTGTTCCACTTTGTTTTTATGCAAGACCCTAAGGAAATGGAGTCTCCGTTGGGCCTTCCTGGCCACCTGGATCGTGTTGTTTTTCCAGGGGAGGCCTTCGCTGAGATGGACTCCCAGGAATTTAAAGGAGGAAACTCTCTCTACACAGCGATGTAAAGTGGGGCAGGTTCATCTCTCTTCCTCCGGAAGTCCAACACCATCTCCTTGGTCTTGCTGATGTTCAGGTGCAGGTTGTTTTTTAAGCACCATGTGGAATAGTTTTTGAACCTCCCCTCCTGTACTACGCTGTTTTGTCTCCACAGCTAGGAGACTCTTTAGGGACTTTGGGACAGTCACAGCTTCTCAGCCCAACTCACTTCCCAGAATTGCAGCTGATGAGGAAAGCAGATTTGCATTGCACGCATGTAGGCATAAGGGAAACGCAAATAAAAATGCAATGCGTATAACAAATAACTGCAGAAAAAACAATGGCTACCAACCTGCCTTCCATTGAGGACCTGTATACTGCACGAGTCAAAAAGAGGGCTGGGAAAATATCTACAGACCCCTCACATCCTGGACATAAACTGTTTCAACTCCTACCCTCAAAACAACACTATAGAGCACTGCACACCAGAACAACTAGACACAAGGACAGCTTTTTCCCCTGAATGCCATCACTCTGCTAAACAAATAATTCCTTCAACACTGTCAAACTATTCACTAAGTCTGCACTACTATTAATCTTCTCATCGTTCCTATCACCCATCTCCTCCCACTTACGACTGTATGTCTGTAACCTTTTTGCTGGTATCCTTAAGATTTATATTGACTGTTTCCTAATATGATTTGATTGCTTATTTGTTCCCTATGACTATCATTAAGTGTTGGACCTTATGATTCTTGATGAATGTATCTTTTATTTTATATACTCCAAGAGCGTATGCACCAAGACAAATTCCTTGCATGTCCAATCACACTTGGCCAATAAAGAATTGAATTGAATTGAATTGAATTGAATTCCATTCCCATTCCATTCCATTCCATTCCATTCCATTCCATTCCATTCCATTCCTATTCCTATTCCTATTCCTATTCCTATTCCTATTCCTATTCCTATTCCTATTCCTATTCCTAATTCTAATCTAATCTAAATTTCTTTCTAATTCTAATTCCATACTCCACAGTGGTGGGATTCAGACGCTTTTGTCCGGACCGCGTGAACCGGTAGCGGCGACTGCAGGAGGCTCCGCCCATCCGCCCGGACATAATGCACGACTACTACACACGCGCAGAAGGCCACGGACATGTGCAGAAGTGGCGATTGCGAGCGTAGCGAACATTTGCGAACCGGTAGGGAAGGTAAATGAATCCCATCTCTGATACTCCATACTCCATTTCCGTCATGGCGAACCAATGGCACGTGTGCCAGAAGTGGCACACAAAGCCCTCTCTGTGGACACGCTCACCGTCGCCAGCTGCTCTTTTGGTTTCCAGAGCTCTGGCACGCATGCGCATTCCAGTTTGGGCACTCGGTGGCGAAATGGTTCACCACCATTGCTTTATTTTGTTCTATATCCACCCACTTCCACAGAGTCATCTTCCCGATAGAGTGAGCAGCAGCAGCAGCAGCAGATTGCACAGAGATGACACTCTCCTGCCCACAAAAGCAGACCAGGGAGGGCACATGCTCAGCCCCAAAGGATGAGAAGCACTAGCAGGGTAATAGGTGGGCGGTAGGGGAAAGGATGAGGTTAGGGGAAGATGGAGAAAAAGGAAGATATTGTGCAATGGGAATTTTAGTTTCTTTTATTGTTTGAATTTTAATCTGGACTTGCTGTTGCTTATTGCTGTGAGCCGCCCTGAGTCCTTGTGGAGAAAGGGCGGCATATAAGTCCAATAAAATAAATGAAAATAAATAAATATTTATTCTTCTCCAATGCCTGGGGAACGGCTGGCTGTAGGATCCATCCCTGGCTGATGCTTGCAACCGCCTTGAAACCAGAACTGTCAAATGAGCTTAGGGGAAGTTATTTCAAAGCCTTGGCCTGGTATTGTGAGATACAGAGTTCCCTTTTGAGGAGGGGGACGGAGAGCCAACAAAAGTGCGTATAGTCAAGGCGATGGTTTTCCCAGTTGCAATGTACGGCTGTGAAAGTTGGACCATAAGGAAGGCTGAGCGCCAAAGAATGGAGGCCTTTGAACTCTGGTGCTGGAGAAGATTCCTGTGAGTCCCTTGGACTGCAAGGCAGTCAAACCGGTCAGTCCTAGAGGAGATCAACCCTGACGGCTCTTTCGAAGGCCAGATCCTGAAGAGGAAACTCAAATATTTTGGCCACCTAATGAGAAGGAAGGACTCCCTGGAGAAGAACCTAATGCTGGGAACGATGGAGGGCAAAAGAAGAAGGGGACGGCGGAGAAGGAGGTGGCTGGATGGAGTCACTGAAGCCGTCGGCGTGAGCTTAAATGGACTCCAGAGGATGTTAGAGGTCAGGAAGGCCTGGAGGAATATTGTCCATGGGGTCGCGATGGGTCGGACACAACTTCGCAACTAACAACACCACGGAGAGCTGCTGTGGTGTAAGGATTAAGGGGCTGGCCTGGAATCCAGGAGGCTGTGAGTTCTAGTCCCGCTTTAGGCATGAAAGCTGGGATGATTTTTGGGTGGGCGATTTTTGGGTCAGTTCCCCCTCTCTCCCAGCTCAGCCTATCTCATGGGGTTTTTGTTGGGGGAGAACGAGGCTGGCCCCATTCTTGGCAAGCCTCAATATATCTCAAGTCTTGTTAAAAAATGTGGCCGTGTCAACAGAGATAATAACCAGGAACTAGAGAACTGTTGCAAACGTTGCATCATTTCTAGTATCATAGATGCTTAACTTTCTTAACAATGTTGCTTTTTTTTAAAAAAAAAAAAATCATTAAGGACTGTTTTAAAGCTGTTAACAGGGTTGTCCAGTCAGGTTTGGGAAGTGGGTGGCTACATAAATAGAAAGAATAAACAAACAAGAGGCAGGAGTATTCGCCATGTCTCCTGCTTGAGCAGGGGGTTGGACTAGATGACCTCAAAGGTGCCTTCCAACTCTGTTACTGTTACTGCTATGTTCACCCCCTTGAGTTACATATTATACATAGAATAGCTGGATTAAAAAAAATTCCAACAATGGTTAGGAAATCCAACTATAGGTCGTCCTCAGCTTGCAACAATTCATTTAGTGACCATTTGAAGTTAGTACAGCCCTGAAACTTATGACTGTTTTTCACACTTTTTTTTTTAATTTGATTTATATGCCGCCCTTCTCCGGAGACTCAGGGCGGCTTACAATGCGTTAAGCAATTTATACTTTTGTATATTTATACAAAGTCAGCTTATTGCCCCCACAATCCGGGTCCTCATTTAACCTACCTTAGAAAGGATGGAAGGCTGAGTCAACCTTGAGCCTGGTGAGATTTGAACTTGCAGTAATTGCAGGCAGCTGATGTTAATAACAGTGCTTTAGTCTGCTGCACCACCAGGGCACTTAACACTTAAGACTGTTGCAGCATCCCCATGGTCATATGGTTAAAATTTGGACGCTTGACAACTAACTCGTATTTATGATGGTTGCAGTGTCCCCCCCTCCCCGGTGTGTGTGTGTGTGTCATGTGATCCCCCTTTTGTGACCTTCTGACAAGCCAAGTCAATGGGGGAAGCCAGACTCATTTAACAACCATGTTACTCATTTAGCAAACCTGCGGCGATTCACTTAACAACTGTGGCAAGAAAGGTCGTAAAACGGGGCAAAATTGACTTAACTCTTTCCCTTAGCCACAGAAACGTTCGGCGTGATTGTGGCCGTAAGCCGAGGACTACGACTCGCAATATGACGACGCCTGGTATTGCACTGGGAGAGCGCAGAGCTCTGGATTCGGGGCTGCAAAGCTGAAGGGGACCCAGAGGGGGCAGCCGTGGGACAACAGAAGGGGGGGGGGGGAGAAGAGAGAGCTCGGCTGCCCCCTGGTGGTCGTCCGGATTTCAGCAGCCCAGAAAATCCACCCCTTTGGGATGGATCCTTTGGACCCCAAATCCAGGGCTGAATTGTTAAGCCCCTCCCCGATTGCAAAGCAAGCACACACACACACACACACACACACACACCACAAAAAAAGCAAGTGTGGTTTGTGCAACCAAAGCAGATCCCAGCCAACCCTCTGGCCTACCTCGCAGGGTTGTAAGGGAGACCATTCCTGGAAGCGGCCACGCCGCTACGATCCCCTTCTCACCCCACCCCACCCGCCCCAAAATGCAACAGCAGCTCAAAAAGAACCTCGGCCGGAGGACGTTATCCCCTTCGCCCGGTGACGTCACGCGAAGGTCAGTGACGTCACCCGCCCCCACTCTTTCAATGACGTCACGCGCTCCCGCAAGCTCCCCCTTCTCCCCCCCCCCCCGATACACACACACACACAGACATCTCTCCCTCATCGGATTCCGCAAGCTCGGAAGGCTTACCAAGACGGCCCGCTCGGCCGGGCTCGCCAGCGCAGCCATCCTCATCTCCGTCGCCGCCACTGCCGGGCCAGCGAGAGACGCCGCCGAGTTTACCCAGCGCTGAGGCGAGGCGTTGGCTGGCTTCCCACCCCCTTCTCGCTCCTCATTGGTCGAGCTCCGCCGACGCGAGAGCTCTCATTGGTTGCGCCCTGGGCACCCCCCCTCCCATACCTACCTCTCAGGCGCCGCCCACCCGCCCACAGCCGTTCGGCTTTTCAGCGCTGCGGAGGGGAGCCCAGTAACGAGAGTTGGAAGGGTCCTGGGAGGTCATCTAGTCCAACCCCTCTGCTCACGCAGGAGACCTGCACTAGGGATTCGAACCGCCGACCCTTTCTGATCGACAAGCTCAGTGTCACTGAGCCACCTTAGTCAGGCATATATTGGAAGTCAGGCATATTTGAAGACCCCACCCCCACCAATGCAATGGGGCTTGGAAAAACCCCGGCGCCCCATTGCATTCGGTGGCGGGGTGAGTAGGATCCTAGATCCCTTATTTATTTATTTATTTATTTATTGGTTCGATCCTAGGTAGAGGCAGATGTAGGGTCTTCCTGCTTGGGCAGGGGGTTGGACTAGATGACCTGCAAGGTCCCTTCCAACTCTGTTAATTCCCCCCTCCCGTTAGATGCTCTGCGACAGCCAGCCTTTCTCCTGAATTGCATCCGCCTGGACGCATGGCTGGAGGGGTGTGCAACATTGCAGAACCGGCTTGGCTCAGCTGCTTGGGGAAGGGTCTCCCGTTGCTGTCAGGTTTCATTCTGCTGCTTTAACCCCGAAATTGGGTTCCATCCTGGCTGTCGAAATGAGTCCCCGCATACATCAAATAGGGATGGTCATTCTTGCCTCCACTTCCCTTTTTTCCTGGCATGGTATGCAAATACAGGTGTAGGGTTACACCTGTTCATTCCCTTTTGCGACCTTCTGGCAAGCAAAGTCAAATGGGTGGGTGGGGGGAGTCTGATTCACTTAACAACCATGCTACTAACTTAAGGGCTGCAGGGATTCCCTTAACGAATGTGGCAAGGAAAGTCGTAAAAGGGGGCAAAAGTCATGCAACGACTTTCTCACTTAGCAACATAAATGTTGGGCTCAGTTCTGGGTCATCAGTTAAGGACTACCTGCATAAGAGCCTTGGTGGTGCAACGGACTAAAATGCTGTTAAATAGCACTTAGCTGCCAGCTGCCTGTAATTACTGCGAGTTCAAATCTCACCAGGCTCAAGGTTGACTCAGCCTTCCATCCTTCTGAGGTAGGTAAAATGAGGAGTCGGATTGTGGGGGCAATAAACTGACTTTGTATAAAAAGGACACGGCTTAGGGGGCCCCCGAAAGCCCTACTAAGCAGGTATATACAAAAGTATGAAGGCTATTGCTTAATGCATTGTAAGCCGCCCTGAGTCTCCAGAGAAGGGCGGCATATAAATCGAACCAATAAATAAATAAATAAATTGAACCAATGTTAATTCCTTTTAGGATCCTTAAAGCACAGCATGGTAACAATAAATGATAAGCAAATCCTTGATGTAAGTTCTTTGCAGAAATAATACTGTTTTGCTTTTCCTTCTTTATACATTGTTTTTTTTAAAAAAAGAACTGTAATGTCTGCAATCTCAAGCTTCCTTTTAGTATTTTTATTTTATATTAGCACATTTATATATACATAGGATTATCCTTTGGGTCCTATTTTAACAAGGTTAGGCAATCTCTTTATCTTCTAAATGAGATTTGCAAACTGAAAAAACCCACCTACAACTGTTTTTACCTTTTATCTGTGCTCACCCTCTTAGTATCTTTTGAATTACGAAGACAGTATTTTCCTTTAAAGTTGTTTCAAACATCACTTCACACCCAAAGCAAAGTTTGAATAATCATGAACCAATCATAAACCAATTACTGTGTTCAAACCTCCATTTTTAATTCATGTGTTGGCTTAAGAACAAAATGACAAAATAGAGAAAAGCACTATTATTTAACATAGCTAATTATTTAATAAGCAAATGATTTTATTTTCTAATGTTTATAAATAAATACATAAATATTGGATATTTTTTTTCCTCATTTTTTTGTTCTAATATAACCACTTGGACAAAGAACAAGGTCAACAGGTCAATTCTGTAACTCTTCCTATCCACCCTGCAAAATAAACAAAACAGTTCAATTCTTCCCAACTCATTTCAAATGGAAAAAGAGTTTTCCCCTGGATTTCCCCCCTAATATTTCAAACAATATTGCTGAAATAAACTACATTGTTGTCATTGCAAAGGAAACTGTATGGTGTGTTGTGGTTTGTAAATGCTGATGATTAAACAGGAGTTGTTTTTACAAATCTCCCTCCATCCTCCAGTCTCACCATCAAATTTTAAATTTTGCAGTATATTTTCAGCTTTTATTAATGGCATTCATCCTTTCTAAACTTTCTCCATTCCCTTGCCCTTGAAGTTATACACAAATGATAGTCCAACAATTTAAATTTATACTCTTGACTAATGCACCTATTACCATTTTTTGTGCTTTGGGAATGGGAGATTCGTATGCTAATTCTTCCCCCAAAGTATGCAGTTAGGAAAGAAGAATACTTTAGAGAGCAACAAATAGCATTGTGTTACCAAGAAAAGTTTTATTTCCTTTTGCCAGTAGCTTTGTTAATTGCACAAGAAAAAAAAATCATTTTGTCTGTGTTTGCCATTTAATCATCACCACACATCCTATCTGAATGACAAAACATTAATTAAAAACAAGGCAAAAATAAAAAATAAAAATTCACAACCTTAATTACCTATAGATCATTCATCAAAGGTAGAAGGAATTAAAAGAAACAGCTTTTTTTTCTTACAAGCTCTCCACAAGTGTAAATATCTTTTTTATCTTGAAAAAGGAGGGAACAACAACAAAAAAAAGCAACTGCTAAAACAGAAATCCCATTTTTTTTTAAAAAAAAGAAACTTTACAGTATTGTCAACAATATTAAGACAACAATGACTAAAGCCAGTTCCATCGTATTCTCTTGTAACAAACGCTTCCCCTTCTGCGCCACTGTGCCAGTTCGATTTTTAAGGACACCCCCAACTGAGAATTGATCAAAGCTGGCTCTCGGAGCAGGAAAGGCTTGAGTAGGAAAGGGGTCCCATGGCACCTTAAAACCAGCAAATATGTTGCAAATGTAAAACTGGTAGACTAATGGATACACTTTGACCCATAAAATTGGATGCCACAAAAACCCAGTTTACATAAACTACTGTTTGGCTGCAAACAAAAGAAAACAAGGGTGTCCTTCTAAAAAAGGCATGAGATAAGCCAGCAGTTCCAAGCTCGTTAGCGTTTTGAGCTGTTGCCTCCCCTTGGGATATCACTAACTGTGCAAAAAGGACTGCACCCCTTCAGTAGATATTTGCTCTGACAGAGAAACCACAAGATAGAGAGACTGAATGGAAGACGCTACAGTTCTCTTACGTTGCAGTTCCTAGTTCCATTTGGATTTATTTATTTTTTGGCTAGAGGGGCAAAATAAAATATTCTGGGAACTATATCTGTTCTGCAAGGTTCTCACAAAATCTCAGAAGGATCTCTCTGTCCTCTTCCTGACAATTTTTTAGAACAGGGGTACAACTTTTAAGACCGATGGACTTCAAATCCGAGAATTCAATTCCCTAACAATGCTGGCTGGGGAATTCTGGTAACTGAGGTCCATCGGTCTTAAAAGTAGCCAAAGTCGGAATCCCTGCTTCAGAAGGTCTTTGGAAGAGTAGCTTCCAGGTGTAATTTACTGCCTTAAGAACCATCTTGAATGAGGTCATCTTCCCCACCCCACCCAAATCCATCTGCTCTTCCTGACAGGTACTAGTTGTCCTTAAAAAGCTTGACTTACTCATAAGGAGTTCATTTCTATTAGCAAGATACACTTCACTGTGGGAAAAAGCAGGCAGATAGCTATTGGGACCTATTAAACCCCTGGATAGGGACAAAAACCAATGTCCTTTTTTTTTAAAGGTAGATTGTCTGTACCACAGAAGGAAAGGAAACCTATATCAGGAATATGTGCTGTAGCAAGAGCAGAGTAGGGCGAGGCCTACTCTTTTAATCTATCAACTAAACTTTTTAATATATCAACTAAAACCCTGGAGTCTTCTCTGCCTGCACTCAGAATGGGCCAGAACTATATCCACATAGTTTGGGAGACCAACCCAAGGTTCAAAGAGATGGATGTCACATTTGCATTTTGAAAGTTTAAATACTGGCAAGAGAAGTTCATCAATCTGAAATGTACAATTAAGCGGACTAGGTATCTGGGTGCTGAGTTCTGGAGCTCTGTTTTATGCAAATGTGAAAGTCTCTGCATGAACCCAGAAATGGTTTCCAACGCTTTCTGATGTATGCATTCCAAGCTTGAGCAAAGGGGCTTTCTCTCAAGATTAATACTGACTTTTGAGACTGAAAAAAAAAAACCATCACAATTTTGTTGGAATATGCTGATGTGTTCCTGTATTTTAAGACTACTTTGTCAATTTCAGCAAAGAATTAAGCTGTATCGGTCCATAGCTTGCTGAATCTTTCATTACATTACTTGCAAGCAGGATTTCTACTTCACACTAGGAGCATCTTCAATTTTTCAGAAAGAAAAACATGGAAATCAAATTATCTGTTTTTCTGATTATCGGGCAACACTCAAGACCCAAATCATCCTTGCGAATATTAGAGGAGCAAAGATGCGTACATTCAGGGTGCTGATTCTCCAAGATGAACCTGAAGAAATTCTAGTGCTAGAAATTCTACCACCTTTTTTTTTTTGGGGGGGGGGGGAGAGGGGTAAATGTCCATTATGTGAATCACAGGCTGGTCAAATCTTTTTACGGATGCCTTCAGAATGGATAAACCATTTGGGAAATTAAGAGCCTGTAGAGACATCCTGCATTATCAGAGGCTCATTTTGAACTGGAATTAAAGTAAAAGATAAGTTCTCTCATTTACAAAAGCTGTTTCCATGGAGAAGGCTTGGATGCAAACCCCTCTTCTTCTGTTAGGAAACTATGGCCTACACTCCCACACACACAAAACCTTTTGTTCTAACCTTTTTCTCCAAGGAAAAAGAACACAGGTGTGCCAAAATCCGACCCCAATTGTCAAAACCATGCAGGTAAAGGGACACGTTTTTCAACTGTCCTGACTGTGCAAGAGAACCCTACACACACACACACACACACACACACACACACACGTACGTGTATGTGTGTGTGTGTATTGTGTATATATAGTGTGTTTATATATATATATATGTATATATGTATGTGTGTATATAGTGTGTGTATATGTGTGTGTGCTTATATGTATGTATGTGTGTGTGTGTGTGTGTGTGTGTGTGTGTGTGTGTGTGTGTGTGTGTGTTTATGGTTCTCTTGCACAGTTAGGGACAGTTGAGAAACGGATGTCCCTTTACCTGGATGTAGCAAATCATTGAAACAGCAGCTGGAAAGAACTTAAAATGCCCAGGGACACAAATACAATGAGAACCAGGATTAAAGCCAAGCAGCATTATTGGGGAGGGTGGGTGGGTTATTCCATTCTATGACTCCCAAGGGGTGGTAAGAGATATGTGGTCCAATCTCTTCTACTGCTGCTGCTGCTGCAGCAGCAGCAGCTAGCTGGCACAGGAAGGCATTACTGTCCTTGTGGCAGATCTCAAAAAAGGTTTTGGGTTTTTTTGTATTAAAAAGAAAAAAGAAAATAAAAAAGAAAGAAGGAAAATGGTTGGTGGGAATATGGGGGAGAGGAGACAGAGAGACAAAGATGGACTGGTCCAGAGTTAAAACCCAGTATTCATCGTTATAATTAATCATAGTATTAACAATTAGAAGAAGGTAGCCTAGTGGATGTAGGCCCTGTACACAGCAGACATGTCATTGTCAGACTGGTCCAACGCTTTTGCCCGTTTGTAGACCTGAGGGAGAAAATGGAGAAGAGACAAGTCACCAAAGAGGACCAGTGGCTTCCTTAAAAAAAAAAAAAAACACACACACATACACACACACGGCTGCACCTACTAACTTCCCTTCCATCAAAAGTACCTGAACAAATTAAAGGGGATCCAGAATCTGTTGTTTAGGGACTCACCTTCTGACAAGCAAAGTCAACGGGGGAAGCCAGATTCACTTAATGACTGGGTTACTAACTTAACAATTGCAGCGATTCACTTAACCATCGTGGCAAGCAAAGGCGTAAAATGGGGCAAAATTCACTTAACTGCCCCCCACTTAGCCAACAGAAAGGTTGGGCTCTCAATTGTGGTCATAAGTCAAGGACTACCTGTAATGTCTGAATGAGAATCTGTGGATTCTGTTATTTTATGCCAGAGGGCATTCCAGATAGCTGTTAATAAAACCCTTTATTTTTGACCTTTCTGAATTTTAGGTAACAAATTTGAAGACTCCCCCGTCCCCTTCACAGAGCGAGTCTGGTTGGTGTAGAATTAAAATGTAGAAAACATGTCATTATATCCCAGTAGGAGGCAGTTAAAATTAATTAAGGAGGCAGCTAAGGTCAAATATCTAGACTGAAAAAACAACAATCTCGACCAAATCTTTAGATGCTTTTCTAAAGGTTTGCAGAAAAAAAACCACCATAAGACAGGACTGAACAGAAACAGGGTTGGGGAAAAACCTACCTCGTTGGCTGCAGCTGCCATGGGAGTTGGATGATTAACAGAATCGCCTAGTGCAATGGCTAATCTGAGATCCTTCTGGATGTATTTCAGGTAGAAATCGGGTTTGAAGTTTCCTTGCAGGATATCTAGAGAAGGAAAAGCCCAGCTACGTTTTCATATTCCACTTTCCCTACTGATAACCCCCTTGCCCTTCGGATTTCACCATTCCCAGTGCACCTATTTAAACATGCAAGACCATGTCCCGTCACAGAGTGATCCTTTCCCAAATTATTCATGCTAATAGATAACAAACTCTCTAAGATGGCCCTGAAAGTCTTTTACACACTTTCAAGATTGTATTTTGGTATACAAACAGGTTTTTACTTTCTACTGCCCTTCATTCCAGTCATTTGTATTGTTTGTACATACACATGGAGAGAAACTGCTTTCCTTGACAAATCAAGGCAAGGGCCCTGGAGAGAGATCTCCCTTAATACATCCCAACCACAAACTTCAAGGTGGGTGAACTTCATAACTGAGGAGGATTTGAGCTTGGCCCTCCCTGGGCCTGTCCACTACTTTAACTACTTCGCTATCACAGTTAGAAAGCATGTAATAGGAGGAACCATTTGGAAACCTCCAGCAAATATGGCTATGGGAGGGATAGGAAACAGCCCTATACCAACAGCACGGGTGTCAAACTTGCTGCGTCATGTTGCCATCACGTGACGTTTTGCGATGTTTTTCCTCTTTGCGGAGCTAGGGTGGGCGTGGCCTACATGTGACGCATCTGGCCCGCGGGCCGCCAGTTTGACACCCCTGCCATTCAGGAAAGAGCTAGTTCAAGAGTAGAAGCAGGCCATTTGCTGACCTCTTGATCCGTGTTTCTCAACTTTAGCAGCTTTAAGAAGTCTGGGCTTCAATTCCCAGAATTCCCCAGCCAGCATGGGAATTCTTAAGAGTCGGATGTCCACACCTCTTAACGTTGCCAAAGTTGAGAAACCCTGATATTTAGGCATCTACTCAACTCCCATCAGGCCCTCTCAAGATGACCCAAAATCAAAGGATTATGGGAACTGGTCAGAACAACTGGAAGATTCTGGATTGGCTACACCTGATTGAGAGAAACAAGCCTTTTTACATAAAAAAGTGGGGGAGGGAATGAAGAACTTTACTTTGGCACTTCTGATCCAGAAAGATGCTGGCCAGCTGTCCCTGATTGAGGATGTCCAGAAGGGTCTGCTGGGACTGACCAGTGACCTGAGCCAAAGTCAGTCCCTCTGCTATTGTGGCCATGAAGCTTCCTTGGACCATGTTCACGATCAGCATCATCTTGGCAGCATTGCCTACTTCTCCTGTGGGAGAGAGAGAGAGAGGTTGAGATTATCTACAAGGAGATGGGGCTAAAAAAAACCCCCGATACCTGCTCAACAATATGTTAGGCCAGGGGTGTCAAACTCGATTTCATTGAGGGCCACATCAGGGTTGTTTGATCTCAGGGGGGCGGGGGCATGGCCAGCTTGACTCGTGTTGGGGGGCACCTGTGGTAGCCTGAGCGCTCCGACAGTGAAAACAGGCTCCCGAGCTCCGTTTCCGACTGGGACAGCCTTCTGCAACCCTCTGCCAGCTAAAACGGAGCTCGTGAGGGTTAAGCGTGGCCCTCGTGAGCTCAGTTTTCGGCTGGGATGGCCTCCTGCAACCCTCTGCCAGTGAAAATGGAGCTCGTGAGGGCTGTTTGCGGCCCTCCCGAACTCCATTTTCACTGGCAGAGGCACCATCCTTGCTGTTTCCAGGATGCGGCCTGCAGGCCTTGATTTAACATCCCTGTGTTAGACCTTGTTAAGACATTTTATAACATCTGCTAATCTGTCTCTTGATGCATTCCTCTACTTTTATACAACAACAATAAATTTCTGTTGATAACAGAGGAATTGTTTGTTCCCAAACTTCTGTAGTTTCTTCGCCATTCTTCAGAATTCAGCTTCATAGTAATTTACCGGTCTTAAGAGCTAGTCAAAAGACTCCCATTCTAAATTCTTTACACTGGATGCCCCTCAGCTAGTGGACTACATTGGAAAAAGAATGCTACCCGATAGCAAAAGTCTTGAATGATGTTGGTTCAGCGAAGATTTGCTATTTTTTTTTAATAAGATGAGTGATATGGTTCTCCTGTAGAGATTCAGAGATTTGGGGTTAATAGGTATTTACACTAACAAACATTTACCAATGTCCAGAGAGAACCCCAATACTAGGATGTACAATTAATCAACAACCCCACAAATCAAAATATACTACATGCCCAATAAATCACACACCATTTCAAAGGATGCTACGAAGTATGTGTGTGCATGCATAACAACTGTATTCTACTCTAAAATGTTGGTACATAATGTCAAGAATAGCATACACTAAGGAGAAAAAAAAAGGATCAGGCCTGGTTTGTACTACCAAGTGACCCCTGCAGTATAAATAGGTTTGAGAATAGCTGGATTTTATTTTTGTGGAAAAGGGAAAAACATGTTATTTCTAAATACAATTCCAGGTGGCGTACAGATAATGGTTGTGCCTCCTCTCACTTTATGACTTCAACCCATTTGGCTGTTGGATGAAGTTATCGTAATCTTGCAGACTTTTGTTAGTAGCTTAAGAAGTTGCTTTAAAACAGATGTTAGAAGTGCTCCTCGGAGTAATCTTAAAATGAGAGTTAACACAGGAAAAAAAAATGCAGAGAGAGATCCTGTATGAGAAACTCATAAAGAAGCCATGAATTATTAACTGTACATTTTCACACTTTGACCTTCCAGACACAAGGACTGGCATCCCCACCACTTCATGAAACTACCTAGGAAGAAAGAAGTCTTCCCCATTGCTTGGAAACAGCTACTGCAGTCTTCATATAAGCCTCTGTCTCCGGCCGCTAATATCACCAGCATCCCATCGTTGGATAGCTGTTGGTTCCCTGAGACTGGGGCTTCCAGGAAGCGACCACCTCTGGAGACAATCACCTGGAAGCAAGAGAAGGTGGACCATTCTGAGCAGAGAAGACAAGTTGCATCAGCCAAGGACACCGGTGGCCGTACTAATCTCCCCACCCAACTCAGATAATATGGTATCAGTTACAGGTGATCCTTAGTTAACAATGGAGTGATTGTTCGAACTTACGATGGTGCTAGGCCAGTGGTAGACCTCATACTTAAAACATTGCAGTGTCCCACAGTCACATGAACACAAATTGCAACCTTCCCTGCCAATGTCCCACAAGCAAAGTCAATCAGGAAGCTGGTAGGCAGTCATAGTTGTAAGAGATCCTTGCTTAACAACCTACATGGGTCTTACTTACAGACAGCAACAGGGAGCGTGGGAACTGCCATCGCTTAAGCAGCACAGTAATATGGTTTTTTTTTTTTTGCTTTACAACCATGTCACTTAGCAACAGTTTCCCTTACAAATTAGCATTGTTAAGGGAGGACTACTTGTATTACCCAAACATTAATCTTCTGTGAAGCCTAAACACTCCACCAGCAACAAAACAAAACAGTATGCCAGCATGTTGAATGCTACTTGAGAGAAATTATAGTTTACTACACATGAAAGGAAAATTTTGCAAGTTCTAAAAACAGTAAAGAGATATACGGTAGGCATCTATGTATAATCCACAGGCCTTCTCTCTAGGCAGTTTTCACTCTATGGAACTCTGATCCCCCCCCCTCTGGAGTAATATTAAAATCAACTCATTTTTAATGGTCTGCAGTCAAACCAAGGCTGTATTTTTTCTTTCCAGCAAGACTCTGTCTCCACCCCCACCACCAGCCCTTGATTCTGAGCAGGGATGTTCGCTTTCTGCATTCCATTTTGACTTTTACGATCATGCACTTTGATTTTGTGCATTGCTGCAATCTGTCTAGAATGTTTTGCAATTGGGGGAAAACGATGAACGTTGAAAATCAATCAGTAATATCCACACATGCACAAGTCTTCATGCACACATTTTGTTTGTAAGGAAGGGACTATTAAAAAAACAAACAAACTTGGGAGAACTGAGAAAGGTGGTTAAGCCAGTTTCACGTATCATTTAAAATAAAAAGAATAGTGTGTCTCTCTGTGGTTAAGATTAGCCTGCCCTTTTGTACACTTTTCGACTCGTTAAATATTTCAAAAGCCATTCGAGCAAGCCCAGAGTCAGGCCTCCCAGGCAGCCCAGAAACACAACTAGATGAGCTAATGTTCCTTTACCGTTAAGGCTACGTTAGCAAAATATTTAGTGTCTGAAGGAACAAACAACTTCTCTCCCCTTTTAATTTCTGATCCACAGACAGGCCCTTCCCAGAGTTTCTTTCTCTGTTAAAACAATCTTACCCTTCTTGTCTGATTTCTACCAATAAAGGATAATATTTGTAGCTCAGGGTTGAAATGAGGGATCCTTGGTGTTCTTCGAGCTTGGCTGTGTTTCCTTGCAGGCGTTTCGTTACCCAAACTAGGTAACATCATCAGTGCTAGTGATGATGACCAGCACTGATGATGTTACCTAGTCTGGGTAATGAAACGCCTGCAAGGAAACAGCCAAGCTCAGAGAGTGCCAAGGATCTCTCGTGCCCGATTGTTCCTTAGTGTTGTGGCCTGACGCAGGACTGGCAGCAAAGTCAGACAGTGAGGAGGTTGGGGAGGAATATAGGCCGGTCCTGGGGGCTGGGAAAAGCTCGGACGAGGGCTGTGTGTCGGAGGAAGAGAGGGAGATAGACAGCAGCGAGGAAGAGGAACAGCTGGAGCCCGTTCCCAGTGTGTGCATGCTCAGAGCTGCCAGAAGACAAGAACAACTCAAAAAGCAGGGTTGACTTGGGAGTAAAGCCACACCTTGAAGATGATTGGCCCCTCCCATAGGAAACAAAAGAGAAGCAAACAGGGAGGGGGCTTTTGCAGGAAACAATTCGTTTGTTCGGTAGTTAGTTTCAAGAGTGGAAAGTTCTGTTTGTGCCTCTAAGTTTTGCCTTAATCTGCGTTTGGAAACAAGTTACATGGCAGCCTGCCAAGCGAGATAAGATGTGTTGAGAAATATTCTCAATAAACTGTTTCAACTCAAAGCGACGGTATAGAGCACTGCACACCAGAACAACTAGACACAAGAACAGTTTTTTTCGCGAATGCCATCCCTCTGCTAAACAAATAATTCCCTCAACACTGTCAAACTATTAGTCTGCACTACTATTAATTTCTCATCGTTCCCACCACCCATCTCCTTCCACTGATGACTGTAATTTTGTTTCTTGTATCCTTACAATTTATATTGATATTGTTTCCTGATTGCTTATTTGTACCCTATGGCTATCATTAAGTGTTGTACCTTATGATTCTTGATGAACATATCTTTTCTTTTATGTACACTGAGAGTGTATGCACCAAGACAAATTCCTTGTGTGTCCAATCACATTTGGCCAATAAAAAATTCTATTCTATTCTATTCTATTCTATTCTATTCTATTCTATTCTATTCTATTCTATTCTATTCTATTCTATTCTTCTATTCTATTCTTCTATTCAGAAATATTCCTTTGAAAAACTGTTTGGACAAACCTTGCTGACTGTGAATGGAAGTAATTCACAGTCGTGTAAATAAAAGAGGTTTTGCCGGGACCAATTCCTGCTTCCTGCTTTTTTAAGGGAGCCCTAGGTCAGAACACTTAGCCCGCATCTCTTCCCCTCATTCCCCCAAGGTCCTTCTCACATACTATCACGCACACACCCCAGCACCATTACCTGAGCCAATTCCGTAACAGTGTCTGCATCCACGGTTGACATGTCCACGTAGCACTTCCCTGGACGGATGCCCTGGAGCACTCCGCTGGGACCAAGCACCAGCTGGGGGAAGAGAAGAGGGGCAAAGCAATAGGGTGCCTGCAAAGGAAACACAACCTAGCCAATGCCAAAGGGGGCTCCTACTGATCGCCGCACACATAATCATTAGCCGAGTTTCTCCCAGGCTTCCAAACTCTCGCCTGTAGAAGTAGTGGCTTCCCCCTGAAGTTAGCAGGCAGCTCTAACGATGCTGCACCGCTCAAAGTTAAGATATGACTGGTGGGAGCTTGGGCAGAATGCACTGTGGTTTTCAAAACGGGGATAGTCTGTAGAGATTCTCAGCCATCTAGGTCATGGTTGTCCCAAAGGTGCTTTTTTCAGGAGGCAACTGGACTTCCTTTAGCTTCTCATCCAAGAAGCTCTGACAGGATAATGGGAAAATGGGAGGATTTATATTCCTTACAGACAGCTGGCCATTTGCATCCTTTTAGAAGGTCGTTGAAGCACTTGGAGGTTTATCTATGTCCTCAGGGACACCTGAGTGGTTTTCCTGGTTCCTGTAGTCTGCAATTTTTCCTCTGGAAATCCATTCCTCCTCCCACACCTTTCCAAGGGTGTTCATCCCAAATTAGACAGAATAGTGGGGAATGGAAGGATTGATATTCCTTGCAGACAGCTGGCCATTTGCATCCTTTTAGAGGGTTGTTGAAGACAAATGACCAGCTGTCTGCAAGGAATATCAATCCTCCCATTCCCCACTATCCTGTCAGAGCTGAAGAAGCTTCTTGGATGAGAAGCGAAACATCTTCAAAGGGAAAAAAAAAGGAAGTTCAGTGGCCTCCTGAAAAAAACACCTTTGGGACAAAATGGTGATAATACTGGGCTGTACAGTTTCTGCAAAGTTTTATATGGCCCAATCAAGAACTTCTAAGAACTTCCAGATTGCTTGTGAGTCCTCCCAACCTGTTGTGGTCCACCAGCAGCCTGCAGAGCTGGTAGATGAGTCGGACAGTGAGGAGGCTGGGGAGGAACATGGGCCAGTCCTGGAGTCTGGGGAAGGCCCGGACGAGGGCTCTGCATCGGAGGCAGAGATGGGGCCAGGGCCATCGGAGAGTGATGCGCGGACTCCAGAGCCTCCAGAGTCGGACAACAGAGAGACAGAGGAACAGGAGCCTGTTCCTAGTGCGCACATCCGCAGAGCTGCCAGAAGGAACCGTTAAAACAAAAGGGACGACTCAGGAGTAAGACCTGGAGATGATTGGCCCCTCCCATAAGACTTAGAGGAACAAAGACATGTGAGCCCTTTGCGGGAAAGCAACGTTGTTAATTCTGTTCCCAGTCGGCATCTCTGTTTGATTCTGGAATCCGTGTGGCTTTGCCAAGTAGGTCTTCGGCAGCGTGTCAAGGAAGATAAAGGTTGGTGATTATCCCGAAGGACTTCTCCTGAAGGACTTTTTGCAACTAATTGGGACTCAGCTGTGAATGAACATAATTCACAGCTGTTGCAATAAAAGAGATTTTTGGGACTACTTGTGTGTTTTAATGACTCGGGAAGCTTAGGTCACAACACAACCATTCACAGTTTGGAAGGAACCTTAGATTTATACAGCCCAGCAATAAACTTCTCCAAGTGGTATTTCCCTATTGAGATACTCACACTGCTTTTTCATGTTGTGAATAAATATGCCTTAAATACACCCGTGCAAAGAAATCAACCGTGACTGTTCTTTGGAAAGACAGATACTGAGGAGGAAGCTCCAATACTTTGGCCACCTAATGAGAAGACTCACTGGAAAAGACTCTGATGTGGGGAAAGATTGAAAGGAAAAGAAGAAGGGAATGGCAGAGCTAGCTAGTGTCATTGGCACAATGAACATGAATTTGGGCAAACTGTGGGAGACAGCGGAGGATGTAGTGTGGTTTACGGGGTGGTGTGGAGTCATGACTTAGTGACTGAACAACAACAGAGAAACGTAGATAGAACAAGGATATAATTCATTTACAACATTGCAAGAGTTCTAGAGCCAGTTAGTTACACCAGCAGACCAATCATATGAAGTATGAAAACAGGCTATCTTAAAAAAGATCAGTTCACGGGAGGGGACAGGCTTCTACAGAGATGTGGTATGACTCACAGATTGATCTGGCGAGACAAAAGTGTTTATGCACGTCCTAAAGGGAGATAAGCAGACCAGCTTCTACATTAAAGGTAAAGGTTCCCCTTGCACATATGTGCTAGTCGTTCCTGACTCTAGGGGGCGGTGCTCATCTCCGTTTCAAAGCCAAAGACCTCTCCGTGGTCATGTGCCGGCATGACTCAATGCCAAAGGCGCATGGAACGCTATTCCCTTCCTACCAAAGGTGGTCCCTATTTTTCTACTTGCATTTTTTTACGTGCTTTCGAACTGCTAGGTTGGCAGAAGCTGGGACAAGGAACGGGAGCTCACCCCCTTACGCAGCGCTAGGGACTCAAACTGCTGAACTGCCGACCTTTTCGATCGACAAGCTCAGCGTCTTAGCCACTTCAAATTGACTCCACAGCTGCACTGGAGTTAGATAGAATCGGCCACTCACCTGGTTTTGCGGTAGACTTATTTTGTGTAATTCACTAAGCCTTTGCTTGAGCTGGTTTTGTGCAAGGAATTCAGATCAATGACGCCTAATTGCATTGAACAACACAATATGTCACACATTCAGCTGTGTCAAGGGCTCCTTTCCTGCTGCTGTTGTCCTACTTTTGAACCCTTGGCCACAGACTTCCAAGCCTGCTCCCACAATGCCACAAGCTGCAAAAAATCTTTTAGCTTGGTGCTTCTCAAATCTGATCTTAAGATCTGCAGACTTCAACCATATGTGGCTGAGGAATTCTGGGAATTGCAGTCCACGGATCTTAAAGTCATCAAGGTTAAGATCTTTTAGATCTAGACATTCTACATTAGATGAGTCCAGTATAAACAAATAGTGGAATTTTCAAAACTGGTCAATCGGTGTTTGCCAGTCACTTGATCCCAGAGTTCCTGGCATGGCACAGCTCTCGTAACATTTAACAGACTTTATTGGCATTTTCTCCTTAAGGGTGTCATTAAAAACAGTTCAGAATTTCAACAGAGGTCATACGTCAAGACTCTTATTTTATTTATTAAATTTTTATGCTGCCCGTTTCCTCTACAAGGTGATTCTGGGTGTTCTACCTATATCTGTTGCCCATATTTCTATCCCACAATAATCCAGAGATTGTCATAATGCTCAATGAAGCTTATGCCAATGAAGAATTCAGGGGAATTCAAAAGCCTGCCTCCTCCTTGGCAGTTGGCCAATAATGCTGTTATCATAATATCCATTTCAGTTTTTTTTTTAAGCAAACAGGGGGACTGTGGCTATCTTTGCTTATATTTTTAGAAATATAAAACTGAGTAAGGCATTTATGGTTTGAAATCCTTCAAGAGGCCTACAATAGTACAGTTCTGGTTCCAGTTTTTTATGGTTTCAGGCAACTTAATTGTCCCAGCCTGGGTGCCCCAAATGTCAACTAGGAATAAATGAGCTCTCATAGGACTGCTGTGAGGGGGTGGGGAACCACACAATATAATCCTGTGAAGTCAAACTAAACAGCAACTGTGAACCGAGCCTGCGGCAAGCAATAACTGTAATTCCACAGACTTGAAAATATTCCAAACCAACCACATACTGGTGACTTAATCCACTCGTTTGACAGTCAAGCTTTTCAGAGGTGATTAAATATTTGACACAATTACGTGCGGCAGAAGAGACCACTGCACAACTGAAAAGCTAGAGTAACCTTGTCCTAAATATCAAAAGAGCATTTCATAAATATTTAACAGTGCAGTGCGCTGGCTGGTCTTCGGTCAAAAGAGACGGCGAGCAGGCATCACTATGCAAGCCGGTTTTTCTCAACCTCCCCAGGATAAGGAACGTTTGTTATCTCCTTTTACAAGTTAAAAGTTTAAGACTGTGAGAATGCTCAATTAGCACCATTTTCAAAGGCCTCTTTCGTATCTCCTCTCCCTCCTTTGCTGAATGAATCAAGGCCTCTTGGACAATTAGGATGCTTTTGTGTGTTTTCAGCCTCTCTCAGCTGCCCTATGAGAAAAGCTAGTGTGTCCTTGTTAGTTCAAAGGAGAAGTAATTATCTGCAGAAGCAAAGGGTGTTTGCACACGTACAAGGACACCAATGAAGAAGTTGAAACTTTTGACTTCTGCTTATAAAACAAAATAGGCTTTCTGCATTGCTACTCCCTACAAATTAAAGAGAAGTGTAAATCAAGCCTTCGAGAGTCGTTCACAGTCATAGTAGTTTTTCTGGGCCAACTGAGAAAATTCTGGTTCTGGCAAAGCAGACATGATTGCTCTGTGACAAAGGCTGGGCGGGCGGGGGTGGGAGGTGGGGGAGAACGGAGCAATGGGGGGCTCAGGGAAGTAAAAAGAGGTAATCCTTACATCCTTGGCTGCTTTTGGATCAGATACGCAGGCAAAAGTGATATCGCAGGTCGAGACTACTTCGGCGGGGGTTCTTCCCAACCGGGCCCCCTCCTGGATGAACAAATCACACTGCAAAAGTCACAGACACAAGAAGTAAGGATTAAAATGAGCCTTGGAACCCCGATAGGCCCCAAATCGACCACCGCAGCCACGGTTGCTGAATTCTGAGAGTTGGAAGCCCACGTAGTTGGGAGACCTCTTAATGCAACCCCAGGAAATGTTTGGTCTGGGTCAGAATAAAGTTCTTGCCATTTCCAGTAGGCAACAGAAAGAAAGCGGTCTTTTCGGATCAGGTAACTTCGCCTGAACCAAAAGCGAAGAGAATTAGCTAAGCTTGCCAGGATAACAAAGAAATCCTTCCTCTGCTTTCTAGAAAGGTCACTGCAACGTATCATTGGAGATGGGCTTACCGGATATTTTGCATGGATAGAGCAAGCTTCATAGAACCTTATCGGAGCTGATCTATGTCTATGTCCTCGGCTGCTGCGACACCTTAGATTACCTTTCTGTAACAGCAACTCTGAAAGGGCTCCAAACTCTTGCTGATCCAAGAGAGTTTTTTTGTTGCAGAGTGGAAATGGCATGGAAATCCGACATTAAAGGACTGAACCCTGGGTCCAATCCCACCCACCAATCTTTCAACTGACACACAGGGGGCTTGGACATCTACGGGACTGGAATAATGCCAGAGAGGTAACTTAGGTCAGGGGTCTCGAACCGTGGCAACTTTAAGACTTGTGGACTTCAACTCCCAGAATTCCTCAGCCAGCTGGCTGAGGAATTCTGGGAGTTGAAGTCCACAAGTCTTAAAGTTGCCACGGTTCGAGACCCCTGACTTAGGTGATCCACCACATTACTGCTCTATCCCAAACGACACAGGTCTTTTCTTAAGCAGCTGCTGCTGTGCTCTAGATGGCATAGCAGGGTTTTCCTTAGTAGATCTCCTTATTATGAGGGTCTTAAAGAGATGCCAACTGCCTCATCCAGTCCCCCAGGCTCACAAAAACCGCTAACAGGATGATTTTTGGGAAAAAAAAAAATACGGGGCTAAACTGATGTGGGCATAGTCATTGCAGCTATCCTAAGTCAGAGCTTCTGCTGTCAGCCACAAAAATAGCACAAATTGGGGGGGGGGGGGGGGAAGAAATGAAACGGGAGGGAATGGAAACGTTACCATAGCTACAAGGATCTTGGTGGTAACGTAAGCTGGCGCTGTCAAACCAATTACTATGTTCAGAAGCCCATCTTGAAACATTTCAAATGTGGTGGGGCCAGAAAGCATCCATTTTAGTTAAATGGCTTTTCTCTTTCTTAGAGAATGTATGCTTTTGAGTCAGCGTTGACTCCTGGCGCTAGCTGCCTGGACAAGTCCTTGCAATTTTTCTGGCAAAGGTTTTTCAGAAGCGGTTTGTCCTTGCCTCCTTTCCTTGGGTTGAGGGGGAGGGTGGGGGAAACTGGCTGAAGGTCACTCAGCTGGCTTTCTGCCTAGGGTGGAACTCCCCAGAAGAGTCCCCAGAATCTAACCTGATGCTTTAATCAGGACGCCAAGCTGTCTCTCTTCTTCCTTACTTCCCCGATAAAAGTGAAACCCATAGCCCATCGTTCAGTATATAAAGAATGTCACAGTATAGATGAGAATATCGCTGTACATTTCTCGCAGTTTGTAAACAGAGAAACTCTCCCATTATTTCAGGCTTCGGGTGACCATCAGCAATTCAAAAGGCATTCCTTGATCGGGTCGGTGGCTTCGTCCCCCATTCGACAGAAGACCTCCTTTATTTCTTACTAGAAATGGGACTTACCTTCTCAGCGGTTCGATTCCAAACTGTGACAGTGTGACCCATTTTTATTAAGTTGGAAACAATGCCGCTGCCCATCAGGCCGAGACCAAGGAATCCGATCCTGCGTAGGGAAGAAGAGGGTGAGAGAGGGCCACTGAGCGGGGGAAAAATCTGCAGGCACATTCGTTGTTGTTGTTGTTGTTGTTTTTTCAAAGCTCACAAAAATCAAGATGCAGGGAAACGGAGGCAGAGTTAACAAGCAGAATGATGCACAAGGATAAACCAAGGGAAATCTATTATTCTCAGTTCCAAACCGATCACACAGCTTGCTCTAGGCAACAAGATATTTATTTCCGCCTCGGGGGTGTGTATGGGTGGGTTTCTGAACCCGTGCCGGTATTGCAAGCCCTGGGATCAGGCTTTGGACAAGAACTGTATCTTCTTTTCCTACTCATTTTTTCCATCAACAAAAGAATAGGGGAAAGGAGTCCAGAGCAAGACAGTGAGTGGCCTCACCAATTTTGGGATCTAATTCTGCTCAAATGCTCATTTCAGAAGTTGATGTGTGGCATTCAAAAAGACAATTGCTTCCAAGAGACAGGAAGTTTTCAACCCCGCCAGTCCTCTTGCAGAACTCCTTTCTAAAAGATCCGACGCTATAGAGGCAGGGGTCTCCAACCTTGGCAACATTAAGCCTGGCGGACTTCAACTCCCAGAATTCCTCAGCCAGCTTTGCCAAGGTTGGGGACCCCTGCTATAAAGGACTGTGCACACCAAGCAGCTGAGTCAGCAACACACTAAGAGCCCAGTGTAGCATGATGCAGTGCAGGATTAGATAAAGGTAAAGGTTCCCCTCGCACATATCTGCTAGTTGTTCCCGACTCTAGGGAGTAGTGCTCATCTCCGTTTCAAAGCCGTCTGTCCAAAGCCGTCTCCGTGGTCATGTGGCCCAGGATGACTAAACGCCAAAGGCGCACGGAACACTGATACCTTCCCACCAAAGGTGGTCCCTATTTTTCTACTTGCATTTTTGACGTGCTTTCGAACTGCTAGGTTGGCAGAAGCTGGGACAAGTAACGAGAGCTCACCCCATTACGTGGCACTAGGGATTTGAACCGCTGAACTGCCGACCTTTCGATCGACAAGGTCAGCATCTTAGCCACTGAACCACTGTGTCCCTGCCAGTGGAGGATTAGCCTGGTCCAACATTTTCAAGTAACGTAGACCCTTGTTTCAAGCCTTACTATCTCTGTTATCAACACTTCTGGGCTTATGATTAAGAAAGCCACTGCTAACAAGCGGAACTCTTACCCAAGACTGCTTGTGGTTAAGAATGTTTTATGCACATTTTTTTAAAGTAAAATAGGAGGACTGCCAGGCTCCAGAATAGAACAATTAAAACTACTTTACAGAACGTGCAAAAGAAAAAAAAAGGCAAGCAGGCCAGCTTCCCCTCCTTGCTGTCACCTCTCACAGCTGATTTGAGGAAAGCCAATTCCTAACCACTATGCTTTGCCACGCCGTGCACCCATGAGTGTCCTGCAAAGCTAAAGGAAAACAACACGAGAGTGTGCTGTTTTAGCTGCCAAGGAGCAGCTAAAAGGGCCCATTTGCAACTGTGCATCAGGACAGCAGAAGAGCTGCAAGGGGTTTGAGAGTTTACCTGAACGCCTTCATTGTTAAAAGTTTGTTTCCCTTCAGCAAAGGCAAAGAGCTGGCATCCTGAGATGGCTGCAGCGACAAGCAGGCCACAGCTTGCTCTGAAGAGAGCTGGAGGGAAATTGCCTCTGACAGCATGACAGGAAGTGCAACTGAGGTTACTGCCACTCGAGGAGAGGGGGAAGCACAAGGAGGGCCTGGAGGCTGATATGCCACAGAGGGCCCTTCCTGGAAGGTTCAGAAGTCCCACCTCCTCCTGTCCTTTCTCGTGGCTCAAGAGCCATTCGGAGGAGGTGGAACTCCCAAGACCATTCCCACAAGGAATCTTGCAATGAAGTCTGCCATGAAAAAAGAGGCTTTTTACAAAGCACTTAGGTCCAAATGGAAATCCACTGGATTGTGAGGAAGCCTCTGGGCAATTTTATTTTTCAGTACTCTAGCAATTTCATCTATTGGTCATGGCAGGGTTTTTTTGGGGGGGGCGGGAGGGAGGCTGGGCTTCATTCTCATTTTATGCATGCAACTTCTCGGTAAAGTTCAGACAGCTAGGAAGGAGGAAGGAAGGAAGGAAGGAAGGAAGGAAGGAAGGAAGGAAGGAAGGAGATGTGGAGAAGAAAGAAAGAAAGAAAGAAAGAAAGAAAGAAAGAAAGAAAGAAAGAAAGGCAGGCTTTTCATTCTGAAGAGAAAAAGAAGTAAGGAAGGAAGGATTTTCATTTTGAAGATGAGAGAAAGAAAGAAAAAAGAAAGAAAGAAAGAAAGAAAGAAAGAAAGAAAGAAAGAAAGAAAGAAAGAAAGGCTTTTCATTCTGAAGAGAAGAAGGAAGGAAGGATTGATTTTCATTTTGAAGATGAAAGAGAAAAAATGAGAGAGAGAGAAAAAGAAAGAAAAGAAAGAAAGAACGAAAGAAAAGACCTCTTACTTCTTGTCTGTAGGAGTGATGCTGCCATTGATAGCTGTGCTGTCTGCTGCCTGGATAGACGTGGACCCGGTTTCCTGTGGAAGAAGAAACCCCTGTCAGTGATCAACTTTGCCTGAGCAAAACGGGCAGGATCTGATCAATGAAGGGAAATCAAAAGCAAACTCTTCTATACCTCTTCACACACCTTCAGCTTCTTTGTGATGGCCTGATAGCAAACTGTAGGCTGTGTGGAAAAAGATAAAAGCACACGTTGTAGAAGAACAGCCAAACCTCAACTCAGCTGCAGGCTAAGGGGCCCCATTCACCCAAACAATCCAATTATCATGGACAAGCAAGGAATTCTCCCCCCTAACCACTTATGAGAAATAACAGCTGAGAGACCTCATGAAAGTAGAAGTCACATCCTGAAATAGGGTGATGGCCAAGGATAGCAAATTCTGATTTAAGGAATTAGGTGGGACAGAACGAAGGCTGCTGTAGCTTCAGAATAGAGATGCGCTTAGATTCTCTTTAAAAACATATCCTTTGTATTTTTAATTTGAGTTATATCTTGCTTCTCATTTAGGAGTTTGAGGTGTCATAGGTAATGCTTCTTTTAACAATGTTCCCCACAACAATCCTCTATGGTAGATTAAGCTAAGAAAGTGTGCTTGGCTCCATATAATTTACTGGATTTCTGTAGCTGAAGGAGAATAAAACGGGATCTCTTTGCTCCAAGCTCAAAACTGTATCCTATGCACCCATGTTTCTCAACTATAACTGCATGAAGATGTGTGGACTTCCACTCCCAGAATTCCCTGGATGGCATAGCTGGTTTTTCTGTTTTGACTAATCCATGGTTTATTCAATAGCAATAGCACTTAGACATATATACTGCTTCATAGTGCTTTACAGCCCTTTCTAAGCGGTTTACAAAGTCAGCCTCTTGCCCCCAACAATCTGACTCCTCATTTTACCGACCTCGGAAGGTTGGAAGGCTGAGTCAACCTTGAGCCTGGTGAGATTCGATCTGCCAAACTGCTGGCAGCCGGTGATCAGCAGAAGTAGCCTGCAGTACTGCACTCTAACCACTGCGCCACCGCGGCTCATTCAAAACAGGACGGCCATTCCTCCGCCTATCCACCCTATCCACCATGTATCAGCCTAAAATTCAATTATTATTATTTTTTTGCTCACCTTTTCAGTTTGGCTAAGCAGGAAGTGATGGAAATGAGGGTCACCATCTTTCACAGGCTGTTAACGGCAAAGGAACAAATTGAGAAACCAACAGAATGAAACTGTCAAGTCTTGAAAAAGCATCTAGACACATACTACGAATGGGTTTCAGATTCTCATGATGAAAAGTCTTTGGTGCCTTTTTGGAATCCAGAAGAGTTAGGTTGAGCTTCTTTGCTTACCTCAGGACAAATATAAATGTGCATTTGATGGGGATAAATACATGAAAAAGTCAGGTTACAGAATGTAATTAATAAAAAAAAACCAAAACCTAAGAGTTGGCTGAAAAGCATCCATGCAGCTGTATGGAAGAATGCCTAAAAATGGATCCTTCGTATAAACTTTACCTTATGTAGGCTAAGAAAAGAGTTTCTAAATTAAAAGGACCGGATTTAAATTATTGGCTTCTAAACTGGTATCCCGTGCATTCTTAGGAAGCAGCAAGGGACACTGAACGAAGTACAGGCACCACAGATTATTTTAATGTGTATATAGCCACTTCAAAGACCTTTGCAGGGCAGGATTTTAATCACCTGATGTAAAGATTTCAGTACAGGTAGTCCACAACGTATAACCACCACCGAGTCCAAAATTTCTGTTGCTAAGTAAGACAAGTGAGCGTTGTCCTATTTTATGACCTTGCTTGCCACAGTTGTTCAGTGAATCATAGCAGTTGTTAAGTTAGTAACATGGTTGTTAAGTGAATCTGGCTTCCCCTTTTGACTTTGCTCATCAGAAGGTCGTAAAAGGGGATCGTGTGACCCTGGGACGCTGCCACCGTCATAAATACGAACCAGTTGCCAAGTGCCTGAATTTTTATCATGTGATTGTGGGAACAGTTGTGAGAGAAAAAGTCACTTTCTTCAGTAATGTTGTAGCTTTGAACGTCACTAAATGAACTGTTGTAAGCGGAGGACTACCTGTATTGCTTGAATATATTATCTCCCTCCCTCCCTCCCTCTCACACACACACTACACCAAGAGCTGAATTGTTGCTTCTTCTGAGAAATATGCAAAGAATGAAATCACCTCGCTTACACTCTGTGGCCACTTAAAGCCAGCCATGGTGCCAGTCATCATTTTCTTCACTGTGCTTGACTCAGGAATTGTCGTGTCCTGTGGAGAATATAGACCAGTGGTGAGTACCATCTGTAAAATCCCCAAATCTGTACATACAATCCATCTTGGGAAGCAGTTTAAGTTGGAAGAAAATGTTATTTGACAAAACAGATTTTTTTTTCCTTTTATACTTCCCGAAGAAGAGCTTACTCTCCAAGCAAAACCATCTAGAGCAGCGTCTTTCTTTCATGACATCTAGACAAATGTATGAGGCCACAATCCTCTTTATTTTCATCAAGAAGAAAACTGGAGTGGTTGGCCTACAATTATACATTCTGCAATAAGCTGGAAACAAAGCTGAGAGAGAGGTAAGTCAGCAGAGTTTCCATTCCTCTCATTTAAACAAAAGCAAGCATGAGGAGTAAGCACATGTGGTACCAGAAAGCTAGAGAGAGATATCTTAAGTGGCTGCCCATGAATTCACATGCAATGTCCTCCTTCCCCCTTTCTTAAATGCAGTACTTAAATTCATTTTATGGCTATCCTAAGCCAGCACTGTTTAAACTGTATTCGCTGAAAACAGTGCAACATAAGCTGTTATAGATCCAGTTTTTAACACCACAAAACGTATGTGGTGCTGGTAAATTTCATTTAATTTCCATGTTGGGTTTAACTTGAGCCCTTAGATGGATGGAATTTTATATAATTTCCCCTGCCCAGCTGCCCTGGAGAAAAATATTATAGATATATTGGGAGCACAAAAGAACAAACTTGAATGTGTTCTACCCCATCTCCAGAATTACTCTTCTTCCTAATAGGGCCCAATCATTATTTCTGTAGTGGGATATAGTTTTCACATCACAAATCTTCTGCTTATTGGAAACTCTGAAAAATGGGTCAAAGCTTTTGGCATCCAGATTACTGAACAACTTTGTCCAGTAATTTTTTTTTCATTTTGCCAGGCATTTGCCTTAAATTGAATTGCCTGCTATTTTGGTTATGCTCTAATCATCTTACTTTGAAAACATGCTATGCCCTGGAGACAGAATGATTTGAAGGACTGAAAAGCAATAAAATAAATTCCTTTTCAAAATCTAGTGGGAGCAACTTTTTATTCTCTAGCAATTTTTCCCCACCTGTTTTCTGGATTTGTGGCTTTCAACACTCCAAATTTTCCAGCCACTTCAGCAATAATACCATGCTGAGAATTCCGGGAGTTGAAACAGGTGCATCTGGCAGCCTAATTTGCAGAAGGCTAGTCTGCATTATTTCAAATTTTAGGAGGAATGAACACAGAGCATTCCTATCAGCTAGGAATAAACAATAACAGCAATATAACAAATTCAGACATCTGGCCTCTGTTCTTACAAAACCTCTTGGTTCATTATTTTACAAGCAAAAAACTATTTGGTATCTTAATACTTATCCACCATTACCGAACTCTTAATGACATATTTTCCACCAGCCTTTGAAACCCACTTTCAATATTATGCCACTCTATGAGATCCAACAACCACAACCTAGGCAATTTTTGTTACCAAGACAACTTAGGAACCAGAACTGCTAACAGCCACTGCCACCACCATCAACATCACTACCTCTAATTATCTTTTATGCATCCCAGGCGTTTTCTTCTCTACAACCAGGATTCATGTTAGGCTTTCTTTCATACAATGGAGTCTGAAAATGTCCTTCCACAAAGTCTCAAAGCAGGAAGTTATGCAGGGATGACAGCTGAATATGAGGAGAAGCATCAAGAAAGCAGATTACTAAGGCATCACAAGACAGAGACGAATGGAACCTAGGATATGCATGATTGAATGCCTTATAAAAGAGATCTCGGGGCTGAAGAGAGAAAAGAAGATGAGGCCACTTTATTCATTTCCCAGAATGCTAAAGACTCTCACGACAATTTCTCTGCCACCCTTTTCACTTTGGAAAAGAAATCCAAGCAAAAGCCCTCAAAATCACCATCTTCATCATCATTGGTGGATTATTGTTAACATTGTTAAAAACAAAACAACCCTAGCCACTAGTTACTCAATCTTTCGCAGGTTTCTGTTTTTCCAGATTAAACTCTAAAAGCTTCATTCACAATTCCAAAAAGCAAAGAATACCACTGATAAACCTCATGGTAAATAAGCAAATTCTAAGGTTAAAAGAAAACAACAAAAAAAGAGGTCTCTGTATCCCAAAGTGCAAGCCCCAACAAAGAAAACTCCAGAACTCAAAACCCCTACTGTAAAGACAGAAATCTGGTCTGTCACCAGCAAGATATTAGATGGCCTCTGAAAGTTGCCAGCCTTTACATCCAAAATCAGAAGAAGCAGATTCACAACTGTGAATTGGAAAAAAAAAAAAAGGCAGTGGAAGATAGGAGTGGCACAGAGTTTGATTGTGGATATGTGGTATGAAATTCTAGTATTATCTTGGTTGCTCTGTTTCATAACGACCTTCAGGTTCATCCCCCGGTAAAGAACGTATATTCTAGCATTATCCACTTTGTTGTTTACAACTACATTGAGAAGGTCACCAGCTAGAGGTTGGAAATCTTGGAGAAGAGAGGAGAGGAGAGGCAAACCGTTCTACAAGTGAACTCTAAATGTCCAAGGATGAGTCACACCACAACATGGGAGAGGAGAAAGCTCCAATATTGGCAAGAAAATATGAGGAATTGATGTCTTCTGGTGGAATCATTCACTTCTGGAGTGTTTCTTCATCTTATCACACTACAATTTAAGCCACTTGTCCTGATGTAGTTGGAGATGGATCAGACACACAAATGAGATGGAAATGTTAACAGAAGGTGCTCTGGAACTACCAAAGGTAAAAAAAACTGTGTCGCCATTTCCTCCGCTGGGGTGCGGCAAGATGGAGGGCCCGATGTAAACTTGTTGGACTTTTAACAAGTCCTAAGACATTTCAGGTATAGTAACTCACAAGGGCCAGCTAATACAAGTTAATTACGACTCTGAATGGATATTAAGACGGTAGGTTCCCAAATGGTTAAAAAGACATGCAATTTTCCGAGCGGTCACAACCATGAAGTCATCTGGATGGCTGTTAGGACTACGCTCCAATCTGGACAAGCTCACAGGAGCACGGGAAGGAATGCGCGGCAAAACACAAACCTTCTCGTCTTTGGGTGGGCGCCCTCGCTTCCGGGGGCTTTGCTTGTACATTCTCTTCAGGGGGGGTTTCGAGCCTCGCTCAGAGGACACGGAAGACGCTCGTTTTTTCGGCTTCCTTTCTGACAACCCCGCTTTGTGTTTCTCCTCTCCCACTGACTGCTTCCCCCTCTCTTCACTGGAATTACGCCGGTTCTTCTCTTCAGCGGAGTTATGAGAAGACGCCTGAGAGATCACAGAACAGAAGGATGAGGAAAAGACGGGGCATCAGCTGGCAGCGGTTTCATTTCCCCACACTCACCAAACCCGAGAGGTGTCTGGCCAGGTGTCTGAAGCGCGCCAAAGGCCCCAATTTTTTTAAAAAATAAATAAATAAAAATTAACAGGTTTAAGCTACTGAAACAAGAGAACAAGAAGAAGCTCAAAGTACAACCACGTGCTCTAACACCGGGAGCTCCTTTTGAAGAAGAACCAGGTCCCAATTCCAGAATGCACAGCAGATATACACCTCCAAGTGCTCTAAGGATCAAGTGACCCTTTGATCTCTTTTTATCCAAATCAATCCAAGGCGGTGAAAATGAACAACCTTTCAAAGGCGGCAACTGTGATCCTAACCGTGATCCTCTAGCCACAACCCTGGAGGACAAAGCATGCAATCCCTTTCGGAGAAGGAAGCGGAACAGTCATACGAACAGCTCACCCCCATCCGTGGCTCCAAAGAACAGGGTAAAGTTGGCACCACTCCCTGAAGTACCACCTACCTGGTCTTTGCCTTTTCCTTTCTTGAGGAATTCTTCCACAGCATCCACAGCTTGTTGGAACCTCTTGCCTTTGTTAATTTTGATCATTTCTTCTTTGTGGGCATGGTAAGGTTTCAGCTGCTCTACTTTAATCCAAGCGCTAGTGAAAAGAAATCAGAATCACATTGTTCATAGTCAAAAGAACAAAATGATCACTTTCAGTTACAATGGCATCTCTTTTTTAAAAAAATTCTTATGTTTCTGCCCCCTATCAAAACCTTCCATCCTTCCTCCACAACGTCACTGCCAAAGTTGACCCAGAATATGGCAGGCATCCCATTATAATAACATGATTATATTATGCAGTATGGAATAAGCCTCATCCTCAGGAATGGAATTTGCCCAGGGCAAATAAAATTGACGTGTCTTTATCCCTACTTTCTAAACTGTAAAGAATTTTTTTTCTCTGCTTCATTTTTAAAACAAGATTTAGGGATAATCACTGTTCATTTTTCAGTTGAGGCTCTGCTTCCTTTCCTGTTCCTGCTTGTTTTGTGGTACGGATACAGGTAGTCCTCAAATTACGACCACAATTGAGCCCAAAATTTCTGTTCCTAAGTGAAACATTTGTTAAGTGAGTTTGCCCCATTTTACGACCTTTCTTGCCACGGTTGTTAAGGGAATCGTTGTATTTGTTAAGCTAGTAACATGGTTGTTAAGTGAATTTGGATTCTCCATTGACTTTGCTTGTCAGGTCACAAAAGCGGATCACATGACCCTGGGATACTGCAACCATCATAAATATGAGCCAGTTGCCAAGCATCTGAATGTTGATCATGTGACCATGGGGATGCTGCAACGGTTGTAAGTGTGAAAGACGGTCTTAAGACAATTTTTTCAATGCTGTTGTAACTAAGTCAAGGACTACCTGTATTCCCTAGAGCCTTTATATATTATTTTGGCAGTGAAATCAAAGGAAAACATTTTACTAAAACATAATTCCAACTATCAGAAATTCATTCACAGAGAAGGCATAAACAAAATTTTCTTCTGTGATTTAATGATCACACTGATAGTCCCTGAAGACATTTCCGTCCCCATATTATACCCTCTGAAGCTTCAACACCAACTCAGAATATGCGACAACGGCTGTATTACCTTAATACAGGGGTCCCCAACCTCTGGGCCATGGCCTATTCGGAACTGGGTCATGCAAGTGGCTGGCCGGAATGCGTGCAGCTCAACTTGGGTGAGCTGAGTGGGCACGCTGGTCCATTGTGCGTGCAAGTCGAGCTGTGCATGTATGCAAGCCAGCCACGCAAGGGCTGAATGTGTGTGCCGGTCTGCCACTCACGTGGCCCAGTTCCCTTCTCCCCCCACCAGCCAGGCAGCCAAGCCACAAAGGTTGGGGACCGCTGCTATAACAACATAACCCATAATGTTCATTTGCTTTTACTTGGGGCCACGTGCAGGGAAAGGAGACCTCCCGATGGCACTGAAGGACCATGAGCAAAGGATAGGATTATTTAGCGCAAGGATGTATTAACCTGAGCTGACATACTTCTTTTCAAATCCCTGCAGTATTCACAAGCGAAAAGAGAAGTAGGACCACTTGAATATGTGCGTTAGGTGGCTCAAAATATAGTTGAGTGTGTAAGGAAGGAACTACTCTAGGTAGCTAAGAAGGTATGATTTAGTTTCCTAGAAGTCCTATAGGAACGGTATCTCATCATCATGCAGAATTGGGTCAAGGGCATTTCAGGAAATTGGAATTGCGGCAAAGATGAAATGTAGCCCCGGGGAAATTTATAGCATCGATTAACTGAAACTAAACCCAACCTTTCTTCTGCTATCCAAGCCCAAAAAATATCAACAAGCCTTTGGCCCTTCCTTATGATACAAGCTTGCTTCTGTGCTGTACGCACACCAGAGACAGAAATATCATAGGTAAAGGTTCCCCTCGCACATATGTGCTAGTCGTTCCCGACTCTAGGGGGGCGGTGCTCATCTCCGTTTCAAAGCCGAAGAGCCAGCGCTGTCCGAAGACGTCTCCGTGGTCATGTGGCCGGCATGACTCAACACCAAAGGCGCACAGAACGCTGTTCCCTTCCCACCAAAGGTGGTCCCTATTTTTCTACTTGTATTTTTGACATGCTTTCAAACTGCTAGGTTGGCAGAAGCTGGGACAAGTCACGGGAGCTCACCCTGTTATGCGACACTAGGGATTCGAACTGCTGAACTGCCAACCTTTCAATCGACAAGCTCAGCATCTTAGCCACTGAGCCACCACGTCCCTTAGAGAAATATTAATCAGATATCTAGCAGATACCTGAATAAGAACTGGAGCACGTGTGCTGGCTCCATTAACAAAGCTGCGCTGCCGAAATGGAGACTAATAGGAATGGAAGAAAGCCAACTTCCTTGGGGAAGGGAGAGGTCTACTGTGCAGCTTCCTTCGGTTAACAGATGCTCCCAAAGCCTCCTGCCTTTGCAGTTTCAGAGAAGCAACCAAGACATCATCCGGGCTTCTTAATCTGCTTTTCTACAGGCTGGTTTTCCAATACAGGTAGTCCTCGGTTTACAACCACGATCGATGCCCAAAACTTCCATGGCTAAGCGAGACAGGGGTTAAATTGAGTTTGGGCTCCATTTTACAAGCTTTTCTTGCCACGGTTGTTAAGTGAATCGTTGCAATTGTTGAGTTACTAACACTGTTGTTAAGTGAATCTGGCTTCCCTGTTGGCTTTGCTTATCAGAAGGTCGCAAAAGGAGATCATGTGATACCCCCCAGGACACTGCAACTGAATTGTCAAGCATCCAAATTTTGGTCATGTGACCATGGGGATGCTGCAAAAGCTGTGTGAAAAATGGCCAGATGTCACTTTTTACAGTGTTGTAAACCAGGGTGTCAAAACTTGCGGCCCGCGAACCAGATGTGTCACATGCTGGCCCTGCTCCTACCCAATTTAGCAAAGGGGGAAAAAATCCTGATACGTCATGTGACAACGCAAGTTTGACAACCCTGCTCTAAACGGTCACTAAATGAATTGCTGTAAACAGAGAGGACTGCCTGTAGTGATCTTCCTGGCTTCTACAATTTCAGTAAACGTATGTTTGCCGTGGAAGCTAGAAATCCGTTTTTGTTTTTGGAATTTTAATTCCCATTTACTATATTTTATGCCCACTAAAATAACAGGGCATATAGAGCTCTCCTTAAAGCAGGAGTCGATTCATTAATTTTCCAGACCTCCACATTTCCGTTACTCTCCTACAGCAAGTGATAAGATTTTTCCAAGTTGAATTCTGAGCCATACACAATTTACTTGGAAAGACTGACCCTTTCAGCTGCAATCTGTTCACTGATCTGTGCTGGTACTAAACAGCATTTCAGATACAGCCCCCATTTTGAAGCAAGAGAGAGAATGAAGGCTCCATTTAAAAAGTGTTATATTATATAGCATGCTGAACAGCTTTTTTCAAAAGCTTAACAAGCTGTGAACAAATGAAACTGCTTTACAGCACCAGATTATCGAGTAATCTGGCTCACTAGAAATAATATTTAACACTGTAGTATCCTAAGGGGCTGAACCTACAGATCACACTGTAACCCAAACAGTAATAAACTCCCCCCAACTTAAAACTATGTTTTCTCAGATTTGTAGTCATTCTAAATTAAACATTCATCAATTGCCCCAAATCCCATTTTACAACATTCCGAGTTCGCCAGAAAAAAAAAGTTCCCAGATCACTTATTAGATCTTTGGTTGTTCAAGAATGGGATGTCCAAACTATGATGGAACAAACTGCACTAAACATGTTATTCCAAGCATGCCAATGAAATCAATTTTTATCAAATTCTTATTATTCTGCTGCATTTATTTTCAATTCCACACAGGCAAAAAAGACGATCCCATCTTGCTTACGAGGCCTAATGCCCTGCTTTCTCCATCTGATCATCTTGATCACTTTTCCCAATTGTGTTTTTTTTAAAAAATTATCTAAAACGTGGCGTCATATCCCATGAGGAAGAAGAGGCTGGAAATGATCTCACCCTACCTTCCTGTGTCAAATGTCTTCCTCCCTTCAGAAGAACACTCCCCGATTCTAATTTCATCAAAAAGAAGCCCTCTTTGGGATTCTCCTAGCCAACAGGTGGGAATCCATCCATGGGCCAGATTCAGTTACTCATCTTTAACACTGATTCTAAAGCATCTTTTTCTACTGGCTGAGGGGTTAAGACAGTTTAACAGAAAGACGTGAAATTCTAGTACGTGAGCAAGAGCTTCTCTACAAAGGCTCCAAAGTTTAAAAAAAAAAAATCATCTTTGTTTTCCCTTCCAGATAAAAGAAAAAAAAGAGAGAGAGGGTCACATACTGGTCTTCAGTTCCGAAAAACTTCACAAAGAAGCACTTCTTTCCACGTGGTTTCTTCAGGTCCTTAGGTGGGTTAACAATCTAAAAAGGGAGGGGGTGGATGGGGGAAAGCAGCAACAGTTAAAGAGCGATAACACTGAATTTTTCTCAAGGTTCATCTAGTATTCCCTGCAGAATTGTTGTGCTTTGAAAAGACACTGTTCTGAAATAAGATTGAACATTTGTGGAAATTAAAGATATATTGGCCGTAGTGTCACATAGCGCAATAATATGAAATGTGGTAGGGGTTCACATTCTTGTTTTGACGGCAGATTCACCGTGTGACTTTGGGCTAATCACTCTTTCCCAATCTTACCTACTTCTTTGGGGATAGAAGTTGGGGAGACTTCCATGCAAACCTCTGGAGAAAGACACAGATAAAAGGCAGTAAGGATAAAGGCCGCTGGCTCCAGTGGTGCTGCCACAAATCCAGAAGGCAACAAAACTTGCTAACGGGAACCTTCTACCCAACTGAATTCTGGCTTCTGGTTTATTCTGAGTACTGGCTTTGTTTTAAGGTTCACGTTTAAGGTTTTTGAGAGTAGGGGTTAAGGGGCCAGGCTAGAAACAGAGAGAGTGCAATTTCATGTGCCACCCTGGGTACAAAGCCAGCTGGGTGACCTTGGACTAAACACTCTCTCTTAACCCTTTGAAAGAGCCAATGGCAAACCACTCCTGAAAAACTTTGCCAAGAAAACTGCAGGGACTAATCCAGGCAGTCCCCAGGAGTCAAAAGCTGACTTGAAGGCACAAACACACATATTTTACTAACAAAATGCACCTTTTGGGGCTCCAGTTGTCATGTACCTTTAAAAAAAACCTCCATTACCCAAAGCAACAGCAGGTAAGATTTTATGACCATTACGTCTGCATGTAACAGGACTTACCGTATTTTTCAGAGTATAAGACACACTTCCCCCCCCCCAAAAGGGTGAAAATTTGGGTGCGTCTTATACACCGAATGTAGCCCCGCCCACCCACCGGCCCCCACCCTTTTGGAGCTTTTGGAGGCTGCAAATGCAGCCTCTCAAACAGAGAGCCTCTCAAGCAGATTTTTTTTTTCTTATTTTCCTCCCCCCAAAATAAGGTGTGTCTTATGCTCCGGAGCATCTTATACTCCAAAAAATACGATATGTATTGTGAAGTCGTGTTCAACAATTTTGTCCTTCTGGTATAGATTAAATATGGCAATTTCACGGCTCAGTTCACAAAAGACACTAGACTTAAGTTTCGTTGAAGACAAATGTTGCATTCCCCATAAAGGGTGAGGCCTAACAAATGGAAAGATATTGATTGGGTCAGAATTCATAAACTAACTAGGATAATGACTATAGATTTCACTTAACACAATGTAATATTATTGTTTAAAAGTCTGGATGCTACGTAAACAAAAGCCATACAGGTGGTCCTCACCTACCAACCACAACTGGGACTAGCAATCATTCACAATCTTAAAGTGAAGTATTACATGACCAAGCCCAATTTATGTTAGCTCCAGCTAACATGGTTGTAAAGTAAATCACCCATGGTCATTAAGCGTGAAATCACGTGCCTGTAACTTGTGATTTCCTGCCAGCTTCCTCATTGAGTTTGATGTGAAGGTCGCCAGTGGTGATCACATGACTGTGGGATGCTACGATTGTCATAAATGTATGCCAGCTGCCAAATATTTGAATTGCAATCCTGTGACCCACAAGGACATTGTGACAGCCATAAATTCAAGGTCTGGTCGTAAACCTATTTCAGTGCTGTCATATCTTCAAATAGTCACTGAACAAGCAGTCGATAAGCAAGGACCATGTGTATGATGCTTAATTAAGTATTGAGTAAGCAACACTGGGAAAGGTTATGATTATTTTAAGGCTAGCATTTTTATTCCAATATAAAAGGTGCATCAGACTAGCAGTAAATCTAAGCATTGGTCATATTTATTGCCTATCACTTTGATTTTTCTCAGGGGAAAAGCATTACTCAGAACATGCTGTAGCAAGAAAGAAAACAATGGAAAAATGTACAAAGGGATTAAGTGTGCAGAGCACAAGTTCCCACTCAATACTTGTATGGTAAGAATCATAACCATGGATACACTAATCGTTTTTATCTTAAGTTTTTTAAATATCACCATGCTAGAACTGGGCAGAGTCGGAAAAAAGGATTTAGAGCAGCACTACAGGAGATTTAAAGCTGAATTATGAGTTAGTGTGCAGAGCATGCTTTCTAGCAGGAGAGCTAGCAATTACATGATCAGGAAGCATAACAGGAAAGCTGAGCACCTTGAAATAATGTTCCGTATGCTCTCTCTGCTAAATACCTTGGGTGAACAATTGATTGCTAACTTAACAGTCCCTGCTCTTTCCAACAGTATTTATCGGAAATAGATTTGTCTCTACCTCCCAGCGGTTCTAAATGTATCACAAAGTAAAATTATGGCTCGCCTCGTGGACTTAACTCAGATCTAAACTTCAGGTTTGAAAAACAGAACTACAGTTATAATAAACTATATACTTATTAAGGTTCCTGTGCATGCAAGGAATTTATTTTTCTGTCTGCTACCTTGAATTCAGCTCTTTATTAAACAAAGCCCCTATAAACAAAAAGCAGGGGAAAACTTGTTCAGCCGAAACTAAGATAAAAACTAAGTCGCTGCACCTAATCCGTTTTGAAACCTGCCAAAATGCTTACACTGAAACAAAACGAAAATTTTAGAGTTTGAATATGCAAGAGAACCAGAAGATAAAGAACAGATTAGAATCTAGGTTGAAGAACTTACCTTTCCTGGCCAAGGAGGATACCGCCCCAGCTTCCCCCTACAGAAAAACCAGAAGTCAGTCAAACACTATTAAAAACAGCAGCAATTCATCAATAGCCCTCCCCTATATAGTACTATTAGAAAAGAAATTGAAGAGCTGTATCCGTGATGGCGAACCTATGGCACGCGTGCCACATATTGGTGGGCACACGAGCTCAGCTCCAGCGTGCATGCACGTATGGGCCAGCTGATTTTCAGGCCTTCTGGGCCCACCAGAAGTAGGGAAACAGACTGTTTCCTGCTTCCAGAGGGCCTCAGGGGGTGGTGGGGAAGGCCGTTTTTGCCCTCCCCTGACTCCTAGAAAGGCTCTGAGGCTGGGGACAGCAAAAAATGGGCCTTCCGGAAGTTGACAAACGGGCTGTTTCCGGCCTCCGGAGGGCCTCCGGGTGGGAGTTGGGAAAGGCCGTTTTCGCCCTCCCCAGGTTCTTAGAAAGGTTCTGGAGCCTGGTTAAAGAGAAAAACGGCCCTATCGGGCCATCATGTACCAGGAGTGGGGGGAGGGGTGTGTGCATATTTGCAGGATGCATAGAATTATGCATCGCTCCTGGCATGCGATGGCAAAAAGGTTAGTTATCACTGAGCTATATAGTGAAACCAAGTGTGGTTACAGACAATATTCTTTTATGAAAATACAAATCCAACCTAATAATTTCTTGGGTGCAAAATGCTTTCACAAATGGCAAAAAAGGTTAATAGACATTCATACTGCCTATCTGCTGTTAAAAACGAAGACTAGCCTCTGCAAAGAACTATAAACAACCTTTGTAATGCTTCCAACTTACTCAGTAGGGGCAAATTAGAAACTAGTGTCACTGTTTGGAGTTCCAGATGTGTGTAAAGCAAATAATTTAGCAGTCTGCAAAATTAAGACTCAACTTGGCAAGTCTCAAAGATCCTTCTTAATTTCTTTCACAAGTCTTTTATTTAAAATTATTACTGCATGGCTTGTGGACTCTCAGAACTGAGAGCAACTGCTCTTTAAATGCCCCCCTTTTCAGATTAAAATAGTTTCTTCTGGTAAAACCAACGGCCTACTCTAACTTCTACCAGTACTATTTCAGATTTAAAAGCTTTCCTTCCTAAAAGCAACTCTACAAAAATAGAGCAAGCGTATATTGCCAAAATGTCCGATAACTGGAATTCACATTAAAGGACAATATCCAAACAAAGTCATGGAAAAGGGGACAAGGTATGTTTCTTTAAAAAAGTGTACTGATTTAGACGACTTTGCACTCAAACTGGCATAGAAATTACAAAGGATCGATGATGCTGTAACTTTTGGCACTGTTACCAAATTGCTTCCGAACACAGGAAAAAGAACCATACAGTCTCAACTGCCAATACTTATCTTTCCATCCCCCCTCCCCACCCAATTATAACTGATGAAGCTTCTTGGATAAGAAGTGAAACGTAGTCTTCTTCCTCAAATAAAAACAGTCCAGTTGCCTTTTGAAAAAGGGGGGGGGGAAGCACCTTTGAGACAACTGTGACTTGGATGATTGAGACTCTCCATAGACACACAGGAACAAGGAGAACGTCCCAAAAACCCACTGGGAGCCTTTGCTTAAGCTACTTTGTTAGACTACATAAAAGCAGAATTTATTCATCTAATAGCTTTATAAAGTTCAATGGCTGGAAACTATTTTTAACCTTTTTGATGCCCCCAAGGATTCAAAACGACCAGAGAGATCTATAAGGCATTGAAATATTTATCACGGATAAAAAAAAGTAGCACTTTTTTCTCAGATTTGCACAGGAGCCTGAAAAAGTAGGCTACTTTAATGTGGAGAGAAGAGACAAAGTACTTCTAAGTCGTATTTTTGAAATATACAGCCCCAAGATATATCACTAAGCTTAATCAAGCACAGTACAGGTAGTCCTTGACTTATGACCACAATTGAGCCCAAAATTTATGTTGCTAAGTGAGAAATCTGTTGAGTGAGTTTTGTCCCATTTTACGACTTTTCTCGCCACTTTTGTTAAGTGAATCACTGCGGTTCTTAAATTAATAACACGGTTATTCAGTGAATCTGGATTCCCCATTGACTTTGCTTGTCAGAAGGTTGTAAAAGGGGATCACATGACTCCAGGACACTGCAACCGGCATAAATGCGAGTCAGTCATCAAACATCCAAATGTAAAGCACGTGACCATGGGGATGCTGCAACGGTCATAAGGGTGAAAAACAGTCACAAGTCACTTTTTTCAGTGCCGTTGAACTGTCACTAAATGAACTGTTGTAAGTCGAGAACAACCTGTACATCAGTCTCAGCATTCTCTTTATGACCACTGCAAAAAAGATCACAAACTCATGTCAACTCAACTGCTGGCTCGCTTTACAACCATCACAACTTATGACCATAATTGCCCAATTACAGACGTAACTTCAGGACTACCTGCACTAAGAATAGTTTAAAATGCTTGTATTTTTCTCTGATTTTCAGTATCTTGCTGTACACTTTTCCCTTCCCCAGAAACATACCTACTACATTACTTAAGAGGACTGTAAACTACCATCAGCTACCAAAATGATATCCTATAGTATGCTAGAGACATTATGGATCTGCAAAGCTATAGATGACTTTACCAATTTAACCTTGAAAGTTTGCTGAAAAATTTCACTTTACTTAATTTGATATTAATGGATGCTAGTAGGGCAGGGAGACTTATGTTCATAACAGAGTTTAGAATTATCACATCAAAGGAAATTGGGTAAAAGTTGCCAAAAGCTGTTGCTTTCTCTTTCCAAGCCATTAAGAAGTCGATATTATCAATATTAAATATTAAATCAATACATGATCCAATAATGCCAGTTCTAAGATGCAAAGTGAAGGACACTTAGCTTTACACTCATTTAGTGTATGTAATGTTAAACTGTTAGTTCTACCAAGAGTCACATGTTTGAAGAGGTAGGAAAAAAACAACTTTTTAAGTGTACAGTCTTTGATGACAACGACACTTAAATTTGACAATTCAAATTTATCAAGAGCTTTCAACATCTCTCCAGAAATTAAAAAAAAAAATCTTCATAAATACAATGGGGGCTGCTGTATAAACACTTCCATCTTCTGAAACATCTAATGAGCAATGTTTAAGGTTATACTTTCATACTCCCTAAACCCACTCCATTCAGTTGGTAATTGTGGTTTCCTCTGTATATCATAGGTAGCTATTATTAAATTGTAAACGCCCCTCATTATTATGGGCATTATACAATGAAGACACTCCAACTGCCCAACAATAGTACAGCTCAATTCATTGATGCCACACATTTAAAGATAGGTTTTACAAGTTCCAAAAATTCTCAACTGGCACATAATTAGTTAGTAGCTGTCAAAGAACTTGACAGTAGAAAACTATGCCTTACATAGCCCTTAACCAGCAATGTCTTGCAATCATGGAGAATCAAGGACAAATATAAACCATGCATCCAATTAAGGAATGTTAATTTCAAGAAGAACTTTCACTCTAATCTTGTTATTCCTAACAAGCCCACTTACCAGGAAAAAAATGTGCCTCTCTGTTACTCCAGTTGTTGTATTAGAGACCTACATCATAAAACTGCTGGTAAAGAAGAACAAGAGTCTACAAGGTTTACTGGTCTGAAGAAACAATCCTATGCCATTTTACATGGAAGCAAGTCCATTCAACTCATGGGATTTATTTGGAAGTGGCCTGCATTATAAATCTTACAGAATATTTTAATAAAAGGAACACCGGCAAAACAAAATCTAGATGAAGGTAATAAGACAGCAAAGAACAGCTCCCAGAGCCTCCATCCATAAATTTAGTTAAAATAAACTATTGCCTGATTAATAAGCCACTTAGGAACCTTATGTAGGAAACTGCAGTATAGCTTCAGACCAGCTCTTCCTGACCTCCTTGTTGCATTTCAAATGAGAGATGTCAACTCCCAGAATTCCTCCTATCCATGGCACAGGAATCTGGGAACTGAAATACAAGCAGCAAGATATGTTGGGTGGGGAAAGACTACCAGACATTATCCAATTTTGCTGGGCATTCTTACAGAAGCTGTCCCCATAAAAGTTTCTGCAGGAGTCTATCACTTTGTTGTTTTTTGTAGGTACCCTATTTCCCCCCAAATAAGACATCCCCTGATAATAAGCCCAACGGGCCTTTGAGCGCATGGCAATAAGGCCAAGCTCTTATTTCAGGGTTCAAAAAAATATAAGACAGGGTCTTATTTTTGGGGAAACACAGGTACACTGAGAGTTTCTGCACCGGAGACAAATTCCTTGTGTGTCCAATCACACTTGGCCAATAAAGAATTCTATTCTATTTACCCATCCTACTAAGAAATGCCCAGAAATCAAAGACAGGACCCTTCCTTTTGCACCCAAGGCCTGGCCTATTGCTCTGAGCCCCCGTCGTCGTCGTCGTCGTCCTCCTCCTTTTGCTTCAACACCAACTACTCTATAATTATAGGAAATGCAAAGGAGTATACCCTGACCACATTCTTTCTCTCCACGGGGCAAATCTGTATTATTATGATCATTATTATTATCCCTTGCAAAAGGGGATGCAGCTTCGACAGCCAAGAAACAAAAAAAGCGCGTCTAAAGTTGAACTTGCTGACCAGTAAAATACCTCCGCTGCTGTTGCTGCTTCGTTTACCATTTTCCAAACGCCCCGAGCGAAGAAGGCAAAAAAAGAAGGCTGTTGGGGATTTGGGGCAGCTGACTTTTTTAAGGGCAAGTTGGATTGCCAGTAAAAGGAAGGCGCAAGAAACACCCCCCCCCCAGGTTTGTTTGTTTGTGTTGTGTGTGTGTGTGTGTGTGTGTGTGTGTGTGTGTGTTTAAACCGAGAAGGGACTTCTCGTCCCCTCCTCCACTTGGCTGCCCCGCAGGGAGAAGTAGCCGTTGCTGCTGCTGCTGCTGCTGCTGGTGCGGGTGCTTCCTACGCGGCTCCAACGCTTCGCCTCGGCCCAGGCTTCGCTCTTCCCCTCCCCCCCCCGGGCTGGTCCCCCCCCCCCCACCAAGACAAGTCTTTCGGGGCCGGCTGTCACCCCGAAGCCGGAGAAAGAGCCTCCTCGCTCCAACCCGGGAGGGGTTCGAGGCTGGGAGGGCTACCAAGGGTCTCCTCCTGCCGCCACCCCCCCCCCCACCTTCCCCTCCCGCCAAAGCTCACCGTCCGCCTCAGCAGCTCCACCCCGGTTGGTCCGAAAGGCCACTCCGGTTTCCACGGCTTTATCGGCAGTTTGTTTCTCTCTCCCCCCCCCTTTTTTTTTTTTAATTTGAAGGGCTGGTCCCGCCCCCGCCCTCCTCCCCTCATCAGGCCCCGCGGCCCCGCCCTGCCCTTCGCTTCTTTTCCTCAGGATCGGCGGAGCCCCCCCCCCCCCACCTCCCTCTCTCTTCCCCGCGCAACTCACCACACCAAGTCTCCCAGCCGCAGGTTCACAGGCGGCGCCGCCGCCGCCGTCGCCGCTGCCGCCGCCATCTTCCCGACCCAGCCGGCACCGTCGCTGCGCCTCGGCCGCCACACCCTCCTCGCGCCCACCGGCCCCCCCTCTTCGCGACCCCTCCCCCCCCCGACTCGTTCGGTCGGTCGGTCGCCGCTTCGACTCCCTCACTCCGCCGCCTCCTCCTCCGCCGCGGCCGGCTCGCTCGTTCGCGCACCGCCCGCGCCTCCTTCTTCTTCTTCTCCCTCAGGCAGGGACGGCTAGGAAGAACAGCGAAGAGGGTGGGGGTGAGGCGGGGGGGGGGAAAGGAAAGACAGAGACGGGAGCCCCGATAGGCCGGGCCCCTGCACGTGATGCGGGGCGCGGCGTCCGCGGGGCGCCCTCTCCCCACGTGACCCGACGCCGTCCGTGCGTTTCCCCCCCCCCCGTCCCCCTCCTTTTCCTTTCCCTCCTCCCCGCGAGCCTGGAAGGCGGCGTTGGCGTCACGTGACGCGTCGCCCGCTCGCTTTTTTTTTTTTTTTCTCCTCCTTTTCCTCTCCCCGGCCTCCCTTGCGCGCGCGGGGCCGCTTCTGCCCACCCCTGGCACGTGACGCGGGAGCTCCGAAAGGAGAGAAGGCATCTTGGCGGGGCGGGTAGGGTTAAGGCTTGGTGGTGGTGTGGGGGGTGGGTGGGCGCCGTTTGGTGGGAAGAGCGACGGCGGCCGGCCGCAGGAGGAGGACGACGAGGAGGAGGAGGGAGGCCGGCACGGGCCTGTGTGTGAGCGGAGCGGGCGGCTGAGGGGGGGGGAGAGAAGGGAGGGGGTACAGGGCGCGAGAAGGGACAAACCTCCCGGCGCGCGAAAGCGCCTCCCTCGTAACTAGGGGCAACGGGGCCTTGCTCTCCGCCTCGCCAACTGTAGTTGCGGGAGGAGTGGGGGGGGCGGGTTGATAATAAGCGGCGCCCCTCACCCTGTCGGGACGCCTTCCCTTCATCCCGGCTTCCAGCAGCAACCGACCGGGGTTGTCCCCTAAATTGCCTCCTCGCTCTCTGGGCCCAACTCGCCGCGTGCGAAGGCCGGAACTCCGACTGGGTCGGCCCCAAACGAGGTGGGGGACGGTTGGTGGGGGAAGGGAGGTAAGAAGCCAGGCTTGACCTGTCCCGCAAGACGGGCCACCTTGGGGAGCCTCATGAACCGACCTTATCTTCCCCCCCCCCCCAAACTCGGCCTTCCAGATGGGAAGGACTCCCAATTCCCATTCCCAATGGGGGAGGGGGGGGGCTTCTGCTAATTATTGCTTATCCAGTAATCCCTAAGCAGAAGAAGCTGGTCTGGGGAGGGGGAGGAGGGGAGGGGGGATGTTTTGCCAGTTTGAGCTCCTGTTTGGCTGGCAGCTGTTGGCCCTGGGTGGGGGGTGGGGGGAGTGGCTGTCAGCCAGTAGGCGGCTATATAAATATTCTAAATAAAATAAATTTGGAGCCGCAGCCCTAGCTCAAAGCTCTTGTGTTGTTGCTGCTGCAGGTGAAAGTGGGGGGAAGGCCCTTTGGGCCAGAACTGAGCGGCAGGATTACTTCCCCCCACCACCATCAAAAAAAAGAAAGAAAATAATTTGGGGTGCAGCCAGAGATTCTTCACAGAGCAGCTGGAGAGGAAGAAGTCTCCTTTGGCCTCCTTTCAGAAGACTTCGAACCCTCTTTTGGGATGGATGCCCTTCAAATTCAGGAAGGTAATGGCTCTCTTCCTCCTTGCGCTTTCATCCTCTTAGATTCTTTAGATGTCCCCACTTTTTAAGGCAGGGGACACGGTGGCTCAGTGGCTAAGACGCTGAGCTTGTTGATCGAAAGGTCAGCAGCTCAGCAGTTTGAATCCCTAGTGCCGCATAACGGGGCGAGCTCCCATTCCTTGTCCTGGCTTCTGCCAACCTAGCAGTTCGAAAGCACGTAAAAAATGCAAATAGAAAAATAGGGACCACCTTTGGTGGGAAGGTAACAGTGTTCCATGCGCCTTTGGCGTTTAGTCATGCCGGCCACATGACCACCGAGACGTCTTTGGACAGCCCTGTCTCTTCGGCTTTAAAATGGAGATGAGCACCGCCCCCTAGAGTCGGGAACAACTAGCACATAGGTGCGAGGAGAACCTTTACCTTTACCTTACTTTTTAAGGCAGCGCCCCAAAAGAGCTTTCCTTTTGACAGGGTGCTTGGTTTTCTCTGATTTTGATGGTTTTCTTGCAGATGTTTCATGACCCAAAGTAGGCAACCTCATCACTGTCTACCACTGATGATGTTACCTGCAAGTTTTCTGAATAGTTTTTATCCCAGAGCTATAATTGCACTCAACAATGAACTAAAGGGCCATCATCCGTGAGCTGTTGGACAGTATTACTTGGTCTGTTGTGTGGATGTTTGGGTGGTTTAGGGGTAGGGAATTTGTGGTGGGTGGGAATGTTTGGGGATTGTTATGTGTGTTGGACCTGGTCTTTGGGTGTTAAGTGAATTTCGTTGTATGGGTATACTGTATATACATGTAAAATGACAAAGTTGTTGTTGTTGTTGTTGTTATGAAAACGACCAAAGTTTAGGAAGCAGCAAGAATTCCTCATTTCAACCCTGAGCTACCAATGTTCTCCTCTTTCAACGCTTTCCTTTGCATCAGTTAATCATTGTTAATATTCACTGTATGAAGGATTAAAATGGATGCATTCACCACTGCTACTGCTTCTCACAATTATTTGGTATGATTTTAATATGGTGGTGTTTTTCAACGTAAGGTGGCCAATAATTAGGGTTTCACAGACCCCGGAGAGGGTCTTGAAAGATACCCAGGGATCTTTTAAGAAGCACCATTCTAGATGTATTGCGTGAATCATTGTCTTTTATGTTGTACTAGACCAATGACCTGTTGGGTCATTGTTTCAGAGGTATTTCCTTATCAGATGCCTCAATGCCTTCAACAGTGGCAGAGCTTTTAATGTACTTGGCTTCACTTGAAAATTTCTTTAAAATTCAGGGAGATATTCAGATATCTTCTGCCTTGAAAATAGCCCATGTTGATCTGTATAGGTGCTATAGCACTATAGCAGTTGATCATAAAAAATGTTTCATGACATTTTGTATTACGTCATAAAATGCTTTATGATCATGTTTGTGTCATGAAATGTTTTACAAAATTATATCATTTACAAATGTTTTTACAAAATTTCAGTTCCACAAGGAACCCTAGGTCCCAGATTTTATTATTATTATTTATTATTTATTAGTTTGATTTATATGCCACCCTTCTCCAGAGACTCAGGGCGGTTTACAATGCTTTTTAAGCAATAGCCTTCATACTTTTGTATATACCTGCTTAGTAAGGCTTTTGGCCCCCCCTAAGCTGTGTTCTATTTTATACAAAGTCAGATTTTGGATACGTTCTGTAAGTTAGTCCATTTGAGGTGCCCTGGTTGAAAGTGTTTTGCCTGATGATGTACCATTTCTCCCCAATTAAAGGCTACAGACACAAAAGAGTGTTAGTATATGGTTAGAGTGAGGATTTTGAAACCCTTGTTCTGTTTGTTTTGAAAAATATTCAGGGACAGAAGCAAGGGCTGTGGTGGTTGATGTGACATTTCTAATTTGTGTGTTTGTGTGTGGGGGCTCATAATATGCTACCTGTTGTTTTTGCAAAAAGCAAAGCACTGTACTACAGAAGATTAGCTATTTTTATCAGTGCTACGTTAAACATTTGAAAGCTGGAATAAGGCTATTTGTGGTTTGCCAACTTGAGTTTATTAATGAGAAGGAATTTGAAATAGGGAGTTCAGTATTCTGATAGTGCCCACAATACAACTTTGAAATAACAGGAATGTGTGGAGAAAAATAAACTTCTTGTTACCGCTGATAAGATAATCTGTTATCTTTCTATAAACTGAACTAATGCCTGAACTAATTAGACAAAGCTGGTTTGATTTTGTTCATTTTGAAATGCTAGTGCTGGTAAGGTTCGTAGTTTATGCTGCTCTCTAACAATTGCACAGATTTGTTTCGATTTCTGTTTTCTGGTGTAACGGTATAGAACAATAAATTATATACAATTCCATAAAATGGAATGGGAGCCAATATAAAAGGGGAGTTAAAGCATGAGATAGATAGAGCAATTCTAACATTTTCTCTCTCCCTTCCCATCAACATGGAAGCTTTCTGGTACCAGAGTAACCATGTTCTCTGTCCAATCAACCAGATGGTTTTGTTGTTGTAGGGAATAAATTGGAGGAGGAAGAGCTATCTGTATGAAAAGAGTGGAAAAACAGATTATTGTTAAATATATAATAAAAGGATCTGTTTTCTGGGGCTTAAGATCGGGAAATGAAAAAAGAAAAGTGAAGAAACAAGTGGAAGAGGAAATTAAAGGAGAAGTAAAAAATGAAAAGAATGTTCATTATTAAAGGCTAACTTTAATTTGAATGCTATATCTCTGACCTGCAGAATTTCTGAATGGACAAGCAGTATCTGTGTTTTCCTGTAAAGATACAATGTTGCACTATCAAACAAAAGCATTTTGCTACCCCAAGTATTAAATGAAGATAAGGAATCTGAAATGAAACAATGGAAATGCAATAATGGGAGAGTGACTTCAACTATAAAACTGTTTTGCTTGAAAGCAAGAACTGCATTCTTGCAAATTGGTAAAATGGCCTTTGTCAAGATGCTGCCCTTTAGATGCACTGGGATTTAAAACTCCTCAGCCAACATTGATCAAGGAACACTCAATGAGCGCCAAATGAGGGAAGACTATGGTCAGGTAATTTACCAATGGTTTCAGCATAGGGCTAATATAAAGGATATCCAGGAAAGAGCCATGATAATGGACAATAGAGAAGAATTTGACATGACAATAAAGTACTTTTATGCGTCAGAGATATAATATCAGGAGTTGAACATAGGGAAATATATCTACTATAGAATAAGATATTGCTAGCAATTATGACCAAAGTTCAATCATCTTTTCAAGAGCCATCTCACATATCACGCTGGCTGGTTGCATTTCAAAAAGGAGTACAGTATTCGTTAAATCCACTCTGTAGATAGACTCTACAGTCAAGAGTCAAAGAACAAGCCTGAAATCATTCAGTCAACATAGCTGAGCTGTATAAGGTTTTGTTATATGACACTAGCTTTTTAACAAGGCTTAAGCTTTGTCCTTAGAGAGTTCTTGTTTTGAAGCAAGTGCCCCCCCAAGGATGTGATTGAGAATCAGTGTATTTTCTTTGGCTTGTTTGCGTCTATACATCTCCTTTGGTCGGTTTTGAAAAAAAAAAGAAAACTGCTTTTGCTCAGAAGAAATCTCTCCATGTGCAAATATTTTATTTGTACACAGTTTCGCAGCTGAGTCAGAACAATCTGACTTGTCAAAAGTTTGGAAGTATTTTGACTCTGACAAAGGTTTGGAAGTATTTTCCCTTTAGCAGAAATTAAATGTTCCATTCATTAGTTTTACTGGCACCAAGGCAATGTTCAGGTCCTAAAAATGAAAGATTTTTCTTAAGTGTCAGTGGCCAGTTTAGCATTTTGTATTCATATGGTGTTGATCCCTGTGGCTAAAGTCACCTTTCTCACCTTGCTTTTGGCCTCTCAAAACTACCAACATTGACTGGCAAATTTTCTGGTTTTCCGGGTATGATGTTGGATTTCTTCTGGGAAAAATAGGTCTCTTGGAGGGACAATAGATTCATTTCTATCTTTGAAACACCCCCCCTCCCCCGTGCTTATAAACCAATCCAAAGTTGTATTATCACATTTGACTGGTCGTCTTCTTCAGGATCTAGATCCGTGATGGTGAATCAAAGTGGCACAAGAAGTCATGTCACCTGGCATGTGCAGCCTTGCCTGTTTGTCTTCCGGGCTCCTGGCACGCATGTGCGCTGTCCTTTGCGCACGCGGCAGTGCCGAAAACCGGTGTGCACATGCACGCTGGCCAGCTGATTGTCAGGTGCGCATGTGCTCTAGAACCCGGAAGTTTGGCTTTTCCGGAGCTTGGCTCTGATGAGCGCACACGCGTGACGTTTCCGCTCGGCCAGTATGGCATTGCTTCCATCTGTGCTCTTACTACTCTCTTTTGATATCACCTACATTTGCTCACCTGAGTTGTACACCCTTATTCCTCAGAAACTTTCCCACTTCTGGTCTAAAATGCAAGTTATTAAAAAGCTACAAAGGCCAGATTTATCCATTAGGGTAAGATGTAAATCATGACATCCTGGTGCACTAAGCCAAAGCACAAAGAGCTGCACTGCGACTTCAGCTGAATTTGACCTGTTCTTCTGACATACTAATTGGCTGGTTGTTGCTGACAACATAGGTAACTAGGAACTGTTGTGTTGCATCACAATCAACTCAATGTGCTCCTCCATTGCAATCAACATTGTGGTATCCCATCTCAGTGACCAGATAGCTGTGGTGGGTGTAACTGGCTGTTAAATCTCCTGGACTTTTGCACACCAGTTGAGAACAAAGCTGAGCTGTGCTGCATATCATGCCAATCCGATATTCCTTGACTAGTGATAGGATGGCAGCAACCCTAAACATAAGAACCAGGCTGTCCCCAGTGGTTAGAATGTAGTATTGCAGGCTAACTCACTGCTCATTGCCAGGAGTTCGATCCTAACTAACTCAAGATTGACTCAGCCTTCCGTCTTTCCAAGGTGAGTAAAATGAGGACCCAGATTGTTCGGGACAATATGCTAACATTTGCAAACTGCCTAGAGAGGGCTGTAAAGCACTGTACAGCAGTATATAAGTCTAGGTGCTATTGTTATTGCTGTTTACCAGCACACCTCTGGTAAATAGACACACAATCCAGATTGGAAGGTAACTAAAGGTAAGTAAACTGTTTGGCCATTTCTCCCCACTATATATAGTTTGTGTGTGTGTATATATATATGTTCTAATGAATGAAGTCATTTGTTGTTCCTTTGACTTGCCCATCCATTCTATCACATCCATTGTTATCCAAAAAGAGGTTTTTCCTGTACAGCGATCAGTTTCGCAAAGGGCTCAATTAGTATTGTGTGGTGACTTATTTTACTGAGCTTCCTCAGTCCAGTTTCCATATAGCCTCATTCGAGCTGAAACACATTGGTGCGCGATAGCAGAGGAATCGTATTTCCTGTGCATCCCCTTGGGCAAGCCACCATGCCAGATCAGGTGCTGAAACTTTTTTTATTTCCCCCCCTCTCTCTAGAGCACGTAGAAAGAAGCCTGTGCGGAAGGAAGTTCTCAGGAACGCTGCCTGCCGGCCACTGGACCCGATGAATCGGCATCTGAAGAACGACGGGCCTAGATTCCGGTTTGCCTGAAAACTGGAGCTCATGTGTTCAGTGTCCTTTGATTATGTCAGCCCGTTGTGTGGGAAACCCTCTAATGCACAGTACTGTAACCCAGGCTGACTTTTATAGCCGCATAGGAAATTGTATAAAAGTTGTTCCCTTCAGAAAATCATTTCTGTCCATTTGCCTTCGCTCGCTGCTTGAAACACAGCTGGACTGCGTAGTGACCATCACTCCAAGGGCTGGAAGTTAACCCCTGAAAGGTGTTGCTATGGGATGATTCTCCATTTAGGATAAAAACAGAGACTCTTTAGGTTACTTTCGAAGTTGTAATCTAAGGTCAGCATTGACTTTGGTCTTCAGCGGTCAGTTCTGAGTGCGTGCTAACCGTGAACGCTCCCGTACCTACAGCTGTGGCCTAAAGCGATGGAAACCATGCCTTGAGAGTAGCTGCAACTAACGCATAGCCATGACGGAACCCCACCGGGTGCAACTCACCTCCTTATCAGGCCCGCTGGGTACCACTTTGCTGAAAAAACCTCGGTGGGAGGATGTCGCCAATCCAGAGCACCCTCCAGAATCTGAGCCTGCAGCTGCAGCCGTACGCATCGCCCTCTCCCTTTTTGAGCCAGATCACAAGCGCTGCCCGGAATTCTTTTACCCGGAACTGCTGAAGATGACGCGAGGCAAAACGAAAAGCAGTTCTGCGGGAGAAAAGGTAAGCAGGCCTTTCTCTCTCTCTTTTTTTAATGTTTAGATTTGTAATGTGCATCTTAATAGACAGTAACAATCACTAGGATCATAAGTGTGCATGCTGCCAAACTCTCAGAAACTCTGGGTAGCTAACAGCAATGAAATGACAGTAAAAGATGGCCAGCCCAACAACGTCAGTGGTCTGCAGAGGCCTGGGTGAAAATCCATGAGAAAATTCAACAAACTGACCGATATATGTCATTTGGGATTGTGGTAAAAGAGTGGTAGGGGAAGAATAGTTTTGATGCAAAGACAGAACCTTGATTTTTTTTAAAAAAAGATTAAAAACTAATATAAACTACTATGAAGTAAGCCAAAGGCATCAGAGAGAAAGCTAAAAGGGGGGAAAGTTACAAAACAAAAAAAAATTGCTGCCAATCTTTACAGTACAGCAGTTAAAAATACAATTATAGTGTATCATTTACAGGCAGTCCTTGTCTTGTAACTTTTCATTTAGCGACCGAAGTTACAACGGCACTGGAAAAAAAAAATAACCATTTTTCACAGTTATGACTGTTGCAGCATCCCCATGGTCGAGCGATCAAAATTCACACACTTGGCAAGCGACACCTATTTATGACGGTTGCAGTGAGACTTCTCTGTGAAACCGTGTCACGTGCTCTCTCTTATCCATTCTCCTTTTCCGACAGAAAAAAGACTTTGCTGATCCCTTCAACGACGAAGAAAAGGAGAAGCACAAAGCGGAAGCCCTTACCAGGAAGTTTGAAGAGAAATATGTACGCTCCTCTGTCCCATCTACGTTCCAGTTAAATCTCGGTTCTAGTATTCTCCATAAACGTTCTGTCAAAAACATACAAGCTACGTTTCATTCCAGGCTTCCTGTATTGGGAGTGTAAACTGAGTGGACCATGGTAGGTCCACTCTGTTTAACAAATTTATTTTGGGGGACAAGATTTCCAGTCTGGAATATTTTCCTATCCGTGTTTATTTAAAATAAATCCATAGAGAAAATTGCTAGCTTGCGCCAGTGCTCTATGTGAAGTTTCATTTTCTAAAATATTAGGCCTTTGCAAGCTTTCTTTAATTTTTCTAAAACTTGGTGTGATTGTTAGGCCTCCCATCAGGTTCATCTTAACACTCACATTCAGTAACTAGCTGAAGCTTCAGAATCACCATGCTTTTTTTTTTTAAAATGAGAAATACATTTCTCTTGCTGTCTTAGGGACAGTGGTGGCTCAGCGGCTAAGACGCTGAGCTTGTCGATCGAAAGGTTGGCAGTTCAGCGGTTTGAATCCCGAGTGCCACGTAACGGGGTGAGCTCCCGTTACTTGTCCTAGCTTCTGCCAACCCAGCAGTTCGAAAGCAAGTAAAAAATGCAAGTAAAAAAATAGGGACCACCTTTGGTGGGAAGGGAACAGCGTTCCGTGCGCCTTTGGCGTTGAGTCATGCCGGCCACATGACCACGGAGACATCTTCAGACAGCGCTGGCTCTTTGGCTTTGAAACGGAGATGAGCACCGCCCCCTAGAGTTGGAATGACTAGCACATATGTGCGAGGGGAACCTTTACCTTTACCTCCTATCTTATACGCACACAGATGAAGACGATTACTGTAGAACAGATAATCAAGATACTAGTCCTTTGGTTTTAATCCAGATTTTTAAAAAATCCTCTTTCAAATTTTCTGACTTTTGCCCTTGCTGTGTTATGTGGTCCATGGTAATTCCAGAACCCGCCAGGAAAGATGCTGTTTCTCTGTATGGTAAAGGTTCCCCTCGCACCTTCCGATTCTAGGGGGTGGTGCTCATCTCCATTTCAAAGCCGAAGAGCCAGCGCTGTCCGAAGACGTCTCCGTGGTCATGTGGCCGACATGACTCAACACCAAAGGCGCACAGAACGCTGTTCCCTTCCCACCAAAGTTGGTCCCTATTTTTCTACTTGCATTTTTTACGTGCTTTCGATCTGCTGGGTTGGCAGTATGTAAGGAGACCTGTAAACGGGCTTGGGTTTTTGTTTTGTTTTTCCAGAAGTTAAAGAGATGTACAGGTAGTCCTCAACTTACAACAGTTCATTTAGGGACTGTGCAAAGTTAGAACGGCACTGAAAAAAGTGACTCATGACCGTTTTTCACACTTAACGACCATTGCGGCATTCCCCATGGTCATATGGTCAAAATTCAGACACTGGGCAACCGACTCATCTTTATGACAGTTGCAAGTGTCCCGGGATCACGCGAATCCCATTTTGCGACCTTCTGACAAAGTCAATGGGGAGTCCGGATTCATTTAACATCCATGTTACAAACTTAACAAATGCAATGGTTCACTTAACAACTGTGGCCGGAAAAGTCCTAAAATGGGCCAAACTCACTTAACAAATGTTTCACTTAGCAACATAAATATTTGGTCCAATTGTGGTCGTAACTCGAGGACTATCTATAAAAACTATCCTTTAGCTACCTCATATTTTAGAAAATATGTGGTGGACTATTGCCAGCTGATGTTTTATTTTTGTTAGCATTCAAGAGTTGTAATGATTATGTTGTTGTGGAATCCACTTGCACACACCAGGTCTAAGCATTAGCCAGAGACTCTGGGGTTGTGTGTCTGGGTAGGAATTGTAGCCTTTCTTGCAAATACCGTATTTTTCAGACTATAAGATGCACCTTTTTCCCCCCTTAAAAGGGGGTGAAAATTTAGGTGCATCTTATACTCCGAATGTAGCCCCGCCCACCCACTGGCCCCCACCCTTTGGCCTCTGCCTCCCAGCAGTTACTTCCTTGCAAGCAAACAGCAAGAAAAAACAGCTCGTTTCAGCTTCAGCACAGCCTAATTAGCACAAGTTGATTGGATCAGCCTCCTGACTCAGCGGTTTTGCGCAGGGCTCTGCTGCTTGCTGCAAAGATGTAAATTGCTGGAGCATTTTTTTTTTCCTTGTGTTAATCAAGTTATGATGAAAATGAAAATGAAAGTAAAGCAGGCTGTTTGCTGCAAAGAGGCAAAATTGCTCAGAGGCAGAGGGAGATTTCTTTTTCTTCTTTTCCTCACCAAAAAAAGTAGGTGCGTCTTATACTCCGGTGCGTCTTATATTCTGAAAAATACGGTAATTCCAGATCAACATCGAATCTTTTCTCTTTTCAGGGTGGAAAGAAGCGCAGGAAAGACCGTTTTCAGGATCTGATTGACATGGGACAAGGATATGATGAATCAGATTCTTTCATTGATAATTCTGAAGCTGTAAGTAGCAAACTGAAGTCTTTTCTTTCCCTAAAGTTACAGGAGAATTAACAGAACCATCAGCTAACATTGGAACACTGAGTATTCTAGATATGGCTTGCATTTTAAAAGTTGCAATTTTCTGGGAATGGATAATGTAGAAACAGTTCAAGGATCACAGCTATGTTTCTTTTACTAGTTTGCACAAAATACCCACATAAGGGATCTGTTTCATCTCTCATCGCATCACATTTCATCACTTTTACTGTTCTGGCTGACATGTACGGCTGTTTGCATTATCCTGCGCTTATGTGACTTTATTATCATTATTATTATTATTGGTTAATCTTTAGTGAGATTCACAGCCTTTGAGGCTGGTTAATAGCTCAGCAGCTCGAGTCCTAACCAAGGACCTAGGAACTGTTAAGGTATCGTCGGAGGATGTAAGCTGTTCCGAGTAAGGTGGTTTTTTGTAGAGTCAAAATGTTCAAGTCCGGTAAATTTAGAATTTCTAAATAGCGGGGTAGCCCTTTGGGTATTGCTCCGAGGGCTCCAATTACAATCGGGACAACACACGATTTCTTTTTCCACAGTCGCTCAACTTCAATTTGTAAGTCCCGGTACTTTGTGATTTTTTCTTGCTGCTTATCTTCAATCTGTGCATCACCAGGTATTGCAATGTCAATGAACCATACTTTTTTCTTTTCAACTATTGTTATGTCAGGTGTGTTGTGGACCAAGTGCCTGTCAGTCTGAATCCTAAAGTCCCACAAGATCTTGAGTTTATCATTATCATTATTATTATTATTATTATTATTATTATTATTATTATTATTATTATTATTATTATCTCTTTTATTCATTAAACACGAAACTCGGTCAACTGAACATTTAAAAATGTATCACAAATATCATTGACTGGCGCTAATGGCTGATACAGGTTGCTGCCAGCATCCTAGGTATCAACCAAGTATCTTCTTAAAATGTACGATGTTCCGAGTAGCACAGTTTTTTGAAGTTATTGCAGGAAGTTGCAATTTCTTGATGTATTTTATAAAATTCTTGGACATGATACCAAGTACCCCGATGACAATGGGTATCACTGTTACATGTTAACATGTTGTTGTTAGTATTATTATTTTGCCAGAAACCAGTGTTGACTTCTGATTTCCAGCAAAAAATGCCCATTGAGTACCATAAATTCCCTTACCAACTGTGGTGTTCATTTAACGACCTTAATAATCTCCACAAAGCAATTTTAAAACGGCAGGTGATCGATCACATGGCAACCTTAATGACCATCACAACCTACAACAATTATTGTGGGCTTAATTATGGACTAATTGGGGAGTAATTGTACTCTATATTTTCCTGAATTCCAAGTTATAAAAGCTGCACTGATCCAAGCAACTGTTGGTTTCCTGCCACGGATTAGAGAAGGCTTCTGAAATCTGTTTCTTTATTAAAATGTCAGGATCTGGGAACTGGAGCCAGACTAGAAGTTGAAATTAAAGAATAAAACGCCTTTATTGTTTGAGTATTCATTCAAATGTGGGGCAGCAGCCGGATAGAATTTGCTGGGTTCTTTTTTTTTTATATAACAAATCCAGACCTGGCAATCCACCAAGGTGTTTTCATTTCAGCAGCCTAAATAAGAAACTGCTATAATTTTGCTTCTATTGATGAACAAGTGAGGCTTAGAATGTTTTCCTGATCTACCACAGATCTCTCAGATTCATTAGTAAATGTGATAAAAGAACACACTCCCCCCCCCCCGCCCCCCGGATCTATATTAAGAGAATCTGCATACATATTCTTCCTTGGTTTACTTTCCAGTATCGACTAGCAAATTAGATTTTATTACTGAATATAAACATATCCTAGAATACTGCATCGAGTTTTGGTCACCACACTATAAAAAAGATGTTGAGACTCTAGAAAGAGTGCAGAGAAGAGCAACCAGGATGATGAGGGGACTGGAGGCTAAAACATATGATGAACAGTTGCAGGAACTAGGCATGGCTAGTCTAGTGAAGAGAAGGACCAGGGAAGACATGAGAGCAGTCTTCCAATATTTGAGGGGCTGCCATAGAGAGGAGGGGGTCAAGCTATTTTCCAAAGCACCCGAAGGCCAGACAAGGAATAATGGATGGAAACTGAACAAGGAGAGATTTAACCTGGAAATAAGGAGAAATTTTCTGACAGTGAGAACAATCAACCCCTGGAACAGGAGCTGCCTTTCGAAGTTGTGGGAGCTTCATCACTTGAGAATTGTATAAAAAGAACACCGCTGGGGGGGGGGGGGGGGCAAAGCCCTACTAAGCAGGTATATACAAAAGTATGAAGGCTATTGCTTAACGCATTGTAAGCCGCCCTGAGTCTCCGGAAAAGGGCGGCATATAAATCGAACCAATAAATAAATAAATCAGAAAAATACCTGGATTTTAAGACATTGCAGATAGAATTCCAGTGATGCTCCAGTTTATTATTTCCAAAGTCTCAACATCTTTTTTGTAGTATGGTGACCAAAATTAGTTGTAGTATTCCAGGTGTGCTCTTAATAGGGCTTTATAAAGCAGTACTAATACATCACGTGATCTTGATCTTATGCCTTTGTTTATACAACCCAGGATTTCATTAGCTTTTTTGGCTGCCGCTGTGCATTGCTGGCTCACATTCAAGTGATCATCCACTAGGACTCCAAGGTCCCTCTCACAGTTACTGTTTTTGAGCCAGGTCCCGCCTAACCTGTACCTATACCTTTGATTTTTCCTGCCTAAATGTAAAGCTTTGCTTTTCTCCACATTGAAATTCATTCTGTTGGATAAGGCCCATTGTTCAAGTTTGTCAAGATCTTTTTGGATCTTGAGCTTGTCTTATGGGGTGTTGGCTATTCCTGCCACCTTAGTGTCATCTGTGAATTTGATGAGTTCCCCTTCTATTCCCTCATTCTGAGTCATGTATGAAGATATTGAAGAGTACTGGTTTATCATATTTATAGGCCACCTATCACAATCAAGTGAGTCTGGTAGAGCCGAGATGGCACAGTGGTTAGAGTGCAGTACTATAGGCTATTTCAGCTGACTGCTAGCTGCAGTTCAGCAGTTCAAATCTCACTGGCTCAAGGTTGACTCAGCCTTCCGTCCTTTCGAGGTGGGTCAAATGAGGACCCAAATTGTTGGGGGTAAGAGGCTGACTCTGTAAACCGCTTAGAGAGGGCTGTAAAGCACTTTGAAGTGGTATATAAGTCTAGGTGCTATTGCTCTTCCTTTTCTCCTTCCTTCCTTCCTTCCTTCCTTCCTTCCTTCCTTCCTTCCACGGTGCATAGTGGTTAGAATGTAGCATTTCAGGCTAACTGCCCATTGCCAGGAGTTCGATCCTGACCAGCTCAAGGTAGACCCAGCCTTCCATCCTTTCAAGGTCGGTAAAATGAGAACCCAGATTGTTGGTGGGCAATGTGTTGACTCTGTAAACCGCTTAGAGAGGGCTATAAAAGCATTGTGAAGTGGTCTATAAGTCTAAGTGCTATTGCTATTGCTAGTTAGGAAAGAGTAGCGGTGAGGAAGGAAAATCTCAGTTTTGCTGAAGATATTGATGGTTAGATGAATATATGACGCTTTTCGATGCCTGCTATGTCAACTCTGTTCACGGGAAATTGGCCCATGGAGCCCTGTTGGGATTGTAAACACCAAGGCTGTGGACTGATCTGTCTTTCTGTATTCTTTCCAGTATGACGAGCTTGTTCCAGCATCTCTAACAACCAAGTATGGAGGCTTCTACATCAACTCTGGAACTCTGCAGTTCCGACAGGCATCCGAGTCTGAAGATGACTATATCAAGGAGAAAAAGAAGAAATCTCCTAAGGTCAGTGATCCACGTGCTCTGGGAACTTCCGTTTTAGAAATGGCCAGAAATTGTGTTTCTGACTCAGTAGGTCGCTTTTCTCATCTCAATTGGAAAAAAAGTCAATTTTTCCTAAGTTATCTTAACATCGCAGCAGTTCTGCTAAACATGGTCAGCCTGACTGTCCCAGAAATAGACTCTCTGCTGTCGGATCTTCAGACTCCGTAAAGCCATTTTTTTCTTAAGACTTTTGAGACTTGGACTTTTAGATGCGTCCAAACAAATTGAGAAATGATATTTCCAAGGTACAGATTTTGCCCATACTGTTAAAATAGCTGCTGCGAATCAGACCCAGTTCACTGTGGTTTGCATCAGACAAGAAATGGGAGGGCCAGAGTGAGGTAGATTAAGATGAGGGATTGAGAGCCCTTGCCAGCCTACCAGTTTGAAAGCATGCAAATGCGAGTAGATCAATAGGTAGCCTTTGGAGGGAAGGTCACAGTGCTCCATGACACCATACGGGCCATGCAGAGTGGATAAAAATCTATGCATTTTTTAAAAAAAAAAAAATCGGATTTTTTTAAATTTAAATTAGATTTTTTTGATTTTTATCAAATTTATTTTAATAAAATGCTTTTGGAGTAAAAATCTATCTAAAGATAATTTTCTATTTAAGGTTATTTAGTTTATTTAGCGTGAAATGGAGCTTAGTTACGTAGCATGAGGCTGTATATTCTGCAATATTGGGACTGTCGGTGAGTCAACAGCAGATCAGAGGAGGAACTGCTGCCGGACAGAGATGACCATTGCTTTTTAAAAATTATGATTTAAATCGAGTTGATTTATATCAAGCCTTTTTACTAGTGATTTAAATCATGATTTAAATTGACTTGATTTAAATCAAATCCACCCTATGGCCACGTGATCATGGAAATATCTTTGGACAGCACTGCTCAATGGCCTTGAAACAGAGATGAGCACCGTCCTCTTTAGTCAGCAACAAATTGCAGCAACAACTCCTTTACCTTTTACTAAGAGTTGGGAGACCCAGGTCCTTGCCATTCCCAGTCATGGCAGCTAACCAGAAGACTAATTTAGTCCTTGTTTTATTGGCATAACCTGCCTCATTGGGTGGGTGTTCTAGGGAAAGAAAAAAAAATAGTATGGAGCACTATGTATGCCTCCTTCAAGTCCTGAATAAATAGTGTCAATTTAAACCTAGTAAGATACTCATGAAGGGACGCGGTGGCTTAGTGGCTAAGACGCTGAGCTTGTCGATCGAAAGGTTGGCAGTTCAGCAGTTCGAATCCTGAGTGCCGCATAATGGGGTGAGCTCCCGTTCCTTGTCTCAGCTTCTTCCAACCTAGCAGTTCAAAAGCACATAAAAAAATGCAAGTAGAAAAATAGGGACCACCTTTGGTGGGAAGGTAACGGCATTCCATGCGCCTTTGGCGTTGAGTCATGCCAGCCACATGACCATGGAGACGTCTTCAGACAGCGCTGGCTCTTTGGCTTTGAAACGGAAATGAGCACCGCCCCCTAGAGTTGGGAACGACTAGCACATATGTCCGAGGGGAACCTATACCTTTAAGATACTCATGACATTGGTGATGACGACGAACATGACAAAATGTGAACGTTTTAAGAATGTCATGGGTGGAAAAGGATGCCCAACTTTCCCAGGCTGATTTTGGGGAAGAAAATGCAGGGTGGGGCGAATGAAATTCCCAAGGATGCACCAAGATGATTGCACCTGTCATCCAGATTGTGAGAGGGCCTACTCAAGGGCGATCTGTAAAGCTGGGAGGCACTCTGCCACCATCCGTGAAAATAAGTGGAAGTAAACAGAGGGCAGAGTACAGCAACGAGGTCCAAAAGTTCATTCATACTCTGTGAACAAACAAGGCATTGTAGCAATTTCTGCATGCCGTTGCTTGTAATCTTAACAGCACAGAGGGCTCTCGTGACTGGGAGATTATAGCAGTTGAGATCACATCAGTACTTAGCTGGCTGACAGGTTGTCGCTTTTTCCCCTCAAATAACAAGGTGTACTTATTTCTGACCAAAAATGTCTGTGGAGATTCTCAGTCATCCAGGTCATGGTTGTCCCAAAGGTGCTTTTTTTTTTCAAGAGGCAACTGGACTTTCTGGTTTTTCTTTTGAAGATGTTTCATTTCTCATCCAAGAACCTTCTTCAGCTCTAACCAGATGGTGGGGAATGGAAGGATTTATATTCCTTGCAGGCAGCAGGTCATTTGCATCCTTTTCGAGGGTCGTTGAGGCCGCTTGGAGGTTTCTTTGCGTCGTCTGGGTCACCTGAGTAGTGCAAATGGGTGTGGAGCCGCCTGTTCTGTCCCCATCTCACACACGCACACAAACAGTCAGCCAGGAGTTAAATAAAACTTGCAGACAATAAATTCCTTCGATAACAGGATTGGCAGCAACCCAGTAGCTGCTTGCCAAGAACTTTACTCACAGAGGGAGGTGTTCCTCCTCCGTCAGATAAACTAAAACAATACACAAAGTCAAAGAATTGTCAAGTCCAGTCCGTATTAAATCCAAGGCAGGCAGATAACGTAGTTTCAGAGATACAATGCGACTCGCTAGTTGTTTAGTTTTGTCCGTCACAGAGCCTGAATGGCCACCACACCCCCTTTTATCCCCTGTGGGGTGTGGTCCAGTGACTCAGCTTAATCTCTGGCACGCCTCCTTTTCTGTTGCGTGCGCTTGTATCTCCGACGCTGGCGTGGATCCAGCCAAGACTTATCTCCGTCACTGTCCGACTGCGACTGTTCGGAGATACCTGGCTCCTGGCCAATCTCTTCTCCTTTGGGAGACACCTGAGGCATTGCCAGAGAGGAGGGTCCTGGAGAGGGAGGCCTCTCCTTCACCTTCGGAGTCTTCTCCCTCCGATAAGACGGGCTCGGGGGTCGGAGTCACAACACCGCCTTGGAACTGCTGAATGGATTGTATGTTGTGGAGCTGTGCAACTAATATAAATCCTTCCATTCCCCACCATTCAGTCAGAGCTGAAGAAGCTTCTCAGATGAGAAGTGAAATGTCTTCAAAGAAAAACCAGAAAGTCCAGTTGCCTTTTGAAAAAAGCACCTTTGGGACTATTTCTGGCCAGTAATCCATTTGGCATGTAGTTTCGTTGGATTTGGATGTTGGGAGAGAGAGCGTTCTTTCTTTTCTTGTCCTCTTTGTTTTCTGTCGTGACTAAATTTAGGGCAGGGGTGGCAACATTAAGATCTGTGGATTTCAACTCCCAGAATCCCCCAGCCAGCCTCATGCGCTATCTTTTATGGTAACTTTTGTTCTGATTCACAGAAGCGGAAATTGAAAGAGGGAGGTGAGAAGGTGAAGAAAAAGAAGAAAGATGACAATTACGAGAAAGAGAAGAAATCTAAAAAATCAAAATTTCCAAAAACTGGGTAAGTCTCTCTCTTCGACATAGGGATGTGGTTTTTGAAGTTAAAGGGATTGCCTTGATCATCTCCCTGCAGGTGACTCGACTTCATTGGAAATTTAGGGAGAGATCAACTTTTTAAGCTGCATTGTGGGATCTAAATTCCAGTTCTCCTCCTCCTCATCTGTTTCTGACAATAGGCTCAGTCCACTGTACAATAGGTTGATGAAGACTCAATCATCCAGGCCAAAGGTGTCCAAAGGTTAAAACATGGCAACTGGACCAATCTCTGTCAATCTGAGACGTTTTGTTGCTCATCCAAGCAACTTCATCAGTCAGGGCAAAATTAGTTAGGCCAGGGGTCTGCAACCTTAAACACTCAAAGAGCCACTTGGGCCCTTTTCCCACAGAAAACAAAACACCAGGAGCCACAAAACCTGGGTGGGCGTGGCAAACTCGATATCACTCACTCCCACCCAGTCACATGATGCACCCAACCACACCTACCCAGGTTTTGTGGCTCCAGGTATTTTAAATAGGTCTCTCTCTCTCCTCTCTCTCTCTCTCTCTCTTTCATCAATCCCTCCCTCCCTCCCTCTCTCTCTCTCTCTTTCTCTCTGTCTCTTGTGTGTGTGTGTGCGTGTGCATGCGCGTGCAGGTTCCCTCTTGAACCATTTCCAAAAACAGGCGAGGGTTGGTTTTTTTCCCCCCTGATGTTGTTCTTTCTTCTTCTTTCGGTGCTTTTTACCATATGATTTAATTTTAAATCAAGAGTCATTTCAGGTTCCCAGATAAATGAAGCTCTTTCGTCCCTCTGCTGTGGCTTCCTGTCGGCTGGCTGGCCCCACCCCCATCCCTTGCCCTCCCCTCCCCCTCACTCTTTGCCTGCCCTGAGAAGAGAAGGGTGGCAGAGGTGGATGGAGACTCGCTCCGTATTTCAGAACGGAATTTGTCGATCGAAAAGGTCGGCAGTTCAGCAGTTCGAATCCCTAGTGCCGCATAACAAGGTGAGCTCCCGTCCTAGCTTCTGCCAACCTAGCAGTTCGAAAACAGGTAAAAAATGCAAGTAGAAAAATAGGGACCACCTATGGTGGGAAGGGAACAGTGTTCCGTGCACCTTTGGCATTGAGTCATGCCGGCCACATGACCATGGAGACATCTTTGGACAGCGCTGGCTCTTCGGCTTTGAAACGGAGATGAGCACCGCCCGCTAGAGTCAGGAACGACTAGCACATATGTGCGAGGGGAACCTTTTATCTATTGCTACATGCCACTTGCCAAGCACCCAATGTTTGATCACGTGTCTGTAGGGGATGCTGCAAACAGTCATAAGTGTGAAAAAACAGTCGTAATTTTTCAGGCCTGGTGTAACTGAATGGGTTGCTAAGCAAATGGTCGTAAGCCAAGGACCCTCCCATCTGTGTACACTTTCCTCCATGCTGTGTACATTAACCTGCTTCTTTGACAGTTTCACAGCTCTGAACGCCAGCAAAGAGAAGAAGAAGAAGAAATACTCAGGGGCCTTGAGCGTCAAGGAGATGCTGAAGAAATTTCAGAAGGAAAAAGATGCCAAGAAGCAGAAGGACGATGAACCCAAACTTAGCATTCCCTCGTTGGCCGAAACCCCAGCTCAGCGGGAAGTGGAGTCCGTGCCCGACCCTCTTCTCTCTCTCTTCGGCCACACGAGTGAAAACGAACTGCTTCAGGCAGCCACAGCCATGGACTCCCTGACTGACCTGGACCTGGAACAGCTTCTGAGTGAATCTCCGGAGGAAAGCCCTTTTCTGGAGATGGAAAACGGGAGCGATCCCCTGGGAGCAGGCCTGGAACCCGACCTCAAGCAGGTCCCTCCCTCCCTCCCTGAGGGGCTTCCAGAACCACTGATGAAGCGTGTTGAAGAGCTTACTCAGGTATTGTATGTCCAATTGCACGAACATCAAACAATGCAGGTAGTCCTCAATTTAGGACCAGTCACTTAATTACCATATTTTTCAGAGTATAAGAAGCACCTTAGTTTTGGGGGAGGAAAATAGGAAAACAAAAATTCTGCCTACCAGGTATTCATCTGGCTAGCGTCCTTAGCCTGGTCAGCTTCAGCACATTAGTTCGCTCACTGGTTTTGAGGTTGGGGCTAAAAAGCAGTTTCTAAAGCACAGCTGACCGTCGGAGGGAGCAGCAATTAGAAAAGCAGGCAAAGCACGGAAGACCACTTGCGTTGGGGCTGAAAAAACAGCTTCAAAAGCACAGCTGATCATGGAGGGAACTCCAGTGATTAAAGCAGGCGAAGCCCGGAAGTGGTAAGAGAAAGCAGCAGCTGTTCCGGGTTTTGTGCTCCGCACCTCGCGTTTTCAGTCTCCAAACGCATCGTGTTTTCGGGTGGTGATCGGTGGCGATGTGCTTTGTCGATTCCCGCAGTCTTGAAGGGTTCTCAAACGGAGCATTTGGAGGCTGAAAACGCGACATGCGGAGCCCAAAAACACAAGCCATTGTTGGTGGCAATCTCTGCAGCCAGGAAGAGGACGCACGGAGGCCGAAGGGTGGGGGCCGGTGAGTGGACGGGGTTACATTCGGAGTATAAGATGCACCCAAATTTTCAGCCTCTTTAAGGAGGGGGAAAGTGCGTCTTATACTCTGAAAAATATGGTACCCTTTAAAGTTATGATGGACTTGAAGAAGTTATTTGACGGATCAAAGCCAAGAGATGTAGAGGTTTATAAATCTTGGACCTATTTTGCAAGAGGGAAAAGCTCTTATTGTTGCCATATATTTCACAACTTGTGGGGGGGGGGGGTGGCGGGTAATGATATTTTGTGACATTCTGATGGGGAATGTCGATGGGGAAACCAGATTGACTTAACCACCGTGCTACTAACTTAACGACTGCACTGATTCCCTTAGCAACGGGAACAAGAAAGGTCGTAAAACGGGGCAAAATTCACAAATGTGAATTCACTTAACAAAAAACGTTGGGCTCAATTGTGGTTATAAGTCGAGGACTCTCTTATATGCTGATTTAGGATTCACACCATGCTGGATTTATGAGAGTTTTGGTTTGAAATCGGCCCACTTCTGTTTTATTGGGGCTGTGGTCTTTCTGCCTTTGAATGCATACTTTCTAACCTTTCTTTCTCTTTTTTAATAATCTAGCTTCTTCCCCTGTTCCCCACTCTCTGGTCCGGTGTCACTATTACCTCCTAATTATTCTTGTCTGTTTCTGAATTAGGCTGCCAGAGCTGCGGAGAGAGAAGGCAAACACAAGTTCTTCAACCAAGACATGAATAGCATCTTACTGGAGTAAGCCCCCTTCCTGCTTGTAGAAGTCAGGCCTTGCAAAGCCTCCAGGAAAGCGAGGGAGAAGAGGCTCCCTCAGGGAGAGCATCTTAGAGATCCTTTTCTTAGCGAGAGCATAGACATAAACCATTGCATGATGGTGGGTTAACCGGCATCGATTTAATCACGGGGCATGTTTCCTAATCAGGCGACACTTCGGGAAGCTGGCTGAACCAGAGCTAAATAATTCTTCCTCTTTTGCCCTCAGTATAGAGCTGCAAACCCGGGAGCTGAACAGCCAAATGCGATCAGGGGTCTATGCGTACCTGGCCTCCTTCTTGCCCTGCAACAAAGATACTCTGGTCAAGCGAGCCCGGCGACTTTACGTGTATGAACAGGTGAGTGATTGTGGGAGGAGGTAGCTGCTGGCCAATGAGCCATTGCACAGAGATGGGTACCGTATTTTTCGGAGTATAAGATGCTCAGGACTGTAAGACGCACCTACCTTTTTTGATGAGGAAAACAAGAAAAAGAAATTTCCCAGCAATTTTGCCTTGTTGCAGCAAACAGCAAACAGCCTGCTTTACTTTCATTTTCAGCATAGCTTGGTTAGCACAAAAAAAAAAAAAATCTGCTCCCAGCAATTTACCTCCATGCAGCAAGCAGCGGAGGCCCGCGCAAAACAGCTGAGAGTCGGGAGGCCAATCCAATCAACTTGTGCTAATTAGGCTGTGCTGAAGCTGAAATGGGCTGTTTCTTCTTGCTGCTTGTTGCAAGGAGGTAAACTGTTGTGAGGCAGTAGCCAAAGGGTGGGGGCCAGTGAGTGGGCGGGGCTACATTCGGTGTATAAAACGCACCCAAATTTTCACCCCCTTTTAGGGGGGAAAAAGTGCATCTTATACTCCGAAAAATACGGTTAATTCGCATCCCTCCATTGAGTTGGAAAGGCTTTGCAATTGGTCGCTTCAGGCTGCTGGCAGGAGCAGTCTGGCCTTTTCCTTAGAGTTTACTCTCATAGATGAGGAAACAGAGAGGAAAGTGCACGTGGAAAAGGAGTGAAAAAAGTGGCCCCATGATTTAGGTGTAGCCCTGAAGAATCTTAAGACCACCTCAACCTCCGGTTTGGCGTCGCAGCGAGACAGTCGGAGAATTAGCGGACTCCGATGAGGTCCGCAAAAACCCCGGCTGACGAACTGCCGCTGATGGGTCTGTGGACCAGAACCGTCCTGTAGACGGTGCGGAAGAAAGAGAGGCACCTTGGATGTCCATGAGGAACAGACAAGTTCCTCGAAGGTTGGAGGGAACTCTCTGTGACTCGGTGGCAGGGGATGGCAGCCATGGTGGCTGCCACGAAGCTGGGACAACCAGATTAAGTATAGAGCTGGAGAGAGGAAAGGAACGGAACAGAGTTTTTTGAAGCCGGGTGAGTCACAGCCAACCCAGGCTTGAAATAACAACAAGGGAAACATCTTTTAATTATAAGACCCCTAATGATGAAATAGCGGCATTTACATTGAAGAATAATCCTGGCTGAGGAAAGGAAGCTGTGCTTATTTGCAGCATTTTGATGCCACTTTTTCAACTAGGCCAGTAATGGCGAACCTTTTCGGTACCAAGTGCTGAAATTTTTGCGTGCAAACATTGCGCATGTATGAGCATGCTTGTCGGGGCCACACTCCGGAAAAGCTGAACTTCTGGATTCTAGTGCACAAGCACACCTGATGATCAGTTGGCCAGCGCACATGCGGAGGCCGGTTTTCGGCACTGCTGTGCGCCCAAAGGACAGCTGATAGTTGCACATGCATGCACACCAGAAACCCAGGAGACAAATAGGCAAGGCTGCTCGTGCCAGGCAACATGGCTTTGCGTGCCACTTTGGGCACACATGTTTGCCATCACGGAACTAGGCTGAGAGGGGAGACATGATGGCAGCCTTCCAATATTTGAGGAATTGCCACAGAGAGGAGGGGGTCAAGCTATTCTCCAAAGCACCCGAAGGCCAGACAAGGACTAATGGATGGAAACTGAACAAGGAGAGATTCAACCTGGAAATAAGGAGGAATTTTCTGACAGTGAGAGCAATCAACCCATGGAACAGAAGTTCCTTTCAGAAGTTGTGGGAGCTTCATCACTGGAAGCTTTCAAGAAGAGACTGGACTGCCATCTGTCAGAATGGTGTAGGGTCTCCCGCTTGAGCGGGGGAGGAGGGTTGGACTAGATGACCTACAAGGTCCCTTCCAGCTCGATTAATCTGTTAAATCTGTTAAAATTCATCTCTCAAAAATGAAAGGATCTTAAAAAATATGCAAGCCAATGCCACCACGTAAAAGTGTCCCAGATTGTAAGGGATGAAAGGAGACTAAGGTGAACCCAGGAGCTGCAGGAAGAACAATGGCCTTTTATTGCCTCTCTGGAAATGTCATGTCAAGAAAGTTGAGCCTTTAAGAAAAGGGTTCCATGACGTCCTTGCCTCCTGAGAAAAATGCCTGGAGCACATTTAACAAGCAGGCTTTTTTATGTGCCTGATAGCCCACAATTGTGCTTTCCCCTATCATCATCATCATCATCTTTTAACGACTCCACAATCCCTTGCATCGGGGTGCAGTCTGGGCAACTGAATGGAGCTGAGTGTTTACTTGCCGGGTGCCCTTCCTGTCACCAATGCGGAGTTTTGTTCAGCAGATAAATTCTCAGTGTGCCCAGAGAGAGAAATATCTGCCTCTACCTAGGATCGAACTCACAGCCTCCTGATTGTGAGGCAAGAGCTCCACCTCTAGGCCCCCGCACCACTCAGTTGTGCTTTCCCCTATCTTTAAAATAAAACCACTGCCTGGTTGTGGGTAATAGGAAGCAGGCCCCTAACTCTTGGTGTTTTCTTAGGGGGGTCGGCTGAAGGAGCCCCTTCAGAAGCTGAAAGAGGCCATTGGCAGAGCAATGCCTGAGCAGATGGCCAAGTACCAGGAAGAATGCCAAGCACACACCCAGGCCAAGTTTGCCAAGTATGTGTTTCGTTTGTTTTTGTTATCTCTCTGGTCACCCTTCCCTGCAAGTCCTCCGTAGATACTCCAGGCTCGGTGTTGGAAGAAGTATCCTTCTGGGTTCAGTTCCAAGTGGGGAAAAACGACTCTGGATTCATGGAAGTTGCTTGGAAAGAAGGTTTATTGATGAACAGGATCACATGGCTTGAGATCCTGGGCAGAAAAAAGGGCCGAGATGCTGAGAGTGCCTTGGTTTTATGCCCTCTGTTGGGCTTTGAGCTTGTATTCTGATTGGTTGTCAAGACTCCCATGGGGCCATGCAGGGGCAACTCTGTGGTCCCAGTCTTGATTGAGCCTTGCTGGGTGATGCAGTCTCCCCAGGTGCCATGTGGTGAGTTCTGTTGCTAGATGGGTAGAGGGCTAACCCTACCTTTGTTGGATCTCAGGGCATTTGCCTATGAATAGACCTAGCTATCTCTTCATCTCTTAAATGTGGACATTTGCTGTGGGCTATTAAGGAAGGTGGGGGCTATTAAGAGTGAGTCTGCTTCCTGCCTAAAAACATGTTTCTCCATTTCTCATCTAGGGAAATATATTCTGCCTTTTTAATATTTCCTAGAATGTTCCATTTTCCTAGGAGAGGGGTGGGTGCTAACTTCCTACATGGATAATCCCTGGAGTCGAGAAGCGTAACTGCTGAGAACTCTTGGGACATCTTCTTCATTGGCTGATCCTTGGCAGGCAGAATGTTTTTTTGGGAGAAGGGCCCAGTTAGTGCCTCAGTTATGGTTTTCCTTCTCTCAGGATGCTGGAAGAGGAGAAGGACAAGGAGCAAAGAGACCGAGTTTGTTCGGAGGATGAGGATGAGGATGATAAAGGAGGAAAGAGGATCATGGGACCTCGGAAGAAGTTTCAGTGGAATGATGAAATCAGGTTTGCTGGAAAACATCTGGATTTTAGAACCCTGTTCTGGCTTTTGGGGAGAACACAGTCGCCCTCCCTCTGGGAACAGGTGTGCCTTTGCTTTCCCCTTCTCACGGTTGGTGCAGGTAATCCTTGACTTACGTCCGTTGGCTTTGCGACCTTTCCAAGTCACAAAAGCACCGGAATGAGGGACTTACGACTGCTCCTCACACTTAACGACTATTGGAGCATTCCCCACAGTCAAAATTGAGATGATTGGCAACCGGTATGTATTCATAGTTGCCGTGTCCTGAGATCATGTGTGATCACCGTTTGAGAACATCCCAGCTGTCTTCCAACAGGCAAAAGTCAATGGGGGGGGATGCCAGATTCGCTTAACTGCATGTTTCACTTAACTGCAGTGATTCGCTTAACAGCTGTGGCAAAAATGGTAACATTGGGTGTGACTCAACAACCACCTTGCTTAGCAACAGAGATTTTGGCTCTAATTGTTGTAAATCATACTTGGCTTACTGGTCTTTTGGTCAAGTCATTTGGCACCCTGATTTTTAAGAGGTCCAATTTCAAAGCAAGAGACTTACTAAGATATTTATCATTGAAGGCTATTCAGTATCCTTTTTAACTGGTTTCTGTTAAGCTTCAAAAAAACAGGCCTTCTAATAGCAATAGCACTTAGACTTATATACCACTTCCCAGTACTTTTACAGCCCTCTCTAAGGCATTTACAGAGTCAGCCTCTTGTCCCCAATCATCTGGGTCCTCGGAAGGATGGAAGGCTGAGTCAACCTTGAGCCTGGTGAGATTCATACTGCTGGCAGAGTTAGCCTGCAATACTGCACTCTAACCAATGTGCACCATGGAAGGGAGAGAGGGAGGGAAGAAGGAAAGAAAGGAAGGAAGGAAGGAAGGAAGGAAGGAAGGAAGGAAGGAAGGAAGGAAGGAAGGGAGAGAGAGAGAAAGGGAAAGAAAGAAAAAGGGCAATAGCACTTAGACTTATATACCGCTTCCCAGTGCTTTTACAGCCCATTCTAAGCGGTTTACAGAGTCAGCCTATTACCCCCAACAATCTGGGTCCTCATTTTACCCACCTCGGAAGGGTGGAAGGCCGAGTCAACCTTGAGCCTGGTGAGATTCGAACTGCTGGCAGAGTTAGCCTGCAATACTGCACTCTAACCATTGCGCCACCTCACCTCTGACCTACATTAGCATAGTTGGTGACTTACATAGAAAACAAAATACAGCATACAAGCAACCTCCTGAAAACCCACCTTTTGGGGAAATATTTCAATAGGAAATGAACAAATGACCAAGCAGAGTCTGGCTAACAGATTGAGAAAGGGGGAAAGAAGAAGGGATACATCTCAACCATCAGAGACGTCTGCCCAATTTCCAGCTAAATACTCAGAAGCAGATTTCTGTCAGGCATTACAAGATTCTGAACAAGGAAGTCTGGGGAACACATTTCATAGAGTTGATGTCACTGCTGCTTAGGCTGAGGTGGAATTTGAGGTACTAGGTGAGAACATCCCAGATGTGAAAGGTGGACTGGCAGCTTGAAATCATATTTAAAATAGCTCTTTCAATCTCCGTTAAATGACACTGCATGTAGGGTTTGGGAGATAGCTTTGGAAAAACCTGATAAATGTGTCAGGGTTACCCACAGCAAACAAAACTCAGAGGCAGGTAGATTCCTCAAAGAATAAGTATTGGATATATGATATTGGCACGGCTGATGAAAACCGACTCTGATTATTCTCGTGGTTTTCACCTAATTAAAAATAAAAGTTTTCCACTTTCTCAAAACGATCAGTCACATGGTCCAATCAGGATACTGCCCAGTTGCTAGGTGACTCCAGTCCCCTCCTTCCGAGCACCTGCAGGAACGTCCTTAGTTCCCAAGAGAAAGTATTTTGTTTTGACTACAACACCCCAACTCTCTCTATCCCCCCCCATTCCCTGTCCCTCTTCTCCAGTGTGTCAGCTCTGAAGTCTCAAAATGGCCTCAGTCAGGCCAGCTTCAGGGCTGACAAAGTATTTTTCCTCTTGTAGAGATTTGCTCTGCCAAGGTGTGAAGATGAAACTGGATGGGTATGATGTGGAGAAGAACAAAGCTCAGTCCATGGAAGACTACGTAAAAACATTCCTAGACGCTGAAATCAAACCTCTTTGGCCAAAGGGATGGATGCAGGCCAGGTAAGAGAAATGAGAAGCCACGGACTCCTCCTTTCCCATCTAATCAGCCCATAAGTATCTTGGATGTAGCAGGGCTCCATCCAACAAGGTGTCATGCTTTTTTAAAAATTTATTTAATTCCTCAAATCTTACAAAATACATATTACATTCATGCATGTGCCACAGTGTTAATGTGCTCCTTCTATATAATTTTACTACTGTTATCCCAGTGCTCTAACTAAATACAATCAAGATCAAGTGAGGTATTAATACCACTCTACAAAGCCTTAGTAAGACCACATCTAGAGTACTGCATCCAATTTTGGTCACCACACTATAAAAAAGAGGTTGAGACTCTAGAAAAAGTGCAGAGAAGAGCAACCAGGATGATGAGGGGATTGGAGGCTAAAACATAGGATGAACGGTTGCAGGAATTGGGCATGGCTAGTCTAGTGAAGAGACAAGACCAGGGGAGACAGGATAGCAGTCTTCCAATATTTGAGGGGCTGCCATAGAGAGGAGGGGGTCAAGCTATTTTCCAAAGCACCCGAAGGCCAGACAAGGAATAATGGATGGAAACTGAACAAGGAGAGATTTAACCTGGAAATAAGGAGAAATTTTCTGACAGTGAGAACAAGCAACCCATGGAACAGGAGGTGCCTTTCGAAGTTGTGGGAGCTTCATCACTTGAGAATTTCAAGAAAAGATTGGACTGCCATTTATCAGAAATGGTATAGGATCTCCTGCTTGAGCAGGGGGTTGGACTAGATGACCTATAAGGTCCCTTCCAACTCTGTTATTCTGTTATATGAAAGAGATCAGAGGAACGAAAAGCAAATGATTTTGCAAGCCTTCCTAATGAATGTCGGATCTGGAATTTGGCTTGCAGTGAAGTTTCTAGTGTTGTGTTTACACTATAAAGAGGCGATAGATGGCTATCGAACGGGCGAAGCTTCAGCCTAAACCAAGAGCAAATAATGTGAATGAAAGGCTCATAAAAGTCTTGTTTGCTTTGAGAGGAATGGTAGCTATGAACTCCTGAAGAAGTGGCTCTATGCGCTGTTTGTGTAAATTGGGGCTGTGTAGAAATACGAGCCTACAAGTGCCAGGAAACCTTTGTCCCGTAGTTAATAGGAGTTGTAACAAGAATTCCTGGTGCTTGTTTCTTCAGAATGGCAGTATAATGGGGTATTGTTTGCTTTGTCACTCAGAATAATAATAGAATCACAGATGTGGAAGGGACCTTTGAGGTCCTCAAGTCCAACCCCCTGCCGAAGGCAAGAGACCTTATGCCATCCCAGACAAAATGAATGTCCAATTTAGTTAAATTTAGTGAATTAGATAGAATGTTCAAGTTAGTTAGAATATCCAATTTAAATAGTTGGGGCTGCAGAAAAAAACAATTACAACCAACTTGCCTTCCATTGGAGATCTCTATACTGCATGGGTCAGAAAGAGGGCTGAGAAAATATCTACAGACCCCTCACATCCTGATCACAATCTGTTTCCATTGCTCACCTCAGGATGCCACTATAGGGCATTGCATGCCAAAACAATTAGACACAGGGACAGTTTTTTTTTCTCTCTCGTGCCATCACTCTGCTGAACATGTAAATCCCACAGCACTGTCTTATGTCTAAGCATATTTACCCATGTAGTATGTGGGTGTATTACTATTATCCATCTCATTTTCCCTATTACCTTCCTGCTGTTGGAATATTATGATTATATTACTTTGTTCTTTGTATGTATACTCAGAGCTTATGAACTGGAGACAAATTCCTTGTGTGTCCAATCACACTTGGCCAATAAAGAATTCTATTCTATTCTGCTCTGCTCTACTCTACTCTACTCTTTTTTTTTCTTCTTAAAAACACCCAGTGATGTTTTATTTAGACAGATAAAACAATATTAGAGGAACAAACTACTCTTCAGGATGAACCAATAATGTAGAGGAGATACTTTCTGTCTTCTCATGACTTGTTTTACAACCCTAATTTGACCATTTTTTAACAGCGAATGTGATTCCTGTAATTTTGGTAAAGGTAAAGGTTCCCCTCACACATATGTGCTAGTCGTTTCCAACTCTAGGGGGCAGTGCTTATCTCTGTTTCTAAGCCGAAGAGCCAGCGCTGTCCAAAGACGGCTCCGTGGTCATGTGGCCGGCATGACTCAATGCCAAATGCGCACGGAACGCTGTTACCTTCCCACCAAAGCTGGTCCCTATTTTTCTACTTGCATTTTTTATGTGCTTTCGAACTGCTAGGTTGGCAGAAGTTGGGACAAGTGACGGGAGCTCACCCCATTATGCGGCACTAGGGATTCGAACTGCTGAACTGTCAACCTTCCGATAGACAAGCTCAGCGTCTTAGCCACTAAGCCACCGCGTCCCATGCAACATATAATTTTGTTATAGTGGTTCAATTCTTGTCCTAGAAATCTATATTCCTGTTATTTTCAGCGCCCACTCCCCCTTTTTTTGAGGGGGGAACAATTTTGGCTCAGTTTCTCCCCCTTTCTCTTCTTTTTCAGGACATTGTTCAAAGAGAGCAGAAAAGTGCACAGTCATCTCACTTCAATCCCGTGAGTATTTCTTACATTGCCAGTACAGAAAAGTGAAAGACCAGATCCAGACATGAAAATACAATTAAACTGATCAGCTGAAAATCTTTGTTAAAAGACTGTGCACAGGAATCTTCTTAACTAATGGTTAGCACTTATTCGGAGTTAGAGAAGGCTCAATGGGACTTAAAGGAGGCTGAACATAGTTCGCTTGTAGCTATGTAGGGATACTAGGCTGATCCCTTTTTTAATTCCACCCCGACATTCTGCCTTCTTCTCCAACAGTGGGGCTCCCTCGTTGCCTACCAAGTTTAATTGTTGTCATTCAAAACGCAACCATCTGTCGTGCTATTGCATAAAATGTTGTAAAGGCTGTGTTTTTGTGCTGGTTTTTTTTTTAAAAATGACTCAGAATTAAAACTATTACAACTAAGGTCATGTTTCAAATGTACTACAACCATAGCAAGAGGATATACTTTCACTACTAAGCAGCAAAAGGCAACTGGGTACCAAATAATGGGACCAACAGATCCTTGTTGACATCTATGTTATGTAGTGTCAAACCCATCCTATTGTCAACTCGCAAAGCATTTTTGGTCTGCTCTTAAGTTGCCGTGGGAAGGAATGGGGGGGGGGGAGAACTGAATAAGCAGTTCAAGAGCCACGTTCAAAAGTACATTTCACGCATACCTTCCTCAAGGTTGGATCTCAGATTACCAGAGCTGGACTAAGGTGTGTTTTCTACAGCCCGCAAAAGTGCCTTGTTGGAGAATGTGTTATGACACAGCCTGAGAGGAGGGGGGAAACAGGGTCAGAGTTGAGCCGTAAGGGCAGAGTTGACTTCATTTGGGTAGTTGCTGACATGTTGCTCCTAATAAATAACTGAATTTCTTTTGAAACTTGGTTGAGACTCATGAGTTAATTCTGTCAGAACCCTGACACTATTCTCTAAGAACTCAATATGTGCAGATTTTTCCCACATTTCCTGCTCAATAGGCTTTTAACTGGGAAGTGCAAGCAACTTTAATTAATGACTTTCAGCAGGGACATGTTCCATTTTAAATATGCAAATCTTTTTAAAGAAAGTTACTTAAATAAATTGGATTTGTGTTCCAGTTTGAGCATTTATGGCCTGCCCCAAGCACCAGAAGGTCCTCATGTTAGCCACTGTGGCAAGTTTTATTACCCTGCATTTCATTCTCTTGGAAATAAAGCAAACCTCTCTCTCTCCATTGTGTTTCCCTCAGAACAAAGAAAAAAGTGATGGCCCCTCCAAAGGTGAAGGGAAAGGTGAGTGATTTGGTAAGACTTTCCCCAGAGTTTTCAGCCCCTGGGGGAGATTGCAGAGGGATGCCATAATGGCGAAGGTGTGACTGGGTTTGTATGACAAAGGGTCTCCAGTCTGGCTTTGATCATTTTGTCTGCATGCAAATTTCCTAGTTTCGCTTTCCAGAATTGTAGGAAGCTTGTACCCCAAGGATTTTGGCATCTAATAACTAAACAAGGTAGTTATTTTGTGTGTGGAGATAACAAAAAAGGGACTGAAAAATTTCAAGCAATTCTATAATGCAGGGGTGTCAAACTCAAGGCCCAGGGGCTAGATCCCCGACCCACAGGGTGCTTAGATCTGGCCCATGGAAATAGCAAAGGACCGGCCCGTAATGCCTCTGCCAGGGAAAACAGAGCTCGGGAGGGCCACGTGTGGCCGTTTTCCTTGGCAGAGGATTGCAGGAGGCCATCGCAGCCGGAAACAGAGCTCAGGAGCCTGTTGTCACTGGCAGAGCATTTGGGCCACCAAAGGCGAGTGACATCGAGCTGGCCACGCACACCCTAGCCATGCCCGTCCCAGCCCTCCCAAGGTCAAACACAACCCTGATGACACTCCTGCTATAATGTACCATATTTTTCGGAGTATAAGACGCACCTACCTTTTTCGGTGAGGAAAACAAGAGAAAGAACTCTGCCTCTGCCTCCCAGCAATATTGCCTCGTTACAGCAAACAGCTTGCTTTGCTTTCATTTTCGTTTTCAGCATAGCTTGATTAGTACAAGAAAAAAAAATCTGCTCCCAGCAATTTACCTCTTTGCAGCAAGCAGCAGAGGCTCAAGCAAAACAGCTGAGAGCAAAACAGCTGAGAGTCGGGAGGCTGATCCAATCAACTTGTGCTAATTAAGCTGTGCTGAAAACAAAAATGAAAGTAAAGCAGGCTGTTTGCTGCAAGGAGGTAAACTGCTGAGAGTCAGAGGCCAAAGGGTGGGGGCCAGTGGGTGGGTGGGGCTACATTCGGTGTATAAGACGCACCTAGATTTTCTCCCCCTCTTATACTCTGAAAAATACAGTATTTCTGAGGCCTAGCAGAGTAGTAGAATGTCTCCAAAAGCGATCACACAAAACTCGTTTGACGATTGGATTGACCTAGGAAAGGACTATTTCTCACAGAACTGTTGTGGGGTTTTTTTTAGGAGCCTTCTGGCAAACATGAGAAGAAGATTCCCCTTCCCGTCCCATTGATCCACTCCAGCGGTGCAGTTTCTCTTTCTCCAGACTCCCAGGGAGTTGTTGTCGGCCTCAGCCCTCAAACTAGGGAACTGTTGGCTATGAGTTCAAATCCAGTCACCAGCTCCATGGCCGCTCCTCCTCTTCCTCCCCCTCCTCCTTTCACCTTGGACGATTCCCTCGACGAGGACTTGATCCATCACACAACTTCATCTTTGGAAGCTGTCTCCAAGGAACTGGCTGCGCTCAACAGCCGGACGGGAGGCAGCAGCCCTGACTTCACGCTCTCTCCAGCTCTGAAGACGCCCGTGGAGAAGCCCTCGACCCAGACCAGCTTGGAAGAGAAGAGGATCTTCCCCAAAGCAGCTCCCGCCCCTGTTCATTCAGCTGCAGGAGGCTCTGTGCAGTCTCCACTCAACTTCTTGGCCGAACAGGCGTTGGCGCTAGGCCAATCTCCTCAAGAGAAAAAAATTGAGGCCCCCGCTTACAAAGAACTCCCTTGCCAGAGTCCTCCTTCCAAGCATCTGGATGCCCACCAGGCCAAGCCGAAACACCACAGCCTGCCCCGTGCGCTGCAGCAGGGCCCTCAGACGTCAACCCCGGTGCAGACTCCCCAAGTCAAAGTGTTTCCTCTGGTTGCTCAGCAGCAGAAAAGCTTCCCCCCTTCCCCACCTTTTGTCAAGCTGCAGAACCCCAAGATCGTCTCCCCGCTGGCTCAGCGCCCTCTCCTCCAGCAACAAGTCAAGACCCCCACCAAGGTTCCCACCTTCCATTCTTCCTCCTCTCCTTCCTCCTCCTCCTCCTCCTCTTCAACCATCTCTCCCAAGACCCCCAATTCTTCGGTCTCTCTGAGTTATGTCGGGAAGCATCCCAGCAGCCCTAGCTCCTCAGGGCAGCCTTTCAAGTCACCTTTTGTGGCCCTGTCCAGGCACGTGGCTTCTGCCGGAAACGTATCATCCGGCATTTCCTCAGCTCAGAGCTCCCCGTCTTCGAGCAACATCCTGCCAGGTGCCTCTGTCCCTTCCACTGGGCAGGCTCCCAGTCGCTCCTCGCCCAGTTCCATGGTGAAGAAGACCCTCGTCCCTCAAAAGCTGACTTTGGTGGCTCCGCCGGGAGGTCCCAACGTCAGCTCCAGTGGAGGAACGCAAGGAGTGGCCAAGTTGTTGACATCTTCCCTGAAACCTGCCGTGGTTAGCAGCTCTGTATCCTCTACCTCTGGGCCGGTGAGTAGCCGGGAGTTGGCTCAGGAACTTTCCAAGTTCAAAGTGCAAATCGGCACCATCCAGATAAGGTGCAGCTGTTTCAGATTGCGGATATCGTTGTGCACTTTCGACTTCCTACCTACCTTCCTTCCTTCCTTCCTTTCTTTCTTTCTTTCTTTCTTTCTTTCTTTCTTTCTTTCTTTCTTTCTTTCTTTCCATCCTTCCTTCCTTCCTTCCTTCTTTTTCTTTCCTTCCTTCCTTCCTTCCTTCCTTCCTTCCTTCCTTCCTTCCTTCTTTCTTTCTTTCTTTCTTTCTTTCTTTCTTTCTTTCTTTCTTTCTTTCTTTCCTTCTTTCTTTCTTTCTTTTCCACCTAAAACTTGCAAACTATAACAGGTGAGTTCTGCCCAAATGTCCTTGAACCCAGCTTATGAGATCTGCCTGCCTGAATGCTTCAAACAAAGCAAGGCTTGGTGACCTTTCAAATTTCTGACCAGTTTTTTTTTTTTTTTAAAAAACAGCTGCCCACCTCATTTTAATTTGGGGACTCCACGGGCAACATGTTGGCCCTTGTGTCCCAAAGGTGCCTTGTCAAAAGGCAACCGGACTTTCTTGCTTCTTTTCCTTGAAAACATCTTGCTTCTCATCCAAGAAGCTTCTTCAGTTCTGAAGCGACGAAGTGAACTGAATTGAAGAAGCTTCTTGGATGAGAAGCGAACTGTTTTCAAGGGAAAAAAAACAAGGAAGTCTTAATTGCCTTTTAGGAAAGCACCTTTGGGACAACTATGACCTGGATGATTGAGAATCTCAATAGACACGTTGATCCTTGTGCTAATTCTCCTTTCCCTGTCTGTTAGTGCCATCTATAAACGAAAGATCCATACATTCACGGTGACCTTAATTGCATTCATTAAAAATGGAAGAAAACCTCCGTTTCTTGATTTCTATAGGGATCCTCAATCATCCAGGTCATAGTTATCCCAAAGGTGCTTTTCCAAAAGGCAGCTGGACTTTCTTGGGTTTTTTTTTTTTTCCTTAAAAACATTTTGCTTCTCATTCAAGAAGCTTCTTCAGTTCACTTCTTCATTTCAGAACACAGTACATACAGTTATGTGAACAGTTGACACCCTTGAAATAGATTGCCAAACGGGTGTTTTGTTGTTTTTTAATCCTTTAAAAAACCAAAAATTTTATCACAAGCCTACATAGAGATTGTGTTGAATGCCTCAAAAGATACTTCCCTACTGGAATACAACGGATTAGCAGTTCTAAACCATGTACCGTATTTTTCGGAGTATAAGATGCACTCCCCCCCCACCCAAAAGAGGGTGAAAATTTGGGTGCGTTTTATACACTGAATGTAGCCAAAAAAGCGAGGCACGGAGGCGGCGATGGTCTGTGGCAATCCCTGCAGCCCGGAACAGCTGATTGGGGGTATTCCAGGAGGCCCATCCATCCCCCAATCAGCTGCTCAGGCTGAATCAGGCTGCAATAATGTGCTGAAGGTGACCTGGCTGTTTGCTGCAAGGACTTAGCGTTTGCAGCAACAATCACATCCAGAAAGCACACACAAGTAACTGATTCAGCAGGATTCAATAATTTCTCTTTATATATAATACAACACATGAAGTAAAATAAACAATACCAAAAGCAGGTTTTTCCAAGCAAAACACAAGCAGAGGAGAGGAGTTTCAGTTTTGAGCAGCAGACTAGTTTGCAGCTTTAGCACAGACTCAGAGCTGCAGAGTGTCTTAACGCCCAGGCTCCTTGCCGTCTCCTTCCTTATTACTCACACAGCAAATACTGTTTCAGTTTCCAAACAGCCCTCAACCCTCACACACTGCCAGGACGCTAGCCAGATGAATACTGATGGATGCTGGTAGGCAGAGGCAGATTTTTCTTATTATTATTTTCCTCCCCAAAAACTAACGTGCATCTTATACTCCAAAAAATGCGGTACTTCTGTTACTATAGGAGACCCTTTTTTTGCAAGTGCCAATGTTTATTTCAACTCGTGCTTGTCATAATTTTGGGAAGCTGGGCGAAGCAAAAACCTTTTTTCTTTGTAAAATAATAAGTTCCCTGATCTACACCTGACTAGGTGGCTCAATGGCTAAGACGCTGAGCTTGTCAATCAGAAAGGTCAGCAGTTCAGCGGTTCGAATCCCTAGTATAGGTCTCCTGTGTGAGCAGGGGGTTGGACTAGATAACCTCCAAGATCCCTTCCAACTCTGTTACTGTTACAACATTGTGGAGCCTGACAGTTGAGAAAAGTGGAACGTTTGCTCTTCTTCTTCTGACCGCTGTTGTTCTCATCCACTCACCCTTTTTCCTCCTACCAACCCCGTCTCCCCCCCCCCCCCGTCTCCCCTCCGTCTCCAGAAAGGAACCGGTGGAGCAGTCCTGCTGACCAGTTCGTCTTCCTTGAATGTCCTGTCTCCTTCCTACAAGTCCAACAGCCCAAAGCTGCCCACTGCACTGAGCTCTACTCCGCTGGGGATTATATCGCCAATCCATTCCTTCCCTCTTCACGTGATTTCCTACAGCTCGGATTCTTCATCCAAGGCTGGCGTGTCAAAGGACGTGGTAGTCACAGGACCGGCCCCAGCGACATTCCATCACAGCGTTGGCCATAGTAAGTGCTGGTTGGGAAAGTAGGGGGGGGGGTTACAGCCTGTTAGCATTGCTGCAGATAATGTGCTCCCCATGCTTCTACATGCAACGCCTGCTCTTACCCCAAAGGGATCTTTTTTTTTAAAAAAAAAAAAGCTCATCTCCATGAACTTTCCTCCAATGAGTTACCAAGATCCCTTTTCTGTCTCGCTCGTGTTTTATGTCTGTCATTGTCACTGTCTTCGCTCTGCTTTTGCATCTCAACAATTCTGGGCCTGGGCCCTATCCTCTTTTAAAAGCTGTCCTGCGGTTGGGACAGTCCATCCCAGAATACTTTCTCATGTCCATGATCTCCTAAGATCTCCTTTTCCCTTCCTTCCATCCACTGGCACAGCATGGGTAGGGTCTGAGATGAAAAGTCCCTGCGTGGCACATCTCCGCATACAGAGTCCGTAATAGCATGGATCTAACTGAGCCGTGGTAGCACAGTGGTTAGGAATGCAGCACTGCAGGCTAACTCACTGCTCCCTGGCCAGGAGTTCGATTCCTGACTGGCTGAAGGTTGACTCGGCCTTCCATCCTTCTGAGGTTGGTAAAATGAGGACCCAGGTGGTGGTGGGGGGGCAATAGGCTGACTCTGTAAACCGCTTAGAGAAAGCTGCAAAGTACCGTGTTTCCCCGAAAATAAGACCCTGTCTTATATTTTTTTTGAACCCTGAAATAAGTGCTTGGCCTTATTGCCATGCACTCAAAAGCTATTGCTAGTGCTACCCCTATTTTTCAGCTTTGGGTTCAGTGACTTAAGTGAAGGGCTTTTCCCACATGGACCTCAAAAATTATTCAAAAACTTCCGATAGGTTGGAGTTAACATGCTTTCTAACAGACGTAAGCTACCGCCAAGGCTGTTTGCATCGCTAACGATGATGTTACCTATTTTAATGAAAACATCTGCAAGGAAACAGCCAAGCTCAGAAAGCACCAAGGACCCTTCATTTCAACCCTGAGCTACAAATTTTCTCCTTTATTGGCAAGTCTGTTTTGTCTCTTTGACCAGCAAGCCCCCTCCCCTAGGTTTCTGGGAAGGGTAACTACCCCCCTTACGAATGTAACCGTGTCCTTGAAGTGTTCATTGGTGATTTGCACTCCTAAAATAGATGCAGACCCCCCCCCCCACCGGAGAGATAAAATATTTCCCAAATAGGAGACCCGCTGCTGAAATTCTGCCTTTTTTTCTGTGCTGTTGGTGCTGGATGATGGGCTTTGCAGTAGTTACCCCTGGTTTTCCCAGGCATTACATGGCCTCGAACGTCATCTGTGGTGTTATTTGGTCGCTTGCTCCCTTCTTCTGGCTATGCTTTTGTCGTTATTGTATCGCAGTAGCTCTACTTGCTGTCCTTTGTCGTCCGCCGGGCGCTGTTAGCTGGAATTTGTAGAGTGGTGTATAATTATTTGAAGTAAAACTGTGAGATGGGAGCGGAGAATTAATGTTTTGGCTCTGGCAGGGAGACAGTCCAGGCTGCCCCTGCTAGCTCATTCCTTGAGAACCGCACTTTCAAGTGATGACTTGACCTGTGGGAAGGGAATCGTTGCTGGGATTTTGCCCCATCCAATGCCCTGCGCCCCTTCAGGTACGTCACTTTTTCAGAGCATCTGGTTTTATGTGTTCAGCTACCACCTCCATACTCGTGGCATGTCAGCCAAACCTTTTTTTTTTTTTTTTACCTTTACTGGTGAACTTGCTGAGCAGCCAATCAGATACGAGATAAAGAGGTTTTGCTGGAGAGTTTTTGGCAAAGGTTGGAGGGTGGAGGGCGGGTCATTTTTCATCTAAATCCATCCATAGATCACCTTCGGCTCATTTGTCTTCAATGTACATTTGTTTCTCTTCCTCCCTCCTCTTCTTCCTCCTCCTCCTCCTCCTCAATTCCCCTCTCCTTTCTAGGTCTTCTGGCTGGGTTGTCCACCAGCCTCCATCAGGCAGGGCCGCCTGCCCATTTAACCCACAGTTTGCCAGGTAACTCCTCCGTCACTCTTGTTTGGTTATGTGCGCTTTCAAATCATTCAGCGGGCACCTCCTGGGACGGCTCCCAGCTTTGCCTGCCCATCACCCAATTATTACTTATTTAACGTATGGCACATGGTACGAGGACTAGCAACAGGGGTGGACTTCAAAAATTTTACTAAGGGTTCTCTGCTGTTGCTGGGTGGGCGTGGCCATGGTGGGCGTGGCCTAGTCGTTTGCCCTCCCCGGGCTCTGGAGGCTTTCCTCAAGCCTCCGGGAGGGCGAAAACGGCCTCCCCAGGCTCCGGAGGCCCTCTGGAACTTCTGGTAGGCCTGTTTTTCTCATTTCCCGAGCCTCCATGTGCACCCTGCACTTACCTGCATCCAAAACGGGCCATGTGGGGACTCCTGGGAGAGGAGGGGTGAGGTGGGATGGGCGGGGCCAGCCAGGAGTGAGATTTGGGGGTTTTCCAAACTGCACAGAATCTTAGCTAGAGGTTCTCCCGAACCCCTGCGAACCCCCAGCAGCCCGCCCCTGACTAGCAACGTACCGTATATTAACATATCATCTCAATTAGTAGAGCCCAATCAAAGAAAGGTTAAAAAGATCTATGTAACGTTGTCTAGGCCAGTGGTTCTCACGTATGGCCTCCTAACCCCCTGGGGGCCCACGATGCCGCCACAAGGGTCCACGAAGGCTCGAAGAAAGGTTACGATTTAAATCTTGAGTTACGTCTTGGGGGATCCGTGGCCACAAAAGTGGTGAAGAAAAAGGTTGACAACCTCTGGTCCAGGCCATCTAACCATTGAAGCACAGCATCATTTATATTTTTTTTAAAAAAATCAGATACTGGAGTGGTGTATGCCCTCGGCTTATAGCCAGTCACTCTATGATCTGCTACAGTTGGCCGACGGGGGGTGGTCCTATGGCCCATTTATATAGGGAGAGTCTGCAGATGCTGCCGTGTGAGGTGTGAATCCTATTCAGGGTTGTCCATTGCTGAACAAGGCAGTTCAAATTCCCCCCCCCCTTTTTTTTTTTTTGTGGGGTCATTTATATGTCTTCCCATGGCTGGGCGTTCAGAGGCCCATTTGGCTTCCCATGTTAAACTTGTCAGTGGGCGTCCTGGATTTGAGTCTTCCTGCTAATAAATGAGGAAGTGAATGGTTCATCATTTCTCCGTATTCACGAATTAATAAAGCCTTCAACCCTAAAAGGCTTCATCTCCCCAAAGGCAGCCGTCCTGGATTGGATTGGATTGGATTGGATTGGATTGGATTGGATTGGAATGGAATGGAATGGAATGGAATGGAATGGAATGGAATGGAATGGAATGGAATGGAATAGAATAGAATAGAATAGAATAGAATAGAATAGAATAGAATAGAATAGAATAGAATAGAATAGAATAGAATAGAATAGAATAGAATAGAATAGAATAGAATTCTTTATTGGCCAAGTGTGATTGGACACACAAGGAATTTGTCTTCAGTGCATACGCTCTCAGTGTACATAAAAAGAAAAGATACATTTGTCAAGAGTCATAAGGTACAACACTTAATGATAATCATAGGGAACAAATAATCGAATCATACTAGGAAACAGTCAATATAAATCAGCAACAAGGTTACAGTCATGCAGTCATAAGTGGGAGGAGATGGGTGATAGGAACGATGAGAAGATTAATAGTAGTGCAGATTTATTAACTAGTTTGTCAGTGTTGAGGGAATTATTATTTTTTCTTTACAACAGTCGTAAAGCAAGTGACTGCGTTCATTAAGCAGATCGCAGCGTTTAAGCGAATCATGTGAACGATTTGCAAATTTGAATCCACCTTATCCGGTGGGCTTTTTATTTTTTTGCTGGAAAATGGCAAAAAAAGAAGAAGTCATAACAGGGGTTCACATGACTGCAGGACACTGCAAACAGTCTTAAATGTGAGTCAGTTTCCAAGTAACTAAAAATGTGGTCCTGTTTCCACAAGGGTGGCATAATGGTCATAACTTAGAGGACAGGGTCATGAATAACTTTTTCCGGTGCCGTCATAGCTCTGAAAGGTCATTAAGCGATTGGTAGTAAGTCGAGGACTGCCTCTATCGTGTGCTGGGTGTAACACAGGTAGTCCTCGAGTTACAGCCACAATTGAGCCTGAAATTTATGTTGCTAAGTGAAACATTGGTTAAGTGAATTTGCCCCATTTTATGACCGTTCTTGCCACAGTTGTTAAGAGAATTACTGCATTTGTTAAGTTACTACCACGGCTGTTAAGTGAATTGGGCTTCCGTATGGACTTGGCTCATCAGACCGTCACAAAAGGGGATCACGTCTCTCACACACACACACACACACACACACACACACACACACACACACACACACACACACACACACAAGGACACTGCAATGGTCATAAATATGAACCAGTTGCCAAGCATCTGAATTTTGATCACGTGACTGGGGAAGCTGCAATATCGTAAGTGTGAAAAAATGGTCACAAGTCCCTTTTTTCAGTGCCATTGTAACTTCAAATGGTCACTAAACGAACTGTCATAAGTCAAGGACTAGCTGCAGTTTGTTGCAATTTAATTAGTGGCACTGATTTCTTTCTGTTATTAAATGTATTGTTGCGCTTAATGTTTTTAGCTATTTGGGTTAGAACATACAGTAGTGGCCAAAATTGTGGAAACTTTTTGGGAAGTTTCCTTTTTGGGAAAAGTGTATTTACTAAAACTAGCTAATAACTCCACTTTTTTTTTTTTTTGGAGTAGTAGCATAAAATTAATGGAAAATGGAAAGATAATTTAATCAAGAATGTCATGCAATAACTTTTAGGAAGGATTTGCTATTAGAATAGCAGTTACAGTATAAAGAAGAAAAGTGAAACACATAGAAAAAAATGAGATATACACCATGTCAGTTAATCCTAAATTGGATAACCTTTAGCATGAATTACGGCCTTACAACGTCTTCCCATGGAGTGAACCAAGCCTTTGAGTTCTGCAGCTGTTACAATGTGAAACCAAGATTGAAGGATTGCTTCTATTAACTGGGTTTTATTGCTGGGTCGCTTCTGACGAACAAGTTTCTTCAGTCGTCTCCATAGATTTTCAATTGGGTGAAGGTCGGGCTATTCCCAGGCCATTCCAGCAGTGGAATAGGATTATCTTGAAACTCCCCCCACCCCCACCCCCAAAAAAGTGGTGTTATTAGCCATCAAACCTCGAAAATACACTTTTCCCAAAAGACTTCCACAATTTTGGCCACTACTGTAAGGAACTATTAGGTTATTCGATCTGTTTTATTTAGCTCAATATTGTCTACGAAGGCCGAGAATCACAAGATTTCAGAGAGGGATTGAATCTAGCAGAAAGGACACTATAACAATTGCAGTACCACTGATCTGTAGTGGTTTTAAGATGTCTCTTTTAGAAAGACAGGGAAAGCATGTCATGTCATAAATCAAAACCCAGCATGTAAAATACTGTTTAAAGGGGGTCTAAAGAGGACAATTCCTGTTGCCTTTATTTGCACATATCCTATGCCCCAAAACTGTCCTTTTGTGCTGACGAATTCCAATAGTGTCTTTAAAGACCTCTTCAAAGGAGTCCTCCCCTCCTTTTTATGATTTTCTCCGGCTGTCATTGAACTGAAATGAGAATCTGTGGTGGTTAAGGTAGGGAGGATATTTACTTGCACCACTGCCTAGTATCAGATCTATAATATTTTCTGATATTTGAGCTGTGTAAGTCTCTGAGACACTCGCTTTTTGTTTACTAAAGTAACTTCTGCAATGTAAAATTTTCCTTGCAAAACATGAAGTGGCACTCGGGACTGATTGGATTAGTTTTTTGTTTGTGGCAAAATCTTGTAGTAGTAGTAGTAGTAGTAGTAGTAGTAGTAGTAGTAGTAGTAGTAGTATTAGAATAATTATTATTGTACAAGTGGGTGGGTTAGTTGGGCCTCTTCTGAGTTAGATGTTGATGTGATCAATTGTATTATCCTGTGCTTATTTTCGTATAAAGTTGTTTAATTTATGAAGCCATTCAGAATTGCTCTGGAGTTGGACAGTCTGAAAATGTGGGGCCTTTGGTGCTCTCTGAGCTTGGTTGTTTTCTTGCAGACGTCATTACCCAAACTAGGTAACATCATCAGTGTTCGTCACATTATCTAGTTTGGATAATGAAATGCTAGTCACTAGCACTGATGGAATTACCTAGTTGGGTAATGAAACGTCTGCAAAAAAACCCCCAACCAAGCTCAGAGAGCACCAAAGGCCCCACAGTTCAACCCTGAGTTACAAATATTCTCCTTTTTTTAATCTAAAAATGTATTTATTCAACCAATCAATCAGCCAGTTAAGTCTTCTGCCTGATCTTCCTCATGTAATCCATTCTCCATATTGGAGATTATAAATAGTTAAATAATCTCTCTCTTCCTGCCTCTAGTATACCAACCACATAATCAAACGTGCTTTTCATTTAATAACATAATAGAGGATGTCTAGATTACGACACAACCATTCGCCTGCCATGAATTCTGTTCATAGGTAATTATTATTTTTCTCCCAGTGCAGAATTTTTTTTGGGCTGGACATCACAATTCCTTTCCTGCCCTGTGAATCTGTATGCCCGAAAGAAGTCGAAACTGTGTAAGATTTTGGAGCTTCCCTGCCATGTATATTCATGACCCTTATGTTTTGTGTCTCTTTCAGATAGTTCTCAGCTACACAGCAAAGGGCCCAATGTACAACCGCGGAAATTGTGACAGTTCTGGAAAACAAAACAAAACAAAAAAGAACACAACCAGCTCTGGGAAAAAAAGCCTGCAGAATGCAGCAAGGGAGCCTCTCCCCTTACTTACTTCCTTGCTCTTCCTTCTTCGGTGGAATCGATCTGTAGGTCCCCCCACTTCCCCTTATCCCAGTTTGGACTAGATTCTTCCCTGGCGGAGGGGCGGGGGGAGAGGATCGGGGAAGGGGGAGCTGTCTGAGCCGAATGCTGAGGAAGGAAGCATTTCGCAGGCCCTACTCCTCACTTCAAGTTCCTCCAGGGTCCAGATCAGGGGGGAGGCGAGATCCTTTTAAGAGATCTCCAGAAGCCAGGTCCCATGTGTCCCTGCCAGGTGCCTCTTAATTCTGCAAGCGGAGTCTTGTAAAGGCCCTCGCTTCTGCTTGCGGATGGACTGGCTCATGGAAGGTCGGCCCTGAGTGAATCTGGGGGGGTGGGGGGTGTGATTCTCCTCCCCGAAGGCACCTTTCCGAAAGCTTTGCTTGATCCTTGCCTGGAAGATCTTTCCTCCTCCGTGGCAGCTCACTGGTCCTCTCAGAAGGAAGTGAAGACTTTTGAGAGGCCTTAAGATGCACTTGTGGACCTCGAAACGCCGATTGGGGTCTTTTTTTGGCCGTTCTCTTGCCCTGCCTTCTTCCCTTTCCTCAACACGCCCAGTTCTCCCCCTTCTCTCCACTGAAGACATCGGATGGAGCTAAGCCCAGTCCTCCCCCCTTCCCCCCCCCATGGGTCAATGTGTATAACGAAGCTGTCATTTCAGTGCCTTTTGATGGTGGAGCCAGAATGCAACCTATCCCAAGCTCTCTTTGTTTTGTTTTTTGTTGGTTTTTTTGGGTGGGAGCTCGCCAAGAGCTTTTTAACGTTCTCCTTTTTTAAAACATCCTTCTCTGTTATTTAAAGATGCATCGGGATTTATTTAAGGGAACTTTGGGGGGGGGCTATAGGGTGAGAGGGGAAGGGGTGGTCCATCGTCACTCCCATTTTAACCGCGCTCGCCGGTGGATGCCACGCTGATAGCGTGGGTTGGGCATTTCTTGGAAAGCTGTCAGTTCTCTGCCCCGAGTTCTCTTTAAGCATTTTGCAAAATCAAGCCAAGGCCAAGGACTTCCTGCTTTGCTTTGAGGTCTGGCACATTTTATGCAGCCAGTGACCTGATGTGGGGGCACATTTGCTCACATGGGAGTTTGTCTCTTTGTGCCTGGAACAGCTAAAAGAGCTCCCCCTTATGCTCTGAATGGAAGGGAGATTCTGTTTTATTTCAGGACTTAAGTCATTTTCTAAGTAGACTCCCACCCCCCTCCTTTCTTTCTTGAGCTCTTAGTTGCAACTCTTTTAACTGGCTGGGGATCCTTTAAAATCCAACCAGGGCTACCATTTGCCCTACATTGGTTATGTTTTGCTGCTGTGCTAAAGATTTGGGGGCAGATTCTCCTAATTTTGACGCAGCATCCGGTCTGGAGTTTAGGAGTGGTGCGGTGGCCTAGAGGTGGAGCTCTCATCTCACCATCAGGAGGCTGTGAGAGTTCGATCCTAGGTAGAGGCAGATATTTCTCTCTCTGGGCACACTGAGAATTTACCTGCTGAACAAAACTCCGCATTGGCGACAGGAAGAGCATCCGGCCATTAAAATACTCTGCTTGCTCCATTCAGTTGCCCAGAGTCCACCCCGCAAGGGATCATGGGGTCGTTAAAAATAAGGTGATGATGATGATGATCTGGTCTGGAGGTTACTTTGGAGTAAAGCTGATGATCTAAATCTTCGGCTTGGCTTGTCACTGTTCGATTCTCCAATCTGCTGCCCCTTCTAGAGAAACATAGGCCTTGCAGTAGGAGAGGAGTAACTAGTACAAGCATCAACTATCCCATTTTTCTTTTGGGATTGTTTGGAGCAAAAACATGTTTGAGCGCACACGGTACAAGGCTCATTAAACTAGCCAGGGCAGTTACTTGCCAGAGTTGCAGAGTTGTTTTTCTTGCAAACTCCCAAACTCAACTTGAAAGCTTATCAGCCCCAACTTGAGTGTCTATTTGCGGCCAGTGGAAATTGTTTCTCGCAGCCTCTTCTTCCATTTTTAACCCCAATTTACTGATTCTTCCAACTCAAACAGAGGAAAAGCACTTGATTCATCGATTCGTCGAACCCCCTTTTAAAAAACAAACAAACAGCGAGTTCTGTTTGATTTGAGACAACCCCCTCTCCCTCCCCCCACCCCCACCCCATCTTAGAAAACCAGTTCTTTCCTTTGAAGGGTCTTAGGATTCTTGGTTAAATTGTTTCAAGTCTTTTGCATTTTTTTTTGTTTGTTTGTTTTTGGTTGTTTTGGGGCCTTTTCTTTTCCCAATAGTTAATTTTGGCCTCGTTGGGCTTAAGTTATTTCTGTTCAAAACGTTGCAGCGGAAGAGCCAAAGACGGCATATTCAAGTCGCCCGGTTTCTTTTTGAAACGCATTTTTCTTCTTCTTCTTCTTCTTCTTTTTTTTTTTAAGTACGTGGATTTTGGTGGAGGGGTGTTGTGTTTCGTCAGAGCTCAGTCCCCACTCTGTGTTAATTACCTCTCGAAAAGCTGCTTTTGATCAGTCATAGGAACAAGCGCTTGGCACTTGGCAGGATTTGGGCCTTGCATGAGCCATTATCCCTCCCCCCCCTCCTCCCTCTTCTCCCAAAAGCTTTGGTTGCTACGCGTACTGGTGCCTGCCACAGCTGGAGAAGAACCCCTTATCTATTTTTTAAAAAAAGGAAATGTTCACAAAGCCTCTTGCCTCAGGGAAATGTTATGTGGTGGAACTTCTGCCCAATCTCTCCCCCTCCTGCTTTCCTCCCTTCCCCTCCACCCCGTTGTGTTTTAAGAAGTAGAACTTAACAAGCAAGCCATGGTGCAGGGCAAGATCAAAGAACGGCGGGGGGGGGGGAGGCAGGCGGGCGGGCAGTGCCTCAGCGGCAACCGGAGCTGCTCGCCCAGGACTGTGCCTGCCTTGGCTTTTGACTCTTGGGGGAGATTTTGTTTACGGTGGGCATAAGCACCACCAGATGGCACTTAAAAATTTTAAAAAGCAGCCTCTTTTTATGTGCGGAAAGAGCTGTGATTTATTTTTGTGTGTTTGGGAGAAAGGGGTGGGGGGGTTGGGTTGGCTGGGGGAAATGGCAGCCTTTCTAGGAAAATAAGGAGGGTGGAGGTGACATGGGAAATGATTAATCTTGTATACTGCAACTGAATAAAATTGTTTTTTTTTTTCCAGAACGTTTTTCATTTACTCCGAAATGAGGGTTGGGGGAAAGGGGGCGGCCTACTGAAGGGTAGAGATACCCGCAATTAGATGCAAAGCTCCTTGGCATCATCGCTGAAAGATGGATGAGATGTCAGATCTAAGGTCCCTAGAAGCTGCCAACTGCAGGGAAGGAGTCCTGATAGCTTTAGCTTTCTGCAGCTTAGGGGATGGATGGATGGATGGATGGATGGATGGATGGATGGATGGATGGATGTGTGAGGGGGTAGATGCATGCATGCATGCATGCATGCATATGGATGGATGTGTTCTGACCTAGGCTTCCCAAGAGCAGGAAGCAGACTCCTTGTCCCCCGACAAAAAACCCTTTTTATTAAGTTACCGTGGATTCCTCTCATTCACATCCAGCAAAGTCTTTCAAGGGAGAATTCACAGTCACAGACCTTATCTGGCTTGGAGAGCTGCCAGGCCGATATCTTCAAAACTTGGCAAGGAGTCTCAAAGTTACGAACCAATTAAGCGAACTAATTGTCTCCTGCAAACTCCCCTCCTTTTTCTCTCCTCTTTTATTCCCTCTGGGAGGGGCCCTTCATCGTCCACCTGTGGCCTTACTCCCAAGTCACCCCTTGTTCTTCAGCTGTTCTCTTCGTCTGGCAACTCTGCGCATGGAACAGGCTCCAGCTGTTCATCTGCCTCACTGATGTCTGACTCGGAAGGCAACTGATAACTGGCATATGGCCTTGGCCCCTCCTCTGCCTCCAACGCAGAGCCCTCATCAGAGCCTTCCCCGGAGTCCAGGACTGGCCCACGTTCCTCCCCAACCTCCTCACTTTCCCAATCTGCTGCCAGCTCTGTTGGCCGCTGGCGGGCCACAACAGGATGGATGGATCTCAACGCCCAGAATTTCCCAGCCAGCAAGGTCTTTGCTGAAAATTCTGGGAGGTAGAAGATTTGGCAGGTACCAAAGTTGGAAATACACAGCTTTAGGTATTTATGGAGATTCTCAATCATCCAGGTCATGGTTGTCTCAAAGGGTCTTTTCCAAAAGGCCACTGGACTTTCTTGCTTCCCCCCCCCACCTTTGAAAACATTTCGCTTCTCATCCAAGAAGCTTCTTCAGTTCTGAGACACCCCCTCCCCTTTTCTTTGTGTCAGCCCCTCAAATATTGGAACATTGCTACATGTTATCCCTAGTTTTTCTTTTCATTAGACTGGACCTACCCAATTCCATCTTCTGTGTCTTTTTGTATACAACTGTATAGATTCAATGCCTATAATGTTCATTTATTGACGGAAAGGCAAAAGATTAATTTAGATAATTTCTTTATTATAACTGAGGGGTATAAATAACTTTTCCCATTTCCCTTCTCCAACAAATAACTTGAATACATAACAGTCAAATATAAGTCAGCAAAAACAGTGCATGCATCTTATAAGTGAGACTGAGGAAAATAAAGGCACTTGGAATTGGTGATAGTTAATCTTCCCCCCTTTTTTTAAAAGAATTAGAAACCTCTACATAATCTGAGCCACAGGATAAACACCATCATCAAACACGCATATACATACATCTTTACTGCCTTAAAATTTGACCGCTCCCATATCATGTAGATAACATTTTTTTTTTATAAAGTCAAGATCCAGCATGACAAAATGCTAGGTTGGATCGTGGTACGATTGTATCATTCTTGTAAATCTCCCATGTTGTGTTTTTAATGCCAGTCCATTACGTTCAACCACGTTTCACTTGCCCATGTCAATGAAAGATAGCTAAGCGTCTGCTGTCCACCTACCAGCCACCTGCTCTTCCTTTGGATAACTTTTCCTAAACTTCGACTTATTCTCCAGAAGAAACAAACCAGTTGATGCAGTTATAATAAGGTTTTCAGGCAATGCTTTAAAGTGCTTAAGAGTTTCCCATACACTGCATTAACTTTAAAATAATTCCTAAAGGTAAGATAGCATCCTCTCTATGCTGCAGGAGGGGGGGGGAAGCGCATTCACTCAAGGCCATCTAATTCTGAATTTATGGCGATAGGACATGCCCAGATTTCAGTTCAACACCGAAGCCATTTCACAGGACTTTATAGTCGACAGAATCTTTGAGATGCCAAACTGAAATATGTGGTTTTGATCATCCAGACTGGATAAAATGCTGGATATATGCTACATCTCTGCCAGGAAGCAGTCCATCATAAATTTGGAGAAGAGCAACTTGATCAAATGCAGGAGCAGAATCTTTTCGATTTGGGCAAGATTGATGCATGTGACCTAAAGCTTAAAGAGCACCCAAATGTTGAATAAAGACACAGGAGGCTTTGGCAGATAGATCTGAGGGAAGCATTAAAATAATATAAAACTTCTGGATTTGTAACAAGACAAGCTCTGGACCAGCTTCAAAATAGTTTTGCTTTAGGTAGGTTGAGAGGGAAGCGGTTATTTTTGTCCAGATACCAAAATCGCCAGCTCCTGAATAGACATCTCCTTGTTGAGGTAACTCTGATATTGAGCCATCGTTAATCTTCCACGCTTCAAGGCGTCTTCAATGGAGAATTTCCTCCCTGACTTTCTATCCAAGATGACCGAAGATTCACCACTTGGCCCTTTGACAGTGATCTCTTCCCAGTCGCATTCTTGGCTTTTCAACCTGACAAACAAACTCCATTCAATAAGGCCATAACGATGAGCTTCTTCCGGAGACATCTCCTTCCCTGTGTCCGGATCGATGACCACAATCGAGCGCCTCAGGTGGTTTTCTCGCTGCTCCCTCTTGATAGCGACGGTCTGGAGACGGTTTTGAAGCTGTTCAATCTCCTCGTCTTTTTCTCGCGATAGCCTTTTCAGGTCTTCCAGTTCTTTCTCCAAATTATGGAACCTTGAATCGAGATTGATAGGTCGATCTGCCTGGGCCATGCTCTTCAAATCCTGGGCTTCTATCGCCGTGAGCTCAATTTCCGACTGCAAACTCCTCATCTCCAGAAGAAGATTCTGCTTTTCTATGTGGAGCTTGTGGTTCTCCTCCCTCAAAAAGTCCAACTCCTTGGAAGATTTGGAATTGCTAAATTCCATTTCAGAAAGTTTGGCCTCCAACCTATTGATATCGGAGTCCATTTGCATTTTCCGTCGGCTTTCCTCATCTAGACTGTTCTTCAGCTTCTGAATCTCGTACTCGGTGTCTCCCTTTTCCACCTGGACGCTCTCTGAAAAGACCACTTTTTCCTTGACTTCCATCTTCTCCAGGGCCTGCAGTTTCTTCCGCAGGGCTTCCAGTTCCGTTTGTAGCACTTGTTTCTTGTGTTTCTCCTCTTCCAACTCCAACTTAAGTAGGCTGTGCTCTTTCTCCTGCTGAGGATCTTGTTGAAGGATCACCTTTTGCCTCACGGTGACTTTTTCTGCTGTGTCCTTCTCTTGTTGCTCCAGCTCGCTCAGTCTGATCTTCAGCCTCTGCACCTCCAGTTCTGCCTCCCTGCGGGCCTTCCTTTCTTTCTCCAGATCTTCCAACTGACGCTCCAGGTGTGACCGTCTCCTCTGCAGCTTGCGCATCTCAGTCCGAAGCGAGTCTATTTGCTGCAGCTCATTTTCAATGTTCTGTGAGAAGGTATTCATCTCCGATTTTAAGGCAGGGTCTTGTTCTAGCTTCACCACTTCCTGCTTCACCACTTTTTCCCTCACCTGGGAGAGTTCTTCCTCCTTCTGCCTGATGATCTCCTCCTGTTGCTTCTTCTCCCTCTCCAAGTCCATGTGCTTCTTCTGCTCCTCAACCAACTGAGCTCGCAGGGACTCTACTTCTTCTTTTGTCTGGAGGTCTTCCCGGTACTGCAGGATCTCTTGAAGGACCTCCTTCACTTGGATGTGAGGCTTGGCTTCCTTCAGGGTCTCGATTTCTTGCTTCAACTTATAGATCTCCAGATCTGCTCTCTCAATGGCTCTGGTCCTATCTACAATCTCATCCCTGAGTCGCTGCATCTCCATTTCAGTTTCTGCATCTGTTTTGTACTTAATGACCTCTTTGATGATCTCTTGAACTTCCACCCGTGGCCCTCTGCTCTTCAGAGTCACCAGCTCATCCTGGCAAGCCCGAAGCTGCTCTTCCCCACCCAGGTATCGCCTCTCCTGCTCCATCACTTCTAAACGAAGGTTGGCCACTTCGTTTTCCGCTTGGGGATCTGGGCGAATGATCTCCCGTACCTTCTCCTGGACGATCACCATGGAATTCTCCTCTTCCAGAGCCTGAATCTTCCTAAGCAGCTCGCCTTTCTCTCTCTCATTCAAGCGGGTCTTGGCCTTCTCTTCCTCATACTGGCGCCGCAGTTCATTCACTTCCCTTTCTGTCGCTACGTCCTTCTCCATTTTCAACACCTCCTTCACGGTGATCTTGCCCTCAGCCATGGCCCGTTCTTTCTCCAGCCGCTTCAGCTTGTCTTGGAGGAAACGCAGCTCTTCTTCTTGCTCGTGCCTCAGCATACTCTCCCTCTGTTTACTCTCCTGTAGCTGCTTATAGTCCATCTCCAGCTGGGGATCATTTTGCATCTTCACGATCGCCTTTTCAGTCACTCTCTCCTGATCCCTGATCTTCTCGTTGGAAAGAGCTGCGATCTGGCGGTGGAGAAGGGCCATCTCATTCTGCCGGCTTCCTTCCTGTCTCTTGAGCTCTTCAAGTTCTTCTTTCAACTTCAAAATTTCCTCTGCCTGGGCTTTATCTGGCTCGATCCGCAAGACTTCTTTGACAACATACTCCTGTCCACCTTCTCTTTTCTCATGCTCTAGAACGCCAAGCTTTTGCTTCAGGGATTGCAGTTCCTCCTGAAGCCCCTGATTCTTGTGCTGCTCTTCTGTCAGGTTCTGTTGCAGCTTGTGGTAGTTCTCATCCAGTTCTGGGTCGGGCATTTTCTTGACCACTTCCTTCCTGAGCACAATCTCCTGTGGCTTCTGGTTCTGCAGCTGGAAGATATTCTGCTGGATGACTTTGATCTCTTCTTCCAGATGCTGCCGAGACTGGGACTCATCATCCAGTTCCTTCTTTAATTTCCAGATTTCTTCTAAGGGCTTCTTAGACTTGCTGATGTGAATGGATTCCTCTAACATTTGGAGGTCAGGTTGCTGTCATTGAACAGAAAACAAGGAGTCAGTTCAACCATCTCAACTGCGTCCCTAAAGCAAGAGCATCGCTCCTCAAACTGGTGCCTTCCAGAAAACTCCCAGAATGTACAACTTTGTTGGTTGGACATTCTGAGAGTTGAAGTCTCCGCTTCTCTGAAAGACATCCAGGTTGGGAAGGCTAAACTAGGAAGTAAATTCTCTTCCCCAACTCTAATGCAAATCAGATCTTGATGTCTAGTTGGTACCATTTTATGCATAGTTATTCAGCTGAGGTGATGCTCATTTCTCAGCAAATATACGTGTTTCCCCGAAAATATGGCCTACTCCGAAAGTAAGCCCTAGCTTTTTACATGTGCGCCCAATATAAGCCCTATCCACAAAATAAGCCCTAATTAAGACCCCACCCACTCCATGGTGCACGGGTAAGAAGTTAGGCTGGGGATGATGGGATGGACCTGTCCTACTAATCTTCGGACAGTTGCAGCCAGGCCTTACACACCCTGACACCTGCCTCACCGGCCCATTTCTTCTGCAGCTGGCAAGGCTTTCCTGAAGGCCTCTGCAGCCGATAACAGCGCTCCAGATCGATCCAGAGCTCAGTTATCGGCTGCAGAGGCCTTCAGGAAAGCCTTGTCGGCCACAGAAGAAGTTCCTGAAGAGGTCCGATAGCAAAAAGGAGGCCAGGGGCGACACACACAAGTGAGGTGATTCAGTGGAAGACATCCCTCCGAAAATTAGACCTGGTGCCTTTTTTGGAGGGCAAAAAAAATATAAGGGTCTTATTTTTGGGGAAACACGGTAATTTGGATTGGACCATTATACTGCAACACACTTACTCTTTTTAAAACTACCTTGCTGGCATATCCTATCGTTCCTATCATTTCCCTGGACCTGAGAAGTCATATTGGAGGTTTGAGAACCTTTGCGCAAAGTGACTGTGTTACTGTCCACTCCAGTATCTCTCTATGTCATCGTCAAAGTATTATCTCAGACCTATTTCCTAATTGTGCCCCTAGCTTGTAAATGCTTATTCTTTCACTGAAATCACTTGCTGGAACACAACATTTGACAGTGATGCATTTCTCTTAACTGCTTAGCATTTTTTTTTTTTTAACAAGGAGCAGTTGTGAAGTCCTCAAAAGCTATTTACCTGTAACACTTCTTGGGGGGGGGGAAGAAGATTATTTGTTGTTGTTTATTTCTCTGCAGGGCTGTGCTAAACATTCAAAGGAGGTGCTTTGGAAAATACAGGAGCATCTCCTAAATTGTGAAAGCAGCCTTATCCTCTCCTCTCTCCCCCCCCCCCCCATCCCCAGGCTTTCATTGCACTGGATAGTTTTCTTCCCTGCAACTACCCAACAATGACTACAAAAGTTAAGGGTGAACTTCCCTTTTATGACCAATCTACAACTTCTGCCATTGAAGAACCCGCCATGTCCTGGATACACGGCTGTGTTTAGAAGATCATATAACAGCCGTGGCCAGGGGAGCTTTCTATCAGGTTCGCCTGATTTGCCAATTGCGTCCCTTTCTAGACCGGGACTCATTACGCACAGTCACTCAAGCCCTCGTCATTTCCCAACTTGACTACTGCAATGCTCTCTACATGGGGCTCCCCTTGAAGTGCACCCAAAAGCTCCAACTGGTCCAGAATGCGGCCGCACAAGTAATTATGGGAGCAACATGGCGCTTACATGTAACATCTCTTCTATGCGAGCTGCACTGGCTTCCGGTGGCCTTCCGAGTGCACTTCAAGGTGTTGGTTTTTACCTTTAAAGTGGTCCATGGCTTAGGACCTGAGTACTTACGAGACCACCTGCTGCAACCGATAACCTCCCACCAACCAATACGCTCTCACAGAGTAGGCCTACTCATAGTACCATCATTAAAACAATGTCGTCTAGTAGTTCCAAGGGAGAGAGCCTTCTCTGTGGGGGCACCTACTCTTTGGAACAAAATACCCCCTGGAATACGAATAATCCCAGATCTTCGCACTTTCCGACGTACCCTGAAGACCTTTCTGTTTCAGCAAGCAGGGCTAGCATAAAATTATTATATGTATATGAAATCTTATTCTGTTCACCGCCCTGAGTCCTTCGGGAGAAGGGCGGTATAGAAATTCAATAAATAATAATAATAATAATAATAATAATAATAATAATAATAATAATAATAATAATAATAATATCATAATTTATTATGGCAAACTAAATTTCCTGGGATGACTCTGTAGAGTCCATGGGTATTATTATATCACACTAATAAGAGTTGGAAGGCACCTTGGAGGTCTTCTATCCTAACCCACCTGCTCAAGCAGGAGACTTTATAGATATCAGACAAAGCGTTGTCCAATCTCTTCTTAAAAACTTCCAGTGTTGGAGCACCCATAACTTCTAGAGGCAAGTCGTTCCACTGATTAATTGTTCTAGCTTCACTGTCAGAACATTTCTCTTTAGTTCTAGATTGGTTCTCTCCTAGATTACTTTCCATCCATTGCTTCTTGTCCTGCCTTCAGGTGCTTCCTCATATTAAGTTTCCTCATATTCTGCAGTTTTATTAAAAAATTTATCTGTAGGTAGCCATCCATGAAGCACCTGTAGGAGTTGGGTTCTATCCATAAAAGTTGGGGCATTTTTCTGGGCAAGAACTAGTAGAAAAGAGTTTCTTCAATTTACCTGTTTCAACAAGGTCTGAGCGAACTCCAGGTTCTGCAGCCTTTGCCTATTGATGGCGTTGATCTCAGTGAATCTGGCAGCCAGGAGAGCTTCCTGCAAATGGAACATGGGTTCATTTTGAGGATGGTGGGATCAACTGGAAGAATACAATTTTTGAGGCTTGTTACCTCAGCCATCTTGACATCTTGCCTTTTTTTTTTTTTTTTTGCTTTTAAATGTGTTTTTAACAATTTGCAAACTGCCAGGGTCACTGGGACTTGGACAACACAATCAGCCAGATGTTTAGGCTGCATTTGGCATTTTTGTTCCACCTATCGAGTCCTTCCCAAGGACCTGGGAGAAGCAGATGTGGTTTGATGGTGTTAAAAGATGTTGCAAGTTGTAAGCTGTTCCAAGTAAAGCTGCCTTTTGCAATTGACCGATGATCTTTTTTTTTTCCCAATGCCAATAGTGTTCCAAAGGATGCGCCAGATGTTTTGGGATTGCACCCAAGGTGCCTGTTGATCCTATCTTGGCTTTTTTTTTAGCACTTAGACTTATATACCGCTTCACAGTGCTTCACAGCTCCCTCTTAGTGGTTTACAAGGTCAGCCTATTGCCCCCAACAATTTGAGTCCTCATTTTACCCACCTCGGAAGGATGGAAGGCTGAGTCAACCTCGAGCCTGGTGAGATTCGAACTGCCAAACTGCAGGCAGCCGGCAGACAGCAGAAGTAGCCTGCAATACAGCACTCTAACCACTGCGCCACTGCGGCTCTATTTGCAGGTCCTCATATATTATTATCATTAAAATTGCAAGGAACCTAGCCAGTCAACTCAAGATGTTGAACATACCTAGCACTCTGCTTCCTATTTTCCCCATAACAACAACCCAATGAGGTGGATTGGGCTGAGAGAAAGGGGCTGGCCCAAAGTCTCATCCAGTCAGCTTCCTCATCCTAGACTTCAGATGGTCCTCTTTTCCCCAGTTATTGGCCAGGGGTCCTACCCCAAGCGTAGCTTTCTCTGCATCTTTGGTACAATCCTGTTGAACATACCTCTTCTTTCACTCTAACGGCTGTGGATTGGAATCTTGGTCTCTTGTTCAGGAAACCATTACGGCCACTTTCCAGATCCAAGATGGACCTCAGCTTTTCCGCTTCTAGTTCATAGTCCTAGGAAGAGGAGAGAGGGCGTAACATCCAGACGATGCTGGAGGTACCTACGAAGTGCAATTCTGCAAGGGGCTGTAGTTTTTTTGGTCCTTCCTCCATGCCAGGGGTCGGCAACCTTAAACACATTAAAGAGCCACTTGGGCCTGTTTCCCACAGAAAACAAAACCCTGGGAGCCACAAAACCTGGGGGGGCGTGGCCAACTTGATGTCACTCACTTCCACCCAATCACATGCCCCACAGCCCCAGCCATCGTTGCCCGGGGAAACGAAAGCAAACGGAAATATAGCTCTTGCTGAAAGGGCTGAGATCGGGGAAGGCACAGGAAACAGAAAGCGGCGCATTCCGCTGCGAGAGCCGGACCGCGCCTCTCCGCCGTCCAACTCGCCAATGGGGGCACTTCTGCCAGGCCATCTCCCGCTAGGCTGTTGTGTTTGGCAGGGCAGGGGAGCGCTTCCCCATGCTGTCCCCTTCTTTCTCTTGGCCCCGCCGACAAAGGAGGAGGAAGGCCAGGCTTGGGGGATGGCTCCCACCCCGCAAGATCCACCCCCGCCATTCTCTCCCAGCAGTCTTTGCTGGTGGCAACAGCAAATGTACCAAGTGGAATGCCATTGCCGCACAAAGGCAAGTGCAGGAGTGCTTTGCTCCCGCACTTAGGGTCCGACCATGCCACTGCTGCGACAGGGTGACAGGGAGCCATGGAAGAGGGCCCAAAGAGCCGCATGCGGCTCCGGAGCCACAGGTTGCCGACCTCTGCTCTATGCCACTCCTTACCTTCACTGCCTGTTGATACTGCTGAGCTTCTGCAGAGACCTTCTGGACTTCTTTATCCTTGCTTGCAATTTCTTCCAAAAGTGTCTGACAAAGCAAACAAAGGTGTATCGATTTTAAAGAGCCAGGAGTTGGACGGCACCATCTTACTTTGAATGGGAGCAGGGAAGGGGTGTTCCTTGTCTACCAAGGGCCCATGATTTATGGGAAAAGTTAATGGCAGGCTGGGACAGCTAATGATGGATGGAACCTTGGTCCACAGTGAGTGGAGCTTGAAACTCTCCATCTCTCCTTCTTTCCACTTCTGTGGACATTAGATCAGTGGTGAAATCTGAACCAGTTTACTACTACCGTGTTTGCTGGCTGCACATGCGCACTAAACACGTGCTGTGCGAGCATGCACAGTACACACCAAAAGGGGTCTTGGGAAGGTAGGTTGAACAGTTCTAGAGAACCGCTAGTTAAAAATGCTTTTAATTTTTTTTTTAAAAGGTTCCAAAGATCAGCTGAGCGACACTCGATCGTCAGAACTTTTTTTTTTTACTTTTTAAGCATTTTTTAACTATTTGTTAAAGCATTTTTAAAATGCTTTAAAAAGTAAAAAAAAAAAAAAAGTTCTGACAATCGCGTGTCACTCAGCTGATCTTTGGAACTTTTTTTTTTTTAACTTTTTTTACTACCGGTTCGGCAAACCAGTAGCATCTTTTACTACTGGTTCGGGTGAACCGGCCCGAACCGGTAGCATTTCACCCCTGCAGTAGATCCTTTAGCTTTAGAAAAATGCTGCTAATTCAGCCAAGCTTTTAACTCATGCTATACGGATATATAAAAAAGAAAAGTAGAGGACACCCAACAGCAGTGATGAGTACACCATTGGAAAACCTGAAGGACCAGGTTGGGACAGATTCTCTCCCTTGAAGAAAATATATTGGTCACCAAGAGTTGACATCAACTTGACCACACGTAATCAATGTAGATATATGAACATGCTTCCTTTCAACAGTTGTTGCTTAAGCTTCCTCTCTTAGGACCCATAACTAGCTTTGGACCATCATGCAACAGAAGAACATGTGGCTTGGCAGTAGAAGGTCCAGAATTCAATTCCTGGCCTCTCCAGGAAGTAATTATTTTTTTATATATATATATAATTTTTATTAATATATTCTATACACTAATACACAAATAAAATATACAATCCTGCCACCATGGTATAATGTGATTACATTGTCCATAAATATAAAGTCGTTCCTTTATATGTACATATTTGCCACCATATATATATACATCATCATATATCTATTCTATCCCACCTTTTCTGGACCCAATCGTACCATACTTTCCAACTGTTATAAAATTCTGAATCTTTTTTACCATTGATCAATCTAGTTAGTCTATCTGATTCCGCACATTCATTAATTTTATATATTATTTTCAAATCTATCAGTAAGTATTGATTTTTCCACTCCTGCGCATACGCTAATCTTGCTGCAGTGATAATGTGAATCAACAAGAACCATATATCTGATTTAACATTCAAAGGTTTTGCCCCCAATAGGAAAATCTCAGGTCTTAATTCCAAATTAATCTGTGTAATTTCCAAAATCCATTGCCATATTTTTTTCCAATATTTAACCGCCTGCGGGCAGGTCCACCATTGGTGAAAATAGATTCCATTGCTGTAACCGCACTTCCAACAGCAGGCAGATGTCCCGGGAAACATTTTAGCTAATCTCGCCGGGGGTAGATGCCACTGGTAGATCATTTTATATATGTTTTCTTTATATGAGGAGGCCATGGTTAATTTCATATTTTTCAACCAAATCTGTTCCCATTGCTGGAAGTCAAGGGGATATCCAAAATTTCGCCCCCATGCTATCATACAATCCTTCACTACATCCTGTCCTATCTGCAGAGACAATAAATATGCATAACATTTAGATAATATCCCTTTCCCTCCTTCTAATAAGATCTTATCCAATTCTTGTCTTTTACGGTAGATTCCTTCACTATGTAAATCTTTTTTATACCTGGAGTGCACTTGAGAATAAGACCACCAGTCTATCTTATATCCTTGAAGATTTAATAATTCTCGTGGAAGTAATTAGAGAACCCTGGACTGAAAAATTTAGGAATTGTTTCTAACCTTTGTTGATAATACTTAGCTGGAGCCGAAGAATAGAAAAATGGAATGGAATGGAATAGGAGTAAGAATAGGAATAGGAATAGAATTGGGAATAGGAATAGAGTTAGGAATAGAATAGGAATACCAGTAGAAATAGAATAGAAATAGAATAGACAGAGTTGGAAGGGAGCTTGTAAGAGCTATGTAAGGCACAGAAATAGCTTTTTTTAAAAAAAAAAAAAAAGCAATAGATTGCATAGAGTTGTGCTGCATAATCTTTGCCGTTTCCCCCCAATTATCTGATTACCTGTTGTTTCTTCAACTTGGTTTCCACCTGAGAAAGGTGATCGTTTTCTTGAGGCTCATAGTTGGGGATGTTTTCAAAATAACGTTTTAGTTCATCATGGCCAGCACGATAGTTGGAATAGGCCGATTTTGCTTTTTGCAGGACTTGGGATCTAGAAAGTGGTACAAATAGTTCTCAACTTACATACAGAATCGAGCCCGGAATTACAATCAAAATCATTACAGACGTAAGTTAAGGCCATATATATTCCGATCCTTTTTTTTTTTTTTTTTTTTGCAGTGGTTTTGAGTGAATGTCATAGTCCAGGGGTCAGCAACTCCTGCTTTGGAACCACATGTGGCTCTTTCACATGTCTGCCGTGACTCCCTGTCACTCAAAATATGCGTCACAGCCGCCAATGTGCGACACCCGCCACTCATGCAATTTATTGAGTTTTTCAACCCCCGGTAGGCCAACCATGGATAAATCCAAGAAAAGGAAAGTTTCAGAAGAAAACAGAACGTTTAATTCAACTACATATGCTAGTTTTGTGGCCGCTCAAGAAATAGTTAGGCACGGGAAGGGTTTTTGTGACTCCCGGTGTTTTCTTTTCTGTGGGAAACGGGTCCCAATGGCTCTTTGAGTGTTTAAGGTTGCAGATCCCTGTCATAGTCATTAAGTTAATCCATTTCCACAAAATTGATATTTTTTGCTGGGAACTAGAAGAATGCCAAAACTTTCTCCTGCCAGTTTGTTAGTCCATGCCCTCATTTCCCCCAGTCCTTCACGATGACCACCTCCTGACCTGTAATTCAACTGCTTGTTGAGATTGCTAAACCGCTGGTTGAGCTTGTGGAGTTCAGCCTCCTGACGTTCAATATCTGGGCAGTGTTCTTGGAACTGGCTCGCCAAGGTACTGGAACATCTCTTGGCCTTCTCCAAGTCTTGTTGGGCCTCATTCAGCAGCTGCTGGACCTGGACTTCAGAATTCAGTGCCTGGGAGGAACAGGAGGATGGTTCTTAGCAAACTTTTTAGGATGAAGATTCTTAACAATCTCTTACTGTGGAGTGTACAACACTGTTTCACTCGAGGGTTTTCTCTCTTCTATGGCTTCCCGAAAACTACACTCAAGAGAAATAAAATACTGAAGGGGCCACAGCAGTGGTCAAATCTAAAATTTGTTACTACCGGTTCTATGGGCGTGGCTTGGGGGGGGGGTAATGTGACTAGGTAGACATGGCCATTTTTTTTTTTTACTTTTAAAACCATTTTTTCTACCACCTCTTCGGCGAGGAGGTTGTAAAAAAATGCTTTCAAAAGGCTCTGAGATCCCAGTTGAGTTGCCTGATCGGCAGAGGCTTTTTTTCTTTTAAATGCCTCTGACGATCCAAGCTGAGCTGCCTGATCAGCAGAGGCTTTTTCCGATCAAGCAACTCAGCTTGGATCATCAGAGGCATTTAAAAGAAAAAAAAGCCTCTGCCGATCAGGCAACTCAACTGGGATCCTCAGAGGCTTTTAAAAGCATTTTTTCTACAATCTCTGAAAAAATTGTAGAAAAAATGCTTTAAAAAGCCTTTGAGATCCCAGCTGAGCCGCGCGATCATCAGAGGCTTTTTTTTTTTACTTTTAAAAGCATTTTTTCGGCCAAAGAGGTTGTAGAAAAAATGCTTTTAAAAGTAAAAAAAAAAGCCTCAGATGATTGTGTGGCTCAGCTGGGTATAGGGGGGGAAGGGGCAGGGATTTTTGCTACCAATTCTCCGAACCACCCGCCTCCATCGCTACCGGATCGGGCGATTCGGTCCGAACCGGGAGCATTTCACCTCTGGGCCACAGCAAACCAAAACATCACAAGGAAAGTACATGTTTTATAAACATGAATACGGTAGTGGCTAAAATTGTGGAAACCTTTTGGGAAAATAATCCTTTGGGCCTGGTGACTAAGTCAGATTGGATGCTGCAACATTATCCTGGGAGACATATATTTGCCTTCATTAACAGAGGCTCCTTTATATAGTAGTGCCCAAAATTGTGGAAACCTTTTGGGAAAAGTGTATTTTCTAAAACTAGCTAATAACATCACTTTTTTATTTTGGAGTAGAACCATAAAATTATATATCAATGGAAAGATAATTTAATCAATAATGTCATGCAATAGCTTTTAGGAAGGATTTGCTATTAGAATAGCAGTTACAGTATAAAGAAGAAAAGTGAAACACGTAGAAAAAACGAGATATACAAAAATTATCACCATGTCAGTTAATACTTCGTTGGGTAACCTTTAGCATGAATTACAGCCTTACAACGTCTTCCCATGGAGTGAACCAAGTCTTTTTTAGAACCTAGCTGTTCTAATGTGAAACCAAGATTGAAGGATGGCTTCTATTAACTGGGTTTTATTGCTTCTGACTAACAAGGTTCTTTAGTCGGCTCTGTAGATTTTTAATTGAGTTAATCGGCTATTCCCAGGCCATTCCAGCAGTGAAATAGGATTATCTTGATTGATCAAATAATAAATTAAGATACGTGCCTAGGAGTCGCACGAAGCTAAAAAACTTGAAAACATCTTCTGGTACATGGATATTCTTTCATTCCACATTTCAGCCAAATGCAGGGTGCCCAGCGGAGTATCAGCAGCCAAATGCTGACTGATCTAGGAGATTCATTTGTAGGGCCTTTGCAATACGTATCTCTATGTACATGCACACAAGGACACACAACTGGACAAGCCTGCTCCATCTTGCAGCCTTCCAACCAGGCCGGGCTGCAACACCTATAATCTCAGAAGGCCACGTTGATCTTTGGAGTTGAAGGACACCAGCATGAAGAAGACTTCATTCCACATTCAGCTTCTGTCATTTCTGAGAAAGGGAGCTAAGCCCACCCACCCTTCATTCATACAGACAAGTCAGATTTATCCTTCCTGTATTTGAAACACGAATCCCCCTCGCTCAGAATGGTCACTCACCAGCAATTCTTCCCTCTTGTGGTCCAGAGCGTGTAAATCCTCGGGAATTGTGTCTTCGATAGCCAGCTTGTTCTCATAGCCAGAAAGCAGGTCTCTCCCTTGCTGAAGGACCTTCTCAAGATGGTTGGCAACATCAACCCTGTAAGGACAGGTGGAAAGAATTAGTACTGGCTTAGTGTCAGGTTCCAAGTAATTCATCCATCTGAATTGAACTCTGAGGCATTCTTGTTTCTCAAAGTACAAATTTATTTAGATACATCATATTGGCACTAACTGGTGAAAAGCCAGTACTTGTTGTGGCCCGCCGGCAGCCAGCAGAGCTGGCAGCAGAGTCGGACAGTGAGGAGGTTGGGGAGGAACTTGGTCCAGTCCTGGGGGTTGGGGAAAGCTTGGATGGGGGCTCTGCATGGGAGGCAGAGAGGGAGCTAGACAGCAGCGAGGCAGAGGAATAGCTGGAGCCTGTTCCCAGTGTGTGCATGCGCAGAGCTGCCAGAAGACAAGAACAACTCAGAAAGCAGGGTCGACTTGGGAGTAAACCACAACTTGGAAGTGATTGGCCCCTCCCATAGCCCTCGTCCAAGCTTTCCCCAGCCCCTAGGACTGGCCCATGTTCCAACCTCCTCACTGTCTGACTCTGCTGCCAGCTCTGCTGGCCACCGGCGGGCCACAACAACATCTGGCTAACTGTGCGACCAACCACAGTAATCCTTGTAACATCTGTTTCCTGACTTGGCCTATTTTAAAGGGCTCTTTGTCTTCTCGTTGGCAACCTGATGATCACAGATCAGGAACGGCAGCAAATTCACTCCCCCTGTCCGTATAAAACATAGTTCTCAAACTGAGAAGGATTCAGGCAACCCACAACAGCTGACCATATCTGGGGGTGGGGGGGGAGCAACCTCTTTATGGTTACACACTAAGATTGTGAGCGAGAGACTCTAAAAAGAGTGCAGAGAAGAACAACAAAAGGATTAGGGGACTGGAGGCTAAATCATATGAAGAATGGTTGCAGGAATTAGGTATGTCTAGTCTAGTGAAAAGAAGGACTAGGGGAGACATGAGAGCAGTGTTCCAATATCTCAGGGGCTGCCCCAAAGAAGAGGGAGTCAAGCTATTCTCCAAAGCACCTGAAGGCAAGACAAGAAGCAACGGGTGGAAACTCATCAAGGAGAGAAGCAACCTAGAACTAAGGAGAAATTTCCTGACGGTGAGAACAATTAACCATTGGAACGACTTGCCTCCAGAAATTGTGAATGCTCCATCACTGGAGGCTTTTAAGAAGAGTCTGGACAACCACTTGTCCGGAAGATGGCATATAGTCCCCTATTTGTGCTGGACTAGAAGACCTCCAAGGTCCCTTCTGACTCTTGTTATACTGTTCTGTTAATCCTCACTCAGATATATTTTGGTTCTAAAGCATCGACTTCCAGAAATTCCTGCAATGTTCCTCCATTGCTCTTAGAAATCCTCGTGAAAATTCAAAGCGATCATGCTTGGGAAGGACATTTATTTTCATTTGAGGTAGTGGCCTTAGGCCAAATTTCCAGCAGAGGAAGAACAGGGATCGAAGGGGCAGTTCGCCCATCCCCTTTCTTCCCCTTTAAGAGCTTTTCTTTCCAGCTTGCTCATTTTTCCACCCAGACCAGTGCCAGCCTCACTAGCATTTAACACAGTTCTGCTGCGTCCCAGGGCTGAGAACTCAGCTGTCCTTCCGCAGCTTAACCTAATTCAGTACCAATTACATAAAAGGCATTAAATGTTATTAAAGGAAATAATGTTTGCATCAACAAGCTTTGGGGTTACGGCTGGGCGTTCCCAAGGACGCTTTTGTCATTAGTTCAAGGTTGTTTATCTTGGGATCTTCCACTACAAAGCATGAGATCCTTCCCACCAGAGAGATGGGATTGAACAAGGTCCTGCATGGGTGAAGAAGGATCCCTCGGTGAAACGGGTGCCTCAACGTGCGGCCTATTTCAACAAAGCAGAGACAGGGAGCCTCGTGACCTTACTCTGCTTGTTTCACCCTTCAAGGGTTGTGGTGGCTACACAATGAGGCCTTGTTCACAGTCACTCATGCTTTGGTCACCTCTCGTCAGGATTACTGCAATGCGCTCTCTACGATGCCGCTGTCCTTGAAGACTAGCCGGAAACTTCAACTGATTCAGAATGAAGTTCGATTCAGCGCCAGGTTTCTGTTATTATTATTATTTTTTAATGTTTGAATCGGTTGGGGTTTTACAGTTTTAGTTCAAGTTAGAGCCTTGAATTGCAAGAATCAAGAGCTGGAAGAGCCTTCCAGCTCTAGATTCTGTGATTCTACGGTTCTGATTCTGAAGTCTGAAAGTACGAATGTGGGCCTCACAGGTTAAATCAGATAGGAAGCACAACCAGATGAACTAACTCCACTTTATTGTAAAGTTACAATGACAGACTCTTGCAAGTCTGAAAGTACAATTCTTCCCCGGCTCTTTTACAGCCTGAGAAATTAGGGAAGGTCTCTTCTGAGCCTCTTGCCCTGCCCACTATCTAACTACAGGCTATGCTGTCTCTTATCCAGGGGTGAAATCTACTTACCTTCCTTACCGGTTCAGAAGCGTGCATGTGTGCTGTCTTTGCTCATGCATACACATCACATGCACGTGCAGACCTTCTGCGCATGCGCAAAACTTTCTGCGCATGCGCAGAAGGTAAAAAACACACCAGGAAGTAATGACACCTGGGCGGGTGGGCAGAGCTTTGCTCCACTATCGCTACCGGATTGTTGGACCACCGGCCAAGATCGCTACCGGATCAGATGATCCGGTCCGATCCGGGAGCATTTTACCCCTGCTCTTATCTGACCGTATCCTTAGCAGCCTTTCTTTGCCCAGTCTCCCATGGTCTTTCCCTCATACCATCCCATTAGATGCATCGGACTCCGGTTCTTGAATCCTGTCCCATTCATGTTGGAGTCACCATATCAGTTGAAAAGATTAGCTGGTGACATCATCGTTGCCGGGAGAAACTCTTGGGGGCTTCTTTCATGTCCCCGTCAAGGACCTGGGGCAAGTAATGGGAACTCAGCCCCACCACTTGGGTCTTGCTAGCCTCCAACCTGGAGTCCTAATGACACGAGCCACTGCATTCCTAAAGTTCTTGAATGGAAAGGATTTGAGTTGTAGCCTATCATATTTGGAATCTTCCAGGTTGGAGAAGACGGATCCCTCCACGGTAGAGCAGAAGCAGCTCTGCTAAAGTTTTTCCATCCCAAACCAAAGATATCAAAGATGAACTATGACAGGGGTGGACTTCAAAAATATTAGCAAGGGGCTCTTTGCCTGGTTGCTTTAGTGGGCATGGCCATGGTGGGCGTGGCATAGTAGGCCTCCTGCACCATGGTAGGGGAGGGCGCTTTTGCCCTCCCTGGGCTCCTGAGGCTTTCCTCAAGCCTCCAGGAGGGTGAAAATGGCCTCCCCAGGCTCTGGAGGCCCTTTGGACTTCTGGTAGGCCCATTTTTCGCCCTCCCCAAGCCTCTGCATGCACCCTGCACTTACATGCATCCAAAATGGGCCGCGTGGGGACTCCTGGGAAGGGTGGGACGGGGTGAGCAGGGCCAGACAGGAGTGGGATTTGGGGGTTCTCCGAACCGCACAGAATCTTAGCTAGAGGTTCTCCCAAACCCCTGCGAACCCCCAGCAGCCCACCCTTGAACTATGACCTTCTGCGTGCAACACAAAGGGTCTCATGACGAGCTGTGGCATCTTCTCTCCAAAGCCCAACATGCTGCCCAAAGGGTGCTTGCAAAGTTCTCAAAAAGACAGCTGGCCAATGTGGCCAGAAAGAGGGACTGGAAAAGACCAGGATTGTGCGGCACCGGGTGACTTTGTCTTGGAGAAAACTCCAAGGAGAGAACAAGCACTTACTTCTCTTCAGCAGCATTAAGAAGTTGGGTGACCCAGTTGTACTTGTTGTTGGTCTCCTCTACTTTGCTTTTCACCAAGGTGGTACCGCTCGATTCCGGCAACGACTCGATGAAGGCTTCACATTCCTGGATCTTGCTTGTTTTCTCCGGCTCAATGCGACGGATCTGATTGGTGACATTCTACAGAGATGTTTCGGAGGGGGAAAAGGTGAGCTATGCAGATGGGTAGTGATCATGGCAGCATCCTGCACTCTACGTGGGGCTGCCCTTGAAGAGCATCCGGAAGCTCCAGTTGATGCAAAATGCAGCGGCCCACACGCTTTTGTGCAGACTCACGGTGTGCACATGTATCACCTCTCCTGCAGGAGCTGCATTGGCTGCCGATTTGCTTCCGGGTCAGGGGTGGGTTCTAAAATTTTTTTACTACCGGTTCTGTGGGTGTGGCTTATTTTGTGGACATGGCTTGGTGGGGGGTAATGTGACTGGGTGGGCATGGCCAACTTTTTTTTTTTTTTACACTTTTAAAAGCATTTTTTCTACAACTTTAAGAGGTTGCAGAAAAAAATGCTTTTAGAAGCCTCTGACGATCAGGCAACTCAGCTGGGATCGCCAGAGGCTTTTAAAGACATTTTTTTTTTCTACAGCCTCTTCAGCTAAAGAGGTTGTAGAAAAAATGCTTTTAAAAGCCTCTGACGAATCCCAGCTGAGCCGCGTGATCATCAGAGGCTTTTTTTTTTTACTTTTAAAAGCATTTTTTCAGCCGAGAAAAAATGCTTTTAAAAGTAAAAAAAAAAAAGCCTCTGATGAGGTGGGCGGGGTAAGCGGATTGGTTCGGGGGCATGGCCAGCCAATGTTATTACCGGTTCTCCGAACTACTACAATTTTTTACTACTGGTTCTTGTGAACCGGTGCGAACTGGGAGCAACCCACCACTGTTCCAAGTGCTGGTTGTCACCTTTAAAGCCCTTCATGGCTTGGGGCCACGTGATCTGAGGGACTGTCTCTTGATGGTCACATCTACCCAACCCATCAGAGCGGGGAAGCAGGGAATGCTGCAGTCCCATCCCTGAGGGAGATACACCTGGTGGGACCCAGAAGAAAGGCCTTCTCTGTGGTAGCTCCCTCTGTCTTGTTTTGCTCCAAAAATTTTTTCCCCCCACCCCAGATCCAGCACTGGCAAATGTTGGGAAGCTCCCATCAACCCCAGCCTGCTTTTTACCTTAAGGTCTTTGGAGCGTTCTGCGCTATCTTGCACCGCCCTGCTTTGCTCTAGAGGAGGACGAAGGTTTGCAGTGATGGCCTTCTCCTGCTTATCCAGTTCGCTGTTCACTTTCTCCAGCTCCGCCAACAGTTGCCGTACCTGTACAGATGCTGCATCTGGGGAAGTTTGGGGGGGGAAAGGTAGTTTGGGTTAGCAATGGAAAGGAAAGGGGGCAGAGAACGCCTCCCTTCTCCACATCAAGGCCTGCTGACATGTCATGAGGTCACCGGTTTGATTCATCACACAGATAGTCCTTGACTTAAGGTAAAGGTAAAGGTTCCCCTTGCACAAATGTGCTAGTCGTTCCCGACTCTAGGGGGCGGTGCTCATCTCCATTTCAAAGCCGAAGAGCCAGCGCTGTCCGAAGACAAAAGGTGGTCCCTATTTTTCTACTTGCATTTTTTTACGTGCTTTTGAACTGCTAGGTTGGCAGAAGCTGGGACAAGTAATGGGAGCTCACCCCGTCACGTGGTACTAGGGATTCGAACTGCTGAACTGCCAACCTTTCGATCGACAAGCTCAGCGTTTTAGCCGCTGAGCCACAGCGTCCCTTCAGTCCTCGACTTACAACTATTCAATTAGCAACCGGTCAAAGAAAATGAGTCGAAATGATTGGTGACTGGCCCTTGCATGCTTGATCACTGCAGCACCACCGTTGTCACAGTTGGATACTGTGGTGGCGCAGTGGTTAGAGTGCAGTACTGCAGGCTGCTTCTGCTGACTACCGGCTGCCTGCAATTTGGCAGTTCGAATCACACCAGGCTCAAGGTTCACTCAGCCTTCCATCCCTCCGAGATCGGTAAAATAAGGATCCAGATTGTTGGAGGGCAATAGGCCGACTCTGTAAACTGCTTAGAGAGGGCTGTAAAGCACTGTGAAGCTGTATATATATCTAAGTGCTGTTACTATTGCTACTTGGCAAGTGGCATGTATTTACAACACTTGCAGGATCCCGTGTGATCATGGGATTCCCATTTTCGACCTTCCCAACCGGTTTCCAGCAGGCAAAGTCAATGGGGGAAACCAGAGTCGCTCAACGACTGCATGGTTCACTTACAGTTCTCTTACAAAGAACAGCAGAAGAATGGGGTGCATGATTCCCTTGTGCGTGGGGCCCACGGCAGGGTGAAATGCTCCCGGTTCAGACCGGATCACTCGATCCAGTAGCGATGGAGGCGGGTGGTTCGGAGAACCAGTAGCAAAAATCCCTTCCTCCCCCATGCCCAGCTGAGCAGCACAATCATCAGAAGCTTTTTTTAAAAAAAAATTTAAAGCATTTTTTCTACAACCTTTTCTGACAAAAAAATGCTTTTAAAAGTAAAAAAAAAAAGCCTCTGATGATCGCACGGCTCAGCTGGGATCTTCAAATGCTTTTAAAAGCCTCTGATGATCCCAGCTGAGTTGCCTGATGGACAGAGGCTTTTAAAAGAAAAAAAGCCTCTGCTGATCAGGCAACTCAGCTGGGATCGTCAGAGGCTTTTGAAAGCATTTTTTTACAACCTCTTCCCCGAAGAGGTTGTAGAAAAAATGGTTTTAAAAGTAAAAAAAAAAAAAATGGCCATGCCCACCCAGTCATATTAACCCCCCCCAAGCCACACCCACAGAACCGGTAGTAACAAATTTTAGATTTCACCACTGGCCCACGGTCTCCCTAGACATCTTGCGGTCTACCCACCTCCGATGCTCTCTGCCTTCAAGCTATTGTAGCGATCCTCCAGACGATTCTTTGTGCAACCAGTCTTCTGTTTCACACATTGATAGTGGCTAGCAATGCTGCAGAACAAGAAGACACAAGACTCTGGTTGGCAAAGGACATTCCTGGGCTTGCAAAGAACACGAGAATTTGGGAGAAGGAGGGAAGGCCCTTGAGGCAACCATCATGGAGACCATCCGGGCACTTCACCTTTGGCTTGGGTGGACGCAAGCTAGGTCCGGAAATACTTACTTGTCTACCACGGCGAGCGATTCAGGATCAGTGGGAGGAATCATGAAACAGACCCCTGGAGCTTTGATTGGATTTCCTCCAGTGTCGCTCACTTCCCAGTACTCTTCGTTGTTCTTGTGCAGAGTGTATCGGCCACCACGTGAAATCTGACACTGAGATAGAAAGGTTTATGCGTCAGTCTGCAGTCTGGTCCCACCCTCTGTCCCCAATCCTTGCACCCCTTTGGAGTATGGACAGAACCTAACTCAGGATTTTGCAAAACAACAGCCCAGGGGTGGGCTGCTGTGAGTTCGCAGGGGTTCGGGAGAACCTCTAGCTAAGATTCTATGCAATTCAGAGAACCCCCAAATCCCACTCCTGGCTGGCCCTGCCCACCCTGCCCCACCCTGCCCCACCCCTCCCAGGAGTCCCCACGCAGCCCATTTTGGATGCAGGTAAGGGCAGGGCACCTGCGGAGGCTTGGGGAGGGTGAAAAATGGGCCTACCGGAAGATCAGGAAGGCTGGAAATGGGCCCTTTTCCAGCCTCCGGAGCCTGGGGAGGCCGTTTTCGCCCTCCTGGAGGCTTGAGAAAAACCTACGGAGCCCGGGAAGAAGTTGACTAGGCCACACCAACCATGGCCACACCCACCCGGCAACTGGGCAGAGAACCCCTTGCTAAAATTTTTGAAGCCCACCCCTGCAACAGCCCCTCCCCTTTTTTTGTAACAAGGAAGGGAAAAGGTTTGTGCTTGTTATCCTCAATCATGCAAAATTTTCCAGCAAAAGTAGAGAGTAGAGAGACAGCCTTGAAGAAGATATGGGCCAGCCATTAGGAAAATAATGGACGTTTCCCAGAAAGACTGAAATGGGTGAGGAAGAAACTCAAGGTTGCAGGACCTTGAGTCTCTGTGTTACAAGAGAGGGAAATACTGTCAGGCTTTCAAGACTGATATCATCCCGTTGAGGTAGGAAACAAGACAGCACAAGAAACAGACAAAAGAAACACTAGAATTCTACATTTTGGGTATTGCTTATAACAGTGATGGCGAACCTTTTAGACACCGAGTGCCCAAATTCAGTGCATGTGCATGTCCAAACTTAAAAGTGTATGCGCAAATGCGTGCGTGCGCGGACATGCGCATGCATGGGCATGCATAGCAGAGACCCGAAGACCAGCTGGCCAGTGGGAGGCGGGCCATGCCAACACCAGCAGCGCGGCAAGAGGTAAGATCTTTTTCTTTCGTGAGCTTCTGTTTCGTCTTTTGCAAGGAAACAGAAGCTCATGAAAGAAATGCCACAGAGATCTGACCTGGGGCGATGGTGCACATGCCAACAGAGAGGGCTCTGTATGCCACCTCTGCCACATGCCATAGGTTCGCCATCACGGCGAACCTATGGCACCTGTTATAATAACAGAAACTTGAAAGCTGTGCAGATTATTTTTGCATTCCACTGCAGCCTGGCCATCTGCATCCAGCACTATAAAAATACAGTCCATCAAATAACGGACAGTCTAGTTGCAAAGCAAATGCATTTATCGGACAGCTCATGTTTCTATTCACATTATGCAGGGATTTAAATTTTAAAAAAACACCAAATTATGAATGGTTTAAGGAACGTATGGCAAAAATAGTGAAAACAAGAACCCTAATGAACCTAAGGAAGTGGTGCTTCAAATGTGATAGACCACAATTTCCATCACCCTTAACTAGCAGGAGTTAGGCAGTCCAGTTAATGCAGCATCTGACAACATACCGTAATTTTCGGAGTATAAGACGCAGCAGAGTATAAGACCCAGCTTAGTTTTTAGGGAGGAAAATAGGGGGGAAAACATCTGCCTACCAGGTATTCATCTGGCTAGCATCCTTAGTCTGGTTAGCTTCAGCACATTAGTTTGCTGTTTTTTATCCCCTGCTTGGGGATAAAAAAAACAGCTTTTAAAGCACAGCTGATCTTTGGAGAGAGAAGCAATGAGAAAAGCAGGCAAACCACAGAGATCGCCTCACTCGCCAGCGCCTCGTTAGGGCTGAAAAAAAGCATCACAGCTGAGAGTCGGAGGGAGCAGACAAAGCCCGGAAGATTGCTACACTGAAAAAAAAGCTTAGCACGGAGATCGCTTCACTCGCTAGCATGGCTAGCACCTCTTTAGGGCTGGAAAAAAGCTTCGAAAAAGCTACATTCGGAGTATAAGGCGCACCTAAATTTTCAGGCTCTTTTAGGAGGGGAAAAAAGTGTGTTTTATACTCCGAAAAATACGGTAACTGGTGAAGTGAGCAAACTGCTCAATGTGATGCTGTAAGCTCTTTGACAAAGTCTCGATGATGCCACCAGTGGCAATCAATCTCCAAAATCAATCACTGTGGCGTTTACAAGGCATGTCCTATTGCAGGTGTGTTTCTGTGTAAAGCCAGAGGACCGGAGTCTTTTTTTACCTGCTCGTTTTCATAGTCACAGAGGGCCTCCACGGGGATAGATTTAAGCGGGGGTTCTCGTCGATACTTCAGTGGAAGAACCTGCTGACTACGCTTTTGTAAGGAGCTCACCACATCCTCATACTTGTCCAAGGCCTTCTCCTGGTCCTAAAGGAGAAGAAAGCAAAGATTCTAGAGTCGCCAGGAAGGGAAAGATTGAGACTGAACAACTAGAGCAAGGCAGAGATAGTGACACATCCAAGCTTGGTTTGACCCAAGCCCAAACTTTATGTAGACTTTTGACCCCAGGAGTGGGGAGATGCCATGGTTGTGCAATCTACTGACCTATCCAGTTCGAAGACCCACCAAATAAGTTGATGCAAATGATTTATCGTAGAATTAAATCATTCTGAAGCCAGGGACTTCAGAACTAGAATTAAATGAGCCGCGGTGGCACAGTACTGCAGGCTACTTCTGCTGACTGCCGGCTGCCTGCAATTTGGCAGTTCAAATCTCACCAGGCTCAAGGTTGACCCGGCTTTCCATCCTTCCGAGGTGGGTAAAACTAGGGCCCAGATTGTTGGGGGAGCAAGAGGCTGAGTCTGTAAACCGCTTAGTAAAGGTAAAGGTTCCCCTCATACATATGTGCTAGCTGTTCCTGACTCTAGGGGGCGGTGCTCATCTCCGTTTCAAAGGCGAAGAGCCAGTGCTGTCCGAAGACGTCTCCGTGGTCATGTGGCCGGCATGACTCAACACCAAAGGTGCACGGAACGCTGTTCCCTTCCCACCAAAGGTGGTCCCTATTTTCCTACTTGCATTTTTTACTTGCTTTTGAACTGCTAGATTGGCAGAAGCTGGGACAAGTAACGGGAGCTCACCCTGTTACGCGGCACTAGGGATTCGAACCGCTGAACTGCCAACCTTTCAATCAACAAGCTCAGCGTCTTAGCCACTGAGATACTGTGTCCCTTGTAAATCGCTTAGAGAGGGCTGTAAAACACTGTGAAGCGGTATATGTCTAAATGCTATTGCTAAAGGTAAAGATTTCCCCTGTCATATCTGACTCTAGGGGGCAGTGCTCATCTCTGTTTCCTAGCCAAAAGAGCCAGCATTGTCCAAAGACTCTTTGGTGGTTATGAGACCAGCATGACGATTCGCCAAAGGTGCAGCGAACGTTGTTACTTTCCCACACCAAACTGATACCTATCTATCTACTTGCATTTCATGCTTTCAAATGCTAGGTTGGCAGGAGCTGAGGCAAGGACGGGAGCTCATCCCATCAATGGTGCTTGGGTCTTGAACAGCCAACCTTCCGGTCAACAACCCAACATCTTAACCACTAAATCACCTGTGTCCCCTAGAACTAAGTGAGTTCCAAAGTAAACTCCACTCCTGCCTACTCCAACTTCCTTCCTATAATTTAGGCCAGGAAGAACACCAGGGCCAGACAGGTTGACCCAGAATGCTGAGGTGTAATTCCATATTATATCCATTATTATAATTTGTGGTTGATCTGGTACAATGTGGTTCCTTTCTTTTCTGCTTCCCTGATGGTGACAGCCCTCCATCAGGACTCAGCACTGTGTGGGAACTAAAGCCATTGCAGCTCCCTCAAGCACATCTCAGCAGAAGTCATTGGGAAGAGCCCAAGGAATTTGCCTATCAGGCAGATCTCTCCGTAGATCACAATTTCTGCTGAAAAGCAAAGTGGGAAGAAGATAATTATTCCCTGCATTTGTCACACGACTGTGATTGATAGGAAGTTGGTGGGAGGCATTGTGAAGTTTTGTCTGCTTGCCACACCTTTTGTGAACAAAGTAGAAGGGGTTGTACTTTGCTGAGGATCTCCAGAATGGGTCCACCAAGGAAGGAGATTAAAAAGTGTGTATGGTTCATCTCAGAAAAAACTCTCCAATTTTAGGCCAGCAATTCTAGGCATCTCAACATGTATGTACCATAAAATCAGAACTAAGAAATGAACATAATGCAATAATTATTATAATTATAAGAATTAAAAATGAAAATTAATGATAAATCCAAGCTGGATTTGCCCTCGAGATCCCCAAATCCTAAAATTGGAAGCTACCACAGTTTGCTTAAAGCAGGAATCTAAGCCAAGCACCCTCAACCAATGGAGTTCCATCTTCTAGTGATAGTGATATCATCTTGTTGGGGGAAAAAAAATCCATTGTCCGACTGTTCTTCCTCTTAGGAAGACCCATCATGAAGTCAGACTCTGCTCTCTTGTAACTTTTATCCATTGTTGGGTTCTAGAGCAAAGGAAGAACCTGTTTTGACCATCTTCTTTGTGATGGCTTGGACCACAAGGCCATCACACCTTGGTCCAGCATGGACCATTTCTACATTGGTCAAAGAGGAGTGTGTTCAGGGGTGGGCTGCTGGGGGTTTGCAGGGGTTCGGGAGAACCTCTAGCTAAGATTCTGTGCAGTTTGGAGAACCCCCAGAACCCACTCCTGGCTGGCCCTGCCCACCCTGCCCCTCCCCTCCCAGGAGTCCCCACGCGGCCCATTTTGGATGCAGGTAAGTGCAGGGCAAACGTGGAGGCTCAGGGAGGGTGAAAAATGGCCCTCCGGAGCCTGGGGAGGCCGTTTTTGCCCTCCCAGAGGCTCAAGAAAAGCTCAGGAGCCTGGGGAGAACAAAAACGTTCCTCCCTGCCATGGTGCAGGACGCCGACTAGGCCACACCCACCATGGCCACGCCCACCCAGCAACCGGGCAGATAACCCCTTCCTAAAATTTTTGAAGCCCACCCCTGAGTGTGTTGTAGTGCTTAAGTCTTGAGTATATCAATAACCGGGAGATAGTGACTTAGACTCGACTTCAGAGAAGACATTTCTCTTAAGCAGGGTAGCAAATTTTCCTTGGCTTAGTTGCTGGAGGGACAAATTGAATGGAGTGATGTCTTGATTTCTGCATAACTTGGTTAGGATGATTCAAATCTTCCAGAATAATAATAATAATAAAAAAGGATGGATTCAAAAATGGCTTGCACGCTAGACAACTCATAATTCAACGTATCATGTAGATTCTTGGTGGCTTGGAACCCATGGAGCAGAACCGCTCCCCTCAAACGGTTATTGTTTCATTCCACTTTTTCCACATGGATTCTGCTCAATGCGTACCTATTTATTTTATTTATTTACCATATTTATATATGATAGGTAGGTCGGTAAGTCAGAACCAATGGGGGGAGCGCGTAGTTCATGGCTTGCTGTGATAGTTGCCATGGCTGCCGTTCTGCTAGCTTGGCATCGCATCCTGTCAGGCTGACATTAGCAACGGTGGGGTGGGGGGTGGGAGAGAGGTTGGAATGGGGAGGACAAGGGAAGCCTGAACAATGAGATGCACCAATCCAGCCCCAGGTCACCCAAAGGAATGCTGAGATGGAGAAGGCGCGAACCGAGGATCCGTTACCTAAACCAGTGGTCACCAACTGGTGGTCCGTGAAAAAATTTTGGTGGTCCGCAGAACCTGGGCTGGATACGTGCAAAGAAAGTGTGTGTTGCTGCAGAGAGTCTCCCCTTCGGAGTCTTTTTGTGTGGGTCAGAGGGGGGCAGAAATTCTGACTTGGGATCTGCTTCAGCCTCCTGGTGTGGGGCTTTGGGCGAAGGCTGGAGGTAAGTGCTGCTGGTGGCGAAGAGCCGGAGGAACTCGTTCCAGTGGGATTGTATCATGGCCTGGAACTGGCTGACCATCTCAGCTCGCTGAGCCTCCAAGCGCCGGTACCTGGTCTTGCACTCCCGCAGGTCTTCCCTCTGCTTGGAAAGCCTATGCGCGTAGTCTTCAATGAGATGCTTCTTCTGAGCCTCCTTCTCGGTCAGATCCAATTTGAACTGAGCTGTTTTGCCAACTCTTTCTCGTGGTGGCTGCTTAGCTCCAACAACTGCTTCCTGTTGGGGCCCTAAGGAGCCTGGGCGGGGAGGCAAGGAGTGGAGTGGCTGGGAGGGGAGGGGCAAGTAGAGGCCCGTGAGGCGCCCCTCGACATGAGTGACATCGAATTGGCTACGCCCACCCAGCCACATGACCACGTTGCCATGCCCACCCAGCCGGTCATTAGGCAGATCATATGAGTGGTCCATGGGATTTAAAATTATGAATTTAGTGGTCCCTGAGATCCAAAAGGTTGATGACCCCTTGACCTAAACAACACGAGAACTTCTAATTGGACATTGACTGATAACAGGGTTGGCCAAGGGAGAAAGGAAAAGTTAATTGTATTATTTGTGCGCCAAACCGGCAGATTCATCTTGGCTACATTGCTAACCAAGTTTTGCTTTCAGTGAAGTATACTCTGGGAAAATGATGGCCAGGAATCTTTCTTTGCTAATGAACTTAAGTGGGACGGATGACAGTAGTAGCTTTATGCTCCACCTGCCCGCCCTCCACATACACCAGGGGTTACCACCCTACTTGATGGTGCCATGTGAAATGAAACATTGATTTGGGGTTTTGCTGATTAGGTAGGTTTGTTAGTGTAGAAATGGCTAGTGTTTGTTACTATATAAAAGTAAAAAGTTGATGTCATGCTATTACCTTATTCAACTGCACCAAAAGGAATTGGAAGCCAATGCCTTTTCTCTTTCTTTCCTCTCTACCTTATACTTTCCCCCTTCTCCCTCCCTTATTCTCTCATTATTTTCTTTTGTATTTTTGTATTTTATATTATGTTTTGATCAACAAAGAAAATTTTGAGGCACGATGGCGCCGTGTGCAATCCAGATATTCTCCTTCCTCCCACTGACCTCCAACTAAACCAAGCTGGTCAAAATAATAGCTTCGCATTCTCTTTCGAAATACTTGCCTCCAGGTCATGCAACAAAGATTCGATCTGGTACCGGTCTTTGAAATCTGGGCTATATTTCTGGTCCAGATCTGTGTCTACTTTTCTGAGAAGTTCCTGCGCATCCTTGGCATCTTTTTGGAACTACAAGGAGAGAGAAGAAAAAGTCAAACCCTCCCTTCCTTCTGATCACAAGTCATTTTTGAGAGGGAAGAGGTGAGAAGGTAGCATCACTGAAAATGTGGGAAGGGCAGATAAACATGGGAGGGAAGGGAAGGGAAGGGAAGGGAAAGGAAAGGAGGAGAGGAGAGGAGGGGAGGGGAGGGGAGGGGAGGGGAGGAGAGGGGAGGGGAGGAGAAGAGAAGAGAAGAGAAGAGAAGAGAAGAGAAGAGAAGAGAAGAGAAGAGAAGAGAAGAGAAGAGAAGAGAAGAGAAGAGAAGAGAAGAGAAGAAGAGAAGAGATGGAAGGAGAGATCTAACCTAGAACTAAGGAGAAATGCCCTGACAGTGAGCACAATCAACCAGTGGAACAGAAGTTGCCTTCAGAAGTTAGGGGTGCTCCATTACTGGAGATTTTTAAGAAGAGATTGGAAGCCATTTGCCTGAAATGGCCAAGCAGTGAGGCTGGATGAGAAGACCTCCAAGGTCCTATCCATTATTCTGTTATTGACGGAAAAGAGAGGGGAGGGGAGGGAAGAGGAGATGGGAGGAAGAGAGGGAGGGAGGGAGGGAGGGAGGGAGGAAGGAAGGAAGGAAGGAAGGAAGGAAGGAAGGAAGGAAGGAAGGGGGGGGAGGGAGAGGAGAAAAGAAGAAAAAAGAGGGAAAGGAAGAAAAAGGAAGAGAAATGAAGGAAAGATGGCAAAAAGCAAAAAGAGGACCCCTGGCCCTTAGCAGAATTTTGCTCAAGACCATCATATTGACTTTACTGATACACCCTGTAGTTGCTCCTGGGATTTCTTTCTTTCTTTCTTTCTTTCTTTCTTTCTTTCTTTCTTTCTTTCTTTCTTTCTTTCTTTCTTTCTTTCTTTCTTTCTTCCTTCCTTCCTTCCTTCCTTCCTTCCTTCCTTCCTTCCTTCCTTCCTTCCTTCCTTCCTTCCTTCCTTCCTTCCTTCTTTTCCCTACATCCTGTGGATGCTCCTGTGATTTTCCTTCCTTCCTTCCTTCCTTCCTTCCTTCCTTCCTTCCTTCCTTCCTTCCTTCCTTCCTTCCTTCTCCTCCCTCCCTCTCTCACCTTTGAATACAATTCACTTACATTAAACAATCAGCATGTGCAGCTATCCCTTCCCCTCACTCCCCGTGAAAGAAATTGTAAAAATTCCATCTCAGTTCTATGCAAGCCTTCCAAAGTCTTGCCATGCCATTCCTGCGATTGGCCTCAGGGCGAAGCCACACCCTTGCCTATTAAAACATGACTTGAAAGCGGTCCCCATGATTGCAGGTGAGCCTTTTGTTCTTAGACAACGTGGAGGAGGCATCTTCCTCTGGCTAAGGACAGAGAGACGACAACGTTGAAGACCGGCTACCCAACGGGAAACCCAGTCCTGGGAACAAAATGGACCGAATGAATTCTTGAGACTAGCGCAGACGTTTTTATGGACCAGGAAGGTCTTCTGCTAAACCAGCTTCCAAATGCAGAGGGTTGCTTGCTTCATCTCTGACAGCCCAAGAGAGGTTAGGAGAAGAACTTGTCTGACAAGATTGTTTTCCCACCAGCTCTTTCAGCTGTTTCCTCTGCGAACAAGTCCAGCTGCACCACCTGACCAGCCTCGGCAACCTTCATGCAAAGCTGCACTAGACAAACTGTCTGTCGGGCTTGTTTGCTAGCGGGATCGGAGGTGGCCTCCTCCCTGTCCCTCCCTTACAAAGGAGACAAAGCAGGTTTGGTTTTGCTGGGTAGGAAGAACAGCCCCAAAGTGAGGGCACGCCTGGAAATGTTCTCCTACTTCCTGTGCGCACCTAGGCACCCAAATGCACTTTTTCTAATGGAAGGAGATTGTGATTGGAAGATCAGATGGAGGCCTCAAAACCTTGATCTTCCAAAGGTTTTCCCCAGCTGTCATTGTAAATACAACAGGATAATTGTTAAATGTGTGACTGGGGAAAGGAACCAGATGCCCTATGTCCATTTTAATGTAACCAATCGTAGCTTCTTATAGGGGTGGGCTAGTTCGCAGTGGTTCGGGAGAACCTCTAGCTAAGATTCTGTGCAGTTCGGAGAACCCCCAAATCCCACTCCTGGCTGACCCCACCCACCCCTGCCCCTCCCTGCCCCTCCCAGGAGTCCCCACGCGGCCCGTTTTGGATGCAGGTAAGTGCAGGGCATGCACGGAGGCTCAAGGAGGGTGAAAAACAGGCCTACCGGAAGTTCAGGAAGGCCAGAAACTGGCCCGTTTCTGCCTCCAGAGGGCCTCTGGACATCGGAGGCTGTTTTCACCCTCCCAGAGGCTCGAGGAAAGCCTCCGGAGCTTGGGGAGGGCTAAAACAACTCCCCCACCATGGTACAGGAGGCTGACTAGGCCACGCCCACCATGGCCACGCCCACCCAGCAACCGGGCAGAGAACCCCTTGCTAAAAGTTTTGAAGCCCACCCCTGTTTCTTATCCTTGCCTCATTCATCCATTTTTGAAGAGCACCCCTCATTCCTCTGTTCAGGTCAAGTGCAAATTTTAGCCTGAAAAAGTTGGAAATCCTGGGAGCCGATGCCATCAGGTATGTTTCCTAAAACTGGCTTCTTGTCTTCAGGAAAGTTAGAAGATACCTCTCTTGTTTTAGAGTCAACTTCCAGCCTAGTTGGTTTTGGTAGACACCACCCCCACCCCCCCACCCCCCCGGAAAGAGGTACAATCTTGCTGCAAATTTCCCTGATAAATCCTTGGCTTCAAAGCGGTACCTGATGATAGTCCTCCATGAACTTCAGGTGGCTCTCCTCACAGATGAGCAGGTTGAGATATTCTTTCCAGTCAGCATGGACGGCCTCAATGTGAGCCTGCAGATGAATGGAGAGTGGACCTCAGGACAATAATCATCAATGCCCCCAAAATAAGACAGGAGCTGGGAGACAATGAGAACCCACCTACATTGAAACAACTTGGCTGCAGCGGCAGCCAAAAAAGCCAAAGCAATCCTAAATTGCATTAACAGAGGGATACAATCCAGATCAAGTGAGGTACTAATACCACTCTACAAAGCTTTAGTAAGATCACACCTAGAGTACTGCATCCAGTTTTGGTCACCACACTACAAAAAAGATGTTGAGAATCTAGAAAAACTGCAGAGGAGAGCAACCAGGATGATTAAGGGACTGGAGGCTAAAGCATATGATGGACGGTTGCAGGAACTGGGCATGGCTAGTCTGGTGAAGAGAAGGACCAGGGGAGACAGGATAGCAGTCTTCCAATATCTGAGGGGCTGCCACAGAGAGGAGGAAGGGGACCAAGCTGTTTTCCAAAGCACCCGAAGGCCAGACAAGGAATAATGGATGGAAACTGAACAAGGAGAGATTCAACCTGGAAATAAGGAGAAATTTTCTGACAGTGAGAGCAATCAACCAGTGGCACAGAAGTTGCCTTCGGAAGTTGTGGGAGCTTCATCACTGGAGGCTTTCAAGAAGAGACTGGACTTCCTTCTGTCAGAAATTTGGGCGGGGGTGTTGGACTGGATGACCTACAAGGTCCCTTCCAACTCTGTTAATCTGAGTGAGCCAACTTTTCTAATGTGGCCATCTTCAAATCAAGCTTACCTCAATGGCGATCTTCCCAGGATGATTGTCAGACAGAAGTTTATTGCCATCTTCGTGCAGTTTGTTGATGGCCGCCTCCTTGTCTTCCAATTTCCTATTGATGAAATTCTAAAGAAAAGGGAAGGAATAAGGAAACAGAGAAGCAGAATGGAATCACTCCAGTTGCAGGTGGCTTGGTCTACTTCCAAGCTGAGTTAAAGGGAGGGGATGAGAGAGAGAGAATAAAAGAACATTTATGCAGATTGTCTATGGAGATCCTCAATCATCCAGGTCACAGTTGTCCCAAAGATGCTTTTCCGAAAGGCAAGTGGACTTTCTTGGGTTTTTTTTTTCCTTGAAAATGTTTTGCTTCAGTTCAGTTCACTTCTTTACCTCGGATTTCATCTTAGATGAGAAGCAAAGTGTTTTCAAGGAAAAGAAACAAGAAATCCAACTTGCCTTTTGGAAAAGCACTTTTGGGACATGTATGCAGGTGAATTTCCTAGACCACAGAATAGCCACTGTTCCCTTTGGGACATCCATCGTTGAAGGAAAGCCATCTTCAATCAAATAACATGGATCGGGTTTCACTGGAATTCCCTATACTCGTGATGGCGAACCTATGGCATGTGTGCCACAGGTGGCATGCGGAACCATGTTGCCTGGCACGCCAGCTCAGCTCCAGCGCACATGCGTGCACTGGCCAGCTGATTTTCGGGCCTTCTGGGGTCTCTAGGAGTCTCTGGAGGCTGGGGACAGCAAAAAAGGTCACTTCCTGTCCAACTGAAAGTTGGGAAACGGGCCGTTTTGGGCCTCCGAGGGGGTGGGGAAGGCTGTTTTCGCCCTCCCCAGATGCATAGAGAGGATTTGGAGCCAGGTGAGAAAGAAAAACGGGCCTACTGGTCTATCACGTGCCAGGAGTGGGTGGGGGTGGGGGTGGGGGGTCGCACGTGCATGCACAGGTGGGGTGCATAGAATTATAGGCGTGGGCATGCACATGTGTGACCCTCCCCCGCCCCCCTTCCTGGCATATGATGGCAAAAAGGTTAGCCATCACTGCCCTATACAGAATCTCTTTCTAGAAAGCTTGTTACAGTAAGCTCTGTTTGCTCAATGCTTTGAAAACTTTCAGATGGAAGTTCCGGTCAGCTTCCTCCAATGTTGAATTTCATCTGCACCAAAGCATACAGCTACTCCTCCTTGGTTTACAACCATCCTTTTGAGGGGCTGCCACAAAGAGGGGGGGGGGTCATATTATTCTCCAAAGCACCGGAGGGCAGGGCAAGAAACAATGGTGAAGCAACCTGGAATTAAGGAGAAACTTCCTAACAGGGAGGACAATTAACCAGTGGATCAGTTTGCCTTCAGAAATCATGGATGCTCCATCACTGGAGGTTTTTAAGAAGAAATTAGACAGTCATTTATCTGAGATGGTATAGGTTCTCCTGCTTGAGTAGGGGGCTGGACTAGAAGACCTCCAAGGTCCCTTCCAGATTCTATTCTATTCTATTCTATTCTATTCTATTCTATTCTATTCTATTCTATTCTATTCTATTCTATTCTAATCTAATTATTATACTGGTATTATACCTTACAAAAATATTTTAAGGTTATCTCATGAGCGTTTATGGGTACTACTCTACTCTACTCTACTCTACTCTACTCTACTCTACTCTACTCTACTCTACTCTACTCTAGTCTACTCAATTCTATTATATTCTATTTTATTTTAGCGACCATTCAAAGTTACAGTGGCCTTTGCAAGCCTAACATGCAATTTAATTTGAAATATATATAACTATTGCTTGAGCCTCCTTGCCTCTAACAGCTGGAAGAAAAAGCCCTATCTGCCTCTTTTAAATATTCAACTTAGGTTCCAATTATTATCCAGAGTTATTTTTCTGCAGACTTCAACGTTTGACATCTAACTGTCCTCCTGTGCTTTTTTTTTTTTTTTGGAGAAAGAGGTTGTCAGGAGTAAGACTCACTTCATACTGGCGACGGCGGCTCAGGTAATCGAGGTTTTGGTCACTCCAGTCAAACTGCAACCTGTCTTTAGCCTGCTGATCTAGCCAGTAGAGCTTATTGGTGCAGCGCTGCATAAAATCTTGCAATAAATTCAGGTTCTCCTGCCTTCGTTGGGATTCCGACTGCAAGCAGAAAAAGCGTTTGGCCAAGGTTTGAAAGATGAGGTGGGAAAAACAGCTCCAGAAAAAAAAGTGCTTTTTTGATACAGTTTTTTTTTTAATTTAAACTAAAAACAAAAGACAATAACAGAAAGAGGACAATAACAAAACAAAATTACATACATACATTTGAGGTTGATTCAACCCCCATATATATACAATTCCTAAGTGACATTACATATCATCATACTATAGCTTCAATTAAATTTATCATATTTCATCTTGCACTTATTAGTCTTCTTGTATCTAATATCACCTTATATATATTTAGCTTATTGTTTTCAAATCTGTGCTATATGCTTTCCTAACATCTACCTCATATCATTTTTACTTCTATCCATTTATACCATTTATCCCAGCTTTGGTTAAATATTGATTCATGTCTATCTTTAAGAATATATGTTAGTCTATCACATTCTGCACACCACAAAATTTTATTAATAATCACCTGGTCCCATGGTACTTCTTTCTCTTTCCAAAATTGTGCATATGCAATTCTAGCTGCAGTGGTAATATGAATAAAAAGGTACCAGTCTATTTTCCTTATTCCCCCCCCCCGGGTTTATTCCTAATAGGTAGACCTCTGGTCTCAGTTGAAAGCTAACTCCTATAATCTCCATGAGCCAGTTGATACAGTTTTCAAGCCATCTCTTTCTCCAGAAGGCAAAATCCAGGAATTTTAGAGCTGATTCCTTATTGAGGAGTCCAATTTATGCAAACCCCTCTGTCCCCCCACCCCAACTGAGGTCATATTAGGAACTGCAATAAAAAAATAATATTCAGCAAGCACAACAAAATAATTCTTCCCCAATAAACATTCAGAAGTTGTGGGAGCTTCATCACTGGAGGCTTTCAAGAAAAGATCAGACTGTCATCTGTCAGAAATGGTGTAGGGTAGGGGGGGTTGGACTAGATGACCTATAAGGTCCCTTCCAACTTTGTTAATCTGTAACAACAATTCCTCCTTTGTATCTTGGAGCAGCTGCATGACCTGCTGCCTTCCAGATGTGAGAGATTCTCAATCATCCAGGTCACGATTGTCCTAAAGATGCTTTTCCAAAAAGCAACCAGACTTCCTTGTTTTTTCTTTTCTTTGAAAATGTTTTGCTTCTCATCCAAGAAGCTTCTTCCGTTGTTCAGAACTGAAGAAGCTTCTTGGACAAGAAGCAAATCATTTTCAAGGAAAAAAAAACCCCAAGAAAGTCCAGTTGACTTTTGGAAAAGCACTTCTGGGTCTTCTCCCATAAGTGAATAGCTTCCTAAAATGGCTTTGGGTCAAACTTTCTTGGCTGATCCTTATTGGCTATATATCCTACATTCAACAAAGCCTGAATTATTTTCACCGTATGCTTAAAGTCTCTGCTCCATGCAGAAGGGTTTATGGCAACCTTCTCCTCACTAGTATCTCACCAGTTTTGATACGATGGACTCCAAATCTGAGAATTCTGAAAATTACACTCCCCTTGAAGAGCACCCGGAAGTTCCAACTGGTCCAGAATGCGGCCGCGCGGGTAATTACAAGAGCTGCATGGCGCTCCCACATAACACCGCTCCTGTGCGAGCTGCACTGGCTCCCAGTGGTCTTCCGGGTGCGCTTCAAGGTGTTGGTTACCACCTTTAAAGCGCTCCATGGCATAGGACCTAGTTATCTTCGAGACCGCCTGCTGCTACTGACAACCTCCCACCGACCGGTGCGCTCCCACAGAGAGGGCCTCCTCGGGGTGCCATCAGCCAAACAATGTAGGCTGGTGACCCCCAGGGGGAGGGCCTTCTCTGTGGGGGCACCTACCCTATGGAACCAGCTGCCCCCAGAGATAAGGAGAATCCAAGACCTCGGTGCCTTCCGCCGTGCCCTTAAAACTTTCTTTTTCCAGCAAGCCGGGCTGGCTTAACATGTTTTTAAATATTTTTAATTTTTAATTGGTTTGTCATTTTAAACTGGGGCCAAATTAATATATATTCTTTTAATTGTTTAATGTTTGTATTGTATGTTTTTATCTGGCTGTACACCGCCCTGAGTCCCTTGGGAGAAGGTGCGGTATATAAATTCGAAATAAAATAAAATAAAACACGGTTGCAGAAAGTTGTTTTATGGCCCATTGTTGTCATTCTTCTCATCTACTCTATTCCCTAGAACAGGGGTGTCAAACTCGACTTCATGAGAGCCACATCAGGGTTGTGTTTGACCTCGGGGGGGGCAGAGGGGGCGTGGCCAGGGTAGGCGTGGCCCAGGAGTGGGTTCTACTTACCTTTACTACCAGTTCGCTTCTGCGCATGCACAGATTGTCCATAGTGACGTCCAGACGTACGGGCAGAGCCTCCCGCCGGTTTCACTACCAGTTTGCAAGAACTGGACTGAACCAGGGGCAACACACCACTGGCGTGGCCAGTTTCGATGTCACTTGTGTCGGGGGCGCCTGTGGGGGCCCGAGTGCTCTGCCAGTGAAAACGGGCTCCCAAGCTCCGTTTTCGCCTGCAACGGCCTCCTGCAACCCTGTGCCAGTGAAAACGGACTTTGCGAGGGCCGTGTGTGGCCCTCCCAGCCTCTGTTTTTGCTGGCAGAGGCAATGCGGGCCAGTCCTTTGCTTCCAGGGCAGCCCCACGGGCCAGATCTAAACATCCTGTGGGCTGGATCCGGCCCCCAGGCCTTGAGTTTGACACCCCTGCCCCAGAATACAAGAATCTGAACTGCCAAATCCCATGATCAACACTGTTAAGTTTTATTTTTTATATTCCAGATGTGAGTAGGCCGAAGAGGTTGCATTAAAAAATGCTTTTAAAAGCCTCTGATGATTACAGCTGAGCCGTGCGATCATCAGAGGCTTTTTTTTTTTACTTTTAAAAGCATTTTTTCAGCCGAAGAGGTTGTAGAAAAAATGCTTTTAAAAGTTAAAAAAAAAAAAAGCTTCTGATGAGGTGGGCGGGGTAAGCGAGCGGTGACCGGGCCGGGGACCGGTTCGGGGGCATGGCCAGCCAATGTTATTACTGGTTCTCCGAACTACTGCAAATTTTTACTACCAGTTCTTGCAAATCGGTGCGAACCGGGAGCAACCCCACTACTGTTTTCTCCCAATAATTTTATTCCTTGGCGGTTACTAAACAATGCATCTTCTTCTCCGTGTCTTCTGCCCTAGGCATGTTTTTTTATTTCATCCCTGATTTGCTTAGATGTACCATAATTACACAAATCTGTTTAGGGGGGAAAAAATGTCTTACCAGCAGTTTCTGGTACTTCATCTGAAGCTCACTTGTATACTCCTGGAAACAAAAAGAAAAGACCAATCTCAAAAGAAAATAGACCAGCAAGGCCATACTTTTATCGTAATTGCATCACAGTTAAGCATCTAGCCATTGTCAACCCTGAAGCTGGGCCTGACTGAGGCCATTTTGAGACTTCAGTGCTGACCCGCTGAAGGAGAGTTGGTTTAATGTCAGGATTCCAAGTAACATACCCACAGCAAAGAAAACGCTGAGCCAGGCAATTTCCTCAAAGAATAGGTTTATTGAATATGTCATATTGGCACAGGCTGGTGAAAACCGACTCTGATCCTTCCCACGGTTTTCACATACCGTATTTTTCTGAGTATAAGGTGCACCGGACTATAAGACGCACCTACCTTTTTTGGTGAGGAAAAGAAGAAAAAGAAATCTGCCTCTGAGCAATTTTGCCTTGTTGCAGCAAACAGCAAACAGCCTGCTTTACTTTCATTTTCGTTTTCAGCATAGCTTGATTCGCACAAGGAAAAAAAAAAATCTGCTCCAGCAATTTACCTCCTTGTAGCAAACAGCAGAGGACCCTGCAAAACAGCTGAGAGCAAAACAGCTGAGAGTCAGGAGGCCGATCCAATCAACTTGTGATAATTAGGCTGTGCTGAAGCTGAAAGGAGCTGTTTTTTCTTGCTGTTTGCTGCAAGGAGGTAACTGCTGTGAGGCAGAAACCAAAGGGTGGGGGCCAGTGGGTGGGCAGGGCTACATTTTGTGTATAAGATGCATCTAAAGGTGAAGGGGAAAAGGTGTGTTTTATACTCCGAAAAATACAGTAATTTAAAGTAAAAGTTTGTCACTTTCTCAAAACAATTGGTCACATGGTCCAATCAGAATTCTGCCCGGTTGCTAGGTGACCCCAGTCCCCTCCTTCCGAGCACCTGCAGGAATGTCCTTGGTTCCCAAGAGAAAGTATTTTGTTTTGACTACAACACCCCAACTCTCTGTACACCCCCCACCTTCCCTTCCCTCTCCTTCAGTGTGTCAGCACTGAAGTCTCAAAATGGCCTGAGTCAGGCTCTGGGTATGTTACTTGGAACCCTGACAGCCATTTTATTAGAGCCTCCATAGTTAGGTGCCCAGTTGATGTGATAAATCCCCAAATTCCTGCCTAGAGTATACAGGAATTTCTTAGAATTTTAACTCTTAATGTATCTGGAGGAGGCCGCCAAGTAGATGAACGTACATGACTGTTGGCTCCTTCATGTAAAGCAAACCAGGAAAACAATTCCACACAAAAAGGAGAACTACTTTAACTAAGATTGGCTAGAACAAACAGAACCTTGAATGTCTGATTGTTCCGTGCCTGCTTATACTCCTGTGAATTAGGAAGTTGTCTGCCTGAGCTGCTTTTGAATGTTATCTTGTTATTCCGGACTCAAAAAATATTTCAGCCCCTTTCACCCCCTAGGTCAGTGATGGCGAACCTTTTCGGCATCGAGTGCCTAAACCGGAACATGCGTGGATGCGAGTGCATGTGTGCGTGTGACCGCGCCGGATTGCCGGAAACCCAAAGACTGGCGCATGCATGCCTATTTTTGGGCGTTTTGGGAGCCATTTTCAGGCCGATTTTCAGGCCATTTTTCAGGCTGTTTTTGGCCTGGAAAACGGCCTGGAAAAAGGCCCGGAAAACAGCCTGAAAATGGTCAAAAGAATTGCCTGGTTTGGGCCATTTTCCAGCACTCCAACACCCGCAAAAACCAGCTGACCAGCACGCCAGAAACCAGAAGAACATCTGGTGACGGCACATGTGCCCACAGAGAGGGCAAGCATGCCATAGGTTCGCCATCACAACCCTAGGTAATAATCCCTATCTTCATGTTCCTTAGTCTCTACCCCAGTGTATCTCAACCTCAGCCATTTTAAGATGTGTGGACTTCAACTCCCAAAATTCCCCAGCCAGCATGGTCAAGATTGAGAAACACTGCTCTACACCGATCCTTCATGCCTACCAGATAGGCAGCATCTACGGAATGCTCGAGAATAATCACATGTTTATAAAAAATGTGCTAATAATGAGTTACACCTTGATCCCATCTATTTCCCAGGTGTGACATCTTTAAATAAGTTTCTCCAAGGAGACAATTATACACATTCATTTCACAACAACCTGCAAGGTTTTCCACAGCTACATGGGTATTCAAAGCTCTGTGGGCATTATGAATTTAATACCATGTTTCCCAGAAAATAAGACCCTGTCTTCTATTTTTTTGAACCCTGAAATAAGCGCTTGGCCTTATTGCCATGCGCTCAAAAGCCTGATTGGGCTTATTATCAGGGGATGCCTTGTTTTGGGGGAAACAGGGTACCTCTGGGGTGCCTGTTGCAGAAGACAGCAATATAACCAGCAGCCGGGGGATAAAGGAACTTGGCCCCGCCGAGGTCTTTTGGACTACAATTCCCACAAACCTTGCCACTACCTCCTTATTGGTTAAGGCTGATGGAAATAAAATTTCAAACCCCTAGAAAGTACCAGGTCGCCAATGTAGAAAAGAAGAGGATTTGAGGTTGAGAAGACAAAATATCACTTCTGGAATCTCTATTCAAACGCATTATTTGTATGGCCAGTCAGAGTCATTTACTAGCTGTATGGCCGGCCATATAGAATGAATGGATGGATGGATGAATTGATGAATGAATGAATGAATGAACTGATGAATGAATTGATGAATGAATGAATTGATGAATGAATGAATGAATGACTCAGTCAGTCAATCAATCAATCAATCAATCAATCAAAAATACATATAAAATCACAGAAATTAAATAAGCTTGAAAAGTTTGTTTTAATCACTCTTTAGGAAAACTATTGAATGCAGTGGTTCCTGTACCTTCAGATGATGCACTGCAGACACACATTCAACAGGAACAGCTTCCCCATAATAGTAACAGCACTCAGACTTATATACCGCCCCACAGTGCTTTATAGCACTCTCTGGGCAGTTTACAATGTCCACATATTGTCCCCAACAATCTGGGTCCTCATTTTACCGATCTCGGAAGGATGGAACGCTGAGTCAACCTTGAGCTAATCAGGATTGAACTCCTGGCAGTGGGCAGAGTTTGCCTGCAATACTGCCTTCTAACCACTATGCCACCAAAGTTGCACATTGCTGGATTTCTCTTGCAGCATAGACATTCTGCCGTTGCTTCTCTTCCACTCCCCATTTTATCAAAGACCCAAGAAACAGGAGGGATACCTTTTCACCTTCTTTGTTGATATGCGGTCCAATAGCCATCACCTCATTGTGGAAGATGTTGTGCTCTTCTACCTGACCGTTGACTGATGGCAGGTCTGTGCCGAAGCCTCTGTTGTTCAAGATTTCCTTGGGAAAGAAAGCACAGGAAAGGAGATAAGGGCATCATTTCCCATAGTCCCAGGAGCCTGGGCCAGGGGTGGGATTCTACTGGTTTGGACCAGTTTGGGCAAACCGGTAGCTCCGACAATCAGCTGGAAGCGAACTGGTTCATTCCGACTATCAGCTGGGCCCGCCCACCCGCCCCTGCACTTTACTTACCTATATCTTCACAGCTGATTAGTGCGGCAGAGCGGATTGCCATGCCTCAGCTGTTTTAATTCCCTAGCACTAACACGGAAGGTGATGTTTCATTCAATTGTGCATGTATGTACGCATAGCGCGAAGCGCGCAATCACTGAACCAGTTATTAAATCGGTAGGATCCCACCACTGGCCCAGGCACATAAAAAATCCAGGTACCACTTAGCAAAAACAGTAGCATCTCATGCTCAGAAGAACCTTCCTTATCACCCATCTCCTCCCACTTATGACTGTATGACTGTAACCTTGTTGCTGATATCCTTAAATTTTATATTGACTGTTTCCTAATAGGATTCGATTGCTTATTTGTTGCCTAAGACTATCATTAAGTGTTGTACCTTATGATTCTTGACGAATGTATCTTTTCTTTTATGTACACCAAGAGCGTGTGCACCAAAGACAAATTCCTTGTGTGTCCAATCACACTTGGCCAAGAAAGAATTCTATTCTATTCTATTCTATTCTATTCTATTCTATTCTATTCTATTCTATTCTATTCTATTCTATTCTATTCTATTCTCCTCTTCTCTTCTCTTCTCTTCTCTTCTCTTCTCTTCTCTTCTCTTCTAGTTCAGTCCACTCCATTCCATTCCACTCCACTCCACTCCACTCCACTCCACTCCACTCCACTCCACTCCACTCCACTCCATTCCATTCCATTCTATTCTATTCTATTCTAGTTCAGTCCATTCCATTCCATTCCACTCCATTCCATTCCATTCCATTCCATTCCATTCCATTCCATTTCACTCCACTCCACTCCATTCCATTCCATTCTATTCTATTCTAGTTCAGTCCATTCCATTCCATTCCATTCCATTTCACTCCACTCCATTCCATTCCATTCCATTCCATTCCATTCCATTCTATTCTATTCTATTCTATTCTAGTTCAGTCCATTCCATTCCATTCTATTCTATTCTATTGTCAGGCCCGTAGAATCAAGAACAGCACATGGAGTTGCTTCTGAGTAATTTGCCTACAGACAGAATCTAAAGATTCAGACTAAAGCAATTATCTGCAATTATCTGTATAACTATTAGATATGCTCTCTGAACTGCTAGGGAGGGTCCAATCCAACCTTGCTCTCTTCCTGCCTACCAGACATTCCAAGCTCTGCTGTCTCTTCATCCTCTGGGAAGGAGCCCCTCCCTCCTACCACCCCAGACTACATTCCACCATACAAGTATGGTTGGATCTACTGATTATGATTTCTATTAAAAAATAAACGAGAAGCCTTGGGAGAAGGACTTAACAGAAAGTACCCCCACCCCCCCAGTGGTCCATACAAAGGCTGCTGCAATTTTGAAAATGACAGAAGCTATGTTCTCCGCTGCTCCACAACTCTTACACCTTTGTTACGATGAGTGCTGAAAATGGGGAAGGAGTCACGACTATTTGCCACCCATTTTCAGAAGACCATTTCAAGGAGCTGCAAAAAATTAGTTTGTGTGGTGTGTGCCAAATGCGCACTGCACGCATGTATAAATATGCAGTGCACACCAAATGCACACTGTACACGCATGCACAGTGCGTGCCAAATGTACTCTGCATGTGCATGCATGCACAGCGCGCACCAAATGCACGCTTCACACAGAAAAAGGAGGCTTAAGAAGGTAAGTAGAGATCAGCTATGCCGCGCGATTTAGATTCACTAGAAAGCAGAATTTCTTGCTTTCTAGTGAATATAAATCATGCGGCACAGCTGATCGTCGGAAATACCGGTTCGCATGAACCTGTAGCATTTTTTAACTACCGATTCATCCGAACCAGTGTGAACCGGTAGCATTTCACCCCTGCTCCCAGCCCATATCTCAGAACAAAGGGAGGCAACCAAAGGAAAGCACATCAATATTTCCTGATTCAGAGAAGGCCTACCTGCTTCTCTTCAATTGTTGAAGACCAGTTGACCTCGGGTTCAACTTCATGTGGGGTGAAATTGTATATCTGATCATGTTTCCCTCGCAAGTTGTTGACTCTTTCCTTTAATTGCCGGATACTGAAGAAAAGAAAACCAAGAATTCTCATCTGCTTTTTTTTTCCCTGACTGTCAGGCACAAAAGATTAGGACCATACATGAAGGTCCAGTTAAACTGATGTACTACTACTACTCATGCCTATGCACAGGACTCTACACAATTAATAATTAGCCCTGGTTTGGCTAGATAAGGGTCAACAGAATTCATGAGGAGTTTGATTTAATCCATTTGTGACTACATAGAGATTCTAGGCTGCTTCCTCCTTTGACTTCAACCCCAGGTTCTGCCACCCCTTCTCCTACAATGACACTTGGACAAGAGTTTCAAACTTCTTACACCCACTCCGTTGTAATACTGAATTTTGCCCAAACTGGAGACTTCTCCCTCACTTGCCCCCTTCAGAAGCTTCAATTTCCATGGGCCCTGATAGAAGAG